>NC_142202.1:63945090-64560090 GCF_049639895.1 Pseudopodoces humilis
AAACTGCTTATTGTACAACTGAACCTACTTCATCAAGTTAGCTTGATTGCTAAATGCACTGGTAGGAAGAAATGTGAACTGTCCAGAATCATCCAGGGTAAGATTCATCTTGTCATGCTTAACCTAATTAAAAACTGACCATCCAGGCTGCATCAGCCACCTAGACTCAAGAGGCAGAAGTAAGCTTTTCCCAACAGTAAACCATGTTTAGGACTGATGGGATAAATCACAACATGTGAATGCCTGGGGTTTTTATCATTGTATAAGAAGGCAGATGACATGATTTTCTTGGACTTGAAAGGGATAAAGTGGATCAGATAATCCGAATTGTAAAAATTCTACCCTTATCCATTACAATTTTTCTGACAGTTTGTCTTTCTGTACTATGCCATGAACTTCTTCCCTCTCTTTCTCTTCCCCTGCAAGTAATAATACTGGTAGAGCAGTATTTTATATATTTTAACAAGATGAGTGATGCTGCATTGCAACGCCAAGACCAATATTCATGTGGTGATGCTATGTTTTTTCTTCTGGTAACATGTTCTCTTGGTTTCTCTTTGTGGTTTCTTGGAATATTGTACTTTTTTTTCTCTATTTTTTCAAAATGTAAAGTGAAGTTTATGTTTATGAACAGAATCTTGGAAACCAGAGATATTTATCTCAGAAGTCCAGTAAGGGCACCGAGAGGACAAATGAAGATTTTTCTGAGGGCAACCATGAAGAATCCCACACTCTTGGCAGGGTGAGCAATTCTGGTTTTTGCAGCAGTCAGCCTTGAGGTGGATCTCCAGTGAGGTGCATCTTTGAGAGCTTTCTCCAGCTAGACCAGCAGATTCCATCTGTATTTCTCTCATAAATTGCAACAGCTATCAGAAGACAGAAAAGGTCATTAATCAGTGATGATCTGGGCCAGATTTGAAGATCTTACCAAACATAAAGAGGCTTCCTTTCCCACATAGTTTTTGCATCCTGAAGGTTTCAACCAAAAATCTCAGATTACACAAAACACAAAATATAGGCCAAAATCTTTCCACTTACAACTAGGCAAACCTCATCAATTTCCTAGCCAAAGCATGATGCTGTGCAGCTGAAACCCTGAGACTCTAGCAGCAGAGAAAACAGGAAGACCGTATATTTATCCATAGACCACTGATTTCCTAGTTTTATACTCCAAGATTATAAGAAACTAACAATGCCATCCACGTCCCTTTGGTTGTGAATGCATTATTAATTTCATATTACATTTAGATCTTGTATAGGGAAGCATAACTTTTTAAAACTTTTTAAATGCTACACTCATAAATATCTTCTGTAGAAGTAATAATTAGATCAAGACTTCGGGATTTTTTTCAAGGAAAACTGATGCTATGCTTTAAGTAATTGGCTGGTATCATCTCACACAAATTCAAGTTTATCCTAATGGAGCTTTTTTAATTAATTAATTGGATCATGTTGGATAATGATTAATTAATCATTTAATTGGAGAAGCAAACTTTTAACAGAGAGAGTTAAGATATTGCAACAAGATAGTAGAACCTATGGGGCAGAGCCTCCTAGCTCCAGAAGCAGTAGTAATTATGCAGAACTACCTTGCTTTTACAGGTGGCTGTGTGATACATCTCTTACAGGAAGGAATTAGGTTTCTGCACTGGGATACTCAGCAGTCACAGCTGGGAACTGGGATGCTTCAAAAACCCAGTAGGAAGAGCCTTGATTTGAAATTTCCTCTCCAGACAGAGTTGAGTACATGCTTCAATGCCAGAGTTAAGCAGGATTTATAAGGATTTGGCCTTCACAGTCTGAAGTTTATCTGTCTTCGGTTTATCTGTCTCAGCTACAGTTTTCCATCAAGACTGTTTGTGTATTCTGCACCTTATCAATGCTGGAAAAATCCAATGTATTCTACAGAGCAGAAAGTCTCTTCCCTATCTGCAAGCACAAGGACTAAAAATACTGCCTTTCTAATTCCAATCTGTTCCAACTTGCCTTGGAGATATGAATGGTGTTTTCACACAGAGAAATCTCATAGAATTTACTCTTTTGGTATCTCATACTGGGGAGTCAAACCTACTAAAGCTAAGGAACAGAGACCAGACATACAAGGTGCTGGAGGTGTTTTCCACTTACCACCTACCATCCCTGCCATCTTTTTGAGTGGAAGTAGCCATACAGGTAGTCGGCCTAGAACAGAGAGAGATGTTCCTGATCCATTCATCCATCATCTTAGAATTGCATAATGGTTTGTGTTGGAAGGGACCTTAAAGATCATCTTTTTCCAACCCCCCTGCCATGGGTAGACCAGGTTGCTCAGAGCTCCATCTAAACTTACCTTGAACACTTCTGGGGTGGGGTGTCCACAGCTTCTCTGAGCAACCTGTTCCAGTGCCTCACTACCCTCTATAGGAACGAATTTCTCTCTAATTTATAACCTAAATTTACCCTCTTTCAGTTTAAATCCATTATCCCTTGTCCTACCACTACAGGGCCTTGTAAAAAGTCCCTCTGCATCTCTCTTGTAAGCGCCCTTTAGATACTGGAATGCTGCTACAAGGTCTTCCCTCAACCTTCTCTTCTCCAAACAACCCCAACTCTGTCATCCTGTCTTCTCAGGACAGGTGCTCTAGTCCTCTGATCATCTTTGTGGCCCTTCTCTGGACCCTTCTCCAGCAGATCCTTCTTAAACTGGAGGACCCAGAGTGGATGCAGTAGAGGGGGAAAATCACCTCGACCTGCTTGCCATGCAGATTTGGAAGTAGCCTAGGATGTTGGCTTTCTGGACTGCCAGCTCGTGTTGAGCTTTCCATCAAGCAATACCCCTAAGTCCTTCTCTCCAGGGCTCATCTCAATCCATTCTCCACCCAGCCTGTTTGATATCTGTGTTTGCCCTCACACAGGTGCAGGGCCTTCAGTCAGTATATTGGGCACAAGGTAAAGATTTTCCTTCCCTGGAGAAACATTTCCCTGAAATGTTAGACAAGATTATCCTGAATCTCTTTGCTGGATCTTGGGTCTCACAGTAAGGGCATTTAGGCACACAATTCATGTGCTGAACTCTACTCTGAAGCTGATGCTGTCTGTGAACACAGACATCTTGTTGCCATGGCTGTGGTGCACCCAGTACCTGAGCTGGTCCTTTCCAATCCTATGTTCCTAGAATAGCTTGTCGGCATAGGAACAGTATTTCCTTTCTTTCATACCTTTTTTGTGGTGCTCTAGGACTTTTCATAGTACACACTTGCATGTTTACATCATCTCTGGGAAGAAGCTTAAGTTGTTGCTGGTGCCTGAGGCATTGCCAGAATGTAAATAAACAGATGATCCTGACATTTCCTGGAAATCTCAACATCTAAGTGCACAAGTAACACTCAATTCACTTTATATCACAGCACAACCTGACTTGTACAAGCCTTGACAAGCTCAGTCATTGTCATGCCACCTGAATCTTTGAGCAGACCTGAGGTCTTCACCCCCACACTAGCCCACCGCCAAGAAAAGTGTTGCACATCATTAAAGGCTTAGTGAAAACACCACACTGTCATGTGCCTGGCCTTATCTCGTGGACATCAGAAGATGAAAGCAGAGGAACGCCCCTGACAGCAGGCAACCTTCCCTGTGTGGGAGGATGCGAGTGGCCAAGGTCTCTCAGCACACACACACGGCGACAGGATGAAAACTCAGCAAGTGCAGCGCTCCTGGCCCAGCCAAGCACGGAGAACATGAGCCACAAATTAAGATGCCGGCCAGTGCTGCCTCCCTTTGATGTCATGCAAGACAGGAGACATCAGCCACAGGTATGCAAACATGAAAGTCAAATGCTATCAATCACAAGGGAGCAGCTGCCTCAGCAAAGCAGATAGAGCGTGGGTTTCCATTTAACTAAAACAAATATTATCTGAGAGAAAAGAAATAACTGCAGATGTACTTAAGTTATAGCTGATCTCACTATCAAAGATAGGAGGGGAAACACAGAAAAATGGCAGGTACACCTTTAATCAAGATTACTTTTTAAAGCAAAGGTGTATGTAGAAAAAGGAAGGGTATTTGTTTTTTCTTGCCTTTCTGTAAGTTTCTCTGAGACTTTATTCATCACAGAGAGAAACACATTTCTGAAAATCTCCACACAATTGCTCTGCATACGTAGATTTCATTTTTATTTTCACTTCAGATGGGTTTGTCTGAATGTCTTTGTTATAAGCATTAAGACCTAGATCACATCAGTACCCAGGGTTGGGAAATATGGATCCCTCACATTTGGTGACTGTCCTGGGGTATCCTGGATCTGCAGTGTAGATGTGGAGAATTTCACACATGCTACAAAGGGTAAAGCGAGCCAAGGAGTGGAGGCTGGAAGCAGGTTGGAAACCCTGACATTTTCAAATCCATCTGCCTCAGCTTGTAGAACCACTACACCGTAACCATGGCATACTTTTAAGAGAGATGTCACAGAGCCAGCATTTGTTTACCTGACTTCTTATCTTTATCCAGGCACCTGATCCAGGAAAGCTCTTCATTTCAGGCTTACCTATAATAACTAAATGGTCTACAGGACTACCTATAATCCATCAGGTACTCCAAGTCTGTAAAAATCCTTCTGTGGATGACAGTCCCACTGGACACATGTTTACACCAGTGTGTTTTTCTGAAAGAAGACTGTGACTTCAGTGACTATGTGACTGTGGCTCAGTGAGTTAGGTCAAGCCCTGAGAGCAAGTCCATAGGGCTGCTCATCTCAGTGGAGGAGTTAAGACCAGTCAGAGTGAAGAAAAAGTATAACCTGTGCACTATCTATTTAGTGTCTTCTCAGAAGCGTAAGATTGTAATTAAGGTTTTACATTAGTGTTGAATTACTCTAAGCAGCTGGTGCTTTCAGCAAGGCAATAACTGGAACAACAAAATCATGTAGGTGATACACAGCATATGTACATGTGGCACTTAAAACAGCACCATGATTTTTCTAAAATGAATCTTCACTACAAGAATGACTCTTTTCTACAGGTAACTATTTATAAACTTCCTGCATAGAAGTCTGAAAATAGGTGACAAGATATCTCATGATTTATGTAAGATCTGTCAGCTGAGATTTGGACCTGTTGCTGCATTCATTATTGTCCGTGGACTTCTTTCTTGTTTCACACCATCTTGCCTTGATGTAAGACTGCAGAGAAAAGCCAGACAGAGACTGAAACTGCAATCAGAATCATTCTGCAGCATTCAGATCACATTTAGGGCTGTTTCAAATCAGAGCAGCCCATCTACCCAGTGACACAGACCACAGAGAACATGTGAGTCTGTCTTTTTTTCTCTTCACTAGTGCCCCATTGACAACTCAGTTGAATGAAAGGCTTCGTGCTTCCTTTCAAAGCCCTAAGCAGGACTGGCTTCAATTACCAAGTGCATTTCATACTGTGTGACTCCCACATCACTTACATCCTGTTGGAAGGATGGACTTGTCATTTCAAGTAAATATTGCAAGTGCAGGAAATAAAGCTTCCAGAAGCACAGCCCGTGACCCTGGAGCTTGCTCCTCGAAAGGCACAGGAACAACTCTACTGCGGCAAAAGGCAGCAAGACCATTCACTTCATCCCACTGCTGTGGCAAGGAATCGAGGAAAGAAGCAGCTTCTCAAATAAATGGATAAGAAATGCACAGAAGCATGGGGAACAGTATGTTTTCCTAACATGTACATAAAGTGAGTGGTTAATATAGCTTGTCCTTTGTTGGCAGGAGACAGTCACACACAAAAAATAAAAGCAGGGTTTTGTTGGGTCTGAGACTTGTTCAGCATTTCATAATGCCACACATATTATGTGTTACCAGTTCCTCAGTGGTCAGGAGCATGGGACATCCTTCAGTTTTTCCTTACCTGGCTCCATTACTTTGGATGCTAGTTTTTCTTGTTCCTTTAATTCTCAGTAGTAACATAGAATATATAAGATTCAGATGCTATAAAATATTGATTTTAGTTTTAGTGTGTAAAGTAGGTGATTTCCTTTTCAAACTGTACTTTATAAAACTGTAATTTTTAAAGACATTTGTTTTCATCTTTTTTCATTATATTTGGTCATCTGAGTATATACTGATGAGTTACTCTAATAGATAATTAATGTTATTTATGCTCTTGAAACCAGCTGAAAGCCCAAACTCCTTTATTTTACAAAGAAAACAGGCTCATATTTATGGTGTTGTAGGCTGTTGTTTTAATACTCCTCATTATATTTCTTATTCTAAAATGTAAGGCTATTTATGTACTTCTAAAAAAATGCATCTTTTAAATTTCATGCTTTTAAGGATAAAATTTTTTGTGCACATGTAGGAAAAGATTTTATGTCTGTAGAACAGCACAATCCTGCAGCTGGTTCAATTTTTGGATACAGTGGAACAGGTGATTCACGATTCACAACTGTGAAGATCCTTTAACTGAGCAGCAGAGAAAAGCATGAGTTGCTACAAAAGCTTTCTGGAGAGTGATGTATTCACTCATTCATTGCTGGTATAACTGTGATGGTTTTCCCCCGTTCCTGTGACAAGTATCTAGGAAAATCCACCACTAGATTTTTTTAAGTATGAATTAAAAAAAGAGCTGCTTCTATGTTTTTGTTCACATTTAAACATACAGTAAATTATGAGCCATACCATTCCATTTTGAGGATTTGCTTTTTAGTGAAAATATAAATAGTACAAAAGAAAAAGCTAACATTTTTTCCCCCACTCCTCTAAAATTGATAATGGTTTCTGGGTCCCGTTTCTTAAGGACATACTAAGCATACATGACACTGAACAGCTTCAGAATGGAATGCAAAATATACAGTAGAATATCTCAAGTTCTAAGGGACCCATAAGGATCATTGAATGCAACACAGTTGCATTGCAAGTATAAAGAAAATTTACTACATAGTTAACCTTGTATGCCTGTTTAAATACTAGGTATGACTTACATTGTAGTTTAGGAAGGTAGCTGCTGCAACTAGTGACACCATATGCCACAAAATTCTCCTTCTATTTTACCTCTCTCTGGAAAACTGGGCTTTTTTGTTGAAATATCTGAGACTCATTAATAAAGATTGTACAGGAACTTATAAATCCAGCTTCTTTTAGCCACACACAAAAGCAAATGGTTTTGTTAAATACCAGTTGTCGTTTCAGAATGAATTATGATTTAAGATGCATTATGTAATTTTTTTTTTCATGTTGTGCCATTTGGTCTGTGATCTGTGAGGAGGCTCTTGTGCTTTCTATGGAATCAATTAACCCTAAAGACCAACCATAGTTCTAACCTCATGCTTTAATGGAAAACACTAGACTTGTTCTTTAGTCACTTCTAAAGTAATGTGCAACTTGAAATATGCAACTTTGCAAGCCAGTGCAAACATGGAGGAAACATGATTTCCTCCATTTCTCCATCTTCATTGCTATATGAGATACCTGGAGCACCACACATGGCAGTAAATAATAAATGGAGGTCTGAAATACAGCTAGGGGAACCTAGGCTTTCTGTCTCTGAGCACAATAAGACAGAAAACAAGAGTGTATGCAAAGTGCTACACAAAGTTGAAACAGAAAAATCTCCAGCCCAAAGCAAATTAAAAAAAAAAAAAAAAAAAAAAAAAGGGGGCTTAAATGACTCAGTCACAAAAATATTCTCCATCAAGGCCGCCAAATGAAATTTTAACTAAGGGTGGTGGCTAAATATATGGAAAGACAGAAATTACAAACCCATATCTGTGTATGTATACACACATACAGACACACACAGACACACAAACACCTCTGTATCACATTATATGTTTGAACTAAATTGTTTCTGATTTTAGAGTTTTTTCTCCTCCCTTAAAGCTCCATTTTTTTTTTTTAGCATGTGTATATTTCCTGTCCTAGCAAATGTCATGTAAGAGGTATTTTTTTGTGTTTTAAATTCAAACACTGAATTTCCACAAGTTGTTACAAAATACGAAATAAAAAATTAAAAAATGAAAGCTAAAAATCATCTTTTGCCTCACCACACATCTCCCATGCTCTTCCCCCTAAACCCAGGGGAAAACTATTAGAGTTTCATGATTCTCTTGAGAGGGATAATATATGTAGTTGCCTTCAGAAGAAAGGTGAAATACATTCCAAACAAGTGTCCATCCTAGCCAGTGGCTTGTCAGCAGTCTGATACTTTCTATGCTGGGCAGGTTCTAGCCTGTGAACCTTGTCTAATTGCCATGCTGACAGATTCACACTGGAAAAGAAACGTGGTTGTTCAAGCAGATGGTTCATGCCACTAAACCAAAGCCAAAAAATTCCTCCACAAACCATCAGACCAGTGACTTTTAATCTCAGGGTCCAAGGACACTATAATTCTATAGCCCTCTTCACACCTGGAGGAAATGAGTCCCGTGTGGAGAGGAAAGCACCCCATTATCCACACGTCACAGCTGCCCAGCTGATGGGCTGGCAACTGTTGGGGACTGTGGTAATCTCACTGCAGCTCTTCCTTCTGTGAGTTACAAAAAGGTTCACCCTCAGCAAGTGAGAGTCTACTTTTTGTACTTCACCCACATTGAGTAAATGCTCACTCTAGTTCATTTGGGATTTTCCAAGTATTTAAATCAAGTTATTATTTGTTTTAGTCTTATGGAGTTTTTTTTCCTGTAATTTATTTAAAAAAAATTAAATGTACAGCAATTTAAATATATAAGTACAAGAATGTTTGTCTTTTAGATCCCTTGTAAGTCTTGTATCCAAGAGTTCATCCTCATTAAACACAAAGACAGCAGTGAGAGAAGCATTTTGATTTCAGAGGATAGAATTAACTGTAACATCAGAACCACAAAACAGGGTGAGACATAGGAAGAAAAAGATGCCATGGATGGATTCACTTGAATCCTACAAAGGTCATGTGTACAGGTGTGACTGAAATCACTTACATCCTAGATATATCAGCTGCAGATCACAATTAAAAATTAATTTGACTCTCAATTTACAATGAAATGGAAGCTGGGAATTAGGAATTAAGCATGTGACTGCTACAATTACCTGAAAATAAATCCTTTGTGTAGTCCACGTCATGATTTTTCATCTTAGCTTAGTGTTTTGGGTTTGGTTTTTGTTTTGTTTGTTTTCTGTTGTTGGTGATTTTTTTGTTGCTGTTGTGAATCATGAAGATATGTTTATTCAGAATATTTTATTGTTCCCATACCACTGCTTTATTGAGTTTTATTCCATTTATGTGAAAATAGTATTTAATTTATAAATGTTGTAGTTGCTCAAAAAATTCCATTTCCATAATGACAGTGTTGTATGCAGCTCAGTGGCAGAACAGAGAACAGAATGGAGATGTCGTGCCTTTGAATCCACTCCTCTGTTCACTACTCTGGTGGAAAGAAAGTGGATGGTAGCATCTTATTTGTGGGATCATAAGACTCTTAGTTCCTTCACCTTGTTTTAGGTCTCATCACAGGACAATCCATAAACTGTTAATGATGAGTCAAGCAAGGAAGGAGTTAATATCTGTGATAGGAAGAGTCAGCCCCAACTGGCCTGGAGCCACCTGGTACCTATTAAGGAGCAGTTATGAGAGACAGGTGAGAGATAAAGTAGGAAAGTTTTATAGTGTAGGAGAGAATGAGCTAGAGACAGCATTGGGCTAGTTGTTGGGGTAGTAAGCAGAGCCAGGTGTTTGAAGTCATGGAAAGAGAGATTTATAGGCTCCTTCAGTAGAGAAAAACTCCTTTCTTCTTCTATCTGTAAGCAATGAGATACTGGTAGTGCCTAAACCAACTAAGAGCTGTGGTACAGAAAATACCAAAATAGCATGTGGATGCCTGGATATTTGCTTAAGCCTGAAGAAAGGATCATGGGTTAATATGCACTTTATGTAGTTCCTGGTCTTACAGGATTCATTTCATGCCTCTGTCCCCATTTGTTGTTTGCCTTTTGAGGGTTACACTTCTTAAAAGTTTTCAGGAATACCCCTGTGGTTCCAGAGATACGGCAATTTCTGGGAGACAGATCTGGCCAAACAAACTACTCATAAAGAAACGTGTTATTTTTCTAAAATATTTCTTGCCTGAAAAAGAAGATATATTTCCCAGCTTCTATTAGAGAAATCTTGGTATTATTAATCATTATTCTCATTCCTAGGTTGTCTGCTGCTCCCCTCTCTGCCTCCTATTTTCCAATTCAAAATCCATTGTGAAAAGTATATAAATCATAGTGGATAACTTCCTTCCATATAAAAAAATTACTTTACAATTTAGTTGTTATTTCCTCTCCCAAATAATGTAAGTTTTTTATTTATAACACAGGTTGAACAGAAGACTGCTGAATTATTTCTTAAAGGTCTTACTGATGCACAACAAAGCATATGAAGTTTGCGTTGTGGGGAAAGGTGCTGGGTGCTAACTTCTGCCAGGTTTCCCTTGGAGGCTCATAGTAGCAGCAGTGTGAGAGCTGCAGGTGAGAGGACAGAGTATTTCTACATACTCAGCTGTAACCTGCAGGATCATCTTCCCTGAGCCAGTCTTTTTTACTGAAGGTTTGGTAAGAAGTGGCCAGCTCAGGATGAAGGTCCTTTTAGACTCCTGAGTTTTATCTGCTTACCTTAAAAACACAGGGGATTGTGGTGAATGCATTCAATTTAAATTATAGGACATAGTCTTGCATGTCTTATCTTTCTGCATTCTCCTATCTTAGTCTTAGGGAATTGTCTTTACAGTAATGATTGAAATGTAAACTCCAAAACTGATGTGTTTTTTCTCTACTCATTAATGCTGTGGCATAACATGTTTGTCAGATGTGCTGCTTTCTTTAGTGGTCATTTGGCAACAGTGACTGCTCGAACCACAAAACACAATAGTGGATGTGCTGGAACACTTATCTTTTCCCATGATCCTTTGTCAACCTATTAAATTCATACATCTTAGTGCCAGCAAAACTAGAATAATTTGGGGAATGGATTTTGCAACATGATTTTTGAGGAAAAGGGAGGGGCAGGGCTCAGAAGGTTAAATCTGTGCTATGCAAGTGCCCTGGCTCGTTTTCCCTGTACAGCCAAATTATGAGGTTCTTCTGACAAGTGATTTTTATTTGAATTTTTAGACTGCTGGGTGTTTCAGAGGAGGTCTGCACAAGCACTCTAGGGACTCCATTCCTTCCCCTTCCCTGTGCAGTTTTCCTGCAGCTCACCAAATCTTTTATGTTTGGGGTTGGCTGAAATGATTTGGACTCTAATTAACTGAGATAGTAGTAAATTAATTCAATGAAATTTTGGCAGTAGTTCTGCATAGTACTGGTTTAACAACTCACTGTTAACTTAGGTGCTTTCCAAAGTGAAAAGTCTTAAGGGAGCAGGTGTTTACCTTTAGTGTGCCTCCAAAATCCCCTGGATTTCAGAGCTCAGCTCTTTTTCATTGGTTTGAAAACACAGCAGTGCATAAACTGGCCTGATGGGCTATCAGGATGAATGATGTACTTCTAGGAAATCCGAATACACTATGCCCTGACAACTCCATGCTGGCCGTCACTACCTGTTTCAGCAGATTTCTCCCACTGTCCTGCACAGAGCACAAGGACTCAGCTGTGGCCTGCAAAGCTTCCTGTTTACAGCCATGCATCCTCCGAAAACAGAATGCTCTCTGCTTCCCACATCCCAGAAGCCATAGACGGATCCTGTAACATCCTGTGCCTTTCCGTCGTCACAGCACTGCTTTTTCTGAGAACTGCCGGGAGAAGCTGCTCACAGAATTGTTAACAATTGGTCTTCACCTTTTGGATGTGTCAGACAGTTGAGTACTCTGCACCACCGGGCTTTGCAGAAGAGGAAATAATATCAACAAAACATTTGCCCTTTGTTCCCTCTGTATATTGAGTTCAGTGTGTATCATAGCGGATAGCATGCTTCCTACATGGAGAAAACCCAGTGCCTTTTCATTTGAAGCCGAATGTTATATAGCTTAAAGTGCACAGGCTGAACTGGGACACAAAGGTAGCTCAGTACTGAACAGTACTGGCAGCTGCACAGCTTATCTCCTCCATTTGTCTCCTCTTGGTTACAGCCAAGGCATGTATGTTGTCTGGCTCCCACTGCAATGTAGCTCCTCAAGGAGAAAAATGTCCAGTCTCCAGCTCCCTCCAAAGAGAAGCCCAGATTAAGACTTCGTTCCTTTCATTTCTTCCTCTGCCCTCTGCCCTACAATGCACTCCTGTTGTCCTCGATGGTTCCTTAATAGCACTCAGGAGAGAATGGCTGGGAATGATAAATTGGAACATAAAGAGTGAAAAATCCTCCCTAGTGTGGAAAAACAGATTGAGTTCATGGATACCTTTGTTTGCTGAGGACTGCCTACACAGGCATATTTTGGGCCATTGAAAAAGGAAAAATTCTCTAAAACTAAGCATGATCTCTTTTTTTTTTCAAGAAGTAAGTTATCTTCAGACTGTGAAGCTCAAACCTAAGCTCAGCCTTGCACCCACTTTTAGTAAGAAGAAACCTGGTGTCATGAGCAGTGGTCTGTGCCACCCCCTGCAGCATTCCATCCATGGGGATGATTGGGCTCTGGGCCTGTCCCTGGTCCAGCCTATAGAAGAATGCTGGGTGTCAATGCCTCTGTGTGTGCTCATGCAAGTCTCACAAAAATAAAGGTCAGGATTTTGCCTCTGCACAAATCTAGATTTGCCATATAACATTAAGATGGCATGAAGTTTGGAATACATACTGTTTCTGTTTGAAGATTACCTCTAATTAAGCCTTTCCAAACATATTTGTGATTATAGATCACTCAGAACCTTTCCATTGTTCTTGCAGTCAAAACAGCAGCAGCCACAACCATGCACAACACATTATTAAAAGAAAAGGACTACTTTAAACTAAGTTCTATAATTACATGCTACTAAGTAAAATGTGTACTTAAAAAATTCTTTCCAACATGTGAAATGATACAATAGAGGGTAGAACTTTACATCAAAAAAATGTTGCTATAAGCTCAAAGACTATCCTTACTGGAGAAAAAAGTATTCTCATAAATACATAAAAATAGTTAAATGCTTGACAGAAAAGGTTGAATAGCCCCTGAAACTACAGCTGAGAGCAAATTCTTTAATATAGAGTTTAAATAAATGCAATAAAAACAGAACTGAAAGTTAGTTGAAAACCTACTTTTTTTATTCCTCAAGTATAGTCAGGAATGAAATCAAACAGTAAACAGATCTTTCTTTCTACATGCACTCTCGAAAACCAGCAATGAACACAGAATTTGTGTGAAATAGGGCTTTGGGAAAAGCCGTTGCCAAAACTCATTTACTCTACACGCTTCTTTATTTTTTCCCCATCAAACTGGAATACACATATGACTTTCTCACTGAAGAATTATTTACCCACATACATAATGTCAAACAAAAAGAAACCCAAAGGAACAATGCAATAACCTGGCGCATGCTTCAGAATTCTAATGCATCTTTCTTGACTTACTGTATGTATGTAGTAACTTTGTAGGAACAGAAACAGAAACTTTGCTCTTTAAAACCTCATTTAGTTGATTTTTGGAGTGCTGACACACTATCACCATAGAACCATAGAATAGCTGGAGTTGGAAGGAATGTTTAAAGGACATCTTGTCTAATGCCCCTGCCATGGGCAGGAGCATCTTCAACTAGACCAGGTTGCTCAGGGCCCCATCTAACCTGACCTTCATTGTTTCCAGGGATAGTGACTCAGGGCAACTTGTTCCAGTGTTTTACCACCCTCAATGGAAAACACTTCTTGCTTACATGTAATCTAAATCTACCTTCCCTTAGTTTAAAACCATTAACCTCCATCCTATTGCAACAGGCCCTGCTACAAAGCTTTTTCCCCATCTTTATCCTAAGTCCCTTTTAAGCACTGAAAGGCCACAGTAAGTTCTCCCAGGAGTCTTCTCCAGGCTGAACGACTCTGACTCCTTCAGACTGTTTTCATAGCAGAACTGTTCCAGCCCTGTGGTAATCCTCCTCTGGCCTTTCTTCAGGACCTGGGGCATATTGAGTACTTCAGATGGGGTGTCACCAGAGACAAGTAGAGGGGGAGAATCACCTTCCTCAGCCTTTTTGGTCACACTTCTTTTGATGCAGTCCAGGATAAGACTGTCCTTCTGGGCTGCAAGAGCTCATTGCTGCTTCATGACTGGCTTTTAATCTGCCAGTAGCACCAAGTCCTTCTCAGTAGGTTTGCTCTCCATCCTTTCACCCTCCAGTCTGCATTGATACAACGAGTTGCCCTGACCCAGTTGCAGGACCCCGTGCTTGGCCTTGTTGAAATTCATGAGGTTCCCATGGATCCACTGCTCAAACTGGTCCAGGTCCTCCACTCCTTTGGCATGGCAGCTGCATCACTCAGCTTGGTTCATTTAAAAACTTGCTGAGGGTGCACTCAATCCTTTCATCTTCTGATAAAAATATTGAACAGTTGTGATCCCAACATGGACCCCTGAGGGAAACCTCTTGTCACTAATGTGCATCAGGACATTGAGCCATTGACCACTACACTCTGGATGAGACTGTCCAAACTGTCCAACCAATTCATCATCCACCAATTCCTCATCCACCAAGCAGTCCATCCATCAAATACATATCTCTCCAATTTAGAGAGCAGGATGTTGTAGGGGACCAGAAAGCCAGATATATGCCATCCATAGCTACCAAACTGCTATCACGGAAAGATCTAGTGCCATGTTGTTTGGTTGATATTACCAATTATCTTTGATATTACCACTGGCAAGGCAAGGCTTATTTTCCAACAACAATTTTGGATGGGAATGTTTCTTTTTGCTTGGAATGAACTTTGGATACCAGGTGAATAATCTGCTTTTCAATGGCATATTTGACAAAGTGTGTGGCTGAGGTATATATATGTTTATTCCTATGAGAACTGCTATGTGATTTCCTTTAATTGGGTGGAATTATCTTGTTGCTAGATCACAGTAACAGCAACGGTGACTCAAGTTCCCTGTGAATTTTTCTGTGACAGAGTACCCTAGGTAATTCAGGAAAAGTCCAGCCCAACCGCATCCCTCAGCTATTGTGTGATTGTCACTGAGTCAACAAAAGGGTTGACCCTGAGTGAAAATTACATGAGGCCAAGATAAACTTATCAGTATCAATAACCTTCACACTTTTTTTCTTCCTTCCTCCTATTTCAGCTCATGCTAGTTTCACTCTGTAGTAGCACAGATGCCTTGTGAGCCACTGTGACCTTCCTTTCCCTTTCTAAAACTCATTAATATATTCCTTCCTCTATCCAAAACTTTATGGATTCTGTGAAGCGTGCAACAAGCCCTCAGAGAGGCTTCCCTGCATTTTGACTTTATAAAGGATGGCATACATACTTGCAGGACTACAAGATGGTGCAGAATGACACCTTGGTAAGGCTTGTCACCCCTCAGAAACAAAAGCTTGATAGACACCAAGAGCCTCGCTCTTAGTGCCATGGGTCAGACTCTAGGTTAGGGCAGACCACTTCACATTTGTAACTCCAGATCTCAAGTACTGTCCTTTGGGTAAAAAAAAAAATAAATCTTAGCTTCTCTAACAGCTGCTCTACCCATTTCTATTATCCTCTCTTTCTTGTGAGTCCTCAGGCCACTTCAAAGCTTTAATCATTGCCATAGTCAGCAATTATTTTCAGGTTTCAATCACTACCTTATTTTCAGTGAGGACAAGAGGGAATATTTGCAAACCCAAACTAACATTTCATAAGAACCATGGCAATTTTCACAGCTTGACCTGAGGTTAGGACTCTAAGTGAACTTAGCTGTATTTACTCGTGTTCTGGTATGACTACACTGCACCACAGCTGAGTGCTGGTCTTCCTAAATCACATCAATACCAACTGCCTGACTCCTTCAGTGATGTTACTTCAACAGGTAAATTCAACATCAACTATAAAATTATTTGGGTTTGAGTTATCCAAGGATGTTATGGATGGTCCATTAGCGCATAACAAACACTATTCACTGTATTCATTATGTAAAAAAACCAAATACCCTGAAGTGGAACAATGAGTTTTGTAGTTTTCAGTAACACAAATTATGTTCAAGAGGCCTTCTTAATAAACAACAAAAAAAGGTATGTAGAAATTAAGTTACAGATTACCTACCATTTTCCCTTTCAGCTGACAGTTCAAGCCCCATACCAGGAAGCAGGCATGTGCCCAGAGCCAACTGTGCTCTGCAAAATTATTTAAGCACTGCCTTTGGAAGAGGTGCTGTCTTTGGGGAATGGCTGTCAGACTAAGGTCATGTCTGCACATCTCTGCTATTTGCCTACGTGTCACTTTTTTGTAAAGAATATGGAAATGAATGCCAACATCTAGATTTACATTTCCTCTATATCTGCTAAGCAGTTTATTCTGTTTTAGATTCTGTTTGTGAACTTTCTGACTGCTATATTTACCACAGTCGTATGCTAACCTATAAAATTAAACACCATGTTTTGTTGAAATTTCTGGACATCCAATGTACCACACTCGTGACATTTTAGAATTAAGTGATTAAGTAGGCAACAATCTCTAGAATGTTGATAACCCCAATGTTTTTATGAGTTTACCTTTTTCTTATGAAGTTAGTGGTGGATTTAGCAATTTTGGGTAATGGCTGGACTCAAAGGCCTCAAAGAGGCCTTTTCCAATGTACATGATTCTATGATGCTACTGCAGTCCCTTCTCTCACACCACAATATAGATCATGGAAATTCATTTTCTGAAACTTTTTCTTCTTTCCTAATGGCAGAAACACTGTTACCATCTACATTGATTTTTATTCACCTATCTTCTCCACAGATAACAGTGAGACCTACACTTTAAATATAAATATCATAAACATATTTTGAAAGTATTTTTGCTCTTCGATTAAGACTCCTTTGCTATAGACTCACTAGCCAGAGCAGGATCTGATTGTAAATTTTTTTTTTTGAGATTTCCAGCAGCTCCCCTATTTCTCTCAAGACACATGCAGTATTTACAAGTCTTGTGTTTTACTGGGATAAATTAAATTTTAATGACAGCCTATTGTCCCTACTACTTGTCAATGGATCCTGGTAATTTAGTATTTCTCTCTCTTTCTGTACCTGAGGCAAGTTTAGCTGAGGACTGTGCTAGATGGCTCATAAAATTCCATTACATCAGCTCCCAAGGTGAAGGGGTCTCTATGAGACATTTGTCATACAGACTGCCTGAAGACCAGAGACTGTGACTAGGGAGACAAAAAAATGTCCTGAGAGGGAAAGCAGGTGAATCAAAAATCTTGTCCTGAACTTTTCCTGCCATACAAGCAGATATTAGCCAGACTAATTGGATGGGAACAGTGTGAGCTGCAGGAGGAGCGAGCTGCAGCTGTGCCAATGCTCTCCAACAGCCTAGCTGGAGAGGGGGAATTCATCCAGATTAGTTCACTCATTAAATTCCTTTTTAATTGGTTGTAATTCCCATTGTAATAAGAATCACTCTCTAACTATCACAAAGAGATCTTGATTTAGAATATTTAAGAACAGGGAATGGAAGTGAAAACCTAGGAGTTGGAATATCCAGGTAGAATGAGTGCACACAATTTGTCATCTGTACTGTGAGATCACTCATGCAAAGTATAACCATCCATGAAGGCCTCAACCCGTGAAGAACACCATCCATCAGAGCTCCAGACTCCAGTATAATACAGTTTTCTTGGAGACGCTGGTTTCTTTCTTGATTAGAGTAACATCAACAGAAGCTTAACCTTGCTAAAAGAGTGATACACTTTTCAAACATTTTTTCCCTGTTGTCTGTTCTCAGTAACCATCCAATGCTGAAAAATATGAGGTAGGTAAATTCAGAATTTAGAGCTGATTATATTACTTTCTCAAGCTCTGCTGAAATTCTGGAAATTAAATGGTCCTGGAAGAGCAAAGGCTGCATTGAGGTTTTGTTGTTCTCCAGACCATTTCCCCCTGAATCTGTGAATGGAGATCTCATCAAAATTGGTGGAGTTATATTTGTCTAACAGCACTAAGGAGAAAACCCTGCTAATCCCTCATGTTTTTGGGAGTATTAAAGTTAAAAAAATCAAATTTTTAATTATTTTTTGATTCTATTAATGTCTCATAACCTGTGACAGCTACTTTTTTTGCATGACATGCCCAGACTGCTGAGGGAACATTTCCAGCATACATTTATATTAATTTTTTTCCCTTATTTGTTATCAAATCTATCATATAGAAAATATTTGAAATCTGATGCAGTTTCTTTAACAATTGAAACCCCAGTGGAAGATGTGAATAAAGGGATGGACAGCTGAGAAGTTGGTAAATCAAGCTGCACTGATATCAGAACAATCACAAACTTGTATGACTCAACATTGCAAAGGCAGCATAAACCTACCCAGCAGAGAATTTTTCCCCCCAAAATTATGACGAGCAATTTTATTTGTTTTTTCAATCTCCACCTTTTAACCTGCTTGTTTTTGCATACCTGCTGTGATGTGACTCATCCACATATACCTCCAACTCAGCCCCTTTATCCGTAACTCCATGGTGTGAATACTGGATACAATGCAAAAAGAAAAAAAGGTAGTATTGTGAGATTTTAGAGCCCAAGATCTCCTCAGCTGAAAGCTAATTTGCCTCTTTCTTATTTTCTTACTCTGGTTTAGTGATATTGAGACAGAACAAGTCCTGCTGCAGAAGAGAGATTTATAACATGAGGCATTAAATCAGTTTTTATCCTGTACTGTTAAATGCTTTTTGAGATTTAACTACTCCCCACTGAAGTCACTGGGTGGTTTTCCACTGAATTCAATAGCTTTTGGATTAAGCCAAAATGAAGGAATTAAACAGTAGGACACTACAGCACATACAAAGAGCAGGACAGTACATTAAATGCATGTGTTTTCTCATCACAATTGGTGTTTCAGGCTGTTTAATCACTGCCTCTCCCAATATAATAACAAAAGATTTCTGGGCCTGGAAAAGATAAATTATTTCAGTGGTTTTTTCTTCTGTTGATATTTTTTTTAGGTGTATCCAAATAACACATGCCAAAAAGTGACACAATTACTATGTTTATGTAAATTCAGAGAAGTTATAAAAAAATAAATTTACTTGGTACTTTAAAAAATAGTCACCTAGCTTTCCCAAAATATTTAGGTACTTACAATATCTATTACATTCTCGTAGGAAATTACGTGCCAGCACTCATGCATATATTCAAACCAAAGCAAACACCAGGAGAATTTGCCTTGGTGGTGGTTTATATGTCTTAATATCTGTTAACATTAGTCATCTGCACATTTAAGTTTTGTTAAATGTACAAAGTATGTGACACTCCACCCTTGTTGCAACATCAACTTGCAATGTTCAACATTTTTGTACTTCAAGGACTTGCTGTCTTTCAGGGCAGGGGTCTGGAATATCTGCAGATACTCCAGTAGGAAAAAAAAAAAAAAAAAGGAAAATAAAAAAAAAATATAAAAGATTTTGTAGACACTGAGGTAACTTAGTCAATGCATAAATTTTATTTATTTATTTGGGGTTTTTTTGTTTGTGTATTTGAATTTACTGAAACAAAGTCAAGCCCTGAAAAGCCAAAAGCTAATCATGGTATATATTTTATAAATTCACCCTTGTTGCATGTGTACTACATAAAAAAACGATTTACATGGATGATAAAATAACACTCTTGTTTAATAAGACATCCTTCCATTGAGAGGATGGTTGGTGCTCTAGGCATGAGTGAGCTGTGAAGTGACAAGCAGAAGAAGTGATTTCTGTCAAATGCTAATACCCATTGATTTAACCATTCATTCAAAGGGAAGGAACTAAATCTTCTTGGGTACATGTGAAATGAGAAAGTATTTCTCATGTACAATAGCATAAAAATGTGCTCCAGAGCAGAGGACAAATTAACATAATTTAAAAATGTTTGCAGGGGAAGAGAGAGGAAAACTAAGATGCATCTCTTGTGGAGTTAGTGCTGGGCCTCTGAGGTTTTTAGTTTACTGTGAGTAGCTGTGATACATTCTGCCTCATTTCACTCCTAAAAGAAATTACAAATCCTTAAAAACCCCACAACAATAATGAAGCATCAAATATTGAAAATCTGAGAAAACTTGATGCTTTCTGGGATATTTCCAGACCCACTTAATGCTTGACTCATGATAGCAATTATCCTCTGCATGCTAAGGGTACAGTAACTAATTAAGTAGGCTCATGAAAGCACCTTCAGAATCTGGAAGGAAAGCATAACTGATGTGATTATATTCCTGACAGGTTCCTCTGTCCAAAGCAAGCTTAAAACTGCTTAAGTCCACAGCTCAAATGAATAGAAATAAGTGCCTGGGATTGGAAGTAGTTTAATGCAGTTTAATGTACCATTCACTTTAAAAGATATTGTTCTTTGGAGGAGTCATTCTTTATATTTTATGATGTTTGGAGGCAGAGCTGCCTAATGACTATAACTAAAAGCTGTCTGGGTTAAGTACGACTGAACTATTTAAACATCACTCATTATGGGGGAAAGACTGATGGCTACCTTGATTCACAGCCTGCCAAGTTAAAATAAGTTCAAGGTACTGAACCTCCTGGAAACCAAATAAACTGCACAGCCTGAGTGAACCCGAAGGACAACACTAGCAAGAGCCATGCTGGCACCCTCTCTTGAACTCTGAGTTCCTGAGGAGGGATGATCAAAGCTCCTATGCTCCTGATAGTAATTCTGCTGCTTTTTAATCACACATTTACATCCTTCCTATGTTGTTTTTTGTTTCTAATTTTTTTCCCTTACAATCTAGTAAGCAGGATTAAAGAAAAATGACCAAAAAAAAGAATAAAAAAGACAAAAAGAGGAAAAACAGAAGTCAGAAAAGCATCCAAGCTTTCCTAGAGAAAAGATTGTTAATATAATTAATTTATTTGTATTGACATTGAATCAGAGTTATGGACTAGAATTTGCTGCGTAAGGAGCTTACATGTATGTCTGAGAGTTGTTCAGTCACACCTTTCCCTGTTGAACTTTTCTGGAGGTGGTGCTGCAAGGAATGTTATTTTCACATTGTGAGAAGGCAGAAACTCAGTACTCCATTCTGGATGGATCTAGTGATGAAAGTCCTCCTTCTTCCCAAAGACATTTACTGACATTTCATTTGCTGAGGAATAAATGGGTAAGGGCATAGAAAGCAGAGATGATGTCCAAACACTTATTAAAAAAGAAATAAATCTGTGATTCAATAATCCACTTAGCTGAGAATCCAGTTCATATTTAAATAAAATTGTGCACATCTACGTTTGAATGCAAATGTATAAACTTCATGTTATATGTGCATATGTGTGTGTGAGCATGCACCAAGGTGTTCAACTGTTTAGAGTTTTTTAATGCTTTTTTACTTTTTACTGTACAACATTTTTTGTCATTTATATTTAATCACTTAAAGGAGGAAGACTATTTCTCATGCTCTCAGCACAAAACAAGACTAGGTTGTCAGTAGCATTAGACAAGGTGATATTCTTTCCCTACCTCCACACACACTAACATTCACGATGTAATGACTTACACTTAAAAAATGGAAGAGCACTACAACTCATCTGAGTCCTTTCAGAAGCAGAAAACTTTCTTGCTCAGTGCTCAGATCACAGGATCACGCTGTCACGTGCAGTTTATGTGGCTGATTATACCCAAATGACCTCACAGCCTTCTGCCAAAGACGTTAAGCTTTCTAAATGCTACTATTAAAGTTTTCCCACTGCAGCTAGGTTTCAAACACTTAAGATTTTGAAATAATTCCATTACAGATCTCTGAGATGACATTTTCCACTATGATGCACACTTCTAAGAATTAAGTTATAAAAATAAATTAATCCTGCATGTGACAACAGGTCTAGAGAGACTCAATACTTTTAAAAAATGTTTTAGCTACTTATGTTAATTGATTTTTAGCCAATCCTTAAACATGTTTGCAATTGCTACTGTCTTCTCCTTGAAATTATAGCCCTCCTTCTGGCTCAACTATTTAGACTTTCAGAAGTTTGACACTAATTTCTCTGTCTAATTATTCCATGGCACTCTGCTGTACAGTACTGAAATTCTAAAGCATGAAGATATGTTCACCTGCTCAAAATGCTGCATCAGCTGAAAATAGGCAGTGTTTTTCTTTTTAATGGAATTATCACCTTTAGCTTAATAGCTAAGCATCCCTTTTATGTCTCCTTTAAAGGTATAATTCTTCTTTTATTCATTTTTTACTGTATTTAATTTTCTTTTATTTTAACAAAGAATTTTAAATATAATTAACTGCACCATAAGAAAATGATATAGCGTATCTACACTCAGAAACAGATGAATTTGCCTCTTGTAGTAGAAAAAAAGTGTATTTCAAATTAAAAGAGTTGTCTACTATTATGGTCTTAAGTGCACATTTCATTTATTTTATGGGAAGGAAAATATCAGTCCTCTGAAGTCAAGGGGCAGTGACTTCATTCTGTGACTTTTGGTAATGGAGGCTGAGCTACTTAGTGCTATCTAGGGTATTTAGCTACAAAATTGCAATTAAAATAATGGGAACTGCACAGCAAAGACTTGTGCTTTGTATTCAGTCACAGTATGAGCTGTAGGATCCTAAAAAACTGAAAAAGATACTGTCAGCTTTCAAACTGGCTGGGTTGCTTAGCTTGTCCACTTACCTCAAGCCTTGCTGGGCAAAGGGCAAACCTTGACATAATTATTGTGTTTTCCATTTGGGAACAAAATATGTAAATAATTTCGTGTTAGTAAAAAAGGTTTTTTTCTTACAAATCTTTCCTGTCACTGCAGCTGTAGTATTGAATTAACCTTGAGGGGTGGGGGGGACAATCGTTTTTGTACTGCCCTTAATATGAGAAGCAACATTCAAACAGGAATATGAAGATAGAAATACAAGAACAGAAAAAAAAGACAATGGAGAAGTTGTTGAAGAGAGCTTTGGCTCACAGTACAGTGGGTTGTAACTCTGATAATTAAATCTGATAGCTGCAGAGCAGTACTATTTCCAAAACCTCTGCTCTGTCTTCTGTCCATGTTATCTTAGTTTTGAACATTTTGTCTTTATTCTTCTATTGCAAGCAGAGAATCCAGTGCAGGCAGGGGAGACATTGCCCTAATAACTAGTTATTTTTGTAAGCCTCAAAGTGAGACCAGAAGGAAAACATCCAGATAAAATAATAAGATTCTATCAAATTTGCCTCAATATTTTCAGCACTCCCCACTTCGCTTCTGGAACATGCTCACACACAGTAGGCACCGGTGAAATGGGGCAAGATTTCTCTCGGTTCTTAGAACAAAGGTTCTACTTATTTTTGATGTGAGTCAGTTCCCAGCAGATGTACCATAAACACTTCCACCCCACAGAAATCAAGGGGAGGCGAACAAGGGCCACCAAGCAAGGAGTTGTAGGGAGGAATTAGTATGAATTATTTTGTTTCCCTATGGGTTGGTGCAACCAAACTGTGCTCTCAGGAGTAATTGAGTATATAATAAATGCTGTAATTAATTCACTGAGTCACTCAATGCCAGGAATTTTGCCTTTGTTATTTGTAAGGTAGGCAATGCAAATGCAATTTTCTTTGTGATGAAAATGAAATATTTGATGAAAGGCTATTTGAAATTTCAGAGCACTTTAGCTTAAAAAAGGAAACTGAGATCTGAAGTGCTATTATTATGAAACATCTTTGAAATACTGTGAATAACGTAATTTAAAACCTGATTCCAGTAAACTTAAGAAAATGGATGCAGTACTTTCCTGGAGATGAATTTTTATTGGGGGTTGTATAGCTCCCTGTGCACTGTGCAGCTGTGTATAGTCTTACCACACCAGAAGGGCAAGAGGGAACTGCTGCGGCTCCACTGGCTGCAGAGAGAGACTCTGGAAGTATGTGAAGCACCAGGAACCAGCCAAGGCACTTTGCTAGTGCCATGGTTCCTTGGCTCAGCTGAGGAAAAAAAGAGAGGCTGAGGAACCAGCAAGGGCACTGGGGAAGGAGAGAAATTAGTTGCTAAATTTTATTTAATTAAGGGAACAAAAAGAGGTGCTACCAGGGCCAACAGAGCTACTAAACCCATTCTATGCAATTGCCTTCATGGAGCAAAAACTTCCTTAACTGGGATCATGTTGAATACTTGCAGAAGGATTACCATTTCCAAGCCTCATTTTCAAGGATTTGGAAACACATATCTTTTAACTGGTCAAACAATTCATGCAGTCTCCAAAATAAAAATTTTAAATGTCACAATGAAGAAAATTAATAAGGAGCTAGTCAGTTAAATCAAGAACAAAAAAATAAAATTACTGATGATAAGATGTTCTCTATGGCTTATTGCCCTTCTTTGTCTAGAATATGTGCAGTAGCAAGTTATATTGATGGATACAATCATTCTGTACAAACATTCCCTTTCATGGCTCTATATTTTGTAGATAATTTTTTTTTTAAAACAACTGTAAGCCTTTAATTTCACGGAGAGTCATGTTTTGAAAAGAAAAGAACCTTTCATTTAAAAAATATTAGAAACCAGAAAATGAAGTGTTCTTAATCTCTACCTCCCTGCCAAGTTATCATTCCCTCCTGAGTAGGAAAGTTCATTTATTTAGTGATCATAAAATGTAAAAAAATGTTTTCTTTTCTGTCTTTAGGATATTATCTGCCTCTCTAAACCACACACCCTGCTGTCTTTGTCAAAGGTCAAAACATAGAGATTTTCAATTTTCTGGAGCAGGTACCACGTGAAAATGCAAATATTTCATAATCCAAAACTGTCTCTTTTTGTTAGTATTTTGTGGACCAGATATATAATGACATTTTTTTAAATAAATTCTTAGACCACCCACCAGCATCAATAAATACGTAGTTGTACATGTGTGTACATGAAGATACAGAGTATAAACCAGAACTGTCTGGAGAAATATTTGTGTTATTTATACAAAATGAACAATCAGTCAATTAAAAGATTTATAAAAAGATAAGAAGAATCAAATCTGTACTCCTTTATAGCAATCCAACAGCTGTGCAAATAGTTTTTAGATTGCACACAATTCCATCTCTTTGCTGCAACAGCTCAGGTGCCCAGATTACAGACAAACAAAACTTGAAAGTGGTGACTCATTTTGTCTGTAAACACACAGAGTTTACCTGAATCCTTTCATGTCTTATTTTCCTACTTTTTTCCCACATTTCATTTACCTGTTTTGAGATCTTTCCATGCACAGTTCTGAACACCTTCCCAGGAAAGAACTGCCATAATATTCCAAGGCAAAGTTCTCCCTTTTCTGTTTCTCTTTAGGAAGAAATTTGCCATCTCTTGGGCTGTCACCATAACGGCAAATAGGTATGTTCTCTTTCATAATATGAAAATGTAGAGAGGTAAATTTATTTGAGTCTTTTGAACAAGAAATCTCCAGTTTCCAACCTGCAGTTGACTGATTTCCATCTCCAGCCTTCAGTTCTCTCTTTGGTGAACACAGATTCTAGGATCTTGAAGAAATTAATCACTGAGAATGAGGATCATGTCAGGTAACTCACACCTATCTCTACTCTTTAGAAAGGACTATCTTTCCTTTATAAGAAGTTATAGATGGTATAAGGTATAAAGATATTAAAAGCTAGAGATGGAATGAGATTTTGAAAGGAGCCATGCATAACGTGATGCCAAGGAATAAATATGAATAATCTTCTTTCTCAAGCTGCTTGTCACACAGATTTGTGTATTTGTCTTCCATCGCTCCCTGAACAAGCTTTACAATGATACTTCATCAAGTGGTTGAAGTGGGGGGAGTAAAAAAATTTCTATGAGGAATAGTAGGGGAAACTCCCCTGTGCTCTCTCCAAGTGAGCTTCACTTGGTGCAGTTTTGAATCTCCCTGGGTTTTTTTTTTTCCCAGAGTGAATCTAAAAAATCTTTTGGTATACTCATAAGATATTTCTTCATGGAAAGTAAGATTCCTCTCACCTAGCCATCTGATACACAGGTCTCTAGTCTGAGAGAATCCTTGAGGGTTGTATTAGGGACTGCAAGAAGGAAGCCCTTCTAATTATCAGGTCAGGTACTGTAATGTCTGGAGCACTTCTCCAGACATGCTCATCTTCCTCCAGTGACTCCAAAGGGAGCTTGCCTGATTCGTTCAGACCAGATGTACAACCTTCACGTGGCTGACATCAGGCCAGCCCCAGCTTGCAAGGTGGTATCCCAGACAAGGAATGACCGGGCAGAAAACAGCTTAAACCATTCCTCCCACACTAACCTGCTCTCATTGCACTCTTTTTGAGAGACAGGTCCCTCCTGCATGTTTTAGGAATCAGGGCGTATTTCAGTGAGGAGGACAGAAGCACTCTCCCTTCTTTGTTCAATCAAAGTGCCATAATGTTCCAGCACTAACTTTTCACAGTTAGGTTTTAAGGAACAAGCTGCAGAAGGAGAAATGATCATCAGACAGTTCTGCAAGGAGAAACCAGCTCGGCATTAAACAAAAGAGGGTAAAATTGTATGAGGAGAATTTTCCTTTGGAATTGAATAGCTACTTGTAAACTCACAGTAAACAGTCTAGACTGTTGTGACAGCCATGCACAAGTGAAATAAGGTATAAAAATCTCTATTCTTATTCTGTTAACAACTTTTAAGGAAAAAAAATTAAGGTTGTCTACAGAACAGTGTTGAGCACAGACTGTGCTTGCTATAGGCTCTCAGCACCATCCAAATAACTTTATGAAATACCACATAAAAGCCAATGAAAATAAAGCTTGGAGCATTCAAATACTCCTAAACTTAGATGTCTGGTATTTTATGTCTCTGCTAGTTATCCTACCCTTATTTTAATCCTCCACCCATATCAGTTCTATTTTCATCTAAGCTAACCATGTAGCTATTCTTATAACTCAATCATTCTTCCCAATAAAACTGCTGTTTTTCTACTAGACAGTCTGTTGAATATTGATATAGCATTACAGCTTGCAAGTGTTTAAGATACATTTGAATGCCTTGGGGTTTTGTACCATTTTACACGTTTAAAAGTGCTAGCCAAGTTTACACATTAAGCAATTGTGAAACATTTGCAATTATTTCAGGTATCCCAGATTTGAGTCAATTAAACTAGTTGAGAACTAGATATTATTGGCTCTCACTCATGTGATGGAGTACCTTTACTCCACTATTTAAGCTGTATGAGTTCATTAAAAGGTGCACAACCAAAGCAAAAGAAAAATTCTTATCTTTTTTAACTGGCTTTGATTCTGAATGTTTATTTTAACATGTGTCTTTTTTCTTTCATTGCATGTTTAGAGACACCTCTCCTATGATGATAAAAGAAAAACATCAGGACTTTGCTTTATGCTAAGCTACTTATTTCAACATCACAGTAGTGGGATAATTTGCAGTAGACATGTTGCCTAATATACAGGTTTATGCCTGCTAGACGTGACAAACTGCAGGTGGGAAAACTGGGGTGTGTCTTAAAAGGACATAGAATTGCTTTGCCCTCCTTTTATATATTTTGTCTACA
Organism: Pseudopodoces humilis; assembly: GCF_049639895.1. NCBI lineage: Eukaryota > Metazoa > Chordata > Aves > Passeriformes > Paridae > Pseudopodoces > Pseudopodoces humilis. Next base: position 63,972,589 of record NC_142202.1, read on the forward strand.
AGTTCTAGAACACTTAAAGAATTAAAAACACCTATTGCATCTGTACAATGATTAGTACAATGATTAGTACAATGCCATATAATTAGTACACTGATTACAGTTGGTCATTGAACTCTTCACCCAAGTCAGTTGCTGGGTTTGGGGAGGTGTGGGGCACAGTGTTAGTGGCATGAAGAAAAATAAGATCATGAGGGATTTTCTCATGTGTGTGGTGTGAGCCTTCTTTGCAGCATCTCCAGCTCTGCTCTGAAACCGTACAGATGCTCTCCTGTTGGTTGTGCTGCCAGAGGACGACCTTTAAGCTAAAACTGTACTCCTGTAATATAATATGTAACCTGAGATTGTGTAGCTTATCTTTCTGATTGCAGCTGTGTGTTCTACTAAAGTAAAGCCTAGGTTTCTGGAAATATCTAAAATCCCACACACTTATTGAATTTCTTGGACTGTTGCAGAAGAGATAAAGGTGATGTAAAGTACCTACGTCTGATCTCAGGAATGTTTTATAGAAAACTGCTTTGCTTTATTCACTTGGCACTGGTCTGAGGAAAGCTGATACAACAGTCAGTGGACAGAGAAACTAAATCATTCAAATTTTTTATTTAAATTTTTAGCAATCAGGTCTCCTTTTTCATTATTTGGATAATTCTAATAAGATGGTGTGATCTGATATTACTAGAAGGGAAACCTGTTACCTTTATATCTACTGGCTGCTGGAAAACCTGGCGTATTGCATTTTCTGTTCTGCTTTCCTTACCAGAAGGAGAACCTGCTGAGCAACTTCAATTTCTCCCATTCCTTCTGCAACAGAAAGCAATAGTGACATCAGAAAGTCCTGTCCCAATTGATCATGACTGTCCATGACTGCAGGACCTTGCACTGTGCAGAATCCTAATTCGTTCACTAAAAGTAATGGTTAACTTCTAATACTGACAATGGAGACAATTCCTCTAAAAAGAGAAATATTAGTAAGAATCCCTCACAGACACATGAAGGATATACATGGTAGAGCACAATGAAAGAAGAATTTTACAGCATGCTATACTGTGGTAGGAGCTTTTTGTTGAGCTGCTCAGAAATTATTTTCAGAGTAGGAAATTAAATTCCCAGATGTCTGAATTTTCATGGAAATGGTTCAATATTCAAGGAAAAAACAAAGTTTCTGAAAACTGAAACAAAATAATTTGACTTTGGTGAATTAATCTTGTTAATAGAACATCAAAATTCTTCTTCGTAGTTAAAAATGGCAAAATTAATTAGTTTAGTATTTCTGAATCAAAATGTTTTATAATTTTTGTCAAGCACAGTGTGCTTTGACCTTTTGTTCCAATTTGGAAAGTAAACAGGTGCTGAAATGAATAAATGTGACAGAAACTCCACTTGCATTCAGCTGTATTTATTTGCATGTGCAGCACAGTTAAATTCTGGAGGGTCTTCTGCAGCATCCTGAATTCCAGTGAAAAGAACCAGAAGTAAATTTGGGAGCATTCTGTATTTTTGGCTATGGCTGTCTATTGGAAATGATCTTTACATGCATTAGAACTAATGACATATACAAAATTAATGGCTACATATTGACATACATTTCAGCTGAACTGTTTCGGGTTTAATTTGAAAATGACAATGAAAATAATAAATAATAAAGTCTTTTAAAACTGCAGCATATTCTCTTTTACTTTACAATTTCCTGGCCCATTTTTTCCTTCATCTTTCATGTTTCTTCCATCTCATAGTATGTTGTTGTTTTATTTAATTGCTTTAAACAGAATGTAGCACATAATATCTATTTCCATAATAATTAGGGAGAGGTGTAGGGGCATTTTTTAATTATTTTTTTTTTAGTTTCTTTGGGTGTCCAGTTCAGAGATGGACTCCCACAGGCTTGGCACTGGGTTTGATGTAAACTTGCGGGAGAAGGTGCTGCTGATAAAAATACTGTTTGTGAAAGCTCCATAGCACTTCCCTCCCATCTCTGCTGCCAGAGCTACAGCAGAAATTCTGCACAGCACAAAGGGAGACAAGAGGCTGGTACAAGGAGTTTCTGGCATTCAGCAGAACAGGTCCTGGCTGTGGGAAGCCAATATTAGTTTTGAAAACAATCTTTGGAAGTGGTGTACATTTCTCAGAAAGCTCTGCAGGTGGCCCTAGTGCTGAGCTTTCAAAAGCACAAAGTTTTCAGGCATCATCACATAGATCTGCTGTATCCTTAAACCTGTTCTTAGAGTGGATGCAAGGTGCCTAAATACAAGATCGTAGTAGTAGTATTAGTAATAATAATAATAAAAAAAAAATATAATAGCGCTATTAACAAAAGCTGTGAACATTCTACCTTATGTGATCCCTAAAAGGGAAGCTCAAAAGCTAAAGTGTAGAAATAGTTTTTTATTGGTTTCTCCTTTCTGCAGCATTCATGAGTCACAGGTCTCTCAAGAGAAAAAAATTAAAAAGCCTTAGACCTTCCTCCTTTTAATAGTTTAGCTGAAGGAGAAAGATGATGCAAGCTGTCTCATTCACTGCTGACTGAGCTTCTTGCTCAGGACACGACAGAACTTGACTGCAAAGGCAAGAATCCCTGTAAGTGGCAGAATAGGAAAGGGGTATCCCTGGAGGCTGCTCTGTCTTTCCTTGCCAGCCTCTGTAATTATACACTGCCTTTCAAAGCAACTTGTGAAAGCTGTCTTTGCAGCCTGCTTCTCTTTCCCAGGCCCTGGGGAAAGTGCATCATAGCCATTCCCTGCCAAATCCAAACACCTTACAATCAGGCATTTCTAAATATGGCTCTGCAGTGAAGCTGCTGGGGGAAAGAAAAAAAAAAAGGCGAAACTTTATTTTTCATGCATGTCTCACCTGGAAAGCTTTTAAGGTTCAGAATAGTACTGCAGAGTGAAGAGCTGAAAGCCTTTATATTAAACGATAGCCCTAACTCTCTGATATTTTTCTTACCGTTTTAAGGTCACTGGTTAAAACAAACTGTGTTTGCTTGTATTTGTTAAAATGTTTCAAAACCTTAAACCTCTTAAAAAAATGGAAATCCTCTCCATCTAGATCATGTCAAAGATGTCAAAACCACGTGGAAAATTTCTTTGTGCTATTACTAATAAATGCACATTACAGCATGGATAACAAAAGATAGATGTGTGTCCTCCTGTGTGCTTATGGGCAGGGAAGAATAGCTATTTTTCTCTCCACAGCTTCATGTGGTAAGAAGCCAGATCATTCCAGCTCATGTTATTACATTCCTTGGGAACATTCTTGTACAATACTGCACCGCTTCCCTGGTGCTAAGTGATAAAGATTGCAACTCCTTGCCTTGGTCTGGTGAACATTTGTGTGAAGAGATTCAATTTCTTGAGTAAAAGCACACTGGCATAGGCATGGACTGCAGAGGCTGCCTCTGGATAAGGAAAGGCAAACAGAGATGTGTCCTTCAGTTGCTCTTTTCTCAGCTGATTCAGGTTCCCGAGGCTAAACTTGTTGTGTTATCCTTTCCAGTGACTGTGCACTTTGGAAGGATAAAGAACTATTTTAAGTTCTCATTTATATGGTGTGCTATAAAATAAGGCCCAAGATGGATGAACAGGGGCTCTGTTTTTTAACAACAGCGACTTAGAGATCTGCACATCAGCCATCTCTCCTGGAGAGTCAGACAGATTTACAGTGCCTGGAAATGTTTGCCAACAAAGATGTTATTGTAACTCCAGTGCCTGTTCAGGGAGGTTTATGAGGTAGAGTTAGAAACTGTTCATATTGTCTTCCTCCACTTGATGTATAGGAGAGACAAGATGCCAGATACATTGCTGAGTTAAAAACAAAGCTACTGCAATGTTAGGATTATATCTAACATCAAGTACCTCATGTTCTGGTCTGCTGCCTCCACCCTTCACCTAGAAAGTTTGCCATGTTTAACCCTCCTTGCATGCCTGCAGACAACACTGTTACCTCTTCTGTGCTTTTGCTTGCACAGCTGATAAATAGGGGCAGTGTTCATTGTCTGACACAAACTATTGCATCTGTTGAGTTCTTTGTGAGACAGTTGCCTGGTCTTTCATAGGATTGGTTGTAGTTTACAATGCTAGTAGCCAACTTTTCTTCCTCAGAAGCAATCAAAGGACAACCCATCACTGTACAGTGGGTCACTTCTGTAAGCAGGCATAACTCCACTGGGAGCTAACAGAAACTAAACTTTTGCTGGGGTATTATTCTCCTTTCCAAAACATGCTAGCGCTGTTTGGTTTGGGTTTTTCTTCACATTGACCTCTTGGATTATCATTTTGTTTTTCTAAGCACCTGTCAACTGCTAATACAGTTACTCAAGACAGATCATAAATCTTTATCCAAAGGCAGTTCCACTTGCTAGTGAAGAACACAATATAGTTTTGTTTCTTCTGCTTGTAATTCTTGGACCACACAAGAGTTTTATGTGTTTATATGTCAAAATGCCTCTTAACTAAATTTCTTGTATGACTATAAAATTAGCCTGACTAAATTGACTGAATATTAGCTATATTTTTAATTAGTGAAATTTTAAATAATTTTTTGCAACTTATTTTTTTTCTTGGAAGAAGTTAAGTAAGCCCCATAATAAATAGCCTGCTCAAGGAAGAATACCCTGCCTCTTGGCTTCTACACTTTGCAGTGATTGTGTTGAGCCTATGCTCCAGAACCAATGCTTTCCTGTGAATACATCACTGACATTAGCTGCACATTCCTTGGATAGCAGCAAAGTATTTGGCTGTCTAGACACAGCCAAATAAGAGCACAAAGCTTACTTTGAGCAAATCACTAACAACTTCTGTTGGCCAACAATGGGCAGAAAGGTTCCCTGATCCCTTTAGCTGTGGTGCATGGGAGTAAGTCCAGGCTCTGCGAAAACTAAATCACTGCAACACGTGCTACTCCATCATTTCCATTCTAGGAAGAAAAAATACAATCCAGAGAGGCCATAAAGAAATGTGGGAACACAGCCAGGACAGTTGCTGCTGAACCTCTGCTGTTGGCACGGTCAGTTTTTAAGCACCCAGGTGTAACTCAATGTTGGAGGGACGCAGACCAGGCAGGTGGTACCTGGCCAACCACTCAGTTATTGGAATGGTTTTGTTTCTCTCACATTTCTGTCCAGTTCCATGTTTGAAACATTACTTTGTCCAGGCTGAAAATTTAGCATTGCATATTTTTTCTACTTATGGTGAAAGCAGATTTTCTCTCTGTGATCCATTTGGATTTAGAAGTGAAGCTCTGAGAAGAGTTGTTTTTTGGGATTTTTTTTTCCAAATTCATTGGTTATATGAAATATCTTCCCAGAAAATATGACTTCTTTTGAAATATTTTCCCAGAAAATTGACTTTTTTAAAGTACCCAAGAGTCAGATTTAACCATATGCTCCACTAGGAAGAATGAGAAAACTAAACATTTCAATATAGCAGAGAAAAAATTTTCATCCATTCAATGTTTGAAGAGATTTTTCGCAAGTGAATGAGAACTGGATTTACTGGAGTATTGCCTCCTGTGAATATATTTTGGTTTTATTTGTTCATTAAAAGCCAGGAGAGTTTTGCTTAATCAAAAATTCAAAATAATATGGGTCATTTTTCAGTGCTATGAACAGATATTTTTAGATAAACTAGACATAACAATCTTGGCATAGCAGAAACTGATAATTTAATCCATTCTGAATAACACAATAATGTAGATTAAAATAGTACATGCTATTACTGTCAGCTAGAGAAGTTGATCTTGTGAAATGTCTGATCTCTCCATCTTTTCTGTAAATTTTTATGTTTTTTTATTTAAATGATTTTTATACTAAGAAAATTGAGATTGCCAGTAGTGATATTACAAACAACCCCCATCTCATTCATTCTCCATTGACACTGACACTGAACTCACTGCATCATTCTAATTATATTGCAACACATGATAAAGACCTAAGAGCTTGGATCCTCACAGTTATATCAAAAAATGGATGCAAGAATCTGTGTGAGCTTGGTACCAGCAGGGCACATAATGCTTCAGCCCACTCAAAGATTTCAAGCCTTTGAGGGCTTGTGAGGAAATGACAGATAACAAATTAGTTAAATGAAAGTATATTGAACAAGCAAGAACCAGAGGCAGCATTATGCACTGAATGCATCCATTCTGTCTCATGGACCTTCTCCTGCTTCTTCTTCTTCTGGGAATAACAAAAAACTGGTGTTCCTTTGTTGCTACTTTGCTTTTGCAGTGTGCCATGCTGCAGAGCATCCTAGAGTGGGGGAAAAAAAAGAGATGCCAAAAGGGGTTAGAAATATTTTCTTCACCCAAAACACTTTCCTTAGTTCTACGAATGTATTTAACAGAAAGTCCTCTGAGTTTGCACATGCTGCTGACATCAGCTGTCTCCAGACAAGATAGAGCAGCCAGTGAAAGTTTTTCTTTCAAATATTGTATAACCATTTCAGGATATTGATATAGGATCTTCAATGCAGCCACAAGTATTCAAGTGACCTTTCCTATCCTTCAAAATATATAGTCAGTTGGCTCAGACACAGCTAAAAAATTCCTGTATGTAAACAAAAATTAATTGATATAACAGTTGGCTTTCAGACATCTGATTTGATACAGCATTCTAAGCGCATTCAAGGCCTTTCCTCTCATTCTTACAAGGCAAATATTTATCTAGAAGCAGAGGGTTATCCAGAAGTAATAATGTCAATGTCACCACTAAGAACATGCTGGTTACACTTCTGCAGCCTCAGCTGCCCTTGCAAGGAGCAAAGTTCATGGTCATCAACAAGGAATGTTCTAGAAAGTTGTCATATTTAGCACAAAATAGCACACTCATCAATCATCTCTGTGAAGCAAATAAGATTTTGACAAATGGTATGTTTGTATTAAGTGCCTGAAACTACTGCTATTTTAGGAGACCTTGCTCTATTGTCAAAGCGGAAGAGCTAAAGTTCTTTCACTTCATCATGTGAAAGCACCTATTGAATCAGGGCCCTGCAGCCTTGCTGAGTACCAGCCCAAATACTTGAGTTGTGTCAGCTCTCCTTGTTCTGCTGCAGTGCTTTGCACACAATATCCTCACTAGCAAGGCAGTGAGCAGGGTCCTTCAGTCCACTTCAGCTGAACTGAAGGCAAAGTCCTGCTCTTCAAAGGCTGTGCAGAGCGTGGTGGCTGGCAGTATGATGAGACCTTTCCCCTCAAACCCATTTTCATTGCCACATCCCTCAACTGTCTGTCTTGCCAGCATGCTTTCTTTTTTTCTCCCTCCTTCCCCTTTAGTATGCTAGGCAGGCATCTTATTTTCCCAGGCTTATGTAATTTCATTACAAAGTGTTTATTTTAGTCTGTGCTGCTGCAATGTCCTTCAGCAGCACCTGTGGATAGATACCTTGAGAGGCAGAAGACCTGAGGAGGAGGATGGCAGCGGTGAAGAGTTTGTCTCTCAGTCTCTCAGCTGTTAGAGGAAGTGATATAAATGAAAGAGAGCCTGAGTGCCATAATCTAATACACAACCAGTGGACTTTGTCTTCTTAATATGCCTTTTATTGTAAAATTAGGTAGTGCATTTTAGTCTTTACTATTTACTTCTTCAGAGATTGTTAATGTGTCAAAACCAGCAAATAGAAATTGAATATCAACAGTAGGTTAGGCACATATCTGTTTCCTATGCTTTGTAATTCTGTTGTGTTATTTTGAAATTTGTTGTGAACATTGTTTAAGTTTGAATAGTACTATTCAAATTTTGTGGAGCTTTCATCAAGCTCCTATGACTGTACTCTGACTAAATATCATATTCTGTATTCCAAATCTCCAGTAGAATCAGTGTAATAATCTTCAGCACTCCATGATCTAAGCAGCAAATGTTATCTTTGAGCTCTTTATCAGACAGTTTTCCCTCTCTCTTACTCATTGTGCAAATTAAATCATAGGTTGCCCTCGGCCCAGTACCACCCACAAGTCCCCACATCCTGACTGTCCACTGGATCTTATTCCAAACCACCAGTCTTTTTGTCATGCCACATTCTACATTCACTCTGTAAGTCCATGGAATTTTTGAAGATATGTACACTTAGGGAAATCCCCAAAATTCCTCTATTTTAATTATCATGGGAAGCACATCAGTCCAAGTGAAATCACTCATATTTTCTTGTCTTGAGTTTCTTACATTTTTTGAGCAGCTGGAGGATACCCTTCCCCTACCACACTTTTTCTTTTCTCTTTTCTTTTCTTTTCTTTTCTTTTCTTTTCTTTTCTTTTCTTTTCTTTTCTTTTCTTTTCTTTTCTTTTCTTTTCTTTTCTTTTCTTTTCTTTTCTTTTCTTTTCTTTTCTTTTCTTTTCTTTTCTTTTCTTTTCTTTTCTTTTCTCTTTTCTTGTCTTTTCTTGTCTTTTCTTGTCTTTTTCCTTTTCTTTTTCTTTCCTTTTCTTTTCTTTTCTTTTCTTTTCTTTTCTTTTCTTTTCTTTTCTTTTCTTTTCTTTTCTTTTCTTTTCTTTTCTTTTCTTTTCTTTTCTTTTCTTTTTTCTTCTTTTCTTTTCTTTTCTTTTCTTTTCTTTTCTTTTCTTTTCTTCTTTATTGTAGATGTCCAAATACCTGGCTCCTTCTCTGCTTCTTCAGTCACAAATAATTAGACTGAAGCATTTCACTGCTGGAAGGGCAGCCTTTCCCTTTCCTACCTTATGTCCATCTTTCACATCCCCATGTGTGTCCTTGCATTCACCTCTTCGGCCTTTCTGTTTTCAAAGAGCTGTATCAAACCTTTTTTTCTTTGGCTTTGTCACTGAAGAAATGCTAATGCTGTAGACCCCAATGCGTCACAGAGGAGCTTTCCCCTAAGCTTCAGCTCTCCTATTGTTTTGTCTGACCAAGTCTATTCACAAGATAATAACACTTAATGAGTCCCTCTCTCTCTCTCCTACCCACAGGCAGACTTGGAGACGCCACTCTTTAGCTTTTTAGCGTTAAGAGTAGCAAGCAGTCACTACAAAGGCATGTCTACACTGCCTTTGGACAGGCAGAGCTGGGATTGCATCACACGCAGACATACTTGGTTACCTATTCTGTCAGCCCCAGGACCCTGCGTGCTCCCCAGTGCCCTGCGCTAAACTCCGGCCTCCCGCAACTCCATTTCCTCTCACTCCTGGGTTCCCACAAGTGCATTTCCACAGGTGTATATCCAGCAGGCCTCCCGTTCAATTGTTAGTATTTTGAAAGGCTGACAGGTACCCAAATAACACGAGAAATTCATAAAACCAATCTGGAAACCGTGTAGGAATTGAGGCAGTTTCTATTTGGACTCCTGACAATCCAGGCTTACTCAGTGTGTGGAAAGAGACACTATGTTACAGGAAAGAATTTTCTGAAAAAAGAAGCATTCAACAATTTTATACTAGTAGTATCATCCCAACAGAAGCACTAAAATGGCCTTAGCAGGCTTAAGGCTATACTCCTTGCAGTACTTCTGATGTCAAAGCAGTGTAAACGGGTGTGCATTTACTGAGCAGCAAAGGGGAATATATTTCTACTGGGATGCTCCTGTCACACACAGGCACCCCTGGGCATCCTCTGTACTTACAGCCTTGAGTAAAAGTGCTCTCCTGTCACAATTAACACCTGTAAAATGTGCTGAGTGATCTATTTTCAGTAACATTTGTCTGAGTCTTCCGTGTTACACCATCTCCTTCTTTGCTGCGTGGACACAAATATTCTGGCAAAGAGGCAAGAGCATCTTGAGGCAAGAGAAGTCCTGGCTGGACGCTTGACTCTCCTTTCTCAGGAGAACCCTCATTTTTAGCTCATGTCATGGGTTTCTCACCTCAGCTGCTCAATGGTGAGCAGCTGCCTTCCCCTGGTTTTTCTTTCCTCTCTTTCTGCACCTGGAATAGATTCCCGAAGGAGCACTTCCTTCCTGGTTGTAGAGACAAGAGGGCTTTTCCAAACAGCTGTTCCTCCTGAATGAGTCTTCCCCATCCCAAAACCTTGCTCTGCAGGGGTTGGGGGGGATGCACTACAGCATGCCATTCTGCTTACTGTGTTTCCTAATGGACTTTCAATTATGCAGATGTTTCAGAAATCCCTTTGCTTGCTACGTGAGCAATCACTGTTGCATTTCTTATTGCACCTGTCTGCTTTGTCTGAAGCAGTATTTGTGGATAAGTAAAATCCATAATTTGAAAATTTTATGTATAAAGAATACAGGAACATGAAAGCAGTGGTGTTTTCTGGCAACTGTGAGGATGTTCTGAAGCTGCAAGTAGCAGTTTGAGAAATTTTGTCCTGAATTTGAAAATCTGATTGTTAAGTTAGCCAAATTTCACTTCTGCAGCCTGCATCCAACTGCACTGAGTGCCAGCTGGTTATTTCTTTCATATGAACCAAATGCAGTTTATGTATATTTTCTTACATATCAGACTTGCATGGCAATTTTAACAAAGATTTTTTTTTAAAGTATCAGAGATTATTTTAGTTCAAGCTCTTGACTGGTAAAGTATCCAAAGTAAAACCTGTTATGTGTTTATTGTTGTTACTGATCATAATATTAATATTAAGCTATTAAAATTGCTGCCTTGCTGAACACCAGCCCTTCCTTTGCATTTTATGGTCCCAAATTTTCCTGCTAATAAGCTATGACTTCTTAATGTATTTAGCACATTAGCTGTAATCTTGGCAAACACCAACCCATCTGTCCTTTGAGTAGGGTGCAAAATAGGCTGACAATGCACAGAGTGTGCCTAAAGGAACTTGCTCTGCAATGAACTCAGATGTACGAATGTGACTCAGTGCCTTTAAAACTATTGTCCAAAACAGCTGACCCAAGCAGCCCATAAAACTCTGCCCACACAAAGACCTCACCTATGCCATTTGATGACTTGTTTTGGCTGGTTTATGTTAAGCATTGTCATACTATTCCTGCCCATAGAACACCATCCACTCCCCCACTGAAAGCACGGAGACCTTTGCTGTTGGCTTCAGTGGTGTGTGGAGCCTGTGATTATCCCCCTACAGATATTAGTCTCTAAGAACAGTCCTCCTCCCACCATTGTTTTCATTAGTTGCTGGGCACCTCCCACTGAATTTTCAGAGATGGAGTTCCCAACTCTCCACTCACTGGACTGTGAGTCTCTGGAGCAATAACTTTATGGATGTGTGGGATGAAAGTTGTGAGGGATGCTTAAGGGGAGTGTCCAGGGACATTGACACATGAAATATTCTTGACTGCACAGCTCTTCTGTCACGTTCAGCTTGGACTATCTCTTTTCCTGTTAAAGAAAAAGTGATAAGCATAATTTAAGCAACATCTTCTGAGACAATAATAATCTAATTCTAATATTTGGAAGAAAGAAGAATAAAATCAGGGAACAAGCTTGATGCTGAAGCAAGAGACCACATGCCAAGCAATGAGCTCTGCGCTGCTGTATGTCAGGTCAGATCCATGAAAAGGACACAGATGTGATTGTTCATGGGATGTGTGCCACAGCCTCAGGGTGAGGCAGCTCACACAGCTGACTCCATGTTCATGTGAAAGTGCCACTTCCATGCTGATCAGATAGGAAAACTCATGAACTTCTGTCAGAGAAGGAGAGTTAGCAAGCAGGGCAATAAATATCAGAGAAGAAACTGTTGTATGAAAGAGAAACACAAAAGGAAGGATGTTCTGGTAGGCATTTGGGAGAAAAATAAAAGACATTAAAACATATGGAAATTATTTGTGGATATATGTATTATCTCAGCATAATTTCAGTCACCAACTGCTGCTCTGGTCTACCCACTGTAACCTCTTCTTCCCTCTTCATTTTCTCTTACTCTAGTTTCTCTCTTCAGTTCACAAAAATTAGCTTTTTTTGATAACAAGTTTCTTTAAAATTAAATTATTAATAATTTTCAATTCACTCACCTTTCTACTACTTATATCACCATCCCCTTTTTGTGTCTAGGACTTACAAGTTTTAAACCTTCATCTCTCTCCAAATTTTTCGGGCGTTATCTTCGGGTTCTGTCCTCCGTGTTTCCTGACCTTCCCATAATTTCCTTATTATTCTATTAAACAGAAGTGTCCTGTCCCATAAGCTTTATATTGACTTTCCCAAAATTTGTTTATATTTCTCCCATTTAAAATCTGTCCAGAGATTGTGTAAAGGAGATCAGAAATTTTGTCTGAAAGGAAAATCCAGGAAAATAATTTTAAAGTATACATCATATTAATTAAGACTGAGGAGCTGATAAATAAAAATTTTCTTTTCAAAATTTCATTTAGTTTTTTTAATGCTACAATTTAAAAATACATTATGGCAGTACAAAAATATTAATGTTTGAAACTGTCTTGTTTCCAAAAAAATAGCATGCATTGAATGTTTCAAAAGGTGGTGTATTTTCTCTAGAATTTCTCTTCATTTATGGTACAAAAGTTGAAAAGGGCTGATTTGGAATACAAGGGGCAAAAGCTTTGAAATCATAATGCAAACTACAAAAGTCCTTCCTCTGTATAGCTTTAAATAAAATAATTTGCAATTTATGGTACATGTAAAAGTGTTTGCAAAAGTCCAGGAGAAAAGAATTATATGGAAATTTCAGAGACAATTATGTTTCACAAATCTTAGGGATGGATGGCTAACACATTACAAGAATAATCTGATTTTCTTACAGGTACAAACAGGTTAAGTGAGCAATCCAATAGTTTTATGAAGAATTCCTGCCAATTTCCAATTGAAAATATAAAAAACAAATCTCATGATTTGGATTTTTTTTTCCAACTCAAAGCAATAATATTCTAAATCTTTCTTCTGAGTATGCCAAGTATTCTTGAAAGTTCTTTACCAGTGTATACTAACATCAAAGGATAATACAAAATTAGATGTAACATCTGCCTTGAAAAACATGTCAGTATTGCATTTTAAATACAAAAATATAACTTGGTTCTACTGTGGGTGTTACTAAAATCTTCTACATAGGGACAAAATTGTACCTTATTTTAAGTTGTATTCCCCACCCATTTCTGTAACCACTGAAAATAGGCTTGCGTGAATTCTTTAACAAACCATTTTTTTCCTAAGTAAAGCTAGAGTTACAGAACCAGGTCATATTTCAGTAAAAGAAAAGTGTTTTGACATTACTCATGGGCCACATTTTTAAGGCAAACAGAGAGGGTATTATGTCTTCCATGATACATTTGAGTAGCCGCTTCTAAAAGTTTCCAGCTTTGAAATCTGAGGAATTTCCAGCCATGGAGAGCAAATGCATTGTCCTTCTGCTCCTTCTGTCATCTATAAATGTGCACTAGTAAGAATAAAATCTTCTCACAGAAACTATTGAATACTTGAAACTGAACTTTCTAAAATAATTGCATGGGTTTCCATGTGATAGGTGCAAGAAATAAAGAATCAGAATTTACCAAATAAAGACTAACTCCTGCTATGATTTACAGAAATGTTTTAAGTTAGATTTTTTTTTTCTACTAAAATTCTCTCTATCAGATGTGCCAAGGAGTTCACTTCCCCCCTATGTGCTTTTATCTGATTCAATGGCAATATTGTGAGCTAGTACATTTAGCCCAGACAAAAGCATATATACCTACTTAAAAAACAAAACCCACACAAAACACAAAACAGAAAGCTCCCCACGAAAATCACCAGAAGTTACTCATGCATTTGAAATAAGTGCTTGCACATTCTTTGAGGTGAATATACTGACAGCAGAGAAAAAAAAATCTAACTCCACAGCAACAATAAATTAAACAGATGAGAAAGTCACATATTAATCTCATTACTGGAAAAGAATCAGCGGAGCATCAGATGTAGGGCTGGGGCTGTCCTTTACCCCTGTAAAAGTGATAGCAGATAAAAGGTGGGAGAGTGCAGGCACTTTTGAACAAACTGCCTCCAGATGTGCACATGGGCCTGATCCAAGCTGCCCTACACTGACAGGAAGACACTTGCTGATTTCAGTGCTGCTCAGAGCTGGCTTTCAGAAGATTGGTTTCTCAGCCAAGTGCCACATCACCAGGTCATTCCTGCATGGCTGCTCTTCTGACAAACTGTCCGTAGTCTCTGATGTGGTGCTTCTGATCAATCATGTCACAGCACTCCTGGGAAGGGACAGAAAAGGAGATGGAATACAAAGAATAAAATACCCATTTAGATGAAGCTTCCTTAGAGACAGAGAATGAGAGAGAAAGTACAACTGGGAGAGATCAGACAGAGGTTTTTGCCAGTTTCTGTGAGTAATTGATATCAGGCATTTATGGAGGCTAAAACAGTAACAGCCAAATTTCTCTCAACCTTGAAAGAACCCACCAAGGGTTTTGGAGTGGAGTGAAAGGAAGGGCAATCTGTCTACTTTGCCTGCTTGATGTATGTGCACGTCCTGAACACTGGCTGTGCATAAGCCTCTAAAACCACAGCACCTCAGCAGTGCTGCAGAATCATCATATGCATCTCTTGCATTACCTTGGAAGGGGCCATGAGCTGACTTTCCAAATATTTCTAAGAAAGCTGTATACCTTCACTGATCTGGAGAGAAAATATCCATGCCAACAAAGAGAACACGTGGGTTTCTGCTCAGGCTTCCCAGCTTCTGTGGAAACCTAAATATGAAGCTAACCACAAAGTTGTGGCCAACTCTGTTTTGGTGTTAAATAGCCAAATTCCATCAAAATTCATAGAGTTGAGCCCCAAAATACAGTATGTATTTTTCACAGTGTTCTATGCTTTTATATTCTTGCACTCACTCTTACATTTCTACACTAATGTCTCATTTTCTGATTTTCCAGCATAGATAATTACGCAGGCATTTTACTTAAGGCAAGACATCTTTATTTTCAGTGGCAGAAGATCAATATGAACTGCCCAGTAGAGGGTGCTACTTGATTTTAGGAATAAAATCTATCAATAAGCTTTAGGAATAATCATATTTCCATGAGATTATGCTAATCATGGCAGGCATCAACTCCTTCTGACAGCAGCAGTAAAGAAACTGAAAGGTGGCATATTTCTGACATGCTTGTACCAGCTGGTACTACAAAGTGCTGAGGAGTGATCTGAGTAAGACTTTGGTTTTATGCTCTGACATCAGTCTAAATGACACTAGATACTACTGCTCAGAAATAAGCATTGTGTACACAACCCATGCTCTTGGTTCACTGTGGTGGATTTCTCATTTTATATTCTATCTGAACTAAAGTTGGCAGCAGGTTTTTAATCTTGGACAGACTTTTTTAGCTCTTTGCCTTTTACCAGACCAAAGAAATCTGTTTGAAATTTCAGAAGTTTGTTATTCTGGCAAAGCAGAAATTTAATGGAAAGTTTGAGGTAAATTCAACAAGATGTTTGGGGGACAGGAGGGCTCAGAAAAGGAAACGGTTTCACCTCTTGATAATTTTCTTAACTTTTTTTGGCTCATAGAAACTGCAAAATGTCTTGGCTGAGAAACTTGAAATTTTGTTTTAATCTTTGTAGATGGAGATTCTTCTTTTCTTTGGCTTCTTTTGGGGTGCTTCTGGGGGCAATTATTTAATCATTAAAAAACATTTATGCAAACATTTAGGGTTCCTAAATCCACATGTCAGCTTGTACAGGGCTTATGAGATCTACAGCAGGGAAATGCAGCTTTCCCAGACTGCGCAGATTGTTTCACAGGTAGTTCTTGTGATCAGGGCAGGGCAAACTTCCTTTAGAACAGGCTTTAGTAAGTTTTAGTTCAGTTCCCCAACAAGAAGATCTGAAGGGTCCCACCCAGAGCACCACAAAGACCATTCCCATAAAAGCGTTTTGATTCCTTTTTGTCTCTGCATCTGCTTAGACCTCCTTGCCTCTGTTATCTGCATGTACATCTCTTGGCAGGATTTGAGGGAGAAGACATTCTCCACCACAAACCTAAACTGGTTCTGTAAACTTTGCCTCTCCCAGTGTATGGGCCAGAGGCAGGCCTGTATGTAAAGACTTACCCCAGTGACATCCAGGGAAAAATCCACTTTTGTGTTCTCACTGAGTGGTAAAATGTCCTGCAGTGGCTCTGAAGATCACGTCTTTAGGTGTGGTTAACAGTTTTTCAGTAGTTAGCAAAACTTTCCACAATGAGGACTGAAGGAGATTTGAACATTCACAGTCTGTGATTTGTTACTTCTATTGGCCCAAAATCTAAGGACTGAAGCAATTTACTAGTATCATTTTTCATAGAATTCTATTAGGTAAAAGATGGGGTTCCCTAATGATTTATGAATAAATATGGTCAGCATTAACACCAACGTGGTGAAGATTTCGTTCTTTTTTTTGAGATATTTGTGCTGCTCCCAGCTTCTTGGATTTACCATGAATTATATAATTTTCAATCCAAAAAATACAGACATAAGGACGTAGGATCAAAAAACGTAAGTCAGAAAGAATCTGTGGAAGTTTGGGAAACTTGAAACCAAGCTGTCAGAAAGGAATGAGGGAGGTATGCAAAAAGTATAAAAGAATTCATATTACACCTGCAGGCAGAATTATCCTCCAAAGTACTGAATATTTTCTGAAAGTAATTTAGTGTTTTTGAAATGCTGACCAGAAAGACCACTGTGTAAAGCTAATCCTGAGACAGCCACTGCATTATGTGTGAGATGTCCTCCTGTCACCAAAATCTCTTTTTCCCCATTCCATCTTTTCTCCTGTCTCCCTATCCCAAACTACCCCAAATTTTACTGTAGAATCTATTTTATGAAGGGAAAATAATTTTTTAAGTCTGGTATATTTGCAGGTACTGGTTCTGTGTTTTATGTGTCAACAAGAGACCTAATAATGCCACAGAAGTAAAAAACTGGTACCTTAAAGATGATATACTGAATTTGCATTGGTTAAATTAATGTCATCCTGGTGAGTTCAAAGAGATATGGCTTTGGGTGGGAGCAATGACAGAGAAGTGACAGCTTTCTTAAAAGCACAGGAGAAGGGAAAAAAATAAAAATAGTATTTAAAAACTATAGAGAAAAGGACTTCCAAAAATTTTGTTTCTGGAGGGCAAGGGGAAAACAGGAACGAAATTATTTTCAATGAAAATCCTCACTACATTTAACAAAATTAATATGATTTATAAGTATGCAGCCTGTTTACAAAGACTTTATAAGCTTCACTTTGCTAACCTAGAGAAGGAAAGTCTGCAGTGGATGATTTTCAACTTATCTGTTTCTTCCCTTTCACCAAGCAAAAAGATTGAGAAAGCACTGATGAACAGAAGACCAGAAATGGAAAACAGAACAGAAAAGATCTGTGCTAGGACACCTCAGGGGCAATCCTGAATGCTGTCCCTCTTTAAATGCTTTCTAAGAAAGACATTTTTCATCCTGCAAACAATTATGAGGCCAAATCATCCATCACCTAAAGGAAATTTCTTCATTAAAATCCATTTGTCTTGTAATTTCTCTGTTCGCAAATATGTGTTGGCTTTTTTTTTTTTTTCATTAAACAAGTCCATCACCTTTCACATAGTTGAAAGAGAAACTCCAACAAGGAGTGCTTCAGGTTCATTATTTGGTTTAGTTATTTGTCAGATGTTAAGTGAGGCTGTGTTTTGGCTAGTCTTTGTGCTCTAATGTAATATCAAACCAACTAAAACATTAACTGGGGTCCAAGTGCAGACCTGCAGTTAAGCGAAGTGTTTAATGAAAAAGAAAAATTCCTGAAATTTAATCTTCACTCTTGAGATAATCTAAATTATTCAGGCTAACAACATAAATTAAAATTGATACACTGTTAAAAATATGACAGAAATCCACTGGTTTTCAATCCAAATAATCTCCACCGACACTGACCTTATTTTACCTTTAGGATAACATTGCAATGTCTAGGAGGGCTTCTTGTAAGGGACTCTGATCTCTGCTTCCAGGTCTCCTCCTGAGAATTGCAGACTATCTATCTGCAGACCTGGTTTCCATGTGCCCCATTTTATAATCATATCAAGAAATTTATTCCACCAAACATCGTTAAATGGCAACACTGCTGTTTCTGGCTGGCAGTTCACAAGAATATTTGGATTATTAACTCACCCAAAAAGGCCAAATGGCAGGTTAGCTGCTGGTACAGTTACAGCATGATTGAAAACTGCATAAAATGAAAAGCATTTGGTAATTGATTAATTTTTTTCTCTGTGTGCCACAGGATGATTTGTGAGGGTTCTTAACATTTATCTTTGTTACCCCAAAGTCTGTTTGCAAGATTGTTCTCTTCCATTGTTATCATTGCTTTATTTATGACAATGTAATTAACACACTTTTATTACTTTATTTATTCATCTGGTACATAGCACAGACATCACAAAACACTATTCTGAAAAGGCATGAAATATGTATTAAAACACTATAAAACACATGAGAAAGATAAATGAAAAAATCTAATTGATGGTGTCACCTGGTGACAGATATCTCTGACATAAAATCTGTTCTTTTTGGATGATGTGCTTTATAGTATCATCCCACAGCTAACGTTAAAGCAGTAAGATAATTTTGTGGGAAAATATTCTTTCTTGTTTACTGTTTGCAACATTGGGTCCCTATAGTTCCACAAAAGACCTGTTTCAATCTGGCATTTTTTTTTTGGAAGGCCCTTCTTGACTTGAACAAGTTTCATATCAGGCCCCAGTTCTGTACCAGATAAAACTCTTCCAGCAGGATTTTTCTGCCATCCATCATAGGCCAATTAGGAGGAACGAGGAGGTTATCTGAATCTTGAGGTGCACAAGTAATTGTGAAAATTACTTCATGCTTGCTTAGAGGAAGGATACAAAATTATCCATTTAACTGTTTGGAAACTCTCGAACTCTCTCAACTGTGCCTCAGATAGTAATTGTTTAGTTTCTTGGAGTTGTTCTGGGATTATATACATTCTCCACTTGCAACCCAACATTCATGACCAGTCACCCACTCATGAGTAGCACAGCACAAATAATTCTGGTATAAATCTGAGATCACATCGCAGCAAGACAACTTTAATTTCTATCTTCCTCTGCATAGGTGTTGACAATAATAAATAGGCAAATGAATAGGTTAGTAACTAGGAGTTCTTCTGTATACATGCATAAATAGTTACAAAATAAGCACAGAAGAAAGATGTGTGAACGGCCTAGAAAACAAGAAATTAAGTAAAGGATAACTTTTTGGTTTATATGAAAAAATAGGTACAATTTATATAGGCTTAATTTCACCTGCCTGTATTTGTCCTCAACCATATATTTATGAATGATTTTACTGACTGTCAGGAGTTAACGAGAAGAACAAAACAGTGTAAACTAATATCTATTTGAAACAATATTGTACCTCTTAGTGCAAAGTAACAGGAACGGAATGATGTTGAGACTGGAATTCTGTTTCATAGGCACTTTCAGCTGTTTGATACTCAGGGAAGAGAAAGCTTAGACCTGTCTGGATTTGTAGCACTTTGCCTGAGCACCTCCACAACTAATGAGTGAAGCAAAGCCTTGTGAAAGTTGTGGTTGAAATACATGCTCTTAGCAGAAATAAAATACACAAAAGTTATTACTTACATTTCAAAGCAACCATAAAAAATAAGCTTAATAATTATTACAAACATGAATATCCTAATATACCTCCAACTGTAATCATATTCAGGTCATTTGATGCAAACTTTTCTAATTTGGCAACAAACTGTTTGCTTGGAAATCAAGCAACAGTAGCTAGAAATTACTCTAGGTTTAAGCAAACATTGTTCACAGTTTAATCCTCCATTTGCTGTGGTTATCTCTTATTTGTCTTCCACAGAAAAATGCAGATTGCTCTGTCATTATTAGCTATCCTCTTTGCCTCTTCCCTCCAGTTGCTTCCACTTCAGTGGTACCAAGCTCAGGGAAGCAGACCATACTTAACTTCCTTTAAGCAGAAAAGTGAGAAGCCTTTCAAAACATATGCTCTAAGTAGGAAATTATTATCTTAATATAAAAATTATTCAGCAAAGAAGGCTTTGATTTCCATTTGTGCTTTCCCTTGACTTAAATGTAGAAATGCATACAGAAGATATTAAAAGACTTTCCATATATGCCCAAGGCCACAGAGATACAAGAGTTTGCTGTCTAGACTCCTCATTACTTTTCCCTCTCTTGCTTTTCAATGAAGTGCATGCGAGCAATGGGCTGGGAGCAAATCACACCTCTGCATTTTGCCAGTTTTCTCTCTCCCTTGCCTCTCAAGAGAGACTCGCTTCTGCCAGATCTCCCTCCCTGCTTGAATCTGTACTCCTGGAATCCCAGCTTTCAACTCGGCAAAATAAAAGCCTCTTCTTCTGCACAGACTACAAAATGGGAACCTCCTGCTCTAGGCTAGTGTGCTCTTTGTGGGAGTAGTAACTGTGTTGTCGAACCTTGTGGGGCTCGGCCAAAATTCAGGTGTCAGAGTCCCTGGATGTACTCTAATCATTAGTCTGTTGTTCAGCTTGTTGGTAGGCTTCAACCAGTCTCTTCAGGGAAGGTGCCTACAGGTAGTAAACTCAAATCCATTCAGAAAGGCTACATGAAAATTAAGAATGCTTTGTTGATAATTCTCAAATACAGCTAAGTGGGAAATAGTCATTTAACCATCTCAGGTGGGCAGCCTTTCTCCTGAAGATGTACACTTTCAGCGAGCTACTTCTTGAGGAGCTTTCCTCAGAAAGTAACATGCATGTGCCATCTCAGATATTTTGATGCATGAGAACATGAGAGTGGTCTGACTGGGTCACTCCTCAGCTCAGAGTCCTATTATCAAAAAAGTCAAGAAGTGGATGCCTAGGGAAGTTTGTAAGTGATGCCACTGAAAAATACTTATCCATCATTCAATCATTTCTGCCTCATTGACCTTTTGCACTGGCTGTCTTACATACAGTAACTCTCTATGGATTTTTCTTATATGAATTTGTCTAGTTGCCTTTTGAAATAATGTAAACTTTCAGCATCTGAAACAAGCTGTGATAAGGAGATTTGGAGCTTAACCATATATTGACACAGATGGATTAGGGACAGCTTGTTTAAACCTCTCTCCTGGAACTGAATTACACTCTGGGAACTTAAGTGCTACTTTCAGTTCCCTCTTGGTCCCTTAAGCTGGTGACTTGGTTGAATGAAACCTGAAAGCAAATACCTGCCAGTACCACTGAAAAATTTGCCATGATTATATTTAATGTGTTTTTCTGGGGTGACATTTTAGTGCTGTGCTAGGACTGAACTGTTGAAATGGGGGTTCTAATTAGGCCTGTTCACCCCTGCCTTTAGCAGACTGTTATTTGTTCCTTCATAGTTAGTGCATTTCCCTCTGCTACCACTTGCACTGTTTTCTTCCCTTTTTTTTTTTCATTAACAGAAATATCATGTATTAATAACAACTACAACAGGAAGAATGAAAAAATTGCATATAAAAAAAAATCTAATCAGACTAAGTTGAGTTAAGGTTATGGTACATTAAAATCCAGTTTCCCTGCTTATGGGGAAATAAAAATTCAGATCTTGGACAAGAAGCAGCAAGGAAAGTTATTAAATATCACATTACCTTCTGATGGAGGAATAGATGCAGAATTATTGCTGGCAGCAGTTTAGATCTTTATTTCATATTGAACAATGGGAAAACAAAAGATGGAAAGAAAAAATATCTGATTTATGTTGCAAATATTTTGGTTTTGCTTTTTTTATCTGTGTGCAAACCATCTATTTGTTTGACACAGGTCATTTTCTTGCCATTGTACACGCCATTCCCACTGTGGTATTACAGATAGGCAAAAAAGATAAACAGAAGAAGCAAATAAATAGTATACAGTTTGATGAATGCAATTTATAATTAACATGGACAGGGGAAAGATTCTAAGCGGAGGCTTAGAAAAATTACAAGTCCTGATGTTCAACTTGTTTCTAAATTCGTCTGTGAACTACTGATAAAATAGAATGAGAAAAGTCTTTATAAAGTAAATGATATATTATTACACAAAATAATAGGAACATGCAGTGCTGTAAGTATGAATTAGGCATCCTGTGGTTGACTTCTGCATCATATAAACATTCTAGTCAGTCCAAAGTTGAAAACAGAGCCAGGAATTCAATAATCAGTGTCCCTTGTCCAGCTATTAGTGACTCCCAAAATTCCTTAGAATAAAGGACCCATATGGAACTACTCATGTAAGTAAAGCAAACTGACAGAACAGCCTATATATGATGAGTAATAGTATATTAGCCAGAAATTGAGAGAATGAATACAAAAAGTGCCATTAAAGGTCACTGAATTCAATTAGATTTTTCTATTGTATTTGTTGGCATTAAATCATGATGGAAGAGGAAGACTTGCTTAATATAATGCCTAAAATAATCCATATGAGTATATGATTATCAATCATGCTACCAGTACACTGCACCTGTTGAGTGAAGGCCTAAAAGAGAATTTCTGTGATTGGATTTGGAAATTTTTGGGATGGGAAATTTGCTTCTAGAACCTTATGGAATTTCAAAGACACTTCAGTGCTGAGAATTCCTCTTGCATAGTGTGGACACATGCTTAGGGAGAGGATTGTCCTGCTTACTAGTTTGGTGTGGTTTTCAGCAGCAGATTGTGGGCATTCTTCACTAGAACATTAATCCATAAGGATTAGTATCATCAATATAATTTATTTCCAAACTGTTGCTGATCCAGAAATAAATAGCTTCATTCTGATAAAGTACCATTCTCTTCATTTCTTCAGCTGGTCCTTTTCTGTATTAAATTCTATAACTTTAAGTTAAAGTCATGAACATCTTTCCAATTTTATTAATACTGTCTAAGTCAAATTAAGCCCATAAAATGAGCAGATCAGATCTCTCTGAGGATCCTAACACAGGTAGAAAATTTTAGACATTTCTCTTTTTTGTGCTCCTTAGTGCCTTGATTAAGAATGACTCAAGACTGGCATTTCACTAAAAGTATGTCTCATATTCTTATCCATTTTTACTGTAAATTTAGCTGTCTTCTGATGAATGCAAAGGGCCAGTGAAACAGGGACCATTCACCTTGTGTATTTACTTCTCTGCTTAGAAGGTGGAACATACTGCCTTCCACAAATGGTAGCTTCCGCAAAAGAAACATTTCTCTTTACCATACTTTTCTTACTGGTGCTTCTGCCTTTTCACTCCTCTTGCAACCAGGGAAAGGCAGCAATGGGAGGTGCAGACCAGCCACAAGGAGATATGATGAAGCTTATTTGTAGGATTCCTACTAGTGCTATAC
Source organism: Pseudopodoces humilis (assembly GCF_049639895.1). Lineage (NCBI taxonomy): Eukaryota > Metazoa > Chordata > Aves > Passeriformes > Paridae > Pseudopodoces > Pseudopodoces humilis. The sequence goes on from NC_142202.1 coordinate 63,995,757, forward strand.
CCCAAGGATAACCCAAAGAATCTGTGGCTATCTACAGAGTCTCTTCATCATTTAGGTTAGCTCATGGATTTTTCCTGCTTCTGGAGAATCCAGTTGTTAGGATGCCCAACCTTCAAGTCATCTACCCCCAGGAAAATAATACTTTGTTTTTAGAGGCTTAGAAGAGACCATGACCCTCTCTGAGTACTAGTGCATTGTGATACTTGTGATCAGTGTGAAGTGTTTCACATTTTTATAGAACTGACATTATTAAAATATAGTATGCAGCTCCAAATCTTCTAATTCATGTATGTTGCTATTTTGTGTATATTTTAAATATTATTATTACAAAAACCAGTCATATGAATATAATGACTAGTTGACCTTCCAAGAAATTTGGGTTGCTTTGAGGCAAAACATAGGGTATAATTTTAGAACAGAGATTTTTTTTTCATTTGTAAATGCTAAGCAAATTAAGGAAATTGGCAAATGAATTAAATTTGTGAAACATAGGGAGCTCTGAGTGTGCAGTCATTACTCATGGCTACTGCACAGGGATCTTTGGAAAATAGTATGTTTGGTGTTTAATAACCCATGTTTTTTATTGTTATTAGGAAACATAGTAAGCACAAACAGAAATTAATCTACTTATCTATATATTTTACATAGACTAAGTTTTTGGTCACAATAATATAAATGACTGGAGTATAATAACATTTATTCCCTTTCAATATTTTGCTAAATCATCTAAATCTGCATTTGATGAATATGGCTAACCAGACAGGGATCCATTTAGAGACACTGAACTAAAAAAAGAAAAAAAAAATTAATACAGTTTTGCTGCTGTCACAAAATTCCAGAGAAATACTTCTGCTCAGCAGCAGGCATGTCATGAAAAAAGTACTCTTGAAATCCTAAACCTAACATTTTCCTCTTAGCCAGCATAAATGTCCTTAATGAAAAATCTGATCCCTTAATTTATTAGAATTTATGTAAACTCTGCAAAATGCTTTTTGTAAGCAAGAACTAGTCCTGACAGAAAGCTTCTGAAGCTAGGCTTACTTGCATGTCTATTGTTTCCTCGATCAGGAGGAAGATCAGTCCAGGAAAGAGCCCCTGGCACCTTCAATGTAAAGTAGAAGTTAAGGGAACCGGTAAATTCAAAAATATTTGCTTTTAAAATTATATTTTATTTGTGTGTCTCAGCCAGTCCCAGCTTGTTTCAGGATGATTAGCAACAGTATTTTCCAGTGTGTTGGAGTAGACAATGATTTCACATTTGTTATTCAATGCACAGTCAACCTTGTTGCAGCAAAGAGATTAACCTCAGAAAAACACAGGCACAACTTCTGGGAAAACTTATTGTAGTTCTCTCTTAGGACTTTTGTCTCTTCCATTACACAGAAGGAAAGAACTCAGTGCAGAATGTCAGTCTTACACCCTAATGCAGACAAGCTTTAGTGGGGGGCTTGTCAGTGATAGGTTAATGGGCGTACTCAGAGATCTCAAAGTTCTTTTCCAACTTAAAAATTATGTTACTTTAATAGTCTTTACCCATAGAAAACATCTCATCAGCAGCACAAGTGGGACTATTTCCATGAATAAAGTCTTCTCCAATTTCTGGTAGATGAAGATTCAGGTGTGCATTTCAATTGCTTTCAAATCCAGCTCTTGACAAAAAAAAAAAATTGGGACAAAATAACCTAATCATGCACAGACAGTAATTTAACATCAAAAAATCTACAGGCAGAAATGAGTTTCTTCTGCTTTCACTGCAAGAATACGATAGCTTGCTCCATTATAGACTGGTACGGAATTGTGTGAACACAAAAGCCAGGCTGAACCTGAGTGGATAAGCCTCACTGAGCAGAAAACATGTTGCCTGAGAGCTAAGGCTTCACTACATGTATTTAAATAGCTTCTGTACCTGTGAAGTTATCTTCAGCCTATTTGGACTATCACTTTCCCAATGCCTTTCTGAGGAAAGGCAAACTAGAGAGGATGGAGAACTGCACCATCTGATGGGAAGTGTGGTATAAATAACACTGGAGCAGTCAACCTGCTTAACAGAGTCACTTAGTGCCTGAGTGCTGCAAAGCCAGCTCTCCTCTGAGGGGAAGTGGCTCTTGCTCAAGCACTGTGGTGTTTTTGAAACAGGTTCCCCACTCTGAGACTGGCATGAGTGTGAGTGGAGTATGCTCATGTCTGCCCTTTTGTAGTGGTATAAACATCTCCAGAGTCAAAGTCCCGAAGAGCCACTGCCTGGTCCCATAGAGACATTAGAGTAGCTTTAGGTTTTCTTTACATTGTCTCAGCCAAGCACCATGCCTAAAGTCTACACAGCAAGACATGCAATTGGAGGTGAGGGGTGGAAAACCTGAATACCAAATTCTGTGTGATATCCACCAGGCAGATAGAGGATCTGGATAAACTGGCTTCCATTTAATTGCTTCAAATCTATTTCTACATCTGCATTCACTTCCTTAATATCTTCTCACACTGCATTCCCATCCTAAAGTTCAAGCTGCTTGATATTAAACAGTTTGGGAAATCATTGCAAAAGGAATTTGCAAAAGTAATCAGGTAAATGTTTAGAAGAAAATGGCTCTGCTTATACCCTCTTCTGTTCAAGCAAATGATTTTACTGTCAGATATTTTCAAATAGAAAAGTTAAAGCACAGACTTGTAGTCATTAACAGTGTGCAGAATGAGTTCCAAAACAGAAACTTGGATCTATGTGTAGACCCCAGCCAGTCAGATTGGAAGTGCTCTGTTTGACCTATTTCTTCCACCTTACATAATCAAAACAACTAAAACTTCTCTTTTTGAATACATGACAGGCAGAAATTGCAAGTAATCTGCAGGCCAAGAATTATTCAGGACAATTATATGGTAGAATTTCTAAAATCCATGTATTTGTGAAAGTATCCACTTGTAGATTTTAAACTGGAAAAGTACAGATGCTAAAAAAGACATGGTGCTGCACAAGAAATCTTTATCTTTTAGGTTTATACATTCGATTATATTCTTCTTTTAAGAAAGGCAAATAGAAACGCTCAATAGAATGTGCACTCATTGAGCATTCTAGAAAATGGATTCAAATTCTTCTTCTTCCACATATAGGTTATAGGCTTGATGCCAGGTGCCTTGTTTTCTAGGTAAATAATATATATTATAGTGTGGATTAATTTTCATTTTGACAATAAATTCCACGCCAGGTAATCCCCCACAGGTAAACAACTTTTTTTTCTTTTGGGATTTTTTTTTGGTTTGGTGTTTTCAGGTTTTTTTGTGGAAAAAGTCTTTGTTAAAAGTTCCCAGCCAGTTCTAATCGTAAGTTTGTTTCCAGACAGCAAAAAATGAAAGGGAGGAAATATAACCATATTTATTGGGAAAATCACATGATATATGCATCCTTATGCTGGAAAAAAAACCCAGATATGGAATGACAGGCAGAGATATCCAAAAATAAGTCTTTGAGTTGGCAGCAGGATATTTATATTATAGTCCTGGATCTGTCACTGACTGATTCCGATTTTACTTTCCAATTCTCTGCCTTTTTGAATTCCTTATGTGTCTTGTCCATTAAACTTATAAAAACTAATAGCATTTCCTTAAGGTCTGTTGCTGTTCCGTGGAACCTGGGACAACCCTTAGTATCAATACTGACAAAGCAGCTTCAAGCTCAGGGGACCTCCCTGCCTAGATCTGAGTAGGCAAAAGTAGGAAGAGTGCTGTAGCAGTGACAATATGAGCTTCTTAGGACAAGTTTTGAAGAGCCAATTCTAGGAAACCAGGGTGAGCTTCTTTCAGCACAACTCTCAGCTGCTTGTTTTAAGTGCAACCCTCCTGTTCATCTCCATTGTTCAGGGCGTTCTCTTGTCTTTTTGCAATAATTTAGAGCCTTGACTCAAAAAGGATGGGGCTTTTCTCATCATCAGGAACTTTTTTAGGTAGGGGCTAATACTGTTTACAACCAAAAGAAATTCTTTGATGTCACAGAGGAATACCAGCATAAGCTAAGGCCAATGAGATAAAATCAGCCTCCAGTGCGAAATATGAAACCTTCAAAACATTAATAGTTGACAAGTTGGCCGTTGCTGGTAATTTTTTTCCACTTGGCTGTATGGACTTTGGACATAAGGTCAAATTTGCTTCTCAAAACACTGAGTCTGGGAGAGATGATGTTAGTATCAAAGACAGCTGACTCTAGCACTGTGCCCAAAGGATTTATCAATGAATGTGTTGCATATATTGCTAAATACATAATTTATTATCAGTGTTAAAATGACACATGGTATCTTCATAAAACTAGAAACAATTGTTCCGCAGTAATGTCTTAAGAACTGTGTTTTATTAAACCTTTTATGTAGAAAAGGCTGTTAGATTATGACACCTACTTTTATTCCTCTTTTTTTGATTTCATTTTTAGCCATTTAGGAAGATCTTTTTCTAATTTAAGTTACCTTGACTTATGCTTGATTTTGCTAGATTACTTTTTCCAAATTCTCACAAGAAAAGTCTTTTGAATTAATGGATAAAACTAAATTCACTCCCACTCTGCAACTACATTAGTATGTTACATGCAATTATTTATGATTCATACAAACTAGCTTCCCACAGCCCCATAAATCTTAGAGTCAGAACGTTGTGGCATCATCTCTGCTAACAGTTTTTACTCTTTTGCCAGGCATAATTCTCCTTGAATTGGTGAAAAACTGTTCCTGCTCAGCAAGGAGTTACACTGCAAATTCAGGGAACTGTGTCCAGCCTGACAGAAGGAAAGGAGGTATTTATTTCTACCAAAATGAAGCACCTACATCCAAAACTGCAGTCTTCTAAATTCCTGCTCATTTTTGCCACACCCTGTAAGCGCCTAAACTCCGGAGGCGCCAGCTTTTCATATTAAAATTCTCCAGACTCCTGAAATTCTGCTGTGGGCATGTCCAGAAATGCCTCTCATGTCATGGCACCCAGTTAACTCTCACTCTGGCACCGTCAGATCCAATGAACTCAGCTTTCCTGCACTTGCACCCATTGTGCCCAAGGGGTAGAGCCAATGAACATTCCCAAAACACAGAGAGCTGCTGCTCTGTGAAGCGCAGCGGCAGCTGTTGCTGCTCTCCTCTACTGCATTCAAGAGCTCTGTGGTCAGGGCTTTTACCCTAGATGTGGGAAAGCTGGGGTTTACACCCTCCTGTGCCCGAGGAAATCAAAGCCCACGCCCTTGCCACAAGGCCGGGGCTGTTCTGGGTGAAAGTGCTCTCCACCCTGCCCTTTGAAGCTCTTCCATCCTATAGGAGCAAACCACAGCTTCACAACGGCAGTGGAGAACGTGAGCGAGCATGAACCTTGGAGGGGTTATGGCTCTTGTGGGAGGAGGCAAAGGAGTTTTCGATGCCCTTTCCTTCCCCTAAGGAGTTTCTGGGTGTTGTGTCCTAGGTCAAACGTATAACTGGTATTTTAGGAGGACGTATGGGAAGGGGTTTCTCCACTGCTTCTCCAAGGAATGATGAGGAGTGTGGCAGAAGTGAATTTAACCCAGTGCCTATGTCACCTTTCCTCGGTGGACACTGCCACTGGAGCTTCTGAGTGCCACTGCCACTCCTCCTGGCTGGCTCTCACAAGGGCCTCATGAAGGCTGTTTCCTCAACAGCTCCTCTCCCAAGAGGAGCAAAAGAACACCACCATCAAACAGTGACCATCATTCCAGTGCAGCATTTCTAGTACATATGACATCCATCATGCTCCACATCCCAATTTCTCTGCAGTCCCACACACTGCCATAGCTACAGCCACCCTCCCTGGAGACAATCAGGCACCCCATGTCCCCACAGCAGCATGGACACTGCTTGTCCTCATTTCCCATGGCCCAGGATCTCTGCCCCTGCAGCTTACTGAAGCTATTGTCTGTTTGACAAATTACTTGAGGAATGTCTTGAACTGGATTTCTTCTTTCAGGGGTTTTGGAGAACAAGTTGCATATTTCTTTGTAATATGCATCTATCCCTGTGACAGCCCGGGGCTGCCCAGTTCTGCTAGCAACCATTGTTTCCCAGGGAAGTTTTCATGAAGCAGTAGCAGCCTCTGGGACCCCAGCTCACAATGAGCTTTTTGTTTGGCCTTGACAGATGGAAGTCTCCAGTGACTCTCTAGCTTCTAGTGGTGAAGACATATGTGACACTTGAGTTCCCTTCGGTCTGTGTCCATTTTCATGGGATAGCATGTATTCCTTGGCCCATAAAGCCAAAACACCACTTCATAACCTTGAGTGCGTCCTCTGAATCCCCAAGCACATTGTTCAGAGATTAATTCTTGATCTTCAATGTGTTTCTTTGACTTCTTCAGGCATATTTCCAGTGAAAATAAAACCTGTCTGAGCTGGGGGTGGTACTTGAGAGGGCAGGCTCTGCACGAACAGGTTTACGAGTGTGTCCTCTGCAGTTTAGCAGGTGAGGACAGGGGCTGGACCTGACTGGAGGCAATCATTCATAGCTACCTCAGGAGCTGTCCTAGGATATATTACTAATGCTAGGGATCCATATCCACCCCATAAATAACTATGTAGCACAGTTTGTGGAATTAATTTTGATTTGGTCATTTATAAGGGTTTTGTTCATCTAATTTTAACCCTTTTCACTATGAAGAAGCTGCAATGCTGTCTCTCCAACTTCAGTATTCTCTGAAAAGAATACATGTTTTGTATTTCCTGTGGTTTGCAGAATTCATGACTTTTTTTTTTCTGTTATAGAAGTTGACTACACTATAACCACTTCCAAATACTCCCCCTGACAAGGATAAATCAGCCTGTGCTGAGCTTGGGACTGCTATGGCCAGGCTGCTGCCAATATCAAAGCCTGTTTAAAAGTAGCTGAGGGACCTTAGTGCTCCTCTACAGGTACAGATGTTTCATATTTAATTACCAAAGTTTTACTCTAGCCTTCTTTATGTCTCTGAACTGAAACTTTTTCTAAATGCTTAATGTTGCAGAATCAACTACTGTTGAAATAACACTAGGTTCTGCATATCTTCTCCTGAGCTGGCAGGTGCTGCTGGCATATACAGTGGATTACTGTTTACTCCTCCAGTGGTCCTTTTGACTTTTAGAGCATTTCAGCTTGGGCAGGGCTTCTATCAGCTCCAGCAGTCTGCAGCTCCTCTTGCTTTACTCCTAGTGCCCTGTGTAGCTGAGCAACCTCTCAGAGCTGATGACCATGACCAGCCTGTTTCTAGATGTCCAGCCCTGCAGAGCACTGTCTTTGCAGGACCCATTAGGGGGGAGAGGATGGCCTGAAAAAGCCCAGCCTGTGGCTGGAATGAAGCATGAAGCTTTTGCAACTGTGCTCCTTTATACACTGCTCAGCTGTGTTTTTATTATTTTTATGCACTGAACACCTGCACACCTCAAGTTAGAGGGCCTTGCTGATAGCTAGGGATAACAATAAAAGCAGTAAATGTTTTTCTCAGTTGAAAGAGAAATCTCCCCACAAAGAAAGAACCAAAGAGCCCATTGTCTTCAACTGTTTCCACTGCCTAGGAAATATTTTTTAGCATCATATTCTGGACTGCTTAGAAAGCAGTGTGGCCAACGGGTTGAGGGAGGTGATTTTTCCCCTCTACTCTGCTCTTGTGTGACCCCACCTGGAGTACTCCATCCAGTTCTGGGGCTTCCAACATAAAAAGAATGTAGCCCTACTAGAGCTAGTCCAGAGGAGGGACCTGAAGATGATCAGAGGGCTGGAACACCTCCACTATAAAGACAGGCTGAGAGGGTTGGGGGTGTTCAGCCTGAAGAAGAGAAGGCTGGGGGAAATTTTATTGTGGCTTTTCAATACTTAATGAGGGTTTGTAAGGAACCTGGAGAGAGAATTTTTACCAAGATTGTACTTATAGGACAAGAGTTAGGTTTAAGCAGGAAGAGGGAGGTTTGCATTGAACATAAGGAAGAAATTCTATACTTTGAGGGTGGTAAGACATTGAAACAGGCAACCCAGAGAAGCTGTGGATGCCCCATCCCTGAAAGTGCTCAAGATCAGGTTGGACAGGATTTTGAGCAACCTGGTCTGGTGAAAGATGTCCCTGCCCATGGCTGGTTGGAACTTGATGATCTTTAAAGGTCCCTTCCATTCCAAACCATTACATGATTCCATGTTTCCTTTTTTCTATGAAGAAAATGAGCTAGCTGCGCTGTAAAGTGGGAAAGTGGTACTTTGTAAGGCTTTAAACTAGGTTTGTTGTTATTCTATTTGTTTAACATTAAACAGCTCTCATAAAACTGACTCACAATCTGGCTTTGGTAGTGACAGATTAAACACGCTGCCCCCTTTCTTCATGTAAGATTACAGACCAACTGATTTTTGTAACATCCTTCATAATCTCACACCTTGAGAAGTGGAATTTGATAATTAAGGTTGGAAAAGACCTCTCAGATCATCAAGTGCAACATCTGGAAGCTTTGTGTAGAACTAGATAGAAGGGCTACACGAATATTGTAATATTGTATGCCTTTAATTTTAGGAAACACTATATTTGCATGAGAAAGAACACTCTTGCAATGATATCTGTAAAATAAAATACTTCAGCTAGGAAATTATCATTTTCCTTTTCAAAATAATTCAATTTTCATGGAATTCACATCAGAAATTACGATATCTTGTCCTTTCAACAGAGCTGTTTTCCCTTCAGAGCACTGTAGAACATATGACGAACAGGTAGAACCTGAAATGACAGCAGACATTTTGGTGCAGGAACTTAAGCAAGCAAAAACCAACAAACCTATTAAGGAGAGATGGCTTAAATCAGTTTAGTTCAGAATATAGACTACTAGTTGTAAAAAAGTACTCTTGGTAAAAGATAAAGTGGCAAAAATGTGGCCTTCTTTTAGAAACGAATTAGTCTGTGATAGCTGTTAATGGAGGCAAAAGGATCTTCAGACATAGGTAAAAATGTACAGCAGCTTTAGGGTATGATGTAAGTTTTACACAGCAACCTGTTCTGATATGATTGATTTTTGACCTTTTCCAGCACAGCAGACTCAGATCTTGCATGCATGCTGCACAGAAAAGAACACAGATGAAGCATTTTGTGCCTACTTTCACAAAATATATTTGCAGCAGAAGACTGAATTTGTGGATTGCCCCTGTTTCATCTTGCAAGAATTCACAAGTATTTTTAAAAGAAGGTCTATTTAAGTGCTGGCTTTAATCCCAGCTTCTTTCCCAGGACACACATAAAGGCTGGCTCCAGGAAAGCACAGGCTGCCAGCTTTGATCCTGGAGTGAAATCTTTACCTCCATATGTCTTTAGAGAAGGGTCAGGTACTTCTTAATGAAATCCAAAACTATTGACATGCTAAGCTTGGACCTGCCTGAGATCAGTAGGCTCAGCAGGCAGCTGCTGAACCCTACCTTTTAGGGAGCACTAAGGGCAGGGAGAGCTGCAGGAGGCCATCTCTGCCATTGCTGCTCTCCCAGACTGGAGAGAGCCAGGAGGTGAAACTCCTTCAGAAAAAACAAACAGGTCTTCTTGCAACTATCTTTAAAAATCCCTGCTCATCACACTGATTTCTTACTTTTTGGGGTTTTTGTCTCTGTTGTTTGGGGTTTTTTTTGGGAGAGGGGTGTGTTTTGTTTTTTTGCCCAAATATACAATCCCTAAGGTAAAAGAATGGAATTAATTTCCCTTCTTAGCCTAAGGGGTTCAAACCCATGGCCCTCAGAAGAGCAGCCTGCATATCAGCCTATGAGATAGGAATAAAACTTTCCACCAGCCTTCCCCACCAAAAAATGAGCTGCAGAGCAGCAAAAATTTCAGGAGGCACTAACTGGGAGCTGCTTGTTCCTGTCAAGACTGGGACAGCTCTGGACATGTATGGAGAAAGTCCATGCTCTGCTTTGTAGAAGTACAGCCCCAGGGGCCCAAGAGAGGGAAAAATTAAAAGTGGTGTTTAAAGGGGGAAAGTTCATCCAGGATTTTCCTGCTGGAAGGATCACAGCTCTGTATTTTCATGCTTGTTCTGGATGGTGCTTCCACACTTCTCACCCGCAGCACTGGCACTTGAGCTCTGAGACGCAGAACCTTTCACTGTGGTACAGTGTCAGCAGAAAGTATCTGTTAACTCTACTCTTTGCCCCTCTGCCCTGTCTTTGCCTTTATAACCTGTCTTTGAGAAAAAGTTCCCCCCTTATTCCCCCCCTCTTCTACCTTTGAACCATGTTATATCTTCTTCATGGTGATACTATAATGTGAATAATAACGTGAAATGGAGGCCCTGCTTGTGCTGCTTGAGGTCAGTGAAGCTGAATGTATTTGCAGCAGCTGAGAACTGCACAAATGTATTTGTTTTTCTTCTTTGCTTGAGAAAACTGAACCCTTCATTTTCTGTTGCATGAAAAGGCACCACATAATGATTATTTTGGTGGATCATTTCCCATCCGCTCTCAGATGCCCTTTTTGTCTGAGTTTATACTGAAGTCTGGTCAAAATCTTTTAAAAATGCTATACTTGTTTGTGAACTGCATCCTGACAAAAGAAGGAAAAAAACATGACTTTTTATTTAAAAAAGGATTTCTCAGGTATGTCTTGGAAAGGAACAGGAAATGGATTCCAGGACCATCAAAGTGGTGTGTCTGTGTAAACTTACATAGAGTATTTCATCAGGGTTTGATAGCTTTTTATTTTTAACCTGATATCTTAATGAAACTACAATAAATACGAAGTGATGAACTTTTCTGGATGTCTGTATCCCTGAGAAACAGAGGTACATGTGTTGAAATAAATTAGTTTCTAGCTTTGGTTTGTGCGTAAGAAAGGCTGTGTAACTTCTACTGCACACAGTATATTAGAAGCCTAATTAGTCTTTGCTGAGATTTCAGAAATCTATCCCTCCTCATAAAGTCCTTAAGTGTGTGCTTCTACAAACCTAAATAAATTCTGCCTTAGTTTTCAAGCAAGAGGCCATATTTCTCAGAAAATGATGTGGTAAGATCTCATACCTAGTTTATACTTCATTAGAACAGCTGTAAATCATGTCACAGCAAAATATCAGATCCAGCAACCCAGAGGCCTGAACAGTCTGCCCTATTTACACAGACTGGGTGATAGTGCTGACATTTTAATCACTCCTACATTTGTCTTAGCAGATATCCTAATACTCATCATTTTTGCAGTCACGACTACTGTTTATCCTAGAATTCTAAATCCACCTCCTAAACAGTCCAGGAACACAAAATTTCAGTTCTTTACTCTTCTTTCCTCCATCCACTTTCCTTCTTTCCCTGAATGCTTAATGTGTTCACAAGAATGAAATGTTTAGAGTGTACCAGAAGTTAAGAAGAGGTATTAATAATGCAGAAGCTCCTAAACTCTTTCATTAATAGACCTTGCCCTATGAAACTCATTTTAATCAGTATTTGTGATGAAAATTTACATATGGGTAAGCTGCATTCTCCAAGCATGCCTTTCAATATTTAAGCTAACACAGCATTTAACAAATACGTTTAAACATTGGAATCTACTGTTGACTGCCAGATGTATAAAGCACTGCAAACACAAACTGCTCTTTTGCACATTTTTGTGCCTGTCATGCCATCTAAAAAAAGGCCGCTAACTGAAGGAGGTATTGCAGAACATCAGGAAAATTAACAAGTCTGAACAATGGAGAAAAATAAATATTACAAGTTTTTCTCATAAAGTCAGTCACTCAGCAGATTTTCTTGGATTTTAATTGCTTACAGGAATTTTTGAATGCAATAAAAAGTTTCTGAGTTGAATAGGAGTAATTAATGAAGAGTTTGGTGTTGGGATCTTCAAGTAAACTCTACCTTGATTTTAATATTGATGTTCTACAGGGAGAGTTTGACCACAGCTGTGCCCTTCAGAATCGTTGTACAGATCAGGGCTGTTAGGTAAAATACTGTTCTGAAATGAAACGTAGACAATGTGCCTTATATGATGAGAAAAACACCTCGATAAAAATAAATTAAATGAAGCTCCACTGGAATTTTGAATGCACCAGACTTGTGTCTGATGATCCAGGGAGAGCTTTTCGGTCTAAATGCTACAGAGAATACAAAGTCTTATGACGCATTTTCTCCACTCATATGTTTATCTGATGGATCCAGTTCTAAACTTAAAAACATGAACTTTCTCCTGGTTTTATTTTCATGTATTTATTTTACATTTAAAACTGATCCCAGCCGCTTCAACTTCTTGTTTTATAGGGGTCCTTGTCAAATCTCCACATCAACATAGCTCCCCTGTTGTGTGCAGGGTAGGATTGTGACATTTGTAAACTATAATCAAATGTGATTTTTTTTTTTTTCTTAAAACAATGTACTGTTTTTAAACAGGACATTTTCATGAAGCTATGAATAACTCTGCCTCACACAGACTTTGAAAGAAAATGTATCATTATCTCGATCAAAGGTCAACCACAGATTATAACCCTCTTTTTGCTTGTTATGAAGAATTCCTTTTCTGTGGGCAATGATAAGATGCAGCAAGAACTGTGTGAGAACAGCATCTTAGGCAGAATACATAATTTGTGTCCAAGATCTTTCCATTGTTTTGTGATGTGTTAGTTGCCCAGTACTCAAAAACTACACTTCAAATTTGTTCACTTCTTTTCCTTTCAAAGGTATCTAGAGGGGTATTATGCATTAATTAAAGGTGATGGATGCAGATCCTTAGTTTCTGTGACTCCCAAGGCACTCAGAAAACAATCACCAAGTGAAGGCTGTTACAAGAAGTACTGATTGAAAAACAGTCCAAGACAAGAAAATCTGAGAACCAGCCACATCAATTTGGGATCTGCAGGACCTAGTTATATAGCAGGTTTGCTGAAACAAATGTAGGTTTAAAATCCAAATATAACTTGTAACATTGCTTGAGAAAGAAAACCATCTCTAAGCTGGATACATTCTGCAGAAGAGAAGCAAAGCAAAAAACAAAAAACACATAGCAAAAATTTGGAACATGCAAAGATTTTCTCCCTTCATAGCGAAGTACGGCGGAAAGCTCCAAGGAACATTCAGGCCAGGCTGGCACAGGGTAAGCTGGAGGAGACATTAGCTGAAGTGCTCCGTGACCAGACCTTAGCTCATCGCACATAATAGCCAAGTGTTGCCTCAGACAGCCTAACTCCCACTTTGTATTTTGTAAATTCTTTCTACAGGGCTACAAAATGAAGCTTACCTCCAGCAGCCAGTGGCCATGTGGGAGCACATGCAACTGTGGAGATATGGAGCAAGCGAGTGCAGGAACATTTTTGTTGGATTCACAGAAGCAGAGGTCCACAAACATGTGCCTTGTGTTTCAGACTACATAGGACAGACTCATTCTCTAGCTGGGAAGCAGAGGGGAGTTAGTATTCTGCACATTTTCCATTTTATTAGAGCAGGTATTATTGAGCTTTTAGGTTTTCAGAGCTGGGTACACATGTTAAAGAAAAGATTTTACAAAATAAATGCAATCTTTTGCACATGCACCTATATAATATACACACCAAATTCTTCAGATTACATTATTTTTCCAATGAATTAGTCTCTCTTCACATATTTTTATACAAGAAAGTAGCATGTAAGTATAATATTCTGACTTTTCCAGCTCTAAAATACATTTTGATTTCTTAAAAAAATTGAGGAGAAGCAGAAGAAGAAGATGAAGAAGAAAATAGATTGGTCTCAATTAGCTGAACAGTTTATTCTTCTAAATTTTTATAATGTAGCTCCTAAGAAAATGAAGAAAGAAGTGCATAGTTCTTATATAGGCAGAGCTCACCAAAACAATAGGGGAAATTTCACAAAAAAGAAAAGAAAATAATTTTTCACTAGGGTAGCACCAAAAGCAGTATTATGCAGCAGCCACTTAGCATTGTAGACAAAAGCTAGAGTCCTGCTGCAGAACATGGCTTGGCAGAGACTTTGATTTCCTGGCTTGAAAAATAAAGCCCCAGTTTGCCCTCTTTGCTTCTTTTCCCCTGTTTCATTATATCTTGCAATTCCAGTACTATTATTTATTGATTGATTGCCCTGTAAGAAGGATCGCAGCACAGAGGGGAAAACACTTCTTAGTATTTACCTTTTCTATAGGTGTATGGGGTATTTGGAGAGGGGAGGATGGCACTGTGGAGTGCTTTCACCTACACTGACATTAGCAAGACTGATGGTGCTCCTCCCACTAGGAAGAAATGCATTTGTTAAAAAGGGAGGAAAAAAAGTAACTTATCGTTGGCTGGAGAGAGGCTGAGCCACTAACAGTGCCATGGCGTGATTGATTTGTTTGTTCTATTGCAGCCTGTGCAATATCAATGAGTTGAGAACATCCAGATGAAGGGAGGAAGATTAAGTAATACTGATTGGATTTCTCCACACTTTTTTTCATCTCTCCCCAAGAAAACATTTTCTTTGGAATAAGACACATATGTCAGATTATACGAAAGGGGATACATTTTCCTGGTAAAGTTGATGTTCTTGGGATTAGAGAATGAGACTGGTAATAGGAGTTTTCTGTTCAGTTGTCAGAGATTTGTCACATCAGGCCACATTCAGCTCTGGCTGTCACAGCAGCTCCCATTAATTTAATGGAGAGTTGTGTTTGTTTAACCCAGGTGTGATCATTCTGTTTGGGAATGACACAGATATTAATCAGTGACTCTCACAAGTGTGGTTATTAAGATAATGTTTACTCACATCTCTGAGCATTCTCAGGTACAGCACCTAACATTTTTATCATTTACCATTAAATTATAATCAGCAGTCCAAAAGACCCACATGGCACCAGATATTTCATTGTTGTGCTTTATTAGAGGTCCATACTTATGATTCATTACAAAAATGCATTTGTCCCATGTGTCTGGTTTCCTTCACTAAAGCTATCGGGGTGCTAGGGAGACTTTGTCTCTCTAGCCTTAAAAAAAAGGATTGTATATGTTCACAGGTAATGAACATTGGAAACTACAGGCAACTCAACTCACCTTTCTGTCTTCATGCTGTCCTAGGCCTGCCTGGCAGTGGATCACCATCATGAACAGCAGCTCGGGTTTTTCAATACATCCATTTTCATCAGAGCTTTGTTTAAAGAAGATGAATTTGTCCTATTATTGCATTTCATCTTATTCTCCTTCAGAGTGCAGTTCCATCATATTTCCCTTATAATATTCTTTCCTTTATGACTACAGTGCATTGATCTGTAGGTATGTATGCATGTGAAAGTGAAGGGTGTCCAGTCTGAAGGTAACAATGCCAAAAAAATTTTTAGGTACATATTTTTTGGGTATTAAGATAGCCTGCTACCCCAAACTATTCCTGAGCTGATGGTATGTAGCTTTTAAACTTTATTCTCTCAATACCTCTGCCACTTTTACAATTGTTTCAGAGAATTAACTCAAGCTCATTCTGCACCAGGTAATCCATTAATGGGAGACAAAATAAACTGAAGTTAAGCAGTGCTTATTTTGAGATGCTTCTACCATCATTCTCCAGCCTTCACTCAAACTGCTTGATTTTGTGGAGAATACAGATTACCATCTGAGTGCAGCTCTGCTGACATTTTCCATTACATAGCATTGTGGAGAAAATTGCAAATCCCATGAAATAGAAAAGAAAAAACAAAGCCATCCTACAAATCTGTGTTCAAGGACTTTGATTTGTTTACTCCGGTCTTCAAAGCATTATCTTGCTAGGAAAGTGAAAATTCAATAATATGGACAAGGTCATGGGAAACATAAGTCTTATTTTGGAGGCACTCACTCAACACAATAATTTAAGTACTACTCTTATTCAGCAAAACACTTGTGTTTACCTATTCTTATCATCCTTTTAAACAAGCAGGCTGGAAAAAACATCCATGCCACAGAAAATTCCACTGAAGTTAGCAGCCATGCATGAGTATTTCTGAACTGAGTTGAACTCAGAAATGGACATTTTAATTCCAGAGTGGTTTCTTGAAAATAATTACAATTGAAATTTTATATATATAACAAGCTCCATTCACCTAAAAGAGATTCAGCCATCCTCATACTGCACAGAATAAGAAAACAGAATATATTAACAAGGAATTCTAATTTTTTTTGTGCACTGAGTGCTGAGATCAAGTTCCTGCCTGGAGCAGGTCATATTGTTGGAGTGTTACTGAGTTTCTGGGCAAACCTCAGAGCTACCAAGCCTTCCCTGAGGTGGCAGGTTTGGCTGATCTCTGGTAAACAGCTCTGATGTTGCCTTAGTAATCATGACAGCTGAGCTATACAACCTATCAGCACATCCTCTATCCTATGAGAGCAGGAAGGAGGGTTTTGGAAAAGCAGATGTCATTAACAAATGAGCCTCCCATACCTTACCTGTAGCCTAGTCTCTAACTAATCACTCAGATGAAAACTTCATAAAGCACACATCAGCAAGAAATAATTCAAGAAATAAAATAGAAACATATAAAGCACTTCAAATTAATGGCACAAAAAATAGATCAATGAACACAGAAAGTGATACCAGCCAGCCTCTTCTTTACACAGATCCCATTAAATCTTTGCAGACTGCTTACTTAAGAGCACTAAACCCTCTGCAAAGATAGCTCACTTGGAAAGCAGTTAACCAGTTTATCTACTGCTTAAAAGACATTAAACAAAGAGTGACAATGACAGCATTGTATACTGATTGAAAATGTAGCCTTGTCTACAAACTGCAATCAGATTTCTTTGGCAACAAGGAACCTACCTTCCTCAGTCTTTCCATGCCCACCCAGGGTGGGGGGAGGCATGTATGGCTGCTTGTGCTGCTCTTAGCTCCTCACTGCATATGTCAGATTACCCCCGCAACTCCACAGACTCCTTCACTCCAGAAAAAAAAGTCCAGACTGAGTATGGAAATGGTGCTTTTTAATACTTTTGCCTTGTTTTGAATTTAATTTTTAACAGCTCTTTCTGAATATAGATCACAACACTGTGTAAATATCAGAGTCCTAAGTTTTTTCCTCATCAAGATTGGTGTCAGTGATGAAGCAACACTCAACATCCTTAGGTCTAAGTCCCAGTATACTGTAGGTGAAAATCTGCAGTATCATCCTCCTGCCCTTTGCACAAGTCCCACTTCCTGCAAGTGCAATGTCATAGCACTGCATCTGTCTTGCCACTGCCAGTACTTGCAGAACAGATGCTCATTAAAGGGAGGATGAAGGACTATGATCACTATAGAAACAGTTAATTAGGGAACATCAGACTCAGTTAAGGATAACCACTGTGGCCAGAGGCTTATAGACACTTGGAAACCAAAACTACTGATGGAGTAAGTAAATTTATCAATTTTGCTTGTCATTTTCATTACTTTTTCACTCTAGAGATTCCTATCCTAATGTAAGCTCAGCAATTTCCAAATTAAAAAAAAAAAGTGTTTAAAACACTGGGATGACAATACCAGATCGTTCTCCAAGCTAATCTGCCAGTCCAAGAGAAATGGCGCCACACATAACGCAGCACAAAACAAGTAAAGTTATAAAGAGTCCTGCAGCTGCACGAGTTTGAATTAGATCATCATAAATCTAGTGTGTGACCTCATGAGGCCACCTCACAGCGCTTCCAGCAAACCAGTCATGTTCAAGTGCTTTGACTAGTTTAATTGCTCTGCCCAAGAGGCTTTATGTAATGCTTTAGACAACAGCATAACAGACTGATCAAAAGCAGAGTAGCTTTCTATTCCTCACCATGAACTTTCATATCAGGGGTGAATTATGTCATTCATAGCACACCAGGAGAGTTCCAGCACATGATAGCATCTCTCCTAACTCCAGATCAAGTACTGTGAGGAAACATAAAATTTGAGAAGGTATATTAAACTCCAGGCAGCACACAAACACTTGCAGACACACAAAATAGTTTGTTATCATTTGCATTTGGTTGTTCAGTACAACACATTTGCTCTGAATTCATGTCATCACTCTGCAGCACCATCACAACAGAGCAGCTCAGCTGGTCCATGAAAAATTCATTCCGCAGAAAAATTCAGTTCAGTGATCACATTAATTCACTCCAGCCAAAGATCTCTGTGAAATTGAATTACTTCAGCGGGACCATTAAGTTTAACCTGTGTCTTTCACAATATCTATAATCACAATGGTGCCCATTTTCTTTCTGTGGTCCTAAGAAAGAGTTGGTATTTTTATGCAAGAAGTCTCCCAAACTGGGCTTTGAATTTCATAGCAACAACATGCTCTCCAAAAATGTCTATTTCATTTTCTAGCAAATAATTTCCAGCAATCTGAAAAACTTCATGGCCATCTTCTGTGATACATCAAAGTGTTTTGTCTCTTACCAGATCAACAGTTCATCTGTTTGCTTCAGTCTTGAAATGACATGAAACAAAACCCATAGTAATGCAAAAATACAAAGAAAGTCATCAATAGAGGATACACACGTTTGCAAAAATGTACAAAACTGACTATTAGTTTGTAACCATAAATAATATTATAAGAAAAGAGGTTTTTTAATAGATAGGATCTGAGAAATGTTTGCACGAGTTTTTGGATCAGTTGAATTATAAAATTAACTTTCTAAATAAAATGTTATGTTAAAATACTGTGTATCTTAATCTGCTAGTATTGCCGTTTTTTTCTTAAGATTTATTGTTGTCATTTAAATATATGCATATTGCTGTAAGAGAGCAGAGCCATAGGAATTCCAAACAAATTATATTTCTGAGTAAAGGGTTCTTTACTCTAGTTTATATATCTCTAGCTTTTAATGTAAATATACTGCAATAAAAATCATAAGAAAACTTGGCATTCAAGCTTTCCTTAAGTAGTTGAAAAATTCTTAGCTTGAAATTGTCATTTATCTGCCATTTCTGAAAGGCTATTATATCCATAATATAAACCACAATGTTAAAAATAAAGGCATTAAACATTTATAACAGAATATGCAATCTCCCTTTACATTAATCATAGCATTCATGTGTATGTTTTATGCCATAGTTCATTTCAGCTTTGCTTATATTTATTTTATCTTAACTGTTTCTATTATTTGTTAAAATTACTCCACTGTACTTGTTGTTCTTTTTAATATTTCTTCAGTATTTTGTTGCACGGTTGCTTTAAGGTATTTTAAATGCAGGTTCTTCCTTCAAAAAGAACTTTTGAATGACTCCTCCTTAAGGAAACTCCTAAAATGTGCAATTCTAATAAGCTTGTACCTTCACAGTCCACAGTTTTCTGCTATTCTGATCATTTAAAGAAATACAAATAGCAGGCAGCAAGCAGACGTTTTCTTTTACTCTTTTACCGACTGGTTATGAGTGACTCCAGCTCTCATGCTCACCCAAGGCACCAGCCACACCAGGGAGGATGCCAGTGGAAGAGCTGTCTTTGAAATATATATGCTTTTGTGTGGGAGAGAATTGGGATAAGGAGCACTGACCACCTTCCATTAGGCAACTGCCCGATGGCCCAGTCGTGACTTCAGCAGTGCCCGGCAGGGCCGAAGTCAGCGCTATGAAGGTATTCTTAAAATACTGACAGTCACAGTTGTTGCTCTGAAGATAGAGGGCTATTTGCTCTCTAATATCTGTTTGGCCTTTCTGGAGGCTCTGAACAAACCAAGTCTTCCACACCTTTTCTTCCCCACCTCTAAACTGCTTTCATTCACTCCTCCACCCCAGCCTTCATGTCCAACATTATCCTTCCCACTAAACTCAGAGGCAAATTATTCAGTTATTTTAAGGGCCAAAGAAATGTTCTCTGCCCTGGTTTACTAATAACTGCCACATGTTTAATGAGAAGCCTCTTCTTTCCTTGTTCTTTATATACCTGAAAAATATTATTTTTCTATTGCTCTGGTTTTTGCAAATTTGTACTTCTCTTAGTATCCATCAACATCCACTTTTCCAATAACCCAGTGCTTGACATTTTTCAGCCTTTAAGGTATCAGATTTATTTGCTGATAAAACCTTTTTTCACTCTTATCTCTAAATCTGTGTTTGAGTCAGGTTAGGAACATTTCTCTATAGGCCTTTTCAAGTGGACTTGTGAATTGACATAGTTGCTGTTCCATTTGACATAAAGAAATTTCATCCAGCACCCACACTGAAGTCTTTGAACTCTTCAGTTCTGCTTATACCTTTGAGAAATCCACATCTTCACAAAATTTGGCTTATTAGGATTTCCACACATGAATCAAATGATGAAAAATTTTCATGCAGACTGTCACATCACATAAATTGCTACTTGTTTGTCGTATTTCTTACCCTTAGTCACTCAATTTTTCTGATCTTTTTTCCCCTGACAAGCCGTCAATGAAAAGTGTCCAATCAGGCAGTAATGGGTCTTTTCTCGACAATTTTTTACAGCTCAAATCTTATTTATAGTTCCTTTTGATGAGTATCCTTTAAAAATGGTCTAAAGATGGCTTTTTAATTGGTTTCTGTCACTAAAAAAACCCTCATTATCTTCAAGTCCTTTAAAATTTTGGTGTTTTTCTGCATTAAGTAAAATATAAAACTTTCATAGTCTGTTTAAATATTTTACTCTTTTGCCATCTCTTCAAAGCTTTTTTTCCCTTTTTCCATTATCCTGAGTATGAAATCTTCTATCTGCCCAGTGCTTCTGCACCAAACCACTCTCCCAAGCAGTGCCATTTTTAGCTCACACTCAATCTGAGGATTTCCTGTACACTTCAAATTGCTGTTTGAAACTTTTTCCAGAACTGCAAATATATATTGAAACTACCACCACTGAATTTGTTTTCCAGTAATTTTACTGCCAGTAAAAATGGATCATTAGAATACTTAGGAAAAGTGGTCTGGAAAAGGATAGAAGATGAGTCCCCTCATTGATTGAACACATTGTGGTTCTCTAAAAAAACATAGGGAATTACTAATCTTATTTTCTTAAAGCAGCCTTCTTCCAAACCAAGTGATTAGACCTCGGGCTTTTGAGATCTCAAAACTTAGTCCAAGCAGCAACCAAATACATAAATGCTTGACTAATCTTTATAGTTGAGGAGAACATTGCAGATGTATTTTGTAGTGCTTATCCAACAATGAATGGTGAATTTTACCAAGTTTAAAAATTTTTACCTGTATTTGAGGAAAAAGCAAAGGCAGAAGAAAAAAAGAATTGTTTTGTTTTGCTTTATTTTCCTCAAGAAATTGTTCATATGCTTCAAAAGTTTTCTACAGGATGGGAAGATGATCAAGAAGATAGAAGAGTCCAAATCCTAATCCAAGTCATTTGAGTTTAGTCTCCTTTCTTAATCAAACTGGCCTTCAGGCAGTGAAACTTGAACTAGGGGTTTTGGGATTTGGACAAACACCAAGAAGTTCCACAGTTTCATAATTCCAAAGCAATCCTTATGATTTCCCACAAAGTCCAACCTTCTCTATGGTAACAAGAATCCTCATTTTGTGTCCTAGCCACAAACTTTGAGTGTGGCTCACCAATTATGGTCTTTCCTGACTTCTGGATAGGCTGGGTTTTTTTTCATGTGTGCCATAGTGGTAAAATGCCAGCTGCACTTTCCGCTTGGTCCTCCTTTTCATTTGCCACTGCCTGTACAAATAGCTATATTTTAATAAAAGAAAAGAGTTCTTACTAAGAACACTTATTAACAGCTTACATGCTGTGTTGCACATAGCAGGTACACCTTGCTTGAAGATTCTTCATTCCAGATGGAGACCAGGGACTTCAAAGCGCGTTGTCATACGGCAGTCATCCGGCAAAACAAGCAGAGCAATGAGATCTCCAGTCTTGCTGCAGGCGCAAATGCTGCTGTGAGACTCTTTCTGGGCCGATGCAACTTCTTCCCCAAGCACAGTAGGCTGCAGTAAATATGGTGAAAGTTGCCAGGGGTCCCATCCAACAGGGAAATCACTGTCACCATGTTGCCAGATATGTAGCTCTAGCACTTCTGCCACTCACTAAAAACACCAACAGGCTTCTGGGAATCCATAAAGATGATAACTACAGCTGGCTATTTGACAGAGCAGAGCTCCCCATGGTGAGAAGTGCTGTGGCTAGTTCTGCCAATATTTTCCATTTCCTGAAACTATTGCTTCTGTTTTGCTGTCTGTGAATTTCAGCCAGTTGACCTTTACGAATGTGCTAATTTCACCCAGGTGTTGAGGCCCCTGTATTATCAGCACTGGGAGTGAAAAAGATGCATGGCTGAGGGTACCTGCATGCTGCTGACCTTCTAGAAGTTTATGGTTTTTCCTCCTGGGTATTCAAATAATAGTTGAACAAGATAAGCAACAGTAAAAGGTATATTGGATTCATTCTAGTGACAGAATCATCAGTTTGAGTAAATGTGCTCTCTGTAGATGAAGAGAAAGATGGGAAATCCAGAAATCCCTGTGTTCTTGCTCCAGGTGCAGGGTCTTTACAACCATTAGAGGTCACCACAGACTCCAATGAGCTTTTCTATTAAAGACGTGGACAATTCCTCTAAGCATATAATGTTCTTCAAATTTGACAGTAGTGACTAATTATATGATTTACAGGGCTGAAAAATGTTGGTAATATAATTTGGAATGGTAAAATGAGCAAGCAGAATAAAGGATGAATCAAGGATCATCTGTTGAGGAAGACAATCAGCAAAGAAAAGGAAAAATAGCAAGTCTTATGCAGTTCTTAAAAGGCACAGATTTTGAGAGACTAAACTAATAAGTGAGAGCTGGATCTGCCAGTGCTAAAAGAAAATGAAGAAATGCCTAATGATCAGTTAGTTTGGGAGTAACTTTGTTGATCTTGTTAAAAACCATGTATGTTGCAATAGCAAGCAGAAACTTTGAGATGCTAATGAAGACTTGAATGACTTATCTGTGAATTCCAGTCATTGGCCAAGACCCTATTGTGCTGGATCGAGAAACAAATAAATGATTCCTTCCCTGATAAATTTCTAACCTAAAGGGGCATTGGGAGGGGAAAAGGGAGAGTAGCAGAGAGAGGAGATTGATATGGATAGACATTATTAAGGAGAGTAGAAGAAACTATTTAAAAGCATTATCAACAGTGCCAGCACACCAGCAGTCAACTTGCTGGGGTAGCAAAATTTGATTTTGCCTACTCTGCTGAGAAACCTTGAGCTGGGAATGTGCAAGTACACGTCTGAAAATCTAGGATGTGGGTGATGAAAGCTGGCCAAGAGAGAGACAAGAACTGGCTGCTTGGAATATGGCAGGAAGCCATTAGACAGCCTAAGAAGAACAAGGGGTAGTTCATTTGATGTGGTGGTGAAGGAGGAGCCAGTGGAAGAGCAGACAGGGACATAGGAACAAGAAAATAAGCATTGTAGAAGCTTCTTGGAATGATAGGCGTAGGACAGCATTACTTTAGCCAAAGCACAGTATGTTAATAGAGTCAGTTGAGTTAAAGTAAAGTTAGTAAAGTTAAAAGGTTCATGGTGGATTAATAAAGGTCCCAGGGGATAACTCAGAATTGGCAATTTATAGGGGTTACAAAGAAGAGTTTAGACATAGCTTGGAGCTGTAGAACTAAAGTAGATAGTGTGAATACTTAGAGTACATATGAGGACAGGCAAGAGAACGATGTGTGAGGCATTGTACATCAGGTAAACTCTGACCTGAAAAGTTTGCAATCTCAAACACAAGGCAGGTGTTTAAGACAAGCAGTGGCCAGTTAAAGTGTAGGGATGAAATGTGCTTGTAATGCTTAGTGGAGCTGTAGCAACAACCACAAGTCACAATTTACATAAGATATTATTGCACAGCAGGTTCCTTTTATGCATTACAGCACAGATGTATTTTAAAGTGGCATTTGAAGATGAATTGAGACACTGGCATGTCCAGACATGTGGAAAGCTACTAAGGCTCTGCTTCTGTGCTAGTACCAATTTCTGGAGCCAGGAAAGGAGTGAAGGGAACTGAGTCTTCTTGTTATACATCTGATTTTGGATTGCACAGCATTTCTTGACTACCTAGATACTAAACAGTCAGCTAAATATTTACTCACATTATCACAGCCAGACTAATGTCAATATTTTCCTTTTAAACTGATATCAATATATTGCACACTCCTAAATGTGAGAATGTTTTTTCACATTATACGAAATGGGAGTGTGAGTAATAAACTCCAAGTGAAATAGTGATAGCAACATACATGTTGCTATGAGTTTTAGGAAGCAGTCTGAGCAAGAAGAGAGGACACTGAAATAATGGAAATTGGGTAAATAAATATCCCTACAAGGTCAGAGAAATATTGAAACTCTTTGTCACAAGCTGAAATCCAGTGGGAATTTCTTTTCTTGTTAGAACCCTGAATGACAGAAAACATGAACACACTGTCAGACAAATGTTGGCTCTGCTTTCAGGCATCCTCAGTCCCTTGGAATATTCCAGAGACCCCTGCACAAATCTGCCCTGTGCACTGGATTCCACAAGCTCTGTTGGAGACCTACTTACTCTACCATATCACTGTCCTCCAATTTACAGCTTTTCCCCAATAGGGCAGCAAACCTTTTTGCTGCAAATTAAATTATGACCTCCTTGTCTGCCTATCGTGGACATGGTGAACAATTAGCTCTGTATACTTTGTTCTCATCTACTCTTTCTAGACTAAACAGTACCAGTTCTCTTGACCTTTCCTCATGCAGTGTGTTTTCCATACTACTTATCATTCTTCTTCTCTAAACTTTCTCCAGTTTGTTTCTATATATCTATCTATAGTTTTACAGTGTGGTGCCCAAAACAGGACAAAGTACTCAAACTGAGACTCCCCAGCACCAGCAGAGTAAAACAGAACATAAGGCAGTCTTAACAGGATTTTCTGCAGTGAGATTCATTTTTCCTCATTTAATATGGCTATATTATGCAGCTTACTTTTACTTGGCTTAGGGGCTGTGTAGTCTTTAGGTTTCTTGATTGTCCTGCATAGCACATAAACATCTCCCATGTTGTATTCTTGCAGTCAATATCTGTGGCAAACTACGCTTGTTATTTGTAGCACTCATGTCAGATTTTCTCTCCAGGCTCTAACACAGCTCTCTGAAGTGCTGGCAGTTCCAATCTGCTGGTGTAACACTCTTTTTCAGAAAAGTGTGTAAGACTGTGTGCAAAGCCTTCTTAAAATCAAGATCTAACAAGACTATTCTTCATCTTTATTATTTTTCTTCATCTTCATTAACTAATTAATCTGCCAAAGAAAAATGAGACTGATTTGGTTCTGATAAATCCATGCAACACTTTTTTAGCAGTGTAAAAATGTCCAAAGTGTCCACAAAGTGATTATACACTGTAGTATTGTAGGATTTATTTGGGAACAGCATTATCTTTCTCAGTATTTATAACTTATTAGGCTCCCATGTTTATGGATGGGAATTACAATATTTATTCTCCCACCCTGGTGTCTTCCATGGTATTCCATATTTTGTTTAAACTACTCATTGCTGATTCAGTGATTGCATTTGTAGCTGATCAAATATTCCAAGGTGCATATGCCTGTCTGTTCTTGTTAATGAAGTGTTTGTGTTCAGTGATTATCTGGTTTCATAGACCTTACTGGAAGAAAGGTGTCCACATCACACACTGAGACCTGAAACCTCCAAGAAATTGAAGGAATAAAGTGACATGAGAAATAATATGTATTTTCCAGGCCTTACTGATGGTTCCCTAGAAGAGTACTGAAGATATTTACTCAGCCACCACATGGAAACTTGTGCCTGCAAGTGGAGTGAGGATTCCTGTTTCAAGAGTTCAGTAGTCTCTTAGTCATGGTAGGACTACTGTTAAAAAATGCATAAGGGAATTTTTAGGGGTGAATGATAACCAGTAGTCACTGATTTGACAACAAGAAAATCCTTCTATATTTGCTCACCTTTGAATTTTCTTTGATCACTGTTTAACATAAAATATCATCTAAAGCTGTGATTGCAGTTTATCTTGTTAGTTAGTTTAAGGATTAACAATATTTCCTCTCGTTATTGGTTATTCCACCTCTATCATTGTAATATATGGTCATTTATCCCAAGTAGATCGAGAAGAGCCAAGTCTTTAATAAACACTTTGCATTCACACTGCTCCCTCTTGGAGTAACAGAAAGCATTGCTTTGGGTTGAATGTTCCTGCTCACTTGTCTTAAAGGTTATTTAATTAAAACAATCACAAAAGAAGAATGTCCCTGCTCTAGCCAAATGCCATCCTAAAAATAGAACTAAAATCCTCACTTTGATGTGACAATGCTTAGATCCAGCTCACAAGTTAGTGAAAATCTTTGTGTTGAGCTCAGAGGGAACCCACCTATCTCAGTGAAAAGATATGTGTTGCATCATTCCTCAACACCTCCTGCTGGCCAAGAGACATGGAGAGACTTTTTAGTGGTGCGAGGGCTAACTTAACATAGCTGGCCTTTAAAATAATGTGCACAAAAATGAGTGACACTTTGCCACCATACAAAAGGCCAGGGGTTTCTGTAGTGTTGTCCATAGTGATGATAAACAGAAAAAACAAACAGGCTTGTACAGAACAAAAGAAAAAACAGGGACCTGAGCAAGTAACAAAAATTATTTCTCTCAGCCTCATTATTCATATGCTTCTTTATAGTTAAAGTAACACTGCAGAGACAATCAGAATTGTATCAGAGTGAAAGATATTAGAGTGGAATAAGAATCAACCACACGATAGCATCAGTAAAAACTGCATGCCCTAAAACACAGAAGTGCTGCAAGGGAATGACATGTACGAGAGTTCTTTTGCATTTATATTTTCATTTCAAGAATATGGTGGGGTAAGGGGAATATTGCTGTGGAAGACTTAAAAATGAAGTTTACTATAACCCCAAGGTGTAGCTTAGTATCTGAGGATGTGTATATAGTGTGTATCAAAATAAACTACTGGTGTTAACCTTCTGCATCTATTCAAAATGAAATTTCAGGGAAATTTGCCAGGTATAAAAAAATAAACATTGCTGGTTAATGTCCATGGACCAGAATGAGCTCAGCATGAACAGATTTTATTTACATAAGTGCAGAAGCAGGTTCCATTTGCTATTAGATCTTCTAAGGTAAACTTTCTTATATAAACTATGGAATCTCCCACTAAAATAGTACAGTGAAATAAAGCCAGAATTCAGGATTAAAACACAAAGGCTGCATTTATTCTCTGAAATGCATACGAAACCTCATACTTCTGCTGTTCTCTTCATCCAAGGATCACAAAGGCAACCATCAGTTATAATAATGTCTGTGCTTTCATTACATACCATGGCACAATAGGAATGGACCTGCAGAGAAAAACAGTTAGTACCAAAGACTCAATACACCCTATTCTAAATATTTTGATGGTTTTCAGTTTGGAGTAGCTTTATTCCATTCCTGTTGATTGAACAGCATCAGTTGTGGAGCTGGAGTGTGTCCTCCAGCTGAGTACAAGGAAGGACCCAAGCTGCATATGGCAAGATGTGCTCCAAGATGAACCAAAGTGAGGTAATCAGAGCAGATGAAGAAGTCCACTTCAAAAGCCACATCCAAAATAATGCAGCAGAAGAGACACACCCAGGGAATTAAGCCCTACCCAGAAGCCCCAGCATATGAGGCAGATTTAATTAACCCTGTTCCACAGGTGGCAGATGGAGGTACAGCAGATTTACATGAAAAGGAAGTGGCAGAACCATGACAAAGCTAAAGAATTTGCTGTCCAGAGACACTGAGCACTGTGGGGCACTACGTCTCATGCAAACTGACAGGACACAGTACTGGAGTAGTGAACTAATGCAGATAATTCTTATCAAAAAACCCAAAATGCAAACAGAAATTAGAGGATCTGGCTTGATTAAATAACCTGTGATTAATCTCGTTCAACCATAAGTCAATGATAAGGAGGATAACAATTAGATTGGCTGTGATGACTAACAACTTAGAAATGGACCATGAGACATAGATTTAAGAGAGAAACATGAAGGCAAAAGAAACTGCAGTTCATGACTTGGAAATGTAAAATATATCAGATTCCCTCGGTCACTGAATGAAGAAAATGTCACCCCATTGTTATAACATCCACATCCATCATGGCTTCCTTTGGGAATAGCTATGTTCAACACCAGAGCATCTCAGGGAATTCACAGAAATCAATTATCAGGACTCCACTGCTATCAGTTAAGTGGCTTCAGTACCACATATGTCTTATTTTGTATGATGCATTCTGAGGTTATCATATAAAGCAGAGCTCACCATTGCTATTTTTGTATGTTTTCCTGCTATTTAACATCTGATAAAACAGCTATCCAGACTGGCTATGATATCAGCTAGATATTTAATTATTATGTGGCTGTACTGGAAAGTGATGCCAGAAAATATAGATACCCCAGATGTGCTAGTGTTGGTTTTGGGCTTAGCCCACATACTTTACTGGTGAAGAAGTTTCATAACTATACTAAAGATATCATTCTGGAGGACTCTAAACCAACAAGTTACCACAAAATCACTGGGCACAGAGAATGACCCAATTCCTTGGTAAACTCATGAGAAGGAAAGCAATCTAAGTAGAAAAAGGCCTCAGATACTGCTCTCATTTACAGCAGAAGCCAGCAGTAAGGACTTGTCATGAGATAGGGCCTCAACCATAATGGCTTCAAACCAGTCAATCAGTAGCTGTGAATATGTCTGCAAATGAAGAACCATGTCTTTACCTCCTCTTCAAGAACAAAGAGTATTACTTTAAGGTTTTCATAAAGGACCTTTTTCTTATCTCTCCTAAGTGATTTTATAATAAAGTCTTGAATACTGCAACTCTTTTTTATTTTTTGTTTGCATACATTTTAAATTATTTGGTCATTATATTAAAAGAGTTGGATATGAGAAATATTTTTTTGGCAAATATTTTGTAATTTCCCTTTAAAATACTAGCATCTAATCCTTGTCAAAAAATTAAGTCTGTTGCTGAGCTATGCAAAAAAAACCTGGTTCAAGTTACTTGCTCTCAATCTTCATTTATGATTACTGGATTCTTCAGCAGGGACAGGAGATGAAATTGTTTCAAAAGTTGCATCAGCTCTGCTCAAAGAGTCAAGCAGAATATCCTGCCACCACAGCTGGATGTGCTGCAATTCCCTCTGGAATTTCTCTTCCTTCCCTTCATCTCTACAGCCAAGCTCCAGAGCATGATGCTGTCAAGTCAGAAGTATGCAAGGCAACAAAACATGAAGATGTTCCAAGATACTGCATTTGCAGGAGTATAAATAAGTCTTTTTGTGTCTGATATGTCTCAAATTTTCATTCATACCTCTTAGCACATTCCTTTGGGAGACACTTCTTTTGAAAGATTTTGGTAGAACACCTAATGAATTGCAGTAAATTCTGATTAAATAGGTCTCGTAACTGGAAGAAAGTAAGTTGATGAAGAGGCAGAACCTTGTCACAAAGACTAAGAACACATCCTATGGTGTTTTAGAGGATGGAAATGGCTTCAAGGTTTCCATCAAAAAGTTTCCAGCAGTGCCATTTTCTTTTTATTCTGTTCATAGTTCCTGTTTCTGTAAATTGGTAAATATGGCTGAAAGAAGTTGAGATTATGGAAGCCAGCAGTGTTTGTCATCTTCAGACTCCCATTTCTCTTGCTTCCTCTGGTAATTGCACAACCTTCAAGAGTCAGCTTGGCATCATAAATAGTGGCAGGCTGCACGCACAGCTATACTGTGCCTTTGTGAATAACAATTTGTCATTCCAGCAAAATTTAAATTCAGAATGTTTTCTCTAGTTAGCTATACTTTGTAGCTAACAAGATCATAAAGCTGTTCTTTTAGTACATTTCTTCCTGTTTCTTAGCTTTTTTAACCTGAAAAATTGAGCAGCTGATTCATACTTTATGTGCTTATGAAGAGAGTTTAGTTGTTGCTTTTAAGAACTTTAAAATCACTTAAGCTCTAAGCTGTAAAATAACAATCTCACGCTAAGATTTTGCAAATGTAGCCTACACACGATAAAAAATAAAAGATAGATATAATTTTTTTGAGTTACAAAATCTTGAAGAACAAAATGTTTACTTCTCCTAATTCCCCTATCTGTTTACATTTCTAGACAGTCAGATTTTCTTGAGATTTGCATCAACCTCAACAAAATAAGATATTTACTTCTACAATGTCTTAGTTGCTTTGTGCCTAGAATCAATGTTTGGAGCTTGCCCTACCTACAGATTCACAAATATTATCACGTTGTCTTCTTTAAGGTTTAATATCTCTTAATACCATTTGTCTGTTGTCAGGTTTGCATAGCATCACTGCACATTGCTAGGATACAGTAAATGTTTTTAAAAGTGAAAGACCTCCCATTTTTCCTATTGCTATCTAGAAAATATAACCAGATTTTACCCTCTGATAGAGGAGTGCAGCTCCCCACAGAATAAATGGAGCCCTGCATGTGTAGAAGGACAGAATCTGGCCTCAAAGATTTATAGAGCTATAAAACTACAAGTAGATAACTTAGATTATGTTTTCTGGGACCAAGGGCTGAATCCACGTCACTAACAAAAGTTTCATCTTAAAATGGCATTAGTGTCTCTTGGACTATGATTTTGGATTATTATTATTACTATTACACTCTTAAGTCTTTGGATTCATTTGACTTTCAGTTTGACCTGTTCCCTTCCTTCTTCTTTCCTATCACCTGATTTCATGGGTGGGGTAAAATGGGAGAGAAGTCAGGAGTGAAAATGCAGTATCAGCTAACTCAGCATCTCCTGGAAGCTGCAATAGAGATTCTCCCACTGTCCAGCATGAGAGAGGCATGTTGGAAGTGAAGATGAATGGTTTAGAGCAACACCAGAGACGATGACCTAAAAACCTTACATGGGAGGGAAACAACACAGACTGTGAGCTGCAACAGTAAATTACTCAGGCTTTGAGCAAGTGGGTGAATAACTACTTTTCTGACTTGCCATGGTGTCCCAGAATATGTTACCTTTTTCTTTCACTATTAAAAATAACTTTTCTATTTCCTAGGCACTCACTGAAGAGCCCTCCATTAGACTTTAGAGAAGTGTGTAGCATAATGCATTTATCGTAGGCCTCCCTTTTATTTACAGTCTGGTTTTTCCACTCTCAAAACAGAATTATCCCAAAATAAACACCAGACAATGAGAATCAAAAGCATGTGTAATAGCCGTGCCATTTCGTAACTACTTGCTACATCTTTGTTTGGCATACTGGACTTTGTTTAGCAGAAACATGGTAGTATCACAAGGTCAGAGTCTCCCACAACTTAATCCATTGCTAACAAAACCTGGAATTCATATAGCACAGACTTCTGTACAAAAGAGTTTCAACCAAAGTTAAAAATAAATCCCCTCAAAATGGTGAACAAAGTGTAGTTAATTATAAGGAGAGGGAAAAAACCCTGAAAAAAAAACCTCTCCTCAGTTAGTTCACTTTTTGTTTTTTTTTTCTTTTTTACCAAATAGACATAGATGCAAGACATGGTTGCTTTGTTCCCTTGGCTAGGTGCAACACCATCACAGCTGCGGTCGTGCTAGATCTCATCAGCTAAGCAGGATCAATCCTGCTTAACAAAGTTACTCAATGGGGAGTTTTCCAAATCAAGCACAAGGGTTTGCAGTGCTTGCAAGCAGCGCCTTCTCAGACCCATGGACTCATGCTGGATCTTAGGAAGAGTTGCACTACTAGGAAAATTACTTCGGCTAGCATCTATAACAAATGATGGTGAAAGACATTGCTTTATAATCATAGGTGAAAGCATGCAGGTACATATGGATCACCTGGAAAAGTGCTCAATAGACCCAAAGGGCCCCCAACAATTCTTCCACTTTCATAGTGTGTACTGAATTGAAGTGCATGAAATGACATCTCTTCTAAATTTCACTGTGGCCCAGGGCCATCCAGGATCTTTTGCATCCTCTAGAGTTAGAAAATCATTTTCATGCACTTACAGTCCTCTTCACCTGCACAAAATGACTTGTGGCCAAAAGAGCAGAAAGAGGATATAAGTAGCATGAATATGTTTGTTTAAATAACCTTCTGAAAGCTTTTCTGATTTCTTCTTCTTCTTTACAGAGAATTAGTGGTATTGAAAGACTGACTTGTTCTAATGGGAATTACAAGTACCATGAGAGTGGGAATTCATACTCTAAATCTAGTCAGGTAAACCAAATGATTTAGGGATCATTTTCTGTTCTCAAGAATAAATGTGAACTCATGGTTTTCACACTTTCTGTTTGTCTTCTTCTGCCTCCCTGACAACCTCAGACATGGTAACTTCAACCATTCAGTAGTCAAATGCAGGTGGCTGGCCATACTTTTTCCCAAGTTGTGTCTAGGACACATCTGAGGAGCAAGGCCAAAACCATGCCAGAAATTAGATTAAAAGCTAAACAATATGGATAGTTATGGGAGAGTAAATATATTTGTGTCTTTTATATTACAGTAAGGATGCAACCTCTGGTCCCTGAAAAATATGTAGGTGGCACTGTGACCTGCCTTGTGTCTTTGGCAATTAAAATACTACTGATAGGGAAATAAGATATAGTATTATTAGTGCTTTAATAACAATGAGCAAGCTAACTACCTTTTTAATTAGCTCACTACATACCCAGAACAAAGGTTAAATTTGTAACAATTGCCATATGCAATAATATGAATCAATACCTAGTAGGGAAAAAGTTAGAGTTTGAGCTAATCCATTTAACTCCTTTTTTTCCCATCACTAAACCATGAAGTGGTTGCAATTAAATTTTAAATTTTTTTGGCAGGTGTTCTGTTTTAGGCAGGGGGTTCTTGGTTTTCTTTGGGGTTGGGGGAATGTTGCTTTGCTTTCTCTTCTCTTGCCTGCTGTATTCAAAGAGCACTGAGGTGGGTCTCTATAATACATCTCTCACAAAATAATTCCTTTGGTCTTTTTCCAATGAGAGGGATGCTGACATCTGCCCCCCTTAGAGGCTGAGATGCAAGACTTTGTCTCAAAGCCACCAGTCAGAAGGTGTGCATTTCCTGCCTGGACAAGCAACCAGCTGTGTCTAAGTGTGTCCACTCCTGACTGGGCCCAGAGGAAGTATGCAGGCTGGCCTGCTGGCTGCAGCTGAAAGCTCTAGACTGCTTTTCAAGATCTCAAGCAAGCTGAACAGGTTATGTCTGCACCCCAGAGAAACTGGTTTGGTGTAAGTAATTGCTGGTGAGGAGGAAGAGAAATACAGGCATCTGCAATAGGAAAGGAGTGTGTGGTAGGCAGGAGAAATACAGGCATGGTCTGATTTTAACAAAAAATGGAGCCTTTTCTGGTTTACCCACTCATTTGTGGTGATGACATTTCATCCACAAGGAATGAAACTGAGCTAGCACTAAGTTATACCAAATACATGAGCTTAAACTTCTGTTTTCACTATGCAAGTCTTTTGCAGCTCTAGCACTTTTAAGTGTTATATGAAACCATTGCATGTAGCATCTCCTGGCAATTGAATACCTGAAAGATCTTTTTCGTGACATCAACCAGGTCAACTCACACTAAGTGTTAAGTGAACATACTCTACTCAACAGCATAGTTACCTTCACCTTTGCTCAGTCTTGGTGATACAGCAAGGCTTGGTTGCTTTTTAGACCAAACTCACTAGATTTTCTTGGAGTTATACTTGGAAAATTTGAAGATGTATTCCCCTGTACTGCAGGATATTTCTCTAATGAACATACAAAAATCTTTGTCTAACACAAGTCCCAGAGTAACAGCCCATAATAAAACTCTCTACAGACAGCTCTGAATGGGGAGATGGGAAATTCAGATTAAGAGAACATGTACATTTGCATTTCAATAACACTCCCTAGTGAACCATTTTAAAGCATTGATAGCTTGATTCTACTTTCATTGAAGCAAATGGCAAAATTCCCACTGAGGTCAAAGGGGGGCTTGATCTGACCCTAATTCATGAATGGCCAGATTTTGGTACTTTAACTTCAACTGAATAAACTACTCAGTCTGTACAATTCCACTAAGTTATGTACTTTTGAAATAAAATACTACTCACTCTCAGTCTCTGTTGTGAAGCTCATAACGCTCCTTTGAGGTTCATCAGTCAAATTTATGTATCTATTAATAGCAAAGGAAATTTATTATTAGTGCATACTAACTAGCTACTCTTTAAGTACTTATGAAACATTTCTGATAATCTATTTACAATTTTGATGTTTTTATGACCTTATGGTTTTTATGGCCTTTTTATGACTCTTCACTATTTCATCTGTGAGCATAGTCAACTAAACCACATGCACAGTTTATCTTTGCTGACTGGATGCTAACATTTTAAACATAGCTTTCAAGTAATCATAAAGAAGAAGTTTTGGTATGACTCTACATAACAGTAGCTAAAATTTGTGTAACTACCTTCCTGAATAGCTGAAAATTGGCAAAATATTCTGAGTAAGCCAAAGAAAAAGATGCTGTAAGCAGAACTCAAGGTTGTCTGTTTAGTTTTGTCTTTTTTTTTTTTTCCCCCCAGAAGAGTAACAGTACTTTATTTATCCTCTTAGGTAATGTAGAGGAGCATATTTTGAAGATGGAAAGAAAAATTCACCCTTGAGTATCAGTGGAGATCCCTAGGAATTGAACACAAAATACATTTGCCTGGAGGAAAGAAGGCTTAGGGGAGACCTTATCACTCTCTACAACCACCTACAAAGGAGGGTGTAATGAAGTGGGAGTTGTAGTGAAGTGGGGATTTTCCCAGGAAATAGGACAAGAGCACAGGGCCTCAATTCACACCAGTGGAGGTTAAAGTTAGATGTTAGGAAAAATTTCTTTGTGGAAAAGGTTGTTCAGCACTGGAAGAAGCTGCCCAGAGTAGTGGTGCACTCAACATCCCCGGAAGTGTTTAAAAGATATGTAGATATACTGTTTGGGACATGCTTTAGTGGTGGCCTTGGCAGAGCTGAATTAAAGGTTGGACTTGATGATCATAAAAGTTTTCTCCAACCTAAATGGTTCTAGACTTTTGTTCTACTCTGATTGTCTGTTAGAAGCCTCTCCATATATTAATTTACATATTTACCTACATTGTGCAGGTTGCATGGACCATTTAATAAATCTTCAAGGCTGGGGTAGTTTGTTGTACGAAAGGTAAGATATCCTTCTCTGAACTGCATGTATATCCCTTTGTGGCACCATCTTTCCTACCAAAGAGATTAGGGAGCAGTGGCTATATCAAAGTTGCAAGAAAATTCAAAATTCTTCATTAGGATGTCATAATAGTTAGCCACAGAAAGAGTGGAAAGGATGACTGAGATTGGATGTAATCATTCAGCATGTGTGATGCTGCCAAAGGATGCATATTCACCGCTACAGCTCCTCGGCACAATCACACATTTCTAAACTGGATCTTCATGTAGACTTGCAACAAAATAGCTAAGATTATTTATTTTCCATTTTCAATATGAAGTCAGAACACCAGTGTCCAAAATCACTTAGGAAAAGGTTTGTTTTTATTGTCATAAGAAACGATAGGAATGACAGAAATCTCATCAGATATATCAGTTTTATAATGAAAAAATAGGGTTCAGATAACCCAAGGAAATCTTGGACAAAAACAAATTTTCAAGTGTCATCTATTACTCATATTAAAAAAAGATGATAAATAATCTTATCATCAAAAATGTAGGTCTATAATAAAATGGTAAAATCAAGAGACTAGAATAAACTAGAACTTTTCCCCTAACTGCTGACAATATTTGGACAGTGAAGCATCTTTCTGGTTACAGCTCAGCAGGAATTAGATTACTTTCAGCAAATATTGATAATAAACAGAATCAGCAGGGCCTAGAAAATAATCTGCTCCAACACTCCTTTCATAATCAATTTATTTTAATAAAAATACCAAGATTTGTTCAAACTTGAAAGCAAATACAAAATTTGTTCAGGTTTAAACAGTGAACATCAGGTTTTATTTTTATCATCAGTACTGTAGTCATCAGAATTGCACAAGACAGCATGACAAATACATCAAAATCAATGAAATTTAGAGCAAAAATCACTTCAATTCTGCAGTTATACTGTCTTTTTTTTTTTCATCTGCTTTATTTTTTTTTAACTGTGATATTAAAACCTTCAGTTTTGTCTTCATTGGATAAAGGGCTACTGAGATTAAATCGAGCAATTATGTTATCTTCACCTAATGGCTATCTTTTAAAGCCTGTTCAAAACTTTCAATTGTCTTTGATCTACTCGTGATAATCTCTGGTTGATCATAGTGACTGGGAAAGGTGCCCAAAGACTGGAGCAAAGCAAGTGTAGTTCTCACCTTCCAGGGGGAGCCAGGGAACTTCAGGCAGGCCAGCCTTGCCTCAATCCCTGGGAATATGACGGAGCAGCTGATCCTGGGGACCATTGTGAAGGACTAGAAGGTGATGAGGAGTAGTCAACATGGATTAACAAATGGCAAGTCATGCTCAAACAACCTGATTGCCTTCTGTGATGAGATGACTGCCATGGTAGACCAGGGGAGAGCAGTGCCTTTTTTCTGCCTTGACATCAGAAAGGCTTTTGCCACTGTCTCCCATAGGATTGCCCTACAGAATCTAATGAAGTATGGGCTAGGTGAGCAGACAGCAAGGTGAAAGCTTCCTAAACTGCCAGACCCAGAGGGTGATGATGAAGTCCAGTTCAAGGCTGGTAGCTAGTGGGGTACCCCAGGGGCCATGACTGGTTCTGATCCTATTTGACATCTTCACCTGGATGATGCAGCAGAGTGTACTCCAGCAAGTTTTCAGATACCACAAAACTGAGGGAAATAGCTGATGAATAAGAGGGTCGTACTGTCATTGGGAGGGACCTCAAAAAGCTGGAAAAATAGGTTGACAGGGACCTCTTAATTATTAAGGATATAGAGTGTCTCTCCTATAAGGAAAGGCTGAAGGAGCTGGGAATTGTCAGCTTGGAGAATGCTTACAGGGTTCTTAACAATATATAGTACAGAGAGGATGGAGATGAGTTTTTTTACTGGTTCTCAGTGATAGGATCAGAGACAAAGGGCCCACAGTGATATTTCCCCTGAAGATCAGAAAGCATTTTTTTCACTGTGAGGGTGACCAAGCACCAACACAAGTTGCCCAAGAGAGGTTGTGAAGTTGCTATTAAGATCTAAACCAGTGACACACGTTAGTTCATCTGTGGTAACAATCCCAAGGTAAAATCCCAGGCCACATCTCCATGACATTGAAAATCCAGTTTTAGGATTCCTCATACTTGCCACATGGTCCAAGGCACTGATTTGATATCAATTCACAGTGCCAGATTAACTGTGTTAAAAAATAATGATCAGTCAACTTCATGCTAGTTCATTTACCATGTGCTGCTCTTCCTGTGGTACTCCACAGACTTCTTGCCCTGCCTTAATCTCTGTCCTTTATATCCAAAGGTCATTGTCCCTATATGTCCCTACATCAGGTCATGGCTGTTGAAATGCTATTGCTCTCTTTTTATGCAGTGTCATCAAGTGTAAAAGTGCAAACTGTCTGTCTCTAATGCATGGTAAAATGACTTCAAACTTCAAAAGAATGAAAACACCTTTCCATTTACTAAGGACAATGGTTGCAAATACTTGATACCTAAGGAATTCAACTTTTTAAGCATATAGAAATGGATAATTTGTATTAAAACCTATTAGATAAACATACTTGATACCAGAAAAAGGGATAGATATTGATGAAAGATCACCTGTTACTTATTTTCCACTATTCATTTGGCAG
Source organism: Pseudopodoces humilis (assembly GCF_049639895.1). Lineage (NCBI taxonomy): Eukaryota > Metazoa > Chordata > Aves > Passeriformes > Paridae > Pseudopodoces > Pseudopodoces humilis. The sequence continues at coordinate 64,033,398 of NC_142202.1, forward strand.
ATAAACAGTAGATTTGGGGCCTTTCCTCAGGGTTAGAACAATCATATTTTGGGAATCCTGGATAAGCAGAACAAAAACCCTTACAAGAAGCAAACGTAGGTGGGAAATCTGGGTGACTTTAAATGCAACATGGCATTAAAGTGATGAATAAAACTGAACACAGACTATCCTTAAATGTGGAAGTCAGAACATCACCCATGTTTAGTTCTGCTGTGAGGACCTCAAACGCTATAGTAGAAGAAACTTTGCACCGAAGTACAATCATAAGAAAGATGCTTTCAAGACTGTTTGCTTCAGTACATTTCAAATGGATTTTGGAACCAGTCCTAGGAAATCTTTGTGAAGGTGGCACCTGTAATTCTTGTTATAATATATAACATATAATAAATAAGTCACTTAAAAATAATGTCTTAGTTACTTTAAATCAGGCTCTAAAAACAGAGAATATATTCTAGCTTATTTGGTCTCTGCTCTGGTTCCTCATTTCTAAATGGAAGTAAATCCAGTTTGTTTCACAGCAGTCTGACAAAGATAAGCACTAATTAGTTTTTCAAGCTCTCTAATATCACCACAAACACCACAGCAAAGTCAGTGAGGAAATTCATAATTCTAATTTTAGAAGGCAATGCAGTAAATAAGGCATCCAGCCATCCAGCCACTTTGAACAAGGAGAATGAAGCTGAACATTGTTTAGTATGTTGTGTGAGTACAGCACATCAGGTACAGTGAATCAGGCAAAGATCCTCTTAAAACAGTATGTGAACATATAATCAGAGATCAAATTATTATGTATAAGTAAGATAAGTAATTCAGCCTTATATCCTGGCATTAGTATGTCACTTGGCAGCATTACTCATCTCCCTCTCTTAACATAGGTTTTGTTTTAAACCACTGATGCCACCCCTCTTCTCCTCCAGAAAGTTCTTATTCCAAGAGACTCCACAACAGTTCAAGAACTGAAAGTAAAAGGTATGATTACTGGTTGAGCCTTACCTTGTGTACTGTCAGAGCTCAAAAAGGTTTTAACAAAGTTATCATACGTATTTCTAGGAGTAGAAAGGAGTAGTTGAAAGGACAAGGACAAGTTGCTTAACCTCATGTTTTATCCCATGTTTATACCCTCTGTAGGTAACTTGGAAAACATTGGGGAGATGGTATGAAAGGCTTCAGACCTTCAAGTGAAGGAATCAAGAAGGTGAAAGAGAAGGTTGGGACTGGCTTGGGGAATATTCATTCATCTACAGCTCAGTCAATAATGAAAACCTCCTAATACTCCTCCCCACATATTTTGACAGAGAATGGCATCTGCTTTATTGGGTCAGGTTTCACTCAGTATATACTGGGAGGATTTAATTCCTACCTGTAACAAGAGGAAAAGTCAAGGGATAATAATTTGCAGTCATTTACACATGACCAACAGAAGTTACAGCTGGCTTTAAACTCCTTGCCCTATGTCCCACCTTCCCTTCCTTGCGCCACTCTGACTCCCCGCAGATGGGGATCTCCCAGTTACACCACACCACATCGTACTCTTGCCATGTTGAATAAGAAGCAGCCTTTGGCCTTCTTAATTTATAACAAGGACAACTCTGCTGTGAAGGATATTTACTAGGCTCCTTCCTATGGTGATTTTCCATTATTGAAATAAAATAGTCTACCATCAATTTACATAATCACAAAACCACAGATTCATGGAATCACAGTGTCACAGAATGGTTTGGGTTGGGAAGGACTTTTGGCGATCTGCTAGTTCAACTCCCTGCTAAAGCAGGCTTACCTAGAGCAGGTTTTGCAAGATCATGTCCTAGTGATTTTTGAATATCTCTAGAGAAGGACACCCCACAATATTTCTGGACAGCTGTTCCAGTGCTCTGTCACCCTTGCCTTCTGCTGGAAGCTGCCTCATATCTTGCAAATCCAAGCCAAGTCAAAACAACCACATGAAATAGGACTGGAATGATAAACAAAAGAAAACTGGTCTTTAGAAGAATAGGACTGTTGGACTACTAGGTATTTGAAAAGTGTTCGCCAGCCTTTAAAAAAAGTTCATCTGAACATAAAATTCTACCTTATTCTGCACCTAAAACTATTGTGCTGTTCTATAACTGCTGTCCCTGATAAATACCAAGATTAAAATATGTGTCTCTGCAGGTTTTATTTAATTGTGAGATTTTATAGATCATAAATTTTATAACTTAACATACAACTTTAAAAAAATTAGAACAGCCACATATGTTCCCTTCCAAGGACTTGATCCAACAAAGACCTTTAAACACTTTATTGGTCTCATCATCCAAACTCCAACCTAAGATCAGAACACTTAGCAGCATTGTGAAAAATGCTGTCTCTGACAGACATGAAAATAAAATGAGAAATAGAAATATACCATTGATAGTAATACTAAGATAAAAAAGTCAGTAGCAGGGAGGGATTAGCCTGTCTTGTCTGAGAGCCTGACACCTGAGGGGTCAATGTTGCTCTCTGCCCTTGGGTGAAGTAATGGTATTTTAAAAATTCACAGCAGATGCCTTACTATCCCCTTCATCCTTCTCACTATAGCCATCAAGCACACTGCCCTTCTGTCAGATTCGGTGTGAGTGGACTTGATTTACTACAGAACCAAAAGTGTAACTTTACATATTAGGGCCAATAACAATGTCTCTGCTTATTTCAAAAGAACTTTGAAGCAAATATGAATGTTTTCCTACACTTCAATTATTTTATGGGCTGTTTGGTCAAGATGAAAACCAGTAAAAGTCTGACTAATAATGGTACAATATTGAAAAGAGAGGGGAAAGAATGGCAAAATCCAAACTGAAAATTTTCACAGCCCTTACAGCTTTAGATATCTATATTCATTCTCTTATTACATGTTTTCTAGAAAATACCATATTCAATTTCCATGCCACTACAGTTGAAATACAGAGATAGAAGTGAAAATCTTGTGAAATACTTTAAATACATTAAAGTATGTAACAAACTTGAGGTACAAAACCAGAGCAATTAGTCACAAATGCTGCCCCAAAAATCTTCACCACGTGCCAGTCACCTGAGAGGCATGGTGTGATCAGGTTTTCTGTCCTGTACATGACAGAGGTTTTATTGTTTCTTTGATCTGCTCCAGTCTGCAGGGAACAGTGTGATTAAGATATTACCTTTAGTGAGCAGCTCTCCAAGTTACACAACTCACTCTGGAAAAGTATTCTGAGAAACAGGAAGAAACAGTAGACTGTTGTGAATTTTTGTTATTGTTCTTTCCTTTTTTCATAAGTAAAGCATTGTAAATAGTTGTCTGAATGGACTCAGTGTCTGCCAAAGGAGACACATGTCATTTATTATACAACATGGGGACTACCATCTTCTGCCACTGAACACACTGAAAATATCATGTATTATATAAATATCCACATGATAAATAAGAATGTTAAATTTATCTATTCTTTCATGAGCTCCAGCTCATACCATGGCCATGTCTTGTGACTTGGGGAGCTGAAATTAATTTCTTCTGATTACCATGGGAAAAAAAAGGATAGTCTTTTTAATGAGTCTAGGTCACCTAGGCTATAGTACACCCATGCTGTACTCCAGAACACACACTAAATGCTCTCTATACCGTCACCTGGTCCCCTACTAACAGAAGCAGGATTTCAAAACAGGGAAAAAAAAAACCAAAGAAAACAAAAAACTATATCAGTACACACATAAATGATATAAAAACCTTCATGAATATGTATGCATAGTCAGTATAAATAGATGCATTTGCATGCACACTTTTATGATGCAAAGAATGATCAGACGCAGATTCAGTCAAACACACAACTCAGTAAGTTTTAAAAATAGACACATATATATAATTGATTTACCTCATTAATATGTAATATTAAATGTAAAGTTATATATTTTCCATATGGTGTTCCACTATCTCCCTTACAAGTCAAGCTGCTGATGTAACATCATCCCTTTCCATCTACTTTATCTCTTACCATTTAGAGTGCTTTTTGTGGGCATTGCTGATAAAGAGTTGTATGAAGAATGCACAGTGAATAATCTGTGGTAATGATTGTTGCTTGACTTAAAATAAAAAGTAGCAGCCTTTTAAGGTCAACATCAGTTTCTTGTTTGGATTGTTTCTACTATTTGGAAAGCTTTGACATGTTTTAAATTACTAAGTAATGTGAAAATACATTACCAGCACAAGGTTGTTGTCTGTGTAAATATTTTATGAGTAGAGTCACCCGTCATCGGTTAATAAGGTAACAAAGATTCAAAGGTATTTATGTTGACTCATATTTTCAAAATGAGGAATTTGAAAACAAGAAAATATGACAAAGTTGATGAGGATCTAAGATACTGGCTTACAGAAAGGCTGTTTGTTTCTTGAATGACATGAACAGCTCCTTTAAATTACTTATTGAAAAGAGGTGTAACATTGTCCATGTGAAATATATTGAACGCGTAACACATGAGTCACCTAATGAACCTAAGACAAATTGTTACAACTCTCGGGTTTGCAGAGATGAAAGAAAAAGATCCTGATCGTTTTTGCTTCCACTGATTCTCCCATGTGTCTGTAACATCAAATAGAGTAGGTAGCCTGTTCATCATAGAGCGCACATGAATGTTCTCACTGTGGGGTTACCAGTATGGTTATAGAGTGAGTGCAGCTCATGGGCTCAGCCTGCAACAGCCATCCCCTTGGTACTCCCCAGTCTGCCTTCATTCATGGGCAGCACAAGGGTTTTCATGATGGACTGCTCAGCTTGGACTTATTTGTTGTCTGGTCTGGTGTATGTGGTCTTCCTCACTGCTCTTGTCTGATCTTCATTGTGCAAGACCAAACAAATGCAGCTCACACCATCCCACTGACACTGCGGGAGAGTCCTACAGACCATGAAGCAGGGAGATGGGGGGTCAGTGATGTTGTTCAGGGGCTGAAATGCGATGGTCTCTCCTCTGCAGAGTCCATCAGAGATGTAGCATGACAGCCTGTGGTTGGCAGGCTCCTGGAAAATCCCTTCTTCTGCAGGCCTGCATCAAGTAAGACGAATTCTCTACCAGCCTGTCTTCTGGGCAATGCCTCAGAAGTCTGTCAGTCTTTTGCAAGGGACTTGGGGGTAACAAAAGACATTGCAGCTGATTTCACACAGCTTCCCAACAACAAACTCTTGTGTGTCACTTCTGTGCAGGACAGTATTTCAAGTTTATTGGAAGGTAAACATTTCCATCAGCTGATCACAAATTTCATCAGACCCACGAAGGCTTTGATCTGAAGTATTACCTGAATACTGGCCAAACAAATGCATGCCTTTGCTTAAATACTTCACCATATGGCCAAATTAATATGCATTTGAAGTGTTGTAACTCAGCTTGTTCCAGGGAGGTCCTTGGGCAGGATTTAATTTTATTTTACGAATTGGTCCCTTGCAGTTTTATTGTGTTTCATAACTTTTTTGGACAAAAATGTCCTATGTTCAACATATATTGTACATACTAAAGCAGGGTGAAAGCTGGTTCATAGTATTGACTGTTTCAGAGTGGTAAGTGTACAAAGGTAGATAATATTGATGTTTAGAATAATCTGACAGTCTAATTTACCAGGATGTAAGCCACAGGATATCATGACATCATCCAGACCCAAAGCAGATCAAAAGGTTCCTGTTCTTTTACTATTGGGAGCCCATCTCTGAGTGCCTCACTCCTGTATAGCTGGTACAAAACTGATTTGCCAATACTTGCATGAACCTCCAGAAATTTATCCAGCATTTCCTTACAGCCACAAAAGCAACTTTTCATGTGTGTTGGCATTTTCAAGACATTACCACACAAATCCAACAATTAAAACTTTGTATCTTTGAGGGCCCCTTCTAGCAAGCTCCATTGTTCACCCACACCTAGATACACAGTGCTATTCTTAGAGGAACAGGAAGCATGTGTGAAGCATGTTCATGGTGAATTTGAAAGAAGGTGGTTGTAAAGTTCTGTTTCCATTCTAGAAGATATATCTAAACAAGAGCTGTGGATGGCCAAAAGTTTGGTGCAAAAAAAAAAGACAATTGTGAAAAAATATGAATGAGCCTGTAAAAAAATGTGCATTTTCCTGAGAGGTTATGGTACACCCTGTACAATATCCCTGTTGACCTGTTCCTAGGAAGATAAATCATACAGGAGTGAGATATCTGGGTGTGCTAGGTGGCTATGTGTCACTGCACAGGCCAGGTCAGAGCTGTCTAAGCAGTGAAATGATTTTCATAGAGATTTAAGCAGTCAGACTAAATTTAAGATAGGCATCCTCACACCCTCACCTCACGTGTGACTATCACACCTGCACAAGACTGCAGGAGTAAATACCCCCTGCAGCCATTGAGGATGAAGGTTGAAGATGAAAACAAAATAATCAAAACAAAAGGCCCATGTCTTATGTTCACAGTTTGGTGCCATTATCCTCACATGGGAATGATCTGTTTCTGGGCTGCTAAAAAAAAGCAACCCCAGAAATGAAGTTTATGATGTGTGAAATAATGTACATGGACAACACTCTCTTCCTCCAACTCCTCAAAATAATCTCCATGCTCCCCATGTAAACCAAACTGATCTTCCTCTCTGAGGCCACAGCCCAGTGAAGCCTCATCCCTCCCACCCTTCATCCCCCCGCTTTAATTTACGCAATAAATTATGTGCAACACGTGATATTTGGAAGCCACATCCTGCTGTAGGCAGGGCTGGCTGAGCTTCCTAACACAATATTTGGGGATGACTCTGCTTCCAGAAAGTGGAGTCGATGTGCTGGACGTGATTTAATTGGTGCCAGCTTTGTCCTATTAACAAGTGTCATCTTTCTGCACTAGATGCACAAATGGTGATGTTCTGCAGGTTATTAGCACCCTTATGCACTAAAGCCTTTTGTATATACTGCTGCCTGATTAGACAGGAAATAGTGTATGGTACCAGGGGATAATTCACACAAGCAAAGTTGCTTGCATGCACATGCAAAACTAGGGCTCCAGATGCGAAATACATCTTTTTCTAATTCCTGAGCGAGTCTCTGTATGTCTATATATACATTGCATGCTTACTACTTTTTATTACTTTTAAAACTTAAAAATAAAATTGGCTTGAATTTATTTTGAGGATTGGCACCAATCCAGGACAATTCTTGTTTTAACTGAAACAGTTTACCCACTGCTAATTTTAACACAAGTGGGTTATTTTATTAACATGGATGCAACTGGGAAGCACTCTCCCTTCCTACCAGGAAGCCTTGGAAACCTAGCACAAAGACTCAGGAACAGCTACGCCACAGATTTGAGATTATCTCTTTGCCTGTGAAAAGGTGTTTTTGAGAGATCCCAAATTTTCATACCTCCCTTTGCTATCCGTGCAGGAGGAGGGACCTACACCCAGGTATCTGCAAGAAACTGACAGAGACAGAGTCTACAGTGAAAATATTGTGAAAATACAGAGAACCTGCCTCACTTATGGCAGATGATGAGAGTAAGCAATACACATTCAACTAGGAGCCGAGGAGGGGAAAAAGTAAGGGGAAATTGCTATGTATAGGCAGCACAGCCATTGAAGACTTTTAATGTGTTTATCTTTCCTTAATAAAGTTTTTGCAATCTGTGAAAGAATGACTTGGTTATTCATCACGAAGCTTCGGCACATGACCCAGCTTTTTCTACCATTCAAGGAATGTAATTTAAACCAGATTTAGAATCCTCTGCATGGCCAAGAGTGATGCCCACTGGAATGTTCAGCTTATGTGGAATTGTTTGGTTCAGTTTAAATAAATAAATAGCATTAAAACCTGATCATGGAAAATGTAGCTGTTAAAAATAGACTGAGGTAGCACTAACTCAAAGAGTTGAGAAAAGGTATGTGCAGGAGGGACTCTGAGTGCCGATTCATCAAGTGCAAGAGCAACCAGACGACCAGCGCTGGCGAGCTTTCAGGCACGTAAGCATCACCACCGAGTCTCCCCACCCTGCAGCAAGAGCTCCCAGCAGGAGTTAGACCTGTTTCCTTCTCTTTGCACTTCAGCCACCTGCTGATCAGATTCTCCACGGAGATACAAGATTCTCGTCGAGCTACCTGTGGTGAGCCTGGCACCCAGCATGAAAACCACTGAGCACAATATTTCTCCACCTGTGAAGCAGCTGTTTAAAAATGAAGCAATACTAGAAAGGATTCTATTTTTTAGTTTTGTTTGTAGCTTTTGATGCTGAGTTTTGTTTTTCTGTGCCACAGTAAAACCTCAGCAAGCAAAGATGCCATGAATCCAGATGGCAAAGACAGTTTCTCTTAAATTGTTTCACCTTGTGCTGTTTTCTTTGTTTCAGTCATCAACCTTAAACATGAAACAGTTATCATAATTTATTAAGATGTGTAAGTTAATCAGAGCATTTAATAAAAATAAAAAGCAAGACATTTTACATATTGGGTTCAGTTTGTGTTTTAAGTATTTGTGACTTTTTACAAGTGGAAAATAATATTCCGTCTGGTGCAACTAATTTTGGATTTTCCAAGATGCACCATGAGAACAGACAAGAGGCCTGGCTATGGTGCATGATGAGGCCTTTAAAGCAGCCTGGAAGCCAACCAGGAGAGCTTATTCCGGACAGTAACTATGGCAAAGACCGAGTGATGATTTTTTTTAGCAATTGTGACGTTTTTTCACTACAATTTTTAGTCAGTGTTCCACTGGATCCCACTTTCATTTTTGCTCCTGAAAAGCTAAATGCCTATGGAAAACACAAAACTTTCTGACCAACTGAACTCAAGCATAACAGGGCCTTTTGGTAGTTGAATTTCTGTCTTAATGCTTTGGACAGACAAAGGTGTTGTCACTAGGGATGGCAGACAAGGTGCTCAGCTGCCTACTTCACCTGCACTGCACAGAAAACAGAACTCATGCATCTGCTCCTAAATCACTGGGTTACAGTGGGATTTGGTTTAAGTTATTACTGATTATAACTGATTTTATAATGCTGGTATGCACATGAAATCTCTGCAGGAACTGACTGATCAGTGGACTACATCTTCCTGCCCTGAGGACCTGGTGGACAGACCAGGGCAATGACTGTATCTGTTCTCCAAAGGTGAGCCCTCCCTGTGTGTCAGACGAGCCTAGTTCTGTATGACACTAGTTATCTCCTTTTCCCCAGACCTTACAATTTATCTATATAGGGCAGACAAGGGAAGGGAGTACAATTGACATTTTTCAGAAAGGAAATCCAACAGTAAAGGTCATTCAGTCACAGACTGGAGATTTCCTGAGTCTTCTTCCAGTGACTTGTGGTCATTGCTATTGGCTCAGATAAGTCCCAATTCATATGTTAAATATCATATGTGACATCAGGTCACTACAGCAAATTTTATAAATTTCATTAAAAAATTTAGAAAATGTGTATAAAATTTAAGCTTTTTTAGAAGCGAATAAAGTTAAAAAATCGATGAGAAATATGTATGTGATAATATTCATGATGAATGTTACCTGCAAAAATCTACATGATACTTCCAGTTTATTCACTTGTAAATTTATTAAAGAGCCCAATAACACACAGGTGCCAAAACAATCATTTCCAACACTCATTCAAAAAACCTTCAAAATGAATCCTCTTCCTTTTCCCAGAATATCAACAGATCAACAGATCTGTTTGCATGCTTCTGCAAATGCTCCATTTACATTTGATAGGGAATGCCTGAAAAGCTCACAGCTGGAAAAGCTTCTCAGAATATGGCCCAGAGCAACTGGAAGATAAGGCAAGATGGGTCAGGAGGGATCCAAAAGCTCAATTAAAACCTAAGAGAAGAGACAGTGTGGACTAAAATGCTGGGCAGGCCTGCTGTGCACAGCTGGCTGGTGCTCTTCCCTGGGATATCCTGTCCTGAGCCAGCAGCAGCCTGGGCCAGGGCCTGCAGGTGACTCAGAGCAGCAGGGAGTGACAGCTCCAGAAGCGTGGCAGCCACACTGCTGGGGCGCTCAGACCTGCTTAGTAACATCACCTTCTCTCTTGGACACAGTGACACTGGGATGAATCAGCCACAGTGTCACTTAGGATGTGGAAATATTGCCCCAAGCCCTAGGGCTGGATGTGCCTCTGAATAGGTGTACTGTGCTCAGACATGTGGAGTGTACCTGACCACTGAGTAGAGCAGTGTTAGAAAAATAATGAAAAAAGTAGGGCCAAACAGAGGTTCAGCAGGGAATGACAGTGTGAAAGCACAGCTGTACATGTGGCTTTGAAAATAAGAAGTCTGAATCTGAAAAGAAAAAAAAAAAAAAAGAGGATGAGTTTCCTCCTCATACCCCTTGAGCAGACATTTTCCCTCCGTGTGGCTGTATACTGCCTGGCAGAATGTGAAGCAAGCCACATTTCTCTGCTGAGATATGTATTCATTATATGTTTCAAAATAGTACAGTCATGCTATGAGAAACTCCACGAATTCCTGGAGACTCTTAAGGTCAGAGTTTCTTACCTCCAACACTTTTCCAAGCTGTAATCTCAAATTCAAAGTTCCTTTATTGTTGCATATGGGAAGATCACAGAACATCTAGTTTAGTGCAACTCTTTCTTTTGAAACATCCTTTTTCCGGCTGTCACCTTTTTTCCTACACCACCTCTCATGTAGCTGTGCCTTGACACTCCCTTTCCTTCCTCCTGCTCTGAGACCTGCAGCTTCACACTGTAAAAATAGCTGGTGTGGAAGGCTAACATCTCTCGCTAGAGAAATGAAACAGCTGTGATTGCTCGAAATCACTACCCAAATCATTCATCTCACTGCTCTTCCCCAGCCCTTTCCCTTGTTTTGCTGCTTTTCCAAAATGTTATTTCTGGTTTGAGGATAGGCGGATGTTATAGTTGTTATATAGTGGCTGTGTTGATGAAGCTGTACTGTGGCACCACGGGAGAGAGAAAAGGCAACTTTAGTAGGTACCTCTCATACCCTCGAGATCATGTGCTGAGTTTTCCTTAAGAAGTCCAAGAGTAGCTAAAAATAAGCTGAATGTAACATACACAGAGAATACATTTCAATTAAAACTAATGGAATAAGCAGTAAAAATAAAAGCAAAGAGTCTTGAGTCCAAACCATCATTCATCAGTAGAACCCTCATTCTGACATATGGTTATATTTATGGTTTTGTGTGATATTTAAATATAACAGGGAAGAACACCAATTTTTTAAAAAGAAACAGTGATCTTAAAATGGAGCAAAACTCAAGACATGTGAGTGCACGTACCCATTAACTGCATGGGAAGCAGAGCTGCTTCTGCCTGTCCAGTAAATCTGCCTGACCACAACTTTTGAAAACCAGTCTCATGATTATTCTTCATTTGGCCATTAATATATACAATGATGTAAAACGCTGTCCTTTTGTCCTCTGGAATCTTCCATAAGAAAAAATTATTTGGAAAGGGCAAATAAAGCACATTAGGCTTTGTGCTGAGAAAATAAATGGTAGGCAGTGTACAAGGGTGAGGCAAATAAAAATTAGTAACGTTCACAGATACTCCAAGCATCCTTTATATAAAAATGCTTTGTTCCTCTGCATTCTTATTCTCACCAGTTTGAATGGACTCTTGCTGCTTTTTTTTTTTTCTCTTTTCTTCATGGTGTAGTTCTGAAAAGGCTGTTTACAAAGTTATGTTGGATGATAATCTCCAGCAAATGCCAAGTCAATTTAAAGAGCAAACTCCTGGACATTGACAAGGACCTGTTGTCACTAGAAATACTTGAAAAAATACTATGATATTAAAATTGCACTCAGCTGGACTGTTAATTGCCAATGGCATATTCTACTTAAATTGTTCCCCTGAAGTCTCACTGTGTTTATAAAAACCTACTTAATATTATATTTGTTATGTCTGCATCCCTTCAGGATTCATCAAATCAAAACTTTTTAAATTAAAAAAAATGGATATATTCTAGTTGCATGAAGATGAAGATTCCATACAATGAGATAATCTACCTGTGATCTTCTGCCAGCTTGACTGAGACGTTGTTCAAGGTAAAATGTGTTTAGAATGTGTTTAGAGATCTGAAGTAGTAGATTACCAGCAAAGAAAACATTCCTGTTTCCTTATCATAGGAAGGCTGGCTTCCTGCTGGTTGTGGATCCTCCTCCTGTGTGAAGTGTTAAAATATACTTGTTCAGCGTTTTCAATTTTTTTTTTGTAGTGATATGGAGGCTATGTATGGTCTTTGTGACTGTTCAGATTCCCTGTTTGACTCTCACAGCGGGTAGTACTGGGGTTCATGCAGTATCATCAGTGATGACTCCATAGCAAACTAATTATATAGGGTTCTCAAGGTACTTTGAAGATGAAAGGCGCTGTATCAGTGCAACTCCAGGTATTATTATTATTATTGTTTATATAGCATACATAACCATTAGTGGGAGCCTAGATTTGAGTCCCTTTAGAACTAAGGTGGGAGGAAGATTTGGACAAACTCCATGTCCTGACACTTTCACTGCACGTAAGGTAGATAACTAGAATTCTGAGTTCCTCTGCTGTCTTCCTTAATGGTAAAATAGTGTGAAAAAGAAAGTGATCAAAGCAAATGTGGGCTCCTATGAGGTGAGATACAAAATTACTTCCTAAGTTGTCAGGCAAAACTTGTCATAGTTAGCACTGATTCTAAATAAATGAAATAGAAGATACACCAGCTTGCTAATTAATAGATATTTAATGGAGCAGGTTATTCTAACATATTTGAGTGGTCCCCAGCACAGGACAAAGAAAAACATGACCATATGGAAAGCTTTTTTTAGTACAAAACACTAAATACCTCTGGCATAAGTGATATGCAGAAAAGAAATGAGTGGTGAGAGAAGACGTCTGCATGGGGCAAATGAAGAAGATGACAGAGATTAAGATAATACTACGGCACACAGTTGAAGCCTCTGTCAGAGCACAGGAATCCTTTCACACCTTTGCAGCTTGACTTTTCGGGACAAGGAAGGATGACTGACCAGCTTGCCTTGATTCTATAGGAAATCCTACGGGAAACAATCCAGATCCACTTTCTCTATTCGCACACCCTTTGCCATCACAAATTACCCTAGCATTGAGGGATTGAGTGCTACAGTCCATTCAAAGTCCACGGAGCTGAAACAACCAAAACTGAACCAGAAGAAATTCCTCAGAGATTATCCTAGACCTCAGCAAGTTACACAGGCTCACGGACTCATAATTGGATCCTCTGTGTGCTTCAAAAAAAAAAAACCCTACAGGGACTTGAATAAAAGAAGGAACTAAGTAAAGCTCAGAGAAGAGTTTTCATCTCACATCACTCAACAGAAACTCCTTGTCCTCAACAGAAGTATGCTAGGTCAGGCCAGGTAGGATTCTTGCCTGAGTAATACTTCTTTGCCTCCACGCACAAAACCCAGGTGGCAATCTTACAGTTGGCTATATATTCAGCTTTGAAACGACTATGATGAGTCTCACAAATATATGGCAGAGTACTCCCAGTGAAACACTTTGAAGTAGTGATGCATAGATAATTTTGAATATTCCCCTTTGAATAGGGAAATTCAAAGTGTAAGCAGAACCTGTGTTTTGAAGAAGCCTTCCTGTGGAGGGTGTCCTATTATATGTAAATACTACCGAGAATAGCATGCAAATATGGTCATTAGGGATGGTCTGAACTTTTCCAGAACAACTTCAATTTTGAGCCAAGGTACTTCAGCCTTCAAAGGCAACAAACTCTGTGACTCAGCAGAAGCTGAGACTGAAAAGGCCTGTTTCAGCAAGGACCAGTGGTTTTCAGATTGAAGTATCCGGAGGATTTTCTAATGCCTTAAACTATTTTCCACGTTGCTCTTCTATTGAGCTAGTTGCAGACATGCAAAAGAGAACTACTACCTATTCCTGATTGCAACATTTTGTTATCAACTGCATTCATTTATATATTTGTGTCTGCTTCTGTTTTCCAGTATGGAACTTATACCGGATGGAAAAAGGAGGGGAGAAGGATGCAAAGACCCCTACACAAGCAAAGCTCCCAGACAAACTGCTCAGGTGTTTGAGATATGAAAAACTTTCTAACAAGGAAGAGGAGAGACAAAATTAAGATTTCACTCTCCAGCTGCCTAACCCTGAAGAGTTAGATGCATGTTATATATTCATGCATCACACTCCTTTATGTAATCCTGCATAAATTTGACACGGACATCATGTAAATGTGTTTCATTACATTTACAGAATTCATGTCTCTTTGAAAAAAATACAAAACTTTAGACTACTTTTCATAAATCTGCCTCTAGACCAAGTTACAGTAAAAACACAGTGTGAGGAAATAGTATGATTACACATATTTAAGTAGTCACCATCCAAGATTTTGTAGCTTATACTCATCAGCTTTCCCCCTGCAGTTATATAAATGAAAATTAAATGTCATAATATATCTTTTTGGATCTAATCTGTTTATGTTTGATGTTGAAAAGAATTTTAGCGTTGATTTAAATGACTGAAATCCTGGAACTCATGTGAGCATTTTCTGTCAGTTCTAATGGGAAGCATGTCACTGTGGTCTAGGCTTGTTTCAAGGAGCAATTTAAATGTCTGAACATTTTCCCTTTTATACTGGTCTAAGCTCTCATGTCTTTTTTTGCGCAAATTTCCTCAGCACAGCAGCAGAGACCTTTTTAAGTGATGGGAGAGGCCACAATCCTCAAAAAAACATTACTCTTCACCAGTGACTCCCTTGGCTGACTCCCCTGACAGTGTATTACTAACCCAATACAGGCTGTCCCAGATTCTCAGCCTCCAGCCCCCAGCACTCAGCTTCTCCAGCACTTACAAGGAGTTAATGAAAAACAACCACTGTAAAAACATGTCTGCCTTTGTCCAAGGTGCTTTTGCACTGCGAATGCCAGAAAGGGAGGAAGCCAGATACAGCATTTTAGCTACCAGGCAGAAGGAGTGAGGGCAGCCATTTTAGAGAAGGCTGGTTTTACCACATTGCTGACCAGCTGGATCTATTTAAACTGTTTATATTCATGGTATCCATTGATAATACTCAACATGTTTGCATCCACATCATCTGTATTGCTTCATAGAGCCTTTGGTAGTGCTCCAAGTTAGGAAGTATTAAGATAAGTTGAAGACAAGCATTCTTCTTTTTTTTTTTTTTTTCTCTTTGTGTCTATCAAAATACCTTTTAAATAGGAACAGGAACAAATAAGCTCTTCCTGTTTCAATCTAGTGATGTGCTAGCATCATGTAATTTACATCTGACACACTTTTCCAGGACTGGCAGAGTCTGGGTGTGAATATATCCTTGGGCACAGTCAAAAGCACGTGATTTAAGTCAGGGAAAGGAAGTCATCTCTTTGCAGAGCTGATTTTGCAGCCCATGTTTCTGGAGCCATTATGTTAGACAGAAAAAGTTAAAATAAAATGGAGGACACTCAAATAGTTTCACGTAACTGAGGCAGATGATACATCTAGGTAGTGATGTCTCAGACATAACTTATGTTTCTGACCTTACTGTCTATGTTGACAGTAGAAATGAAAGTAATGTAAGGAGTAGTACCATATCATCAAAGGACTGAATTTTTGCCAGAGAAATCCTCCAGGACCATCCACCCCACCTCTGTCATCTGAATTCTTTGGCATATCTAACTGCAAATGGCTGGAGAAGCATGACTTCTCATGAGCAGCGTGCAAAGTCAAGACATCTTCAAGGAGATTATGGTAAATCTGACAATTTGAATAATACAGCGCATTAAAAAGGTATGTTCAAGCTCAGTCGAACACTCAGTCCTGCTAGGTTTGGATTAGGAGTAAATAGGAAAAATTCTACAGGAGGAAGATAAATCCTGTTTTCTTCCTTATTTTGTTTAAATTCTTGAAAAGGGAGCAGTGGTAATCATGAAGGAATTACAAAAAGAATTAAAAGCAGCTCTATCTCAGAAGAATAGGAACAGACACCACCAAAACTGAAGAAGGTTTTGATCTGACATACTCAGAACTCTGGATTAACCACTGAAGTTAACCTCAGAACTCCTACACATGACTTGAAAAACCCTACTCCTTACATCACTAATTATTTCTCTGTTTTAATCAGTTACAAGCTGTAGAGAAAGTCTGAGGGAAAGGCAGTATGGTGGTAGTGCACAGCTGAGCCAGGGTGCTACTGCTGCTGCAGGCAGATGTGGGAGATGTAGTTCTGGACCAGTGACACAATTGCATTGCTTAAAAATGATGAATTTCAGTGGGTGAGACAGGTACGCTCACATAATTTGTTCCAGTTCTCAAACTGTTACTGCGGTTTCCACTTTAAATATGGAAATCAAGTTTCTAAATTAGGAGATAACCTTCAGTGTGTGCTTGCTGTATTTAAAACATCTTGAAATTACATGATATGCATATACATTTTAGGCTGTCTGTAACTTTTCCTTCTAACTTTACTCTTTAAAAACATTTCAGATTACTGGGACAGGGTGGACCCCTTAAGATGATTTGCCTTTTTTGCAAAACACAAAACATAAACACAATTTTAAAATAATTAACAGGATGTGAATTTGGGTTTTATGTTTTTGTTTTAATTACCTTCAGAGATTGTATTTTTGCATCTTTTCCAGTTTGAAATCAATATCTAACATATCCTTCTACAAGGGCTGAGAAGTGTGTGCTGGCAAGCTTATTTTGTGTCATCTGCAGACAAGATAAATGCTGCTACAAGGATGCACTGGGAGAAAGAGCTCAAGAACTAGATGAATGGCACACAAAATTATGATGACTTTGAAGTGTGCAATAAATGCCGTCCACAGAAATATATCTAGGTGTGAGAAATGGCCTCTGGGATGTCTTTACCCTACACGTGCACACGCATGCATTACCACCAAAAAAAAAAAAACTACTCAGAGAGCCTTGCCACTGAAGCACTAAATTATTTCAGTTGTCCAAGATGCCCCATGGGCCATACCTGACAACCAGCCTGTCTAGGAGACACTACATTTTATCCTACATTTTATCTCAGGGTGAGTCCTTCTCTGAATGGCTGTGTCCACCTTTCCAAAGGCATGATCCCTACAAAATGCTTGGAATGCCCTTCTGTTTGCACAGAGAAACTAGGACAAGCCAGCTTAAATATGACTCATTGTTATTATTTAAGGAAAACTTCAAGGAGTCATTCCTTGTGCTGGTACTTTTGCAGTATCCCTCAGAGCTGTAAACCAACTGTCACTGACCTGCTTTCTCCCCGTCTTCACTAATAAGAAGGGGAAGAATTTGGACTTAAAATAACAAGCAAATTTGAAAGAAAAAACCTTTTATGATAATCACATGATCATTATATTTTGATTTTTCAAATAAAAAGAGGAGTTGAACCACTTTACATCTAGAGTCCAATCCTGAAAAGCCAAGCACTGTATGACTTTATTACTGATGGGGACATAACGGGTGAAGCAGGAGAGGCAATATGCAAAATCCCAGCCTTAACAATATCAGTACCTTTCTCCTCCTATTGAGTTTGAAGAAATGAGATTTCAGAAATTAAAACTGACTGTCATTTGAGCAATCTGATGTCATGGGGAAATGTAAACATGATGCAATGATTTCATAATGTTAAATCTAAGCCATATATAAAAATTGCTTGAAAAATCGTGTGACAATCTCTTAGTACTGTCATTTTTCTAATAATTTGCAAATAAATATACATTTTCTGAGAATCTTGGCAAGATTTATTCATGCTGAATATTACTTTGTTTCAGGAGTGGCAGAGACAATGCTTGTTTTTCCAGTTGTGAGGGTGTCTGAATGTGGTCCTGTGGAATTTCAGTTCAAAGCAAATCCAGATGGATTAAATAAAGGATGCTTCTGAAATGCAGTGACTGGGGAAAAATGAACAAGGGAGGAATGAGTTTGAATTATCAGACTGAAATTAAAGTTATATATGAACATATGAAACAGTAAAAGACAATTAGAAAATGTATTTATACTAAATTAAAACTTTATTGACTAATGTTCTCCAGACAACATGATCTGACAAACTATGGTCGCATACATGCAATGAAGTTGAAGACAACAGCAGTTTAACATGGAATGTCAAACAAATTAATATAATGTATTAAATGAAACAATTTATCTGTGTTGCTGCAAAATGAAACCAAGTTATGTATTTCCTTGGTCAAACTGTGTTCAGCTATGAGACTATGCATTTGAAGAAACTGGTAGATTTCTTTAGCATATATTTCAAATAAATTAGCTAGAATTGTACTCTTTAAAAATCCTTTCAACTTCACTTGCATTTCAAACATAATCTAACTGTAAACACTAAAGTTGCTAGAGCCATCTAGAAAGACCTAACTGTCAAACTCAGTGGACATTGCAGTTCAGTAAATGTGAATATTGAGAACAAGAAAAATACCAGTTACTGCAAAAGCCATTTAGGCATATTTTATTATTAATCCAGCACAAAGCACTTCTTCTAAGTTTCTCACATAAAAGACTAAAGCTTGCTTACAGTACTACATCTTCTATCATTCAAGCATCATTATTACTTATCAGGGAGATTGGCTAGATGACCTAATGGGTCTTTTCCACCCCTAACTTCTACAAAAGAAAATCATTCATGCCAGCAAGAACATGGTTCGCTACATCTTGGGCTTGATCCTGTAGATTTGTTGAGGCAAAACTCTCAACAACTTTAAAGAGAGATTTTCCAGAGCAAGATATCCAGGATTAGGCCCTTTAGATTTTTTTATTTTTAAAAGAGCATCCATTTAGGATACATGGAAAATATTTTATAGAATTAAAAAAATATAACAATGTGTGCTTCACTTACATTGAAGGAACCAGAGAATGTAAACACCATAGTGGCCCATATCTTCCAAATATCCATGAGAAAGTGTCAACTGCAAGTAACCTGTGTGCGTTTATTTCTCAGCCTACGCTTCTGAGGGTGTTTTGTGTATACTTTTACCTCCACATCCACACACATACGTACACCCTTAGTACACATAAAGGTGTGATAACATTTACTAAAGGCAGTTGCTTGCTTGTCTTGATGCTTAAATCTGCAAGTGGCAGCAAACTGTGTTTTTTATAATACTATAGAGACTCGACATAAGTAGCAGGACACAAGTTTTGCTGTGGGCAAGACTGTGTCGTTGCTTGCTCCACATGTGTGGAGCCATCCCACTTACACACATCACGAAATACACCTGCATGAAGAGCTGGAAGAGCAGGTGACCAAAATATTTCTTGGTGGGCCATGCCTGAAATTTGAATTGAATGACTCAAAGACTGTAAATTGTCCTCACAGGAGCCTTCCAACAACCTGGAGGACCATATAGAAAAGTTTACCTTCAAAGTGCACTTTCTAAGAATGGAATGTTCTTGACAGGGAAATGATCAGAGGCAATCCTGGACTTTTTTGCGTGTTGAATAGGAAAAAATGTTTTCATCTTCAGGTAGCACTTCACCCTGACAAATGTGAGTTCAGTTATAATTGGGTTTTAGTATTACAGAAGATTCTTTAGAAACAAACATGATAGTACACACATACACATACACTCAGATATTTACAGCCTTTCTAGAAAAACAGCCCTTTACCTTAGTACTACCTATCTTTTTTCCTTTTTTTTAGTATTTAAATTCTTTAAACCAGCTACATTAAATACCAATGTGTACTGTACCACCCCACACCAACCCCACACCCCCCAAAGAACCAGCAAGTATTTTAAAAGTTTGTTTGCTTGTTTTGCTTTTTTTTTTTTTTTCTTTATGATTGTTAAAATCTCCTGCTTGAGACTGTTAAGTACCACCTCCACTGGAACAAGATCAGCACTGACGGCACCTTCCAATGCACGTCGTTTCGTAGTTGAGCAAGTACTGCATCAAGAAGCTTAGATCTCCAGGTCGTCAGGTCGAGGCCTGCTGCTGGCTCGGCTGCTGGCTCTGCTGGGAGGCCTCTGGTCCACAATGGTGAGGGGCTGCAGCTCATGTCCTGACGCCAGTTTTTTCGTGTTCTGGTGCTCATCGGAGAAGTCGAAGGGCTGGGCGTGCGAGTTGGAGATGGTGCTGCCAGCCTGCCCCATTCTGTTCTGCTCCGCACTGTAGTTGGCCCAGTTTTGCTCGCTGGCTTGCTTATTGTAGTTACGACAGGAGGAATTGTTCCTGTCTCCAGTAACAAGCTTGTACCCTGGGGGAGACATGGGAGACAAGGGGGCGGTCGGTGACGAGCAGCCATTGTAATAAGCGTACTTGGGGGAGCCACAGTCCTTGGAAGGGCTCATGGCACCGCTGTGGGAGTAGGGGTCGGTTTTCCCTTTCACACGATCCTTGACACCCTTGAAGAACACGTAAAAAAGCTCAATGATGTTCAAGGCAAGAGACACCAAGGACACCACCAGCATGAAGAGGATGAAGATGGTTTTCTCAGTTGGACGGGAGAGGAAACAGTCCACTCTGTGAGGGCATGGGTCTCGCTCACAGGTGTAGATGGCATTCAGGCTAAACCCATAAATGTACCACTGTATCAGCAAGAAAGCCACCTCGAAGACAGATTTAAACAGGATGCTGATTATATAAGTACGGAGCAGTCCCCCACGCATCTTCACTTTGCCGTGCTCTTCGATCCCATACTTGAATTTCTTAATTTCTATTTGCTTGAGATGCATATCCACATTCACACCATCATTTGCGACCACCTTAAGCTCTTCTTCTCTTTTGTTCAGCTTCTCTTCTTTCCTCATTACATAGAACACGTGTGCCAGGTACAAAAGTGTAGGTACAGACACAAATATGATCTGCAGAACCCAAAAGCGTACATGGGAGATGGGAAAGGACTTGTCATAGCAGACGTTCTCGCAACCAGGCTGTTGAGTGTTACACCGGAACGCAGACTGTTCATCTCCCCAAGCAGATTCGACTGCTGTTCCCAGTAGCAAGATTCGGAAAATGAAGAGGACAGACAGCCACACTTTCCCTCCTGCAGTAGAATAGGCTTGAACTTTGTCAAGAAGTTTTCCTAAGGCACTCCAATCACCCATCTTCACAGGATGCTAGCTAAACAAGGACACAAAGGAAAGAAATAGCAAGGGTTAAGTCAGAGCTTTAATACCTTTGGTACACTAAATCACTGATCAATGCTAATAGAGCAGTGGTGTCAGCTTTGTTGTAACTAATGTGTTTTTCACAATCTGAGGAGAAACTGGAGTTTTAGTTAATCTGTAGGTGAAACGGGCAGTCACAGAAACTGAAAAGACAAAGTAACATATAATGTCTCAGAGCACAATCGAAAAAGTTCCTGATTTCACTCCAGTTTTCACAAAGTCCACAATAACCTCAGTGTTACTGACCACTGCTCAGCTTCCTTGATGGCAGCCTCTGTTCAATGACCTACACCTCCCTCAGGTAAAAAAGAGCTGTGACACACAGCTGAAGCAGGGTGTGGAACTAAGTATTAGCACTGCCTAAATATGCTAGGAATATATAAAAGATTTCGCAGTTTCAGTGTGGATTGAACATTCACTGTAATTTTTATATTCATTCTTTCAGATACTAAAAAAGCAAACCACAATGTAACCTAAATACAATAGGTTACCTTAAGTTAGTATGAGGGTCATAGACCTAAAATTCTACCTTTGCAAAATACATGCAGTTTTTTCCTACACAGCAATATTAAACTGAGCTCCTGATATCATGTCATAGCATGTAATACATTTAAGAGTCTAGTTCCTAATGACGTTTATACTCTACTCAACTTCAGAGAAAGTGTTTGCAGTCTAAATTAAGCTTATACATTAGTATTTGCATGACAAAGATCAAAGAAAGTATTCTTTACCTATAGTTTAATGAAGGAATGAAAAAATACCAAATACATAAAACACAGCTAAGATCATGTTACCATATTGGAGGAACCAGTTTCCTGT
The DNA here is from genome assembly GCF_049639895.1 of Pseudopodoces humilis. Lineage (NCBI taxonomy): Eukaryota > Metazoa > Chordata > Aves > Passeriformes > Paridae > Pseudopodoces > Pseudopodoces humilis. Next base: position 64,055,284 of record NC_142202.1, read on the forward strand.
TTATCTGTGATTTGTTTAATTCATTGGAGTTTCAGGTTTGTGTTTGCATCTTTTTGTATTTAAATTCCTTCTTTGTTTTGAAAGGAAAAGATTTAGCAAGGAAAAAAAGGTAAATATGCTCTGTTTGTAAGGCGACTCCTGGCTTGCAGTTTGCATTCCAAATGTTGAACACTGCAAGTTTAAAGTGCCTTTCCTGACTTGAGTTTTAAAGTGCTTGTTTCTGGGACACAGGCAGCTTCTCAGGATATCTGGAAATACACAGGACGACACACAAGAAATGAAATAGTTTGCTTGATGTTCTAGATGCCTAGGAAAAGCAAATTTCACTGTAGATTTTTATCGATTGGAGAATGGCAATCCTATAAAAAACTTATATTTTAACTTGCCTGACATGAAAAAGCATGAAATCACATGAAATCAGGGACTTAAAAGGAAAAACATTCATGAAGTTTCCCTTTTAACGTGAATGCTGCTGGGCATAGATATTTGTTCCATGGATGCTGAGTAATCCCTTCCTGGTGTTAACAGTTTTGATAATGTCCAAATTATTTCCTCCCCACTGCATCATGGGTATATTCCCTAGTGAAGGTCATTTATAGAATATGTGCTTTTTGGATAATTCATAAAATAGGAAATTTTAGCACCAAGGAGACTTGCTTTCAAGAAGCAGTGAGTCACTGGGAACACGATTATAAATCTGGCAAGCTCAAACGTAACAATAGATGCCAAATAAAAACACACCATGCCTGCCACCGAGTCTGAGAGAGTAATGGGAGACGAGTGTTTAAAGTACTCGCTCTGATAGCTCTGAGATGCCAATTATCTTTGAACCCCTGAAAAATAACCCAGGGCCATTTCCTCAGTCTGCCTAAACAGCTGGCTCTGAAGATCAGCCACTGCAGCCTGTTGACCCTTCCTCACATAATTAGCTCTTCTCATTAATGAAGCCCCATCAAAGAATCAGGCCGACTTCAAACTTTTAACACTGGAAGCATCTACCGGGAGGAGCACACAGAGCATGTTCGTCTCTGACACATCTCCTCAGTCACCCTCAGCTTCCATCCTTCCCAGAAAAAGTGAGTTTGTCTTTTTGGGCTGGAGGGGCAGAGAAGGAGTCAGGCAGAGAAGCGTGGAGATCCCTGGAAAGGCTAGAATGAAATGTGACCACGTTCCTCCTCAGGCAGGGATTGTTAAAACAGAGAACAGCCTGTAACTATACAACATGTGAAGTTTGTTTTAAAGGCAAGCTATTTGCTCCATGTCCTAGAAGCACAAGTGGACAGAAGGAGCCTTTTTCAAGTAACAGCTTCTTGATTTAATTAGTCAACTTTCCAGTGACTAGAAACTATTGGGTTAACAGACTTTCCTCAGACTCAACATACTTTTTTTTTACTGTCTAAATGTTATTTCAGATTGAAAGCCTGATTAAGAAAACAGAGGATATGTTATTTCTAGGCAGTTATGTGTTGTTTGTCTTCTAATTACACTCCTCTCTGGTTCATTAATGCAATATGATTTACTTCAGTTTTGACCTACTTAATCCCACACCTGCAGTATTCAGAGAATTTACTACCTATTTTTTAATTTGCTTCAGCATGCAAAATTGCTAAGTTTCATTTGTGTCCGCTGGCAATATAAACTCCAGGAGGAAACATTCCATGCTTGAATTACTCATACATAGTTCTGAAAAGCAACTTTTTTAAAAAGAGATCAGTTACATGCTAGCCTTTGCCAGTGATAAAAAACCCCACATCAATTCAAAACATTGTACTGTTAATCAGATAACCTTGTGGTGGCACAAATATATTATTCCTTTTCTTAAGTGGATTCCATTGCTTTATGAAACACAGTACTTTGCTTTGTTGTAGAGAAAATTCATTCATCGGATCTAACTTGTTTACTTTCAGGGCACTGAAAGACCAGTTTTATTAACTGATTACAAATCTGTTTACCAGGTATAAAAAAAAGGTTTTGAAACAAACAGGTACTTAAGTATTCTAGCTTTGTAAGCAGTTTGAAATGGTTGGCAGACAACCTTTAAAAATAGGTCTTTGGTGTTCTGGACTTCAGCTTGTTTTAACACTTCCAAATACTTTAAGTGAGTCCACTGAATGACACAGGCTGACCTATTTGACTGATACAAACTCAGTACTTTGGAGTTTAAGGAGATGGCTGATGATGAGTACGTGCAATTCATGAGTTCCTACTGATTAATACTTTACAGGATCATAACCTTCTCTGAGGCAGACTAATGCTGGCCTAGGATTAAAATATAGCAGTCTTTAAAAGATGGATTTCTTCCAGGTCCTACTGTGTGTGGGTAAAGGCAGGGAAAAAAAAAATCCATAGAGCAGCAGGAGATCTGACAGCATTCATCTGCACTGGTTTAGGATGACCACATATATAAGACATTTGATTTGTAAGCCACAATTAAGAAATTCTAGAACTATTTTTTATGGACGGCATTCATCAAGTCATCTGGTTCATATTTTCCGAGAAGAATAACGCAAACTCAGTGCTGTGGTAATGTCCTAGGTCTGACTACAGTGTTAGAAGGTCACATGCTAGTGGATGGAAGAGCAGCAAGGGTTAGAGTGGGTAAAATGGGATTGTACAGCTGAAGTAGCTGGGAAACAGGCCAAAACTTTGGTTTTCCAACTTTTTCTATCTTTTTATTTGTGCTCACACACACCTAGACAACAGAAGAGAAGGCCCTGGACCCTGAACATAAATCAGCATGAGCATTTCCCAAAAGTAACACGCCTCACAGAGAAAGCAGCTGAGATGCACAACCCATTGGGTTTGGACCTGCTGGAACAGGGAAGGCTAGCTTTCCGAAATACTATAAAAATAAGCAAACGCCTTGCAGACATTCCCTTGGGAAGGTGTATTTCATATACAGGTCTGCAGATGAGCTTCAGTCCATTTCATCCACAAAGGTTACTCACAAAATGGTTGCAGTAACTCAAATTCAAAGTGTCACAACTGTGGTTTTTCCTTTGTCTGCCAGTACTGCTGGTGGTCAGTCACTACCAGATCTACCCCATAGCCTCTGCCTCTCCCATCTTATATCCTCTGCACCTAATTTAATTTTACAGCTTATTTACAAAAGCAACTGTAAGCACTTTCTTGGACATTGTCTAGTTGTACAAGTCAGGTCTATCTTTGGTGTTAGCATTCAGATTTCATCCCTCTCCTGACTCATTTTGGAATTAAGGGAAGGAACACTGAATTCACTGAGGGGGCCTCAGGCCCTCTGATGCTCCTGTTTTTGAGGATCCTGAAATCTGGATGTCTAAATACATAAGTGGCACAAACAACAGCCCAGGTGCCTCTACATGAGACAAATTCAGTGAGTAACATGGGAAGGAGATACCAGAGATTGGGGGAAAGAGAGCAATGAAACAGATATGTTGCTCAATGTCCTCTAACCTTCCCCATACCCACAGTAATCCTTGGCCCTGGCTCATTGCAGAGACAAATAAAATTAATCTCTTGGGCTTGCATAATATAAGCTGAGATAACTTAAGAGTGTCGGATCTGTCTGTGCTCCTGTGTGTATAAGCATTCAGCTTTATGTCGCAGATCAAATCCCTTGTGTCCATCCCTCTCTTCCCTCTCCTGATCCCAGCCTGCTCCTTGCCTTTATCCCGTTCGAATGCTTGTTAGGTATCGTGGGTCAGCGCCAGTGTTTGGCTTTGAAGTTTCTGAAGGAAACACTTCAGTAAACATCCCAAAGACTAGAGGCTTAAATTCTGCCGCGTAGTGTGCTGTCCAGATGTTAAAATGGCAGGATGAAAGCTTCACGCAAGTCCTCTAACTTGCTCCCTATGCGCACACACACACAGGGACATCAGGCAAAAGGTGTCCCTATCATTTGTGTGCTCATTACCACGCTTTTCACCATAACTACAAAAAAATGAAAAGGAAATCCTCAGAGGCAATATACTGCTTCATGAGGCTTGTTGGTTATCTCAAGGCAAAATATGAGGACACATATAAGCACACAATATTCTTGTTCTTGTGTTACTCGATAAGATAGACTCTGCTTTGTCTGTCTTTCAGCTGAAGGCTCTTTTTTCTCCTTCCTCGTGCTGCTTTTCAACTACTGGCGAGCAGCAGGCAACAACTGCTACGAGGAATCACTCCAAGTCTCGCAACATGAATAGGTTTTTAGTTCTCCAAGAGATGCTGCTCGAGTATTTTTTCCTCTGCATTTTGACAATTAAGCCTTCGAGGTATTACACAGGGAATGTGTCATATTGGGGATTACGAACAGTCCTTCCTAGACAACTTGCATTTATATCTACCCAAGACTTTCAGACATTGCCAACGTGGTAAGGCATATCATGATATCCCACATTCCTCCTCTAAAATCCCTTACTGAGGTTGCTAAAACAGAGTAACTATATACAAACCAGGTTAAAAATCCATAACCCGTGTCTGGATTTTATCACATCTATTTTAAAAGAAAAGGGAAAAAAAACTTATCAGGAAGACCACGTGGAAGTCACCCCTTCAGCAACTGCAGCGTTTAACAGGACACCTAATTAAGAAGCTTGCTCTGCTCTAACTATCAGGCATCAAAATCAGGATTTCCATATGAAAGCAAAACGTGTGGGGAAGGAATGGGACAAATCCAAGGCAAGGTCTCCCTGTTACAAACTTCTGAGGCAATTTTGGTACTTCAGAGGAGAGTGAAGCGCACCTCGGCTTTTTCTTTAAAGGAGCTGAGTTAGCCCGAGAGCAGGGGAGGGGAGAGAGATCGCTTGTTGCAGCGAAAACTCTGCAGCTCTGCCCGGCACTCAGAACTTCCCCGCAATTCCTCCTCCGGCTGAACAAGGCTACAAGTTGTAAAAGTACAGCGTTTCTAGAAATGTACAGAATTGTGACTAAAGAAAGCAAACAATTCCTCCAAGCTGGAACTTAGCACTTTAAGGGAATCTACGCTGTTCAGAGATGTGTGTTTTTAAACAAGTTCAATCCTCAACGCAGTAACACAGAATTCTTAGGGTGGAGGGAAGAAAAAAAAAAAAAAGAAAAAAGAAAAGAAGTGTTTTCAGGAAAAAAGAAAAAAAAAGGTATACACAAAATGATGAAAAAGGAAAACTTTCAACTTACCCTTGCTGATCAGCAGTGAAAATGGATCAGAGTACTTCTTTGGAGGGTTAAACTAAAATGGAAGAGCACGTTCAGGCACTCAGACCTGTCTATTTAAACTTTAAAAGTCTACTGCTGTTTTGTATTTTTCATCCTTCCTTCCCCACTAATGAAAGAAAAGTGCTGATACCTCGTAAAAGTTTTTTCTAACTTGGAACACTGGGAGAGCTTTTAACAAGTTTTCAAGCCTCTGACTGTGCGAGAGGAGGGGAGAGGGAGGGGAGAGGGAGGGGAGAGGGAGGGGAGGCAGCGGGGGGGCAGCCCGGGAGGAGGGGCGCTCTGCGGGCGGAGAGCTGGGGGAGGAGGAGGAGGGAGAGGATTGAAGGCGCAGCAAAAAACCAGCTGGGGAGCATTGAAGTGCACTCTTGCTGATGTAACAAAACAAATACACGGGCAGTCAGCAGCCGCCCCACAGCCCCCGGTCACTGGGGCACCTGGGTGGCACGGTGACCGGATCTGGGCTCGCCGCAGACAGATGCAACAAGTTGGCTCCCTGTTCTGCGCCAGGAGTTTCAGTGCAGGGAAAGGCAGAAACGCGGGGAAAGGCATTAATGGTAACCAGCGGGGACCTTCTGAATGCTGGGGCTGCTGTCTTCTGGCCACCGCTCAGGAGAGGAAGCCCTCCCAAGTCCTCTCTGCTTTTTTTCTTGTGAACACAGCCTTGTTTACTGAGGTCAGTTTCCTTTACGTGCACACATGAAAGTACACACCAGGAGTAGCGTGTTTATTTCCACAGTAGATACACATCACATATTTTTTTACTATTATTTGTGTGTGCATGTGTGCATATGTCCCTCCCACGGGAGAAATGAAGAAATTATCTCACATTCCAGGAAACTCTTTCCAGGAAACTTCAGAAAATAAAGCATAGTACAGAGAATCAGGCTTCAATAATGAGAAATGTTCTTGATAATTTTTGAACACATTATACGGAATAAGAGCATGCTTCAAAACTGATCTACGCAGTTGGAACAAAACTAGATTGGCTTTGCTCCTGCCTAGACCCTGGTTAGATGCTCCTTGAAAAATGCCTTGTTTGTAGAAGAGAGATTAATTTATTTCTCTATGTTAAGCCCCTCAAACGTTGTTAGGAATTGTTCTTGTCCTTGTTCGTGTCATGGAGTATTAGTGGTTGTGTGGGACTTCTTAAGAGCTTCTCTAGAAGTTCCCGATCAGGTAGCTCTCCATGAAGTTTCACACTTTGGGTTGTACCAGGCTCACTTGGGTTTCAACTCGTGTTATTCTCAAGAGCTATTTCTGGGCTCAGTACCACGGATAAGCATTTTTTGCTCTTTGAAGGGGAGAAGTTCAATAATAGGTATGGAGTTATTCCCAGATAAATGTCCTCTTTATGGTTTATTTTTGAAATAATGAAAGTTACACTCTGCAACACAACCTAGATATTACTGCTATTTTTTCACAGATCTTCCCTACTGTTTTTTCACCCAGATCTCTCCAGAGAAGAGAAGTAAGAAAATATCTTTGTAGAAATATACTCAGCAGGGAGCTTTGAAGTGAGGAGCTAAACACACCCCAGCTAAACACTGGTTCTTGCTCCGGAGCAGTTAATAGCAGCCCACACTGCCTCCTGTTTGACAAAAAGAGCTAACACACTACAATGCACGCCTTCCATTCCCCTTCTTCCAACTGCAGACGGAGACAACTGGTTTGCTCAGTTTCCTCTCTTCCCTTTGATAGTGGCTCTTAGTTTGTTAGTTTTGACTTTTTTTTTTTCCCACTTGTTTTTACAGTTGTCCAAGCCATATGGCAGAAAGAAATTTCATGTTTTCTGAAGGTAGTTTTCAGGTTGCCTTTTCTCATCACATTAAGGGAGAATTGGAGCTTTGTGCCTCACAGACTGTGGGCCCTTCTTCTTGAGAATGGATAAATTGTAATATACGAACGTTTCACTATCCACCTGACTGTGGTATAGACAGTGAGCAGAGTACACGTAGTACTCCTGCTACTGTCTGTAAAACACTGTTTTTTCTGGAGCAAAGTGTAAAACTGTCAGTGTGACTATGTGTCAACATTGAGACACGGAGGACATTTTGGATGTTGTATGTGTTTGTCCTGAAAAAATTGCCCCTTAGGAAAGCAGAATTATGCCAAGAATAAACCCTTGAATTATAACATACAAAACTATCATTCCCTGTTGAAGCTGGCAAGATCACAAGATCACAGGGTCTAGCTTGCCTGATCTTGCATTTTCCCATTATCTTCCAGTATAGGCTTTGCAATTTTTCAAACATTGTGGTTCTGAAGGAAGGAAGAAGTATTTCTTCACTTAAATAAAAAAAAAAAAAACAGTTTTTGTGAGAAGCCCAGCAAACATAAAACCCCACTTGAAAAACTAAAACGTGTACATTAGTAACAAGGGAAGAATGGTTTTGCAGCCATATTTAGCATAGGGCTTGGTTTTGCTTTGGCATTGTCTACGTGCGAAAGGAGAAATTTTACAAGTCTCTGCCACGATACTGTGTAGAATTAGGAAGGACTGTTGCCTGTCCTGATAAGAATTACTGGGAAATGTCTCTTAGAATTTGGAAATATTTCTGCACGATCACATTTTACAGCCTATTACCAAAAACATATTAAGCTTTAAGCTTAAGCTTTTTAAGCTTATTAAGCTTTAAGCTTTAAGTGATGCAATGATCTACCATTTCACAAGGTTACAAGAAAATCTCACATTCGTTTGCCTTGCAATGGAAACAATTGTTTCAGACGGAACAAACATCCTCACACACAACCCTTCTTCAGCTGAAACTGTGCTCACCAGGAAAGCACAGCAGTGTCAGATCTGAGATATTTTCAAATATGTTCATAATTATGGACTAAGAGAGGGGTAAGAAGATCACAGTTGGGTTTGAAGCCTTGAATTGTAGATGGCAGATGCTTTTCACTTAAAAAAAAAAGAAAAATATTTTGGGGCATTGAACTGTCTGGGAACTCTCTCGCCATCCACTGACATTTTGCCTTTTGGAGCAAGCAGCAGTGTCTTGGCAGTGCAAGGACTCCAGAACCTGTTTGCCTTTGGTTTGGCAGGCTGCTGCACAATGTGTAAGGGCACAGTTGCACCGTAACCCAGGTGCAGTGCTGGAGTCCAGGCTCTGCCAAGTGTATCTCTGAAGCTGAACCTCAGGGTGACCTCCACATCCACTCTCTGCTGAATCCTTAGCAAAATCAGTGAAATAGTTCAGAGCCCACACTGCCCACTGCTGCTGCTTTTCTATGAAGACTTACCAAAGAGAACCAAAATTTGGATTATTTAGTATTTCCAGCTTTTAGCACATACTCTTGGTCAATACAGAACTCACTCCACTGTTTTCTTTGTAGTTATTACCTTAACAAAAGTGCAGCATTTTATTAAAAACCTTCTTTTCCTCATATTTCTTCCAAATAATCCCTCAATAATATTTGAGCAATCTGATTCACTAGAAAAGCCCTAGTGAATGTTTCATTTGGAAAGCTATCCAGTTCTTTGACCATGACCAAATCTCCCATGGATACCACTGCAGTTCATGGTCTACTTCCAATTAAACATATCTGTCGTTTGTGGAGCTCTTAAAATTAATCATATGCCTTCGCTTGTTTTCAATTTGCTTGCAAAAATCATTTCCCAGTACTTCCATGCATGGCACTGTCCTCGTCCTGTGCGATTTGGGAGAGGAATCCACAGAACAAGTAACATGAGCTGAATATACAGTAAATGAAGATTAATATACACAGGCAGTGTGGATTTTCTTGGGTGCTTTCAAGGTAGCTGTGCAGTCACACACGTCCATGGACTGCACATAACCTTTGGCAGGTTTTCAGTGAAATCCCTTCTCACACATTTGGCTTTGAAGACAAAGTTAGGAACAGTGCGTGGCCCTGTTTCATGCCCTGTGGAGGTAAAGCTTTTCAGAACATCCAAGGAACAATAATGTGGTATTTTATGATTACCTAAGCACATAAATGTGCAGACTAATGCTTTTTTTTTTTTTTTCCACTCAGTGGGTTGTTTTTTTTTTTCGCTTGTTTAAGGAATTTACGTCACATAGAAATACAACTCACCTTTGAAGTAGCTGACCACAGTGCTTGCGCATTCTTTCAGCTGGGGTGACTGGGTTGGAGCCCACTGATGCACTCAGCACACCCTTGAGTCTATGAAACACAGCCATACCCACCCCCTGCCCCAAGTTTCAAAAGGTCATTGCTTGTTCAAAACAGACAGTTAAAGACAATTGTCATCCTTCAGAGAGTTATCTGGTCTCAGTTGGGTGGTACAGTGCATAGTCTATAAGAATATCTTCCCATAATTTTAAGGATAGTAATAATAAAAGGAGGATTATCACAAGACTGCCTCTTAGTGAGTTCACCTTCCATTCCTTGTTGAAACTGGTCTCTCAGATTAATTCAATTCAAAGCTAGATATTTCCCAATGGAAAAGAAGTCTTAGTCAGCATAAGACAGATTTTGCTCTTACTGCCTGCAAAAGAAAATAATTGCTATTTTAAAATAGACCCTTCTGTAAAAAACAGCAGACTGAAGCACCTAAAATGAAAGTGAGAAGTTTTCTATGACAGATGCCATTACATCAGAGCCCACCCTAGAGAATGATCACCATTCTCCGGAAATACATTGCACTGTTGTACAGTCATCCGTCTACAATCTCAGAGTGTTTTATAAATATTGTTATAGAAGTAGTTACGTTATAGTAAGTTCTTTTTTGGACTTGGAAAGTTTGTCATGGAGAATATCAGCAGCTCTTCTGAGTCATAGACAGCTTGTGGCTCAACCAGAACGAGAAGAAAAATTTCTTAATGCCAGGGTCCATCCATTAAGCCCCAAATTATTCTGATTTGTTCTCTAGTTGCATTTTGGAATATCAGCTAGGAGGACAAACAACTAGGTGCGAGTTTCTTTTTAAAATTTATGAGGATCGCAAAGAAGGAAATTAAAGTGCTCAAAACTTGAGGTGATTATTTTCTTTCTGTTCTTTGTGCTGGTCGGTGCTTGCCACTTCTTACCACTAAGGTCTCACCACAATTTCATGGAGATACTCAGCTTGCCCACTTTCACATGCTGTGTTTAGAAATATTAATTCACTCCTGTGTCACTGATGGAAAAAGGGAGAAGGCTAGTACTTGAAGGCTCAGATGCTCTTCAGCTGTGCCAAGAAACTTCTAAACCTCATTGAAGACAGCTTAAACACCAGAAAAGTTGGTCTGAAAAGGATTTATCCCAAGATTGTAACTGATTCCGATCAATACATCCTCTGAACTAGTTGCCCCTCCAGAAACACTAGAATAGTATTCAAACAAAGATTGAGTATGAGTTCACAGATCCTTATGAATCTGGCTCCACCTTCTGTACACAGTGAAAATAAACATGAAATATATCGGACCTTGAATGCCTGGTAATATTTTTGTTTATTTTTTTTATTTCACATCAAAAAATCCAGCAGTGAGATGGTCTTACAGTATTTCATGAGCTTTTGTTTCTCTCTTTTGATAGTGGTGAAGTTTCCAAGTCCTTTGGTCCCAAAGGATGGGAGATTTTAAAAACAAATATGGCGATTTCATGTTTTCAAACCATAGAGTAACAGAGTAAAAGTAACATTGTCTTTCACAAAATTGTCTTTAAATTCTTCAGGAGGTCTGGAAATTATGTAATATATTAACAGTGAAATAATAGAAAATTTCAGGATCAGTATTAACATTGTCTGCTATTTAGTTTTATGGGTAATCTCACAGAAGACAATAAATTTGCACACGTAAAGTATTATCCAGCAATATAAATAAAATATTTTATAAAAAAATAAAACCAACCTAAAAAATAGCAATCTTCACAAATGAAAGAAAACCAGAGTAGGTAAGTCCCCAAAATTACTACCCAAGTGAAAGTACTTTTGTACCTTTATTAATGAAAAGATTCTTTATTATAAAAAAAAAAAAAATAAAAAAAAAAAAATAAAAAAAAGCTGTCCCATGATCATTTGGCTTTGGATGTTTAGAATAAGTGAGATGTTTTGACATAATTCTAATACTTTTTATCCAGGGTTTACAAACAGCAACTGCCTTTCTGTGGAAGTCTGAGAAGTCTTGTAGAGATTGATGAGTTTTCCACATGTGGCTGAACTGAGGAACAGAAAGTTTGGCTACTTTCAGAGGAGTAAGGAGGAAATGGGTGAGCTCCCTTCCCCTCAAGAAACCGTTTCTTTTAATTTTGACTTTTGGTCTTATTTAAATAATTGCAGATTCACTCACCATTTGAGTAAATTTATTAGTATGCAGCACTGTGTTTTACTAACAGAACAATATTTTTACATTTAACTAGGCAATATCTTTGGTTACAGTGAATTAAACTGAGCTGCTTCAGTATTTAAATAAGGATTGAAGTCTAACTAAAAGGACTTTTTATCTAGAACATCAAAATGAACATTTTTTTATTGGTAGTCTACATACTGATATTTAGAAAAAAGTCCCTCTTTATGATCAGTTCCTATATAGAAGGAAACTAGAATCAATATTTTATAGGCTCTGTTATTATGTCATGCATTAGAATAAAATGTGTTAATCACATTATAACTGTAACTGTTTGGGGTTTTTTTTATTCTTCACAAGATAAGAGAACGCATTTGGGAATTCTCTTCATGTAGATACAATTATTTTTAGATTGACATGTGGCTTCACTCACATTTCACTGAGTGACTCTGCTCACTCACCTGCAGACAGTCATTTATTTTGAAGTCTCCTCCCCACATGACTGCCAAGGAAACAAAGAGGCTTAGCTTTCCTCTCACTTTAAGAGGGTTTTTGCCTGCAGAAAAGAGAAATTTAATGTCATCTGAGAGAAAGGGCCTGAAGCACACTATTTTAAAAAAATTCTGAAAATCAAAGGCAGAGTGAGTGAGATGTTCCTGGCTGAAAGAGAGAGGTGCACTCACTGGGTTTCTTGAAAGCACCACAAGGGTGTTTGAGGACATGAACATTTCAAGGTTTCCCACTCATTTCCCCTAGACTACTCTGTTGCCATTTGCTGTACAACTGCATATATGTTGGACAGAGTCACCTGAGGAGCATAATTGCTTCTTTCTTTTGGCAGCCTGCAGGATTAGTGGTGTTGTGGACATGAAAGGGTCTGCAAAGAGCTAAATGTCAAGAAATTCTATATAAAAGCAAAGTAAAAATTATTAATAGGGTTGACTGCTGGTAAAAACACAAATTGATTTAAAATATACTACTAATTAAAGGGTTCTCATAAGAACAGCTTTGGGAAAACAACTGGAAAATTAATCTACTGGAATTAGCAGTTTCTGTTATAAGATTTTCCCAGGAGGGAATCTTCCAGTATAATCCATGAGTCATTTTCTTAGGCAGTAAAGAACATCAGGCCCAGAAATCTGCTTTGAATTTAAATGTGTGTGCATTCATTAATTTAATTTCTCAGGAATTTTTAGATTAACTGAACTGAAAGGGAAATGTAGTCAAGTTACACAGTGTATCAGTAATTTAATGACTTGTACAAATGATGCATAAAGAATATAAGAATTCCTGGCTCCACAGCTTAGGCTGGGAACTGCTCATTAGTTACTACCAGCACTGTTCAGCAAACATGAACATAGGTGCATAAGGGAAGACATCACATAAAAAATAACAATAGCTTTCAGTTATTAAACTTTAATACAAAGTACATTGTATGAAAAGCATTCTAAAAGCATGTTCAATAATGTGAGAAAAATTAGTTGTAATGTACTGAGCATTAAACAAAGGGTTTTCTTTTACATGTCAAATTTGAATAGTAAAACCCAACAGCTTTACAACTTTATGAGGCTGTATTCAAAATAAACAACTCTCAATTACCTGCCCTAAAAACTGACACTGGTGTATTATGCAAAAATGTAGTTCTTGCACACTTGATCACAATAAACTCCAAATGGATACTAATAATCTCAAACTTTTCCATATGTGCAGGATATTTTTAGAAGATGGAATGTAAGAATTAAATCAGTATTCTCATAACCAAGGTTATATCTGGCAAATTCTGTCTAAAATCTAAGTGAAAAATGGTAGACAATGCCTGTAAGATGTTATCTCCTATAAAAAAAAAAGTCCTTATATAGTAGCATATTAATGGTGACCTAGTGTTGTCAGCAGTGAGGATGAGAATGAATACAGGATTTTGGTCCTAGTATGGATATGGAAAACTGGGGCACACAAGTCCTAATTTCTGGTCCAGCTTCCTTTTTCCAGTGATTACCAAGCTCTGGAAAAGCACAGACACCTGCAGAGCTCAGGAAGCACTCAACTCACCCACAACCACCCCACACTGTGCTGCCCAGAGCCTCCTCCCATCCTTGCTCTGACCAAAACCCCGAAATACCCGAGGTGCTCCCAGCTCTCTCCCCAGAAAGGCCCTGTTTCACCCCATATTATCTGAAGCAGCCCAGGATGAGCTGCCATGTGGGGCTCCTCACGCCATCCTGCTCTTCCTGGATGAGGCTGCTTGTGATTCTGCTGCTGCTGAGATTTTTGCTAATTATTTGGTGATTAGAACATTTGCTCCCAAAGTGGTAAACTTACTTGCAAGCCATACTGAGACTGTAAAGTTCAAAACAGTATCTTTAGCTTTCAAAGCCACTGCTCTAACTATAAAAACCGAGGACAACTGAAATAAAAATGATGCATCCTTTATTCCTGTTGAGAAAGCTTCACTGTTTTGCAAAAACATGGCTGTGGTTTAGCAGTGGACTTGCCCATGCTGGATTTATGGTTGGACTCAATAAAGGTCTTTTCCAACCTTAATAATTCTAAGAGGTTGGAACCAGATGATTTTTATGGTCCCTTCCAGCCCAAACCATTCTATGATTATATGAAAAAGAATTGAAAAGTTCAATAACATGAGAAATAATTGAGAAAAATAAGTTTTTTTTCTTAACATCTCTTTCAAAAATAGTCCTAAAAATGGGATAAGAATTCATAACACAATGTTAAAGACAGTAAATTTATTTCTGTCATTTTCAGATGATCACAACACAAGTGAATACTATCTACATGAGCCTGAGGACCCTTTGGCCCACCCACTGCACAGTATTCTGTGGAAATTGTGAGTGACTACTACATTTTGGATGAACTTCTTTATTTGGATGAACTTCTTTATTCACTGTTTATTCTCCTCTGAGTAAATTCTGTCTCTTAAACCTAGAAAGCAGCCACGGGTATGAAGCCAGTTAGGCTGCTATCAGTAGAAGATACTGCTGAAAATGTTTATTGATAAAGGAAGATCCTGCCGATTAGCCAAGTGAGCCAGAAAACAAGGGCTAATCTTGGGTACAGGACATGGAATTACACTATAAACTGCAAGTTAAATGCTAAAACAGAAAAAAATCTCTTTGGATTACTTCATGAATGACTATATGTATAAAACACAGATCTTTTTATGAATTTGTGTAGAGTCAAGTGATACTGATGCACTTGCACAATTTTTTTTGCTTTTCCACAGCACATAAATAGTTCTTCGTTACTTATCCAGCTTTTGTTCCCTACCCTCACCATTTGATTTCAAGAAGGAATTCTACATCAAGAACAAAAAGGGTCTCTACCAGCCTTTGAAATGGAAATGTAGAAGTCTCAGTGTGAAATTGTAAAAGTCCTTGATATGCAATCTGCTTGACCCAAAGACCACATTTGAGAAGTGCACGTGTTGGGAACCCTGGTGATATATATACCACCATAAAACAGCTCACTTCTACCAGTGGTCTCTGCTGTAACAAATCACTATGTGTTTTAAAATAAGTGCCTTGCTCTGATGGTGTAGATATGTGTAGATTTATTATAAGAAAGGCAACTGGAAATCAAATATTTATTGCGTAATTATTCTGAATATTCATGAAATCTAAGTAAACACGTAAGGCAATAGTATGCTCTTAAAAATGTGTGAAACATCTTTTGGCTCCTTTATGAACTCCCAAGAGCAGGACTGATAGGGAAAAGCATACTACTTCTTTTGTCCTATAATTTGTCCTGAGGAAGGTTTAGTCCCATAAAACTATGAGTGCTTGACAGTGTTTTCAACTTAGGGATGAAAAAAAAAAAAAAAGCAACAAAAGTATGAACAAAAATTATAACATCATTGCCTTTTTTTTTTCCTTGAAGATACTAAAGATATTCAGGACAGAAGCACATTGAGTATATTTGTGGATCAAATCCATAAAAGGGATCCTTAAACCATGGGACTGGTCAGTATGGCCATACTGATGACCACCACAAACACAACCTATTCAAAGTGCTGTTTTAGCTTAGAGAGATGCTTTCCTTACACAGATTGAGGCACCAAGCAGCTTCACGCTCTCAAGACCAGATTGCCCCTCAGCAGTCACAGCAGGAAGCAATTAATGACTTCTTAGAAAATGAGGTGCCTCCAGACATGGCAGTTGCTGACTTGGAGCTTCCAGGCTATTACAGCAGGAGAGGAAGGCCTAAAACATAATTCAGCACCAGAAACATTGTGTGTCTTTAAACCAAAAATCTTTGACTTAATTCCAAATGTTATGCTGAGACGTAATCTTTCTTTCTGTCCCTGTTAATTACCGGTTTTACGACAAGCTCACATTTCTAATCAGCTCTGTAGACCAAGGTTGCAGAGAGATATTAGACACAATTTTCACATTATGCCAAGAAGAATAACTGCTGCTGGGCAAAAAGCCCAAAGGACTGTTTTGACATCCCAATCCTAACCAGGGTTGGAAGTTTTGGTGGCTAGAAAGAAGCATAATCTGCCAATACAACAAATTAGCCTCGAAGACACTGAAGGACGTAACATAAGAGTTTTTACATTGCCCCTATTCAGATTTGCTATACATCTGAATACAAAATAAATTCTATACTTAGGAAAAAAATAGACATAAAGCCACAACAAAATGCTCAAAACAAAGTTGTTTTTTTTTAATCCTAAAAAGTCTCTTTTACTGTTATTTTTATATTTCGATACTAAATAATTTAAAGGTAGGAATTTTGATTTATGCCAGACTGCAGAAGAAGAAGGAGGCAGGAGTTGGGCCGGGGGGAGCCGGGGCCGGGCAGGACGTCCGCGTTTCCAGCAGGTGCCGCCAGGGGGCGGTGCGAGACAGGGGAGCCCTCTGCCCCGCGGTGCGGGTGGGAACCAACCTCTGCTGGGGTTTGGTTTTTTGGGGCTATTTGTTTGGTTTGGTTTGCTTTGTTTTGTTTAGTTTTTGTTTCTGTTTAGTTTTGTTATGTTTTGTTCGTCTCAGAATTGACGAAATGTTAAAGAGAACATTTATGTTCTTTTGTTTCACTTATGATGTCAGGAGTCTCGGTTCATCGTAACCATTCCTCTCCTAGCTCAGGAATGAATATCTGAGAATTATAAACTAGCGCGTTCAGAAGGGCTTCCAATTGAAAGTAATGATTCTTGAAATGCATTTCAAAGTCTTTAAAATCATGGTCTATAATACAATCTTGTCATACCATTTTCAGACTTTGACAAACTGATCAACAACATTTTATTTGGTTCTGTTTTTCCCGTAAAAGCCAAGATAAGATGGCAGAATTCTCGCTTGGCTATCTATCAGCTTGGATATTCTGGAAGATCAATCTGCTTTCAACAAAGAGAGTACACCTCAGAAAGTTAATCCTTGCTTTTAATTTGTGTACCAGGATTTCTGCACGTCACAGAATCACACAATAAACTGCGTTGGAAGGGACCCTCAAGGATCATAAAGTCCAATGCCCAGACTTGCACAGGACAGCCCAAGGGTTACACCATGTGCCTAAGAGCGCTGTCCAAACACTTCTTAAACTCTGCCAGACTTGGTGCTGTGATCACTTCCCTGGGGAGTCTGTTCCAGTGCCCAGCCATCTTCTGGGTAAAGAGCTGTTTTCTAATATCCAACCTAAACCTTCCCTGACACAGCTTGAATCAATTCTCTTCAGTCCTGTCACTGGTCACCACAGAGACAAGATCAGTGCCTGCCCTTCCTCTTTCTTCCATCAGGAAGCTGTAATTGCCATGAGGTCTCCCCTCAGTCTCCTTTTCTCCAGGCTGAACTGACCTCATCTGCTCCTCATATGGCTTCACCTCAAGGATGCTATCCAGTGATTTAATCTCTTTTTTTATATTGTGGCTGTCAAAACTGCCCCCAGCACTTGAGGTGAGGCTACCCCAGTGCAGAGCAGAGTGGGACAATCCCCTGCCTTGCCCAGCTGGCCATGCTGTGCCTGATGCATCCCGGGACACATTTACCATTCACATGCTGTAGTGTTTTGGCTAGTACCCCAGGGTTTTAAAGGTCTATTAGTACAACTAATTAATTGTCATTAATTGTCTTCTTGGTGCTTTTCTGTCATTCATATTACTCTATTAAAATGTTTTGGTTCTTCTGGGAGCAATACGTTGCATACTTTTGTCAATAAACTACAGCACAGTCATTTTTCATTAAAAGTGTCAGTCAGTTGCACAGAATGTGAGTGATTACTTGTAATTGATTTGGTCAATTCCTTCTGGGAAATATAATAGAGCAATTGTTTTAACAACATTTCCAATTTCAGGGACTGTATGTCAAGTCTTAGTTTTTTTCTCTGAAGATTATGTTTACCTGCAGAAAAAAAGGACACTTAGATCACTTGAGATGTAATTATCTCTAGACACACTGAAATTCCTTTACAGTAAGTTAATAGGAAAAAAGTGTCAACTGGTAATGATACTTGAGGACATGTTCCCATCTGATGTCACTTCTAGAAAGGGCACTGAATGCATTTGGGAGAAGAAGAACAAAACAAGCTCTAAGGTAAATAACCTTAGGTAATATGTGGAGTCACTGGTGGATGTAAACAGCAGGAGTTTAAACACTTTTTTCACTGCTCTTTATAGGATAATCAAAGCACAGGAGGCCCTCCACTTGTACTGTAGATACAAGTTAATGTTGCAGTAAATAAATTAACAAAAAGTCAAGAATTCCATAAAAAAAGTTAGGAGTTCCATTAGTCTTAAGCTGTAGCAGTCATGCAATAGTAAATTATAACCATAGTAAATAGAATATCTCATTAATTTAGACAATTCATGTAGGCACTTAAATGGGATTTCCATGCACAGTTTGATAATTACCAAATTATCTATTTTTCAGCACTATCCATTTAAATATTTACATTCATGTATTTTAGGAATGTCCTAGGAATGCTTCTGTAACGTGTAATTCCAGCTCTTTATTTCCAGCATGAGTTATTTGTAAACTACAGTTTGTGGTTGCTGTATTGATTGACTTCTTAAACCCACAAAGGACCTTCCAGAATGTGTACTCCTCTTTTTCACCCCTAAAAATAAGACATGTTAATAAATAACCCATATTAATTTGTTTATAATATTTAATTTTCAGAAAAAAAACACTGATAATTAGACAAATCCTTTATGACTGTCCTGAAGGGAATGTAGAATACAGCATAAGATAGTAGACAAAACAGTTCCATCTAAACTCCAGCCTAGTAATAAAAGTAGAAATGAAGGACAGTTGTAAAGTTTGGGATTATCTTGTTTGCCTGATTATTTGGTTTTGTGCAGGGAAGGTGAGAAAATACAGTAAGTGAAAATGAAAGGTAGAAAGATGATCTTGAATGAAGGAAAGTATTTTCCAGCTGCCAGGGAAATGAGAATTTTTGTTCTCAGTCTTTGTATGGCCTGAGTTGTTTATAACTCACAAACCCCCAAAAGACAACATTTTTGAAACAGCAAAACCCTAGTTGAGAGGACATAATGAAAGCTAATTTCTAGCTCTAAATCTTCTGATTTTGCATTTCAACAATTGGGGTCTTCTCCTTCATTGTACTGGGGAGACTTGATGTATAGCCATAGGAAAAATGAAAGATGTCCTTTTCTTGTGTCTTCTTTGAAGGCTTTGAAGATCAGATGTTTTTAAACATCAAATCACAGAAGATGAAACTACCTGAAAAAGAAAGAAGGCATACAGTGATGAAAACTCCTTATTGAAAGCCATGCACTGCCTGATGGATATGCACAAACTTATTCAATATTGCTACATACTTTTCTAGTGAACTGCTATCTCTTTAGAATATATATTTTAGAATTACAGTAGCTGGAAGGAACAGGGAGTTGCTCTTAACAGTGGTGCATCCTTCAGAAGCGTGAGGGATTTTTATGGAAGAAAAATGCACGTAGGTCTGTGCAAAATATTAATCGTACAAAAGAGATAGTGATGTGATTAATGCTTCAATATGGGTTATATTTCTATAAATGTAATATAATTTGTTCTTGAAACAACCATATTGAGGCATGTATTTTATTGTGATCATTACACTCACGTAGATTTTCAGTTTGCCTTTTCAGTTTGGGTATTTGTTTGTCTTTTTATCTTGTTTTCTATTTGTTCTCATAATAAGCAGTGTGCCCTGCTCAGTATTAAACACTTTCCTGGATTAACAAAGTTCTCAGAATCAGATTTAGTACTGAAATAACTGGGACTTTAAATCAGGGCTCAGGGTGGAGCAAATAACGGATAAAGTAGGTAATGGGAATTATCTCTGTTTTAAGGGCTTAATTTGAAAGATAATTTCTAGAAGTATCTCATTTATGTGAGATTTAATGTTTGGATAGACTTAATAAGAAGTGTACCTCCATTATGAATTTTGTGCAAAGTTTTGGAGTGCACATATAGAGTTCTGCACCATTAGTGGTTTTTCTAGATCTTACTCTAACTCATTTGGTTACCTTTTTTTCACCAGTTTTTGGAAACTATTCTCTTTTTATCAAGTAGGGTTATATTTGACATATACCACCTGTGGCAATGTATTGAAGTAAGACATAGCTACGAATGAGGCTGTATTAAAAGAAAGATTCAAATTTTTTCAATGTAAAACTTCTGTGGTACCCATTTTATCTACTGTACCTTGGATAGATAGTCAGCCTTAAAGCTCAGTATTAGAAAAATCAAAATAACTGACATCTTGTAAGCAGGTGCAAACTTTTTTTTGGAGATGAAAGGCGAACAAGGTAATCATTTGGGGACTGTGATTACTAAATAGGGAATGATATTCCAGTCTGCAAGTCTGTGTCTCCTCCCAAAGCTGAAGGTTCACAGGTCTTCAGTTATCCCTGATCTAATTTCCTTTGTAGGTTAGTCCTTCCTGTACTCCAGACTGTGAACCAGTAATTGTTTCCAAGGCTGAGCTTTTGCACAGGTAAGTGCACTAGTGTGATTTGCCAAATGATCAACAGGTTCATATCTTTTCCCCATATCTTAGTACCAATAGTTCAAAACAAACTTTTTTTCCACTTTCTGAGATCAAAACTCCCATTTTTGCGGAGACAGGGTCTTTCCTAGCAGTGATTCTTCATGTGGTTCTAAGAGCTGGTTGCCTTACTGCCTTACCCTGAAATTTTCCTCCAGTTGTTAACACAAACACAGGAATATAAATTCCTGTCAGGTGGTTTGCAAAATACCTTGGTTATAGAAGGATTAGTATTCAATATCTGTTGCATAGTGTTCTTCCATCCAAAGCATAATTTGGCAAAAGACTTGAATTTTCTTTCTGTCTTGAATTGGCTGTTTTATGCATGTTTTTTTCATTTTGGAGTTTAATTACTAAAATTCTCAGGATCTGAATTTGCTGAATTATTAAATATTGCTGCAGGGCAATGTAGTTTTTACATGGTCTTTCCATTTTAAAGCATGCTGGCAATTTTATCTGTTTTAAATAATTATTCATACTTAGACCAAAATAGTTATTAATTAATGTGAACAGTTCTGTCATATGGAAGCAAGGATATTCATGGCTGTGTATTTGTTGGAATGCAGAACAAAATTATACTAAACCCTTTTTATACAAGGCCCTTTACCCTTCAGCAGCTGAAGTTTTCTTCTATTATTTATTTGAATAATGTAATAATCTGTTGCAGCACAATTAAAAAGACAGATTGGACTGAACCCAATGCTGCTGTAAAATTCTGCTTAATTGGCACTGAAATTGGCTGCACTTACCTTTCTACGTAAATTACTGTAGCCAACTAAAGTGCAATGTTTCCATACCTGTAAAATATTCAGTATAATCAGGAAGGAGCAAGTTGTGCTTTAGGGTTTTCAGACTCGCCTACAGATGTAGCAGAATGCACTCACAAATAAAATCTTTGCCAGTATCAAAGTAGCAGATTACAGAACTGGCAAATAAATTCAGATTTGTTAAAAAGACAACACAGCTATTCAATAATTAAGAGTTGAATCCATTACTTTCTTGTTCTGAAAACAAATCTGTTAATGTTTGATGTGCTCAGTAAAGACAGGCTGTGCTCTGTGTGTGTTTACGTAAGAGAGAGCAAGAGGAAGACTCACTAAGCACAGAAACATTAAGCTCCACATGTTCTCAATAGCTGCACAAGCTGGAAAATTGCTGGGCAATATCAGTCTAGCTATGTCACCTGCCTGAGAGCCTAGGGTGCATGGTTTTAATGTCACAGTCAAATTGCTGCATATGCTGCTGTCTCAATAATTGTTGTGGAGATGCAGCCTGTTCCACAAGCACCCTTCACCTTCCAAATGATTTCAGTGAAACTTGACTAGTGAAATTTAGTGAAATAGTGAGTTTCTGCCCAGGAACTCCTACAGAGATTCAGTGGGATGACTTCCAAGACAAGAGACTGCTTTGCTGAGAAAAGCTGGCAATCTTTGTGAATGGAGAATGGATTAGGTGGGAAAAGCTGAGGCATAACATAATATTTCTTTACAAAAAATAGTTTCTTTATATTTTTGATAATTTTTCATCATCAAGAATATAAATTTCTATCTGGGCACCAGGAATTTTAGTAAGTGGGAGCTGCACTGAAGGGGTTTGCCACCAAAGCATGATAGTTTTGTATCAGAGATATCCATTTGCTTGTCTGATCCTTCCAGCTGCCATGAACTCTTTCTGCTGATCCTACCTCTTCTGGCAGCAGCAGGGCATGGATTTATTCTTATGGAATACCTCTTGTGGTCCACCCTTGACACAGCTCAGGGACCTCAATGGAAGCAGTATGGTGCCAAATTACCAAGCACGAGTAGTTCATTGGTCCACAGTATCAATCAAATTTACCTCAGTAAAACACAGAATTAAATCCATTTCTCACTTGTCACTACAATATTATAAAATTGTTTCTATTGACACATTCTAAAGCTCTGCCTCCATTTGTCTTTGAGAGGCTAAGTTCTTTGAGAGAACTAAGTTCTGTGTTCCCGCTATGAAACTCACACCCTTTTGATGGCCTCTGAACTGGAGCTCTTCCTGGGGCTTGGTAAAGAACTCTTCAAGGTGACTTGAACTGTGCAGCTTTGAAATATGTTTTTGTAGTAGGAGCTTGACAAGTATCACATTTCTACCTTGTGCATCTTTATTTTAAAAGATAACTACAATCAGATGCTAATATGCCAAACATCCATGCCTCTTTCACCTGTCACCTAAAAAGAAATATTTTCTTGATATAGAAAACTAGCTTTTTATATTTTTTTTATTTTTTTTTTATTATTCCTGGAAAACAAAAGACTATGGGCTCTAACTTGAGTTAACCTGGGAAAACTCAAAATTGATAAGAACAGCAGATTCTAACAGAGATGTAACTTGGAGGAAAAAACTTGTATAACAATGGGGGTCTTCTGTGTTAAAAAGCATGTTAAGACAGTGGCAGGGCTGAATTGATCCTTCCACCAGAAATCATAAGCCACTGTATTTTATTTATAAAATAAAGAGAAGGAATTGTCTTTCATTTTCATTTGTTTAATTTCTGTCTTCACCACTCTGATCTCACACACATTATGTTGCTCAGAGTTAAGGGGGATGAGTGTATTAGTGAAAAGCAAATAGACTGAACTGACATGGTAGACTTCAGTGACAGGTATGGTTTCATACACAGGATGTAGGAGCCTAAACAGAAATTAAGTAAATGTTAAGGATAAAATCTAGTTGCATGAATTGCACATGCCTATATTTACAGGTGACTAGGGCCATTTGGTCCACTTTGGATATTCATGGGACAGAACAGAAATACAGGAGATGCTCAGCTCTTTTACAAGACTTTTCTTTAAGTTCAACTAAAGTTGGTTCCTACATTAGTTGGCTTAAACCCAGTTTCAGTTTAAGCTCACCTGAAAGTGAGCTTACACTGAAGGATTGATTCAGCAGACTCAGACACTGAGTGCCATTTGGGATGCTATAGGGCATTTCAGATATGTGCATGTGTCTGGCAGATGTGACACAGGACAAACAGGATGCCCACACTGTTCTGGAGCATCTGGATACCACACACTGGGCCCAAGAATATCTCAAACTAAATGCCATTCAGAGATAACTGAATCTGATGCTTATTGTCCCACAAAAGCTTTCAAAAGAATCACCCACAATAATGTATTGTAATATAGCAAAAGGAGGCCACACTTAACCCAGGAATTTTCATGCGAATTGCTCTACAACAGAAAATGGATTTTGTTAACAGATGGACCATTTTCCCATTGTTATTTTTATGTTGTTCCAAATCATGTTCCCTGCAATTGCAGGGTACTTTATAGTCCTCATTGTCAATGAAAACTCACAAATATCAAGTAAGATGCCCAGTTCTGCACAGCAGGGTGGCTTCACATAGCCACATAGCTACTTGCCCACATGCCACTGCTATTCCACCAGATAGGGACGGAAACAACTTTATGAGATTCCTTTGAGTTCACTAAACAGAATGTTTTAATCAATTGTCATTTGTACTTTCATTCTCAGCACTGATGATGTGGAAATTAATGACCCATACACAGACAGAGCTGAAGCAAAGGCTGGTGGTTGCTGCAAGAGCCCCTGAACACTGGAGCACTTCTGTCACTTGCAGTCTGTCAGGGGAAAGGGGTACACAGTTACATGCCAAAGGAGGCCAGGCAGAAAAGAACTTTAGCATGAAGTCTATGACTCCATGCCTTAACATGGGCCTCACCTGAGTTAATTCAGTTTGTGTTTCCTGTGGGCTGCTGTTTATGTGAATGGTACTGATGGAGATTTTGAATGCCTTTTTAGCCAGGTGCTCCCATCAGTTAGAATATTATAAATGGAGGCTGACTTCCAATGGACTAACTTGGTGGTGTAAAATAAGCAAAAATAGGGAGAGAAATCAAATCATTTTAGATTTCCTGCATGCCTTCTATCCATTTACCACTATGCCATTAAATCCCTTCTGATTTTGTTTTGTTTATTCTTCTAGTTAGCAGCCTCTCAGTTAAAGAATTCATTTTTGCCTTGTTTGTTATTCTTAGAATAATACTCTTGGAATAATCTAAAATAACTGACTTCAGTAGTATATAAACTAACTGGTTTATAATCCAGTTCCACTGAATAATTTTCATCAGCATAAACACTTTAAACAAATTAAGTGCTCTTCCCTCTTGTAAGGTTTGAGATTAACAGTTCTAAATTACTTCAGCTTTATCCAGCAGGATACTTAATAATAATAATTCAAGAAGAATGCAAGTCAGTGAGTTTTCAGAGTTAGAATAGGTAAATTAAAGAACTTTGAAGGTTGAGAAAGTCATGGGAAAATATTAAATTGAAAAAAAATCAATACTAACAGTGTAGCACTTTTGAAGAGAGGTGCTAAGTGTATGCAAACATTAATAGGGTAAAATGTCTACTATAGAGGAAGTATTATAGCAGTGCCAAGCTGAAAAGCACAGGACAAAGTTTGGGAGTATACAGAGACAAAGAATTGCTCACTGAAGGAATCCAGTTATGGTGAAAGGAAAAAAAAATAGTATTATAATCTCACTTTTTTTAGGAAGCACAGAAAAACCTTAAACACAGAAGGTTCCATGTTTCATTTGAAAACCACACTGCTTTTTAGTAATAACTATTAATCCATGTCATCCCCAAGCTGTATTGCCGGAAACTGAAGGAAAAAAAAAAAATCAGTAAACCAAATGAAAAGAGTGTCAGAAGTTAAAACCATACAGACAAAAAGAAGGATGCCAAAGAAAAGAGAATGCCAGGGATTCTGTATTCCTTCAGGAGCTTCTTTGCTGTTATTTTTTAGCTGGAAGACGACCAGATATTGTGATAATGAATTGGAGTATAAAACTATATTGAGTTATTTTCAAAATAGTAGCAGTGAGACTGGCTAAACACAATGCAAATCTGATTATGTGAACTCTCACAAAGGTTGTCATTTCTGCCACAGCAAAAAAATCCTAACAAAACAAGGCAAGCATGCACTAGAAAACTCTCCTGGAATATCTTGTAGGGGAAAATTCCTTGTCAGACTTTAGGACAGAGGATATGACCTTAAGAGCCAACTTTCAAAGGGCTTTCATCTTTGGCTGTAAATCGAGTATGTTGCCTGCAGGCACAAACAGGATCTATGCTTGCAGATAAGATTTTGCAATGTTCTCAGATCACTGCTGGGTCACTCACTCACTTGCATGTAGTAGACCTGCAAGAGACCATTAAAGACTCATGTAAAGTTGCTATGACAGGTCATTTCCTTCTCTAATTCAAGCATTTCTGAAACAGACCATGCTAATCTATGAATAGCTTATAGCATTAACATGTTCAGGAATGTTCCACCCTCTACATCCAGCAAGACACTGTTTCCATCAGCAAGAGCAAATGGCATTAAGCACTGAGTTTATTCCATCAGCAGGCTCATAGCTTTGCGCTACTGGGAGTGTAATGTCATTATATAATTTTAATGTCAACTTTAATTTCATTGTGTCTGTCTTCAACTTACCTCTTTCATTGTAGTTTCCTCAACCCTTTTTCTCTTTTTCTTCTGGTCTTTCATGCTGGTCCTTCTCTCTTTTTCTGCAAAAATCCTAGCTCCTACTCCAGCCAAAAGTATCTGCTCTGAGTCTGCAAGAGGCTGTGGGTTTTATTGTGCTTTCTGGCATCCTTATACTGAGGGTTTATTTTCAAAAGTAGTTGAACTGGAAGAATGCAAACTCTTTATTCAGCTTTCTTAAATAGAAATTTCAAATTTCAATTTCCTGCTGTTATGGGCAAGCACTACATGATAAACTGGCACACACACAGAACAGATGCCATTAGCTGGAGAGGAAGAGTGCACAAACAGAAGTTGGAATGCTTTATCCACAGAGGATATTCATTCTTGTGATGCTAAAGTGGCTCTTTTAATTAATTTTGGGATGCTTCTCCCATCACTTAGAACTGATGCAGGAAGGTAGCCTGAGATTTTCAGCAGTGGCTGGCAGCGATGTGTGCAACAGAGACACAAAGGAGCTGTGCGGAACATGAATACACAGCATTTCCTAAAGAGCATGCCCCACTAAAGTTCCTTAAAATATGCTTAAACACCCCAAAAATCAACTCTGTTTTCTAAAAACCCTCATCTCCACCTCTGAATAAGCACTCTGAGGGAGCTCTGAATGGCCATCCCCTTTCTCCTCCTAGTGGAACCTTCTTCCATACCCACTGAAATTAGTCAAATCACTTACACAGTGATCAAAATTAACACAAGAACCCCAGTGTGTTTTGTTGCATTAAAGGAGCTGCCACTATTACTTTAAATAATCAAATTCAGGTGGTATTTTGTTTCAAGCCTCCAGAAACCACTGCAAAAACCACGTGACAGAAATAACCCCTCAATACAAGCACACATCTAGCCTCCCTGCCTTTCCTTTATCCTTGATGCAACCACTTCTTTCCTGCCACTCAACACATAGATTCTGTTTTCTTTGCATCCAGTCTTCTATTAAAATGCATTGAGAAATCACTGTGTAGCTATAATTAATTTTTCTTCTCTTGCCCTCAAAAGACATGCTCAGGGTGCAGTGAGGGCTGAGTGCTCCTCAAGTGTTATAACTGCACTAAACCATGCCAAAGCCTCAAAATTTAGAGGATATCTTAGCTAGAAGCACAATGAAAAAATGACGGAAGTTTAGAAAAGATCCTCAAGTATCTGTGTTGGAGCAAACCAAGTAATAACCACAGTATCTGTAAATTTTCTTTTAATTAGCAAAGAAAAATAATATTTCATGTGCCATTTTATTAAACATAATGTAGCTAAATATCCTAGTAGCTTTTAAAGCAAACACACAGCCCCATCAATTTTTCATGTTTCTCTTTTTTCTTTTTTTCTTTTTTTTTTTTTTTTTGTATAATTACAATGGAAGTTGCAATATGGGACAGAAGGGTATCATCAGTAGATAGAGGGAAAGAAGAGGCTGCTGTGACTTCTATTGAATCGCACAGACACAGCACACATAGCAAGGTGTATAACCAGTGTTTAACAAGTATGCAGCACTGGTCAAACACTCTCCTCCTTGGTGGAAAAAGTGGGAACTTTATGGCCAGCTCAAATGTTCAGTCTCTGATCTATCAAAGGTTCATATGGCTCACTGGACACTGTACAGCTGCTTGCTTGCTTTCTCCACTGGACTGTGGGTTTTTAGTACTTTGTACTAGTCAGACACAGGCTGAATGGTCAAGGGCAGGGAAGGTAATATTGTTATAAATTCATGATGTGAGCATTATTTCTGACATTTATAATGGAAAATTAAAATGTTTGCTGTACACTTTTATAGTGTGTGACTAGGAATATGAGGCACTATGGTGTTGTGCTGAAGCAAAAGCCTAAAGCAATGGAAATTCTTATTTCTTAAATATTTCTGCCACCATCACATCATTATATTACTAGATAGAACTACTGTTGCTCTTGCTGTTAATCTCTTACTCAGTACATGCATAATCAGCATGGGTCTAATGACTTGTATTTGTAGCTAGATCAGTGGCCATAGGCACTGGCATATGGACTGTATGCTTCCTGAACTGTGCACTTTATTAGGCAGAGCTCATTACCAAAGGAGAAATGCTCCAGCCCTGCTGGGTGGGCAGGGATCCTGTTCTGGTTTCCTGGGACCAGCTTCCTATTCCAGGCACCTTGCATCTAGAGACCAAGACAGGATTTAGATTGTGAATGGCTTCATTTATCCTTTGAGTAAATAAAGTTCTACAGTTTAAAACTCGCATTACTGACTCTGGGTTTTTCCCCACTGAAAAAAATAGCAAGGAAAGGAATTCACTGTGCCCAGACCCATTGATTGGACTGAAATGCAGCTCAGCTAACACTGCAGCACCATCTCCTCAGGTCCATTAGACTTGTTAAGTGCCATCTGAAGGTCTGCTCAGGAACACTGATAGCAGAAGCCTTTACAACAGTCTGGTCCCATTAAAAATAACTGAAAATGATTTTGCAGCCTAGGGAAAAAAAAAGTAGGGATATGAATGAAATTAACTCTGACTTGTCTAACAGTAACTTAGTAATTCTAAAGAATAAGAATTTATCGAAAATTATTCTCCACTGTTCCCCCAAAATCTGACTCAAATATTTATTAGCTAAATAACTGCTTTAGATTTAGTGTTTTGTCCTGAAGATCTGAGAAAATTTAGACTTTGTGGGTTTTTTGGCCCCTCCAACCCTGTACAGCCTAATTCAGTCCAATAATCTTCAAAATACTTTAACTCTTAATTTACCACACAGTAAGCTATATTTTCATGTAAAATTGGTTTAATTTTCCTGTTAATAAAACCATTTAAAGCAACATTCAGTAATGTAGTGAAAACAGGTCTATAGATTGACTTCTTGTAACACAAGTTACCAATCGTCATGCGGAGAGGGAAAAACAGTACAGTAAAGCAAAATGCCTGATCAAGAGGAATACATCTAAAATTCAACAAGCAGAGTATCACTTCTACAAAGTACATCCATCCATAATTCTTCAAATGACTGTAAAGAATTAATAAAATTTTAAAATGCAGTTTCAGCTTTTTAAGAAGGAGTTAGTGAGGCACCTTGCCACTATGCTGCAATCCTTTTGCTGCTTGGTGCCTGCAGACACATTTTTCTGTCCGATTTCATGCTTTGCTCTTCTCCCTCACTTCAGCAGACCACCAGACAACAACCACAGGCACAATGGGGAAATGTTCCTATGATGTGGTTTCTGAAATTTGTCTGTTTTTCTTTTCTTGGCAAAAGCATATTAATTTTGAGCTCTGTGCCAGTCCTGTTCCCACTAAATGATAGCTGTGTGAATATATGTGAGTGCTGAATTTGGTTTTTTGTGTTTAGCTAGTTTCACAATGACTTTTTCTGACTCAGCACTCATTCTGGCAAATAAATTCAAATTCTAGTTAGTAGGGTTGCCACTTAGCAAATAAGCAATTTTTTTATCAGTAAATAGATTTATTCCCACTACTTTGATTTTCTTTTCTTTTTCTCTGACATTTAAAATCAAATCCTCATTTTTAAGAATCCTCTAGAGTCTACACTAGATTAAATTTTCAGGTGTTAGTAAGCTGTTGTTCAACCTCAACAGGGCTCAGTTGTGCCTGGCGCCTACTGTAAGCAGTTTAAAAAGTTACTGGCATGATAAGAACAGTCTTTCAAAAGGAAAAAAAATAGTATAATAATAATAATATTTCTAAACATATCCTCTACAGAATGCAGACACTGACAGTTGTTCAAAGGCTATATGATAAAAATGCTTGGGAGGTCTTTTCTGCAGCCCTGCTACAGAAGGCTCAGTGCTGGGGTTGGACTGGGATGCTCCTTTCTTGTTCAAACAGAACAGGTCCCAGGGCAGATGCACTGGTGGCACTCCACTGCCACCAGCCTCCAGGTAAACACAATCCTCTAACTACTCTTTGTCCTTTGAGCCCAACCATCCAACTGCTTTTTAACCAATTATCTGTCCACCCATCAACAGTGCAATGACTCAACTTAGTTCCAAGAATTTTGAAGGAGACTCTGTTGGAAGCCTTGCTAAAGTCAAGGTAAATGACACCCACTGCTGTCAGTTTGGTAAGGTGTGATTGATCACTCACCGGAAAATCCATGCCGTCTGTTGCCAAGCTCTTATTTCTTCACCTGCCCCCAAAATATCCTTCAAGAGGACTTGCTCCATGGTTTTCCCTGGGATCAGTGTTCTGGAAACTACTCTAACTAGTAGAAATTTTTCCAACTTCTATGTAAAATAAATTGTATTGCATGTCCTTCTCTACTACTAGACCGATTTGAAATCTTCAGAGTGGATACCACATTTAATTAATCACTGAACTTCATTTTAAGTTGGTGTCTTCAAGAGCCCCATTCATTAAATTCTACTTCTTTCATAATATCTTTTGTCCATTGTTTGACAGCAGAATTTAAGGCTTAGTTTATAAAATCCCCATCCAAGCTGCTGAAATCTATAGGTGAAGGAAACTTTTTTTATCCCAAAGAAAAATGATGACCATAATTAATTCATTTGAATTCAGTATAGGATAATGCCTTCATTTTAATTTATTATTCGAGTGATATGTTTATTTGCACACTCTTAATTGTCTGTTTTTAAAGAAACCTGAGTTATGGTTTTAAAGGTTAAACACAAAAAAAGTTAGAAAATATATTGCTTTGTGTACTAAACCTGTATTTGGGGTATACGCCCAATCCTAGTATATAAGTGCCTACTAAGATGCCCAAAAGCTGGTTTTGCAAGAAAAGTTCACTTGTAATTTCCAAATTCTGACTCAGAAAGTACATATATTTTTAGCATATTGCTTCTTGCTTTCTCCTATTATTTTTATTCTGTGACTGTAAACTGACAGGGACTGTTCTTTCTGTGTTTAGACAGCACCTGGGCAATGCAGCCCTGGTGAGTGACTGAGGCTCCTGGCAACAGTGAAAGGATCTGCAACATCCATCTAGTTGCTAAATTCTGAGACACTTCTAGATTATGTGTCACTGCCCAAAACGATTTTGCCATAGCTGTATTTCCTTCCTTCCCTTCTCCATACACATGTAGCTTAATATGATGAAATGGGGGTTACAGTTGCCTGGTTTGTGTGGGAGACAATTAACAAGAACTCAGCTTTTCTTCTCCCTGCTCCTGCTCTGCATATCATGCTTCAGGGAAACACAAAATTTGGGGGTACTGCAGCAGATTTGGAGATAGAGCTAATTCCAGTCCTAACTGTGTATTTTGGCATTCCATTAGAAGAATAACTGTTTTTTGCTTTGGCTTCTGAATCAGCCCAGCCACAGAGTTCCACAGTCTGTGAATACTTCAGCTTGCTTGTCTTTACTTGTGGTTCATGAGTTAAAGAAGGTCAACGGCAGTATGAGGCATTTACATCTCAGCAGAAGCTTACCAGAATTTAACAGGACAAAGAAATATTTCATCAACTATAAGTACTCCTCCTCTCAAAAATCCTCCTGCAAATATAGTATATATAGATGTATCTATCTATCTATCTATCTATCTATCTATCTATCTATCTATCTATCTATATATATATATATATTAAGAGTCTCGTAGAAAAATTTGAAAGAATGCTATTAATGCAAAGTGTATAAAAGCTGATATTTAGCAGAGTTTCAAGTTAGTAAAAAGAGCGTAACTTTTAATTACATCTCTGTAGGCTATCTGCAGAGCTATTAGCCAACAAAAATGAGGATATGCTTTAAGAACTGTGTCCAGTTTTCAACTCCACAATTCAAAAAAAGACATGCACAGCCTAGAGAGGGTCCAGATGAGGGCCAC
This sequence comes from Pseudopodoces humilis, assembly GCF_049639895.1. NCBI lineage: Eukaryota > Metazoa > Chordata > Aves > Passeriformes > Paridae > Pseudopodoces > Pseudopodoces humilis. Next base: position 64,086,989 of record NC_142202.1, read on the forward strand.
GGAGATGATTCAGTTGCTGGAGAACCTGACTTACACAGAAAACTGAAGTAATTAGGCCTTTCCTCTCATGAGAAGACTCATGTGACCTCATCACAATTTTCTAGTACTTAAAGGGCAGTTAAAAAGCAGACAGAAGGTCACTTCACAAGGATACACATGAAGAGGACAAGGGACAGTGGGCTCAAGCTCCTTAAGGACAGGTTTCATCTTGAAATAAGATACAGATTTTTCACAGTGAGAAGAATCAGCCATTGGAACGATCTCCCAGTTATGTGATAGTCTCCATCAGTGTAGGTTTTTAAGATAACACTGGACAGGGTGCTAGATAATGTCATTAGGGCTCCCTTTCACATGAAAGTTTGAACCAGATGAACTTCCTATCTTTTCCAACTTAGGCTATTCTATTATTCTATGCCCCATTTACTACTTTTTGTTAGCATTTGGACATGCATTATTAATCAGTTTACTTTTGCTGGGGGCTTTTTGTTTGGCTGCTTTTTGTTTTGTTGTGGGGGGTGAGTGTTTTGTTGGAGTTCTTTGTTCTGGTTTTCTTTTTTGTTTTTAATACAGGAATTCCATCCAAGCCTGAAATTTAGAAGCAGATGGGACAATTTACCATTTGCTTGCCTGAACAAGATAACACCAGAGATCTCTTCAAAATGTTTTATTATCTCCTTTGTCTCATCCTCCTTACAATTCTCCTGGAATCTAAACCAGATTTGATAAATTATTTGAGGATTTGATTTTGACATGAACAGCTGTCTTCTGCTGTGGCTCAAATTCATAGCATGGAACAAATGGCTTATCTGCCTCACACTACTATTCTTCGTCTGTCTGAAATAGCAAAATTATCAGTGTTGCAGTGACCTCTTTTTTTCCATGATGAAGGATCATGCTGACGTTTTTTAATAAACTAAATTACTTTGAACATCTAAGTTGGCAGGGATAAGAAATTAGAAAAAAAAAATTCTACAGTTGAGAAATTGCAGTAAAATGAGAGGAAAGGATTATAAATATCAACCAACAAAATGTAATTTGTGGCTCAGCTTGCACAGATTTTATACTACCTTCATTTGACGTAACTTTAAAGCACAAATCCAGCACATAAACCCCCAGGATTTAAAAACACATGAAATTCAGAAAAAAAAAATACTCCAGGGGATATTCTGATTTATTCTTAAAGGCTGGAAAAATTGCATCTTGAGGTCAGAAGTGACTGTGAAAAAAAAAAAAATTACAGAGGAAAGATCTTATGTAACTTATGCCAAGAACTCACAAATACTCAGGTATGCATAGTTAGGATATATGTGCCAAGAAGAAAATTAGAAGTTCCAAGACATGCAAAGTAATTTCTTTAATAGGCCATTAAAAACATTAATGCATCATGCCCACCTTGCTACACAAATTTACCAGTCAAATATTGAAATTTGAATAGGACAATTTGGCTAATAGATCAAGAATTTTTAAACTACTTTCAACAAGTAGAAAAACATTATAAGTTAAGAAATTCAGTGAAGAGTAACAGAAGTGGTCAGAATGTTGGGACTAATTTTAGGTACAATTAAGTATTGAATACCTCAAACATAGCAAGGAGTTGACTGAAGGACAAGTAACCAGTTACGGATATTTCTTTAAAAATGTTAACATTAATACGATATGGATGAAATAAACTAGGAAACAATTGTGTAAATATAAGTAAAAATTAGGAATAAGCATTTTATGGTTTTCTTTATGAAAAATAAAGAAATTGCATACCATAGGAATATTTGGTATGTGAAGCTTCACTGTAAAAGTGCAGATGTATTATATGATGCAGTTGGCCACTTTTTTATTAAAAAAGGAGGCTTTTTTTGTGGAAAGAGAGCAAAAATTCATAACATTGCAATCACAGAAAAAGTATATTTCCAATAGCTCAAGAAACCAATCAAGAAAGAGTTTCTCACTGCTGCTGTAGCTACCACTGACTATAACAGTGAACAAGTGTTTTTGAGAATGAGGGTAAGCCGTGGCATTCCCCTGAATTCCTGGATAAAGTTGCTACAGAAAGAAATTCTGACCAACACAGCCACAGTCTCACGGCCAGTACCAAAACCTCCCAGAAATTATTGGAGTCTTTCCATGAATTTAAATAGACTTTGACATTCTGCTATAGTGAAATGAACTTATGGCTTCAAGTTCAAGAAAGCCCCGAGGACAAGGTCCTAGTCTTTCTATGCCTAACAAAGGGAAAGAAGAAAAGAAAAGAAAAAAAAGGAAAGAACAGTAAGGGAGGAGGGCAGGCAGAAGAATGGTGGAGGCATAAATGAGAATAGCAACTCTGGGCTATGTACCTCTTGGATAAACTGATAGGGAAGAGAAAAGAGATGATCAAAGGAAACTGGCTTAAGGAAGAGGGAGGAAGAAGAACCTGGCAGAGGGACATGAATAACACAGTTGGCAGACGCTTCATGGACCTGCAAGGATTCAATATCCTCCAAGGACCTCTCCCACTTTCCTATTCCTATTGCAAATTCCAAGAAAACTGAAAGCAAAAAAGCAAAGAAGACAAAGAGGAAAGCTTTTCTGTTGGTGGCAAGAAGTAAGTATGCTAGTTATGAGAAAAAGAGAGAATGCAAATCACAGACTAACAAAATACATATTCTCAGATTCTTGCATTCATAAGTTAACAGTGGAGAGAAGGTTTTAGTTTAGATAAACACTTTTTGGTTAAAGAGAAAGACATATAATCCAAAAAGATGATTAGCTATCGGCATGATAAAAACGGTCCTATATTACTCATGAGCATGCATGAAGCAGAATGGGTGGCCTTAGAAAGGAATTATGGGAAGAGATGGAGAAAAAACAGAGCAGCCACATCAAAAAACTGATGAAATCCATAACAGCAATAAGCTTGTATTAAAAATATTTTAACCTAAGACTGCACGAAGAGAGCCTTAAAATTTTTCATCCTGGGAGATGGTGAGCAGACCAGCTTTACCTATTGATGAAGGCACAGTTCCTCACTGAGGCATGGGTCATGGTCCAGGTGGCAGGTGCTTCTCAGAGCTTTCACCAGCAGTGACTTGAGTGGAAGGGTTTTGCCTCTCTTCCCCTGCCAGGCAGTCCAAGCATTAATATTTATTCAAATGGGATAAACAGTAGAAACAATTTTTGGAAGAAATAGAAATTCAGTTTATTAAGACTATGGAAACTCAATACCAGATATTTAAAAGTATAATCAAGCACTTAGGTCCAGCCATAACATTTAGATTCTATTTAATCCTAATGTATTTTTGTAACTGATTTTTGATGAATCAGCCTCTTAAAAATTTTTACATAAACTGTTCTTTGGATTTATATGCAAATACTATCCTTTGTAAACCAAAATGTTGGCATATATTCCTACCACAGTTTACAAGTAGCCCTACAATTTACCCATCAGATTATTCCTACATTTTCGATGGAAAATAGCATCCAAAGAAAGGAAAGTGCTACCTTTTGGTATACTGCTACAATAAACCCGTAGAGATCACAAAAATTCCCTATGTTAACATTCTTGCAAGAAAGCTAATCTGAATCTGATGGGTTAGCTCAATTTTGTCCTGATTGCTTGACATATGCATTAAGAACAGTTTGGGAAATTATCCACATTATACATGAGCTACTTCAAAGACTGCTAGAGTTTGCCAAAAGTCATGCCATCTTGCAATGTTTTTAGTTGACCAAAATGGTATTCTTACCTCCAGCTGAAGTGAGACACCTGAATAGCACAAAATTCAAAACAGGCCACAAAGCAATAGCTTAAAGACTTGTTGATCTTCTGTACCAGGTCTGCTGTAGAAAAAGGGAAAGAACCTTTCACTTCCTTATGCGCCCTGCCTGCTACAGCAATGTGTGCTTTTTAAATTTCTCAAGACACTTGCTTCTGCCTACTCCTATAGAAACTTCCACACTTACATGTTTGCCTTTGTGCTACAGATATCATACAGATATTCCTGTCCAGTAAACTGGAGTGGTCAAAAAAGTCAGAGAAGTTACAGAAAACAAAAGTCACAGTCTGAGGTAACAGAATAAGCAGTGAAACAATTATTTGGCATAGCTAGCTTAAAATATAGTGAAGGGCCCAAAAAATGGCCTGTCAGAGCAAAAAGTCTCGAACCTTTTAAGAGGAGCAGAGATTCAAACTTTATCTTGCATCACCTCAGATTTCCAAGAGTTCTTCCCACACTCTACATTGCGGGTGACAGTGAAAGCTGTAATTTCTGTGAAATTTTGATAATATTCATTCTGCATTTTGGTGCAGTCTATAATTACAAGCTCCTACAGAGGCTTTCGGGGCTACTTCATTTATGTATTTCTCACAGTAAACCCTGTGAGTAAAATACCCTGCTTAACATACAGAAATATATAAAACCCCTTCAACAACACATTGTTACATCAGGCACCACACCGCTGGTCCAACATCATGTCACACAATTTTTAGCTAGTACATTCTATGTAAACACCCTCGAATATCACATTTGAAATGCAAACACACATGATAAGACATAATGAAATAATTTACTATGCATCTATCTATTTATGTATATAGATATCTATCTAGACATAAAACATAATGTAACATAAAGACAAAGCAATATTTTATTTTTCTCATCAGCCAATTAAATTTTGCTCAAACAGGCACTATACATAGTTAGGATTCAAGGAGTGAGACATTTTGAAGAGTTCAGACAAAGCTCTATACAATACTGAAATGTAGATAACAAATGTAACAAGGTTTACCTAGGGACACTTTAAGCTCATTGCCACGTATGTTCTTTAAACGTACTTTGTCCCTTGGTGGTGCAGAAGCAAATTAACAACAAGGGAAATCTACTAAGGAAAGCAGAAGGTGTACATTAATTTCACACCTAATTATTAACTAATTTTCTCAGGCTCTGCCAGAATAATCAGCACTTGAAACAGCTTCACTTGTTCCCAATGAGCCTCTGCTGCGCCTGTGTTTAAAATTCCAGGGGGGGACAGTTACAGCAGGATGAATAATAATGATTGCACGGAGCCTGAGTCTGGGCCTGGCTTGGGCACTCTTTCCATGGGGCTGGCACCACATTCCTTCATAGTACCAAGAATGACTAGGACACTAATGCTAGTGCAGATAGATGTAATTTCTTTCTGATAGCTGTGCTACACTAGCATAAAACTGAAGGGGAGGATGATACAAGTGAGGTAGCTCCATTGGTTTTGTGTTGCTATAAAATTGTAACAGGATTAAGACAAAGTCTGTGTTATTCACACTGGAAAAATTATTCAGGACAAATTAATTTTCATGAAGTATTATGAATGAAGGCTTTGGTGCTCTGATACAAACAATATGTAGTGTTGGGAGATGACAGGTTCAGCTAACAATAAATGAAATACAAATAATCTTTGACAGACAGATGACATGAAAGGCTGACAGGAGTTTTTTCTACATGCTGCCTCTTTTGTAGATAAAACTTCTAAACATACAGCACACTTAATCAGTTCCTTATATGTTTGATCCAGATTGCCCTTCACTTCCTTCTGTACCCCATGCAGATTTTAATTTGCTGTAACATCTGTCTGATAAAAAGTCTTACATTTATACAAAATAAGTGAAAATTTGAAAAAACCATTATGCTTACATAAAGATACAAACACCTTCTACACCCTATTCTTATTATATTATTCTAGGTAACAGAAATTGATATATAACCTGTCATTGACCTAGAGAAAGAAGCACATGTGAAAAATGGAAGACATTTAGGACCAGATTCAGAAGGTCTGAAACTGAAAATTAGGGTGCAGCCTCCTATTTGGCTCTGAAAACACCAAATGCCTACACAACTCTTTACACTTCAGTCTCACAGTGCCCACTGACAGTATCTAACTCAGCTCCAGGAACTGGGAACTCAAAACAAATCTGCTCCTAGGAGAATTTTTTAGTGTCTGAGAAGCAGGCTAGGCTGAGCAGGGCTTTCTTCTTCTGCTGAAGATTTGTGAAGGAGGTCACGATTTGCCAAAGAGGGAGGGAAAGCCAACAAATGGAAACTTGTCTCTGCAGAGACTCTTGGGTAGGAATGAGTTGTGGGACTGTCTCTATTGTCAGGACTGATCATCCATTTTATATTAAACAGTGACTGGACTTCATAAAAACAAAAAGTACCAACACTCCCACATTAGTACTTAACCACAACGCTACAGTCAAGCTTCATCACTGTGTAAGATTTCAAGGAATTGGGGTGTCATGGTTAACATGCAAAAAAAAAATCTGCATGGGGTAAATACCAAAAAGAATAAATGGTTCTGATCTGCAAAGTCAGATTCTTGGCATCCATTGCCTTCAGAAACAATTGAGAATGTGCAATGACACTCAGGAGTGATCTTCAGGTAGCTCTGAGGCAAAGCATTACAAATATAAACTAATTTTCAAAGACAAGAGCAAAAACCATAAAATCCTAGCAGAGCTTATTTACTGCTTTATACCAAGATCTATGCTTCCATAAGACTTTATGGAATTGCACCTAATTTACCATGGATTATTTCTTGAATAAAAACTAGGAAGAAAGGGAATAATAATTTCCCCATAATTTTATATTATTTTCATCACAGTAGGTAACCTACCTATAATAAAAATCCTCCAACTCTGTTTTGTAATACTATGTTTATTATTGAGTTATATGCAATATAATACACATCAATACCATATGGTGCATAAGCAGTAACATAAAGAGTATGAAACACAATGGCATTACAATTATTTAGTGCTATAAACACTATAAAGCATCAAAGCTAGCAAAATTAATCTAAAAGTAAGCAGAAATGTATTTTTAAAGTGTTCTGAGAGCTTTGAGAACTACTCATCTGTGAGTAAATCCTCCTTCCTCCTTAAAACAGGTTGAATCCTCCACTGGTATATTTTGATAGATCCATCAGCATAAATCAAATAAATCAACCTACAATAGCCTAGAATCTACATCCACATGGATTCTTTCTTCCAGCTACTGCATTATCCTCCAGTGCAAGCCCAGGAACCTCAGTTAAGCAGAAAAGAGTGCACCAAAAGGGAATCTAGTTTTAAAATAATAATTATCACATTCTTAGCATACTTTCCATGCTACAGGAGTGCTCCAAGGATTCCAAGTAGAATAATCAATCTCCAGTCAAATCACAAGTTCACAAAACCCATCTGACAGATGACAAAGGGATAAAGTTTACACTCAGCCTTATCAAAATGGAATATGCTCCCACTTGCTTTGACTGTAAAGCCAGGTAAATGAATTTCCAACCCCCATCTTTACTCCAGAATCACTTTACTTTTAGTCCAGAATCACAGTTTTTTCCACCACAGCAGCACTGACGCGCACACTGCAGGTCTGGTATAGTAAACAAGATCATTGACAAGTTGGAAAAAACATACCTTCTGAATCAAGAGACCTGAGTCACATCTTGTGTATTCAAATAAACTTCTAACCCAGGAGAACAGGGGCTCAGTGTGTGTTTGTTCTGGCTATTGCCCAGACAGGTGCATAAGTACAATTGCCTAGATGGAGAAGGTGATTCCCAAAAAAAAAAAGAATTGAAAAGATGAATTTTCTGAACTGAAGAGCAGAGAAGGGATCTGGACAGGCTGGATTGATGGACCAAAGCTAGTTGTCTGAGGTTCAACAAGGCCAAGCTCCAAGTTGTGCCTTTCGGTCACAACAACCCAGCTTTACAGGCTGTATGATAAAATATGCATTGCAAAATTTGTAAGAGTCCATGAGCAGGTGTATCAAGATATAGAAGTGTTTGTCCTATTGCTCAGTGAAAGGAGTTGGACTGACAAAATCCTGTCTCTATTGGAATTTCAGTCACATCATGAGGGCACTAAAAAATACCAGTGAAAATATTAAATATTCTTATTATTATTTAGAGATTATTTTTCATGTCAAAGAAATCGGTATTTGCAGATTTACTGAATCAAATTCGTTCTTAACACTAAAATTCACTGGAATTATATTGAGATGAGGGTGGCATATTGACTTCAATAATGCAAAACTGTAACACTTTTTTTTTCCAAAGACATTAGATTCATTATCTTAAGGAATGTGTGTTACTAATTAGATTCCATTGCACAACAGATTACATAATAATCTTAAAACAATTTTTTATTAAAAGACCATGTTTTGTGTATTAAGGCATTCAGGACTGGTGTTTTCCATCACCCATCTTTCTTTATTTCAGACACTGTATTCGTTCAGAAAATATCCAAAAATCTTTCTAAGATGTAATATTCTGTTAGGATCACAGACATTATATAAGCAAAATAAAAGAAAAAGTAAAACCAAGTGTTTTCTAGAATTTAAATAAACAGTGTTGTTACCAAGCAATGCTTTTACTATTTCTTTAAAACATCACTTTGAGGAGGAGGTCACAGTTTGCTAGGACACAAAATATTTGAAAAACAAAGCACACAGTTCATGTTGCTGTAAGTACGCAAAGGAATAAAGCATGGCAAAGGATGGGCCAAATTCTGTCTTCCTGGGCCTGTCTTTCAAAGAGTACAGCTTCAAACAAGCAGCAAAGAGTATGATTTGCTTACTTTTCAAACATTTTACAACATTCCAAAAATGAACAGAACAAAGTTATCTGTGCGTCACATCTGGCTAGATTAATCTGTACTTGTAGAAGAGACTCTTAAAAGAAGATCATAACTTATATTAACAAGAGAATATAAAACAACAGCTTACGTAGCAAATGTCTCCAGTATTTGACTCCCTGCAAATATTAAGATTACAGACAGCACTTGGTTGATGATGCAGGAAGGAAAATGTATTGTGTTTGACACTGGGATTCAGAACTATAGCAGGATAAGCCATTGGGTAAAGAGAGCAGTAGTTTATCTGGACGGGTACAATTTCCAGAAGACAAATGGGAAACAGGAAAGGGAAGGTGTGGTGGCTCAACACTTCAACCACAAGTAACAAAATCACTTTTATCACTTGTAGTAATAATGGTGTAATAAAGGAAGTGATAACAATGACACATTTTAGCGAAATCTAAGAGGGAGCAGAAATGCAAAGAGGAGTAGCAGTCAGTGTCTGCAAAAGAATACATCAGCAGCTCAGAGGAGCTGATGAATGAATTCTGAAGTGCAGGAATTAATGCTGATCTTGAGAGGAAGTCTGAAGGAAGTTACTTTAGCAATATTTTACTAAGGATGAACATAAATTGAGCAATTATAAAAATATTCAACTTCAGGATATCAAAGTACTGTTTTGAGATGTAGCACAAACAGTCATTGGTAAGGACAAAAAGAAAGATGGACAATACTAAGGCACAGGAATATTCACATACAATTACTGAAAAAGGCCAAGTTTGCTGAGCAAACTCCTTAAGAAGCACAGTGTAATAAATTCTGTCAGCATAATTTAAAATTGTAGCATTTGTGTTCCATGCACATTTAGAAGTGGAAATTATTTAAAAAAAAAAAAAAGAAAGAAAAAAAAGAAAAAAAAGAAAAAAAAGCCCACAATTTCTTCCTTACTTTTCTCTCAGGATGAAACATTCAGATCTGAAGGCATGCAAGGATTAGAGAGTCCATTTGGACCAGTGAAGACTCACAAAGGAGCCCCTGCTTATGTTTTGCATTTTCTTTGGAAGCATGGTCATTAGCAGCTACGCAATTGACAGAATCACAGCATAGGTAAGGATAGAAGGGACCACGGGAAGTCATCTGGTCTAAACTCCCTGCTCAAGTCACACAGCACAGGATTGTGTCCAGGTGGTTCTTAAACATCTCTAGAGGGAGAGACTCCACAACCTCTCTGGGCAACCTGTTTCAGTGTGTGGCCACCTGCACAGTAAAGAAGTTCTTTCTCATGTTCAGGTGGAACTTCCTGTGCATCAGTTTCTGCCCATTGCCTCTTGTCCTATTGCTTGGCACCACTGAGCACAGCCTGGATCCATTGTCTTGACACTCCCCTTCAGATACTGGTAGACATTGATGAGGTCCCCTCTCAGCTGTCTCTTCTCAAGGCTGAACAGGCCCAGCTCCCTCAGCCTTTCCTCTTAAAAGAGATGCTCCAGGTCCCCTCATCATCCTCATAGTCTTCTGCTGGACCGCAACAGGAGCTCCATGACTCTCTTGTACTGAGTCATCAAAGTGGCATTTCTGGGACAGCAGTACCAGTACCTGGGCCCTTGTCCTGGATGCATTGTGAGGGCAGCCCTGGAGCTGACAGAAGAGTGCAGGCAGAAGAATGAACTGACATAATGCAGTTCTGTTAGTGAAAGACAAAGGGGAGGAGAGCACTGCTGCAGAGATATCTTTGTGGGCTTCCATGATCCTCCATTTAAACTGCAGTGGGATCTGCAATTCCCTGACCAGGCAACCACTAGCAAAATGAAAGGAGACAAAAATTCTCTAAATTATTTTGTATTTCTAATGTTGATGCAACTGCCTTGCCTCAGTAGCAGAAGCATTTTACAACCATGCAGTGTACCACATCTGAAGCAAAAGCAGAAGTGTTAAAGTTTCTTTTTTAGTTAAAACTCTGCAATGCTGTGAGGTAGTTGGCCTGAGTGGCTCTAGCAGTGATTTTAAATGATTAAGATCAAATGGTGGAACTGAAAGGAATCCTACAGACAGGCTATAATCTTTTTTCAGTGATCACACATACTATTTGTAGTGTTTTGAACTGCTCATGTAGTGTCATTTACAACAAATGAGCTTACAGTTCACTTCAGAAAAGGCGTACAATACAGGCTTCAATGAAGACAATGAAATGGATAATTTTAACTGCAAGCAATAGTAAACAGTTACTTAAAAATATTTAATACTTTTGGAATCCTCTTTAGCTTACAAATATTTATCATACAAAAGAATAAGCAATTCTAACACTCCAGGTCAACATAGTTTCTTCATATTTTCTAGTGATATTGTACATCCTATGTCTACAACTACAATTATGTCATCAAATTTTTATTTAAGCATATTATTAACATACATAAATACAAGTATATTTACATTGAAAGAAATGTTGCATTAGAGGTCAATAGGTTCAATTCACGCAACTCCTGAATATTGCTGCCACCTTCAGGAAATACATGACAAAAAAGGACCAAAGTATTAATTAGAAAAGAAATGGAAAATTAAGTCAAGGTCTATGATGCCACTTGTTTATTATGTTGTACTTCTGTGAGATTAATTTTCATAATGGCATATAAAGATAATTTCATTATTCTCAATTTCCAACAAAGACCTAAGTCTGATGATAAGAGGTCTGCCTAAGGCCAGTCAGAGCTAGTAACACATGTCCTTGGCTCCTTGAAGTTTCATCAAAAGAAAGTTGTGGATTGGAAAATTATTTTATTGGCACTTGGATATTTATATTATCATTGAAGCTTATTTTGTCTTTGATTCTTTGAGGTAGTTACTTAGCATTCCAGTATAGATTTTATCCCCTCAGTTCCGGTAGTTATTTTTACAACCACAATCAGAGCACCTATTGAAAACTGCATCATAAAATACAGATGGAAAAATCAGTACCTATATATTCATTAAGTTATATTTTTAATCAATAACATTCCTGATTGGTATTGGACAGGCTGATTCAGAGTTGGTGTTTAACAATGTTATGCGAGAGTTCTATCGATTTCCTGACAGTTTCTCACTTTTCAGAAAAAAGAGATCAGAACAGCAAAGTAAGATCTTCAGCCTTTTTGAAGTGTCAGCATAACTGAAATTTAATCACCAAATAAGCAAACTGACCTAATTTGATTTTTGATTCCTGTAATAGTTTACATGCATCTTATACCAGCTTAGCTCTCAACAGGTATGTACAAAGTCATCTGATGTAACTCTAGACCTGTCAGGACACTTTACATTTTCCCTGTTACGGAACTGATATAAATTCTGTTTGCGTGTATTCTTACACAAGACTTCTAAGTGCAGCTGATAGCATAAGTTCTCCAGCCTGCAACCCTTGTGACCATTTACCCACCATTTCCTTAGTGTTTGTTTTAACGGAAACATCTATCCAGGGGTTAGTATTTCCCCAGAGTGCACAGGGAGGAAAGGACAGATGGTCTCCAAAACAGAAAATTTCCTTTGGAGATTATTTAAAAATATTTTCCCATAAGCAGTAATATTTTAAGCAGTTTCCTTTTTGATATTTATGATTAGATTATGATCTAAAGATGTCTTAAAACATGTTCATTGTTCCTCCAAATTTGGGAAACTGCCATAGATGTGACGTGCGAGGGCAACAAATGCCACAGCATTCATACAAGGCTTGATGAAGTGTCCTCGTTTTTTACTTGCAAGCTCAAGAACTGCTTAAGGAATGTCAGTGAGCAGAAAAGTGGTGAAGACTTCTTGTGCTACCTCCAGAACCAGAATTCACACTTTTTTCTCCTTTCCTAACTTATTTCTTCCTTTTCATATCTTAGTCCCAGTCTGGGAAACTCTAAAGTGAGGAAACCTTTGCTCCTTCTGATCACTTAGCTCTGAAATGGGAGAATAGAATATTGCTTTTGTTTGGGTTTGGTTGAGTTTGTCCTAGTCAAGTGGAGTTTGCCTTCCCTTTTAGTTCTTTGGTATATAATCCTTTGTAAACTGTATCAGCCAAGGAAAGGCTGATAAACTGGAATTTCAATAGATACTGGCTGTGCTACATTTTTTTATGAGATACTAAACCCCAATTCCTTTAGTAGGTCCTACATGCAGAGTTTGTGAAAGTCTTAGCTAGAGTCTTGGAGAAGCTAACAGTTGTGTATCAACTACATAAATCAAAAATTTCTCCAGACTTTGTGTATCATCCAGAAAAAGTACTCTTGTGGGAAGTTACAGTGAAGAAAAAAAGCTAGAAAGAGCAGAAAGTGGGGAAAGAAATTGTGTTTCTGGGCACTAACACAAGCTGTTTCCACTACTACCAGCTGTAAAGAAGATTACTCTCTTTTCCACAGTTTCCTTTTTTTTTTCTGGTCTGCCACATTGAAGACACTGCAGAAACTTTTCAAATTTACAGAAATTTGGCATAAAATGATAATTCAAATATTGGGACATGTTCAAGGTATGAGGAGAAAACTATATCAATTAAATTTAACTTCTCTATAATACTTAAATTACTCTATAATACTTAAATTACTCACATTCCTATAATGTTTTTCAGTTTGAAACTCTGCTTACTTTATATGCTAAACACTCTAGGAAGTTGTGTACTTGTATCCTTTAATTTTCTAAAATTAAAGAAGTCAGCACTGTAACTTTCTGATGATGCTGAGATCTTACGAAGAGTTATTTTATCTCATGCCTTCCTGAACTGGAGTTAGGAGCCAGGCCTTCCTGTTTGTACAACTGAGAGAGAACATCTGGAATATTTTTATCAAGGAGAAGGAATTTCTAAAGTAAGAGAGAGTGTAATTTCACCAGTGTGAAATCCACACGAACAATTTCACAGTGACTGCAACCTCTCTCATGTGACAGACATCCATCCATGTAAACATACTGTACTTGAGAATAGTGTTCACTCTGGAGTATCACCCTTGGAGGGTGTCTGTCTGGATGCATCCTTATAATCATGGCCAATGGCATCTGAGGTGTGCCGGCTTTATTCACAAGAAAAGGCTTCAGGTTCCAATGGCTACAAAGCGCGGCTAAAGAAGCTGGATGCAACACAGAGGGTGGGAGAGGGTAGAAAGAAATTGAAGGATTTCAGGAACATCACAAGGACATCTTTCTGTGATGACACTACAAGTGTAACTTTTCTTATAAGGTGTTTTATAAGATAAGGAAGGCTTCTTAAAGTGGAGGCTCTTTCAATGAGGACTACAGATGCTGAACAATATATACATAGATTTTTTTTTCTATTCCTTATCAGCTATGAAACTGAGATGCTGTCACTTGAATCAGTGCTTGTGAAGTGATAAAGGAATTAGAAGTGTTGCACCACAGCTCTCAGTTGGTATGAGGACAGAAAAGAAGCAAACCATTCTGCTGCCTGTGAAAGAAGAACCTGGCATGGATGAGGAATAAACTGCTGTCACTTGTAGCCCATTCCAAACAGTGCACTTTAGAAGATGGGAGAGTGCATGGCCAAGCTAACAGGACTTTGGTCAGTTTACTGGTGGCCCTTTGCAAGCAGCAGTCAGCAGAAAATTTCTCCAGTTTTATTTTGTGGGTACCTGAGGGCACTGGCCATGTTCAAGCACCGAAGAGCTCACTGCTAAAGGTATCACAGAAAATTTGTTGCAACCCATTAAAATCTGGTTTCTGAGAATAGGCAGTAAGAGAGATTTGTGTTCCTCCCGAATCATCCCTTTTCAATAGAAGTACTGTGGTTTACAAACTTAATTCAACTGTGCAAGTGGATGCCCACAACTAAGTAGAGCGCTGTTAACTGAAGGGGCTACAGGTCCAGTTAAAGGAACCAGCCCTCATGGAAGATTAGTGTTACATGGAAGATAACATTTAAGGGACACATCATCGTGGAAGATTAGCATCACCCAACATCAGAATCACTAGAAAAATGTAGGAGGAAAGGAAACTAATGCACTGTGTAATACCTTGCATGCAAGCACTGATGAACATCGTTATGAGTGCTTACAGTAACTAAATTCTGGTTTATTATAGCTGACCCAATAGAAAAAATTTCATATCAAACTGCTTTTCCTGTTTTTGTGTTATGCAAAACGTTATGTTTGATGTATTTATTTGAGAGAAAAAAAGTTTGTTATTTTTAATATTTCCTTAATTACAGGAGGGAATGTAGAGTTAAAGAGGACTGAAAAATTCCTTGCCATTCATTATTTTATTTATTGAGACAGCCTGCTCCCCTGCTGATGCAAATTGGGAATAACAGCACGACTGTATTCCTTTGAGTGGGAAACCTGGGGGCCACCACCCCCGGCTAAACAGAGAGAAGCCTGAAGCCAGGAGTGCTGAGCATTCCTGAGCTCTGCTGGGGATGCCCGTACAGCAAACACATCCCCGCGCCGGCCGAGCTCCTCTCCCGCCGCCCTCACGGAGCCCTCACGGCGGCCGCCACCGCGGCAGCGCCACCCCGCGCGCCCGGGCGGCCCACGCGGCTTCTCGCGATGTTTCCAGGGCCCGGCGAGACTCGGCGGCGGCGGCGCCGCGGTTGCCAAGGGCCGCGGCCGGCCAAGGTGAATCCCGCGGGCCGGGCAGCGGCGCGGGCTGCGGGCAGGGAGCCGGCCCGGGGCTGGGAATGCGGGGCTCCCGGGGCACGGGGGAGCGTGGCGGAGCTGAGCGGGTGGGAGGGGCGAGCGCATCCGAGGTGCCCGGGCAGAGGTCGCTCGCGCTGTCAGTGATAGCTGAGGGAAGCGCCTGAGCAGGGGTAGCATCTCCCGACGCTTGGGAAGAGAACGTCGCCTCTCCTCCTGCGTGGCTTGTCCCAGGAATGCTGGTTGTTGGCCAGCCCTGGTGCGAAGCCGAAGGACGGGGGTAAAGCGCCAGAAGGGGCAGGGGTTCTCGCACTGCTCGCGTTCTGGGAGCTGCTCTCCTCGGTTTGTTGCTAAAATTGCTTCCCTGTCCAGGCGGAGGCTTGTGTATGGATAAATGCTGGCAAAAACAGGCCGCTTCTGAATCGTTGCCTGAGTTGTGGGGCAGGATTTGCATTTGGGATAGTGCCGGGACCTTGAAAAGAGTGCCCAAACTGGACTTTGGGTAAAGCTGTAATTTAGGGAGAAAACGACCATTTAAATGTTGCCTGGAAACTGAATGGGGGATATGCCTGCTGGGCAAATAACCTCCAAAGCAACAACCACCAAAAAAACCCAAGCACAACAAACCACAGACTTTCACTAATGAAGTGTAAGATATGTATCTTTGTTAGTGGTTGCATAAGCCAGGTTAGACTTTTCAAGGCAAACTGGAGGTGAAGCTGCAATATTCTTACGATTTCTCTCTGAATAACCTGAGCAGGGCTTTGCATTGACTGCCAGCCAGTGTCTGGATACCTTGCACTTCTAAAAATGCCTATTTATACCAAAATACTTGGTGATTTTTTTTTCCTCCCCCAGGGAATTAGGATATTGTCTTATGTTTATATAGACCTAAAAGAGCATTGACTTTAAGTATCTTGAGATTCTATAAGACAGCTGCAAATCAGTAAGTTAAGATTATTGCAAGGGATTTGGGGTGTTTTGTTTGTTTGCCCTGAGTTTTAGTTTAATGAAATTTCTGGTAACATGATTGAGTTAATGTTGAATTATGATCAAAGTGGTCAGCTTTACTTACCACAGAAAAGTGCTACGTTGAGGATCTCAGCTGGTGCTATACTGCTGCTTTTTTTTTTTTTTTTTTCCTGCTTGATACTATTTGATACTTAAGCAGTAATTTACTATGTTGTCTCTTCCAGGTGTGTGTGTATAGTTTATTCACAGTTGCTTAGAGGGTCTTTAATTTTTAATTCAAAAAAGTCAAATATCTCTAAGTAATTTTTCCTTAAATAGGCTAGAAATGTATAAGCTAAAACTGCCTCTGAGGTTTGAATGTATTCCATGGCATATAAATATTTTTAAGCCATTGACTAATCAAGATCAAAAATGAGCTGGTGTATTTTTTTTTCAGCCTTTGAAAATTTAACTGATGTCTATCTCCTGGACTTGACAGATGTTTCCAGTTTCTCACTGCTTCTTCTCCTCCTAGTTTTTCCCAGCAGTTTCTGTTTAATTTAACAAGACTCTGTCAGGTCACTGCTGTTGATTAGCACAGGGCAATTAAACTGTTCTGATAATTCCATCTGGCCCTTGCAAAAGCTGGCAGTACTTTCAGTCATGGGCACAGCAATAGCTCTGAGCAGGGGGACTCCAAGGTCAAAACTGGGTAGTAATAGTGGGTGAGAAGCAGGTGAAAGACTATTTATAAGGTTTTCTTATCAAGATACAGTCATTACATCTGTAAAACTTTCCCTCCTTTTTTTTCTTTTTTTTAGCTTACTGTGTGGTCTTGTGCCTCTGTGATGGGCAAGTACAAATAGGAATATTCATGCTTTTCTTAATGTATAGTATATCTCCTTTAACTACATTATGCTACAATATCAGGAGTTTTAGTGAAACTGATTTGATTGATTTGTTTTCAATTTGTCTGAAGATAAGCTCTATCAAATATTTCCTGTCTGTGGTTGTGTCTTTTGATAGAAAATCCTGTTGATAACAGTAAAAAAGTGGCAATTTAAGGGATTTAAGGCTTTTCTTAGCATCTTGAGGAAAAACAAAACAATGAGTTTCTTTTCCTTCTATTTGTTTTCTACAGATGTCTCACTTTACAAGTGAAGATGAAGCTCTATTACAATCTATGCTTAGACAGTTGCTGCTGAGTGTGAAGGAAAAAATCACTGGAGCCCCATCAGTAGAATGTGCAGAAGAAATTCTCCTGCATTTGGAGGAAACTGATGAGAATTTTCACAAGTAAAGATAATTTTTTTTGCTATTTTTAATATTTAGAAGAAGTTGGTATGTGTTAAGCTGTATTATTCCTGGGAAATGTCTACACTTTATATTGCTTTGTAAATGTGTATGTACTTGTACATTTATAGATATTTCTGCCACTAATCAACTCTCAGATGATGCTAATTTAAAGAATAAAATTGATGTCATTTTCTTGGTTTGCTTTTTTCCCCATCCACTCTTGCTAATATATTTTTTTTACTGTAGTAGTGATTAATTAACTGTTTGTGAAAGAGGAATTTACAAAGCTCTGGTGCATGTGCACACATAATGTACTAAATGCACATGTGAAAAGGTGCTAGAAGAAGTAATCACTGAGACTCTCAGTATATTTGACACCTGCTAGACATCACAGTCTTGTTTTTCAAAATAGGGTTCTTTTTCAGAGGGCCATTTGGCTTTCATATTTGATTGTTCTCTCTGGCCTATATTACTGAAAATGTCTATCTTATCAATCTATTCAAATCATTATTTTAATTTATTTTTTAAGTAAAACAGACATGTATCCCCATCACACAGCCGTTAAGTCAGATTTGACAGTGTGACCTCACTTACATGCAATCTAGATTTCCAGATCCCACACTCCTCTTTCCTTTCCATGATGTTATAACTTGATTATTTTTTTGCTACGTGGGAGATTTTTAGTACATATTTTATGGCAAGCCAAGAGAATATCAAGCTGAAATGACTTGAATACATTTTAGTAAGAAACAGATCTCTGTGACATGATTTCTTCTGAGAAATCTGCTTTCCTATAATTTTTTTTCAGAAGTGGCACTATTTACATTCTCTTAAATTTACCTAGGTATTAGCATTCCTTTGTCAGTAGTAGGAGTTAGGTAAAAGTAAATAAGTGAAATAGAACTAGGGTTTATCTAAAATTTCACTGTAATTTTAAAATCTTGATGCTTGCATGTGTTTTGAAGATTCTTTAAAAGGTATTTTAGCTCAGTTTTAGTTTTTGTTACAAATTGTATTGGATTACACTGTTGCTTGTACTCTTGTGAATTTTGAGTAGTAGGTTGCTGGGTGAC
This sequence comes from Pseudopodoces humilis, assembly GCF_049639895.1. Taxonomy (NCBI): domain Eukaryota; kingdom Metazoa; phylum Chordata; class Aves; order Passeriformes; family Paridae; genus Pseudopodoces; species Pseudopodoces humilis. The sequence continues at coordinate 64,105,474 of NC_142202.1, forward strand.
AAGCATGAGAATAAAAGAATTTGGTTGTAAACATATCAAAGTTGAAAGACATGTAATTCTGAAAGAAAAACATTTAAGAGAAGATATATACAATAAATCTCAAACAAAAAAAATTGGAATTATTTTTGTCATTTTTTTCTAAGAACCTAATAGAATAGGCAGGGTGAGGGAGTAGTCTGTAAGTGGTTGAAGCAATGCCTGTGTAGCTTTTCCTTTTACATCCATTACTCTTTCTTTTATTTTAGAAAATTTGTGATCTGATATATTTTATTTTCATGAGAACAGTTTTAATTTACATTTAATGGAAAATCAAGTGATCTTAAAATTCAGAACATGAAGATTACTGTCTGGTGCTGCAATATTTCTGGAGGTATTCTTGTCTTGTTTGTGACCCATGGCAGTAGAGAATGGTTTTCATGGAAAGTCAGAGAGGTCATATGGTCATTTATAAGTGAGGTAATTAATAAAATTTCTCCTTAACCTATCAATCGAGATAGCAAGGTCTGTTATTAGTAGTGTGTGCTTTTGGACTGTCCAGTGCTCTAGTTCAGCTCAGCATTTTCAGCAGTACTGTGTCTGCCTGCCTCATGTTTACTTGCAGGCAGTAATTTTACCAGGTTTAGAGGCCTTACTTTACATTTTGATCCCACTTTGATGTAGAAAAGACAGAAATCCAGGATCCTTAGAAAGCTAATAAAAAGGAAAATTGAATCAAGTACAAAACTTCTGTGCAGTAGTAGACATCAGAATTTTAAACTACATAATTAACATGTTTTCTGTTACATTAGAGGTATTTTTAACACCACCCCAAGTGTGATACCTTTGTAAATCCTACCAGATCAGTCTGAATTGTTTCTGTTTGTGAAGAAGTAATGCTGTCATTGCTGAAACATATAGTTGTTACAAAACATGTCTAAGGTGGAAGAATAATGCAGAAGGTGAAGACTAAAGTAGTGGTGTGAAGAGTGATGTGGTTACTCTGTATTTCAGAGTGAAGGAGTCACTGCAAAAACATATAGCCTGGAAGTGTTGCCCTTGTAAAACAAAGGGGAGACAGTTTCATGAAAGCTTTAATGCAGTGGAGAGTTGTGTGCAATTTCACTAATGAACACAGAAATAAATATGTTTTGCATCCTTCTTGAGCTGTATTTCTGTTACTTTCACTGAGAGCAAGAATGGAAAGGTAGGGGAAAAGAAATACACTGACCTTATGGAAACTGAAGTAGGCAATCTAGTGAGGAGGTATCTATCATGATATAATTTTGTGTGCGTTTTTTTGTTTGTTTTGGGGTTTTTTATCCAAGTTAGTGTGAAGTAGTTGCACATCTACTTTTGATACAAATCAGATTAAATTATGCATCTGCTCTTACTATATGATTACTTTTTTGTGTGTTTCTGTTTGCCTTGCCCTTTATGTAAATCACAAAACTATCCAAAAATGAAAACTGATTTATTCTGAGCAGTACTCTTTAGTAATTTCTATAGCTAATAAAAAGTTGGAGGACCCAGGGAGAGTCTTTAGTTTGAGATCTCCGTCTGATTATTCTATTCTTTCAGCAAGTGTCTGTGGGTATCTGATCATAAGATTGCATAGCAGTGAATCCTTGAATTTAATATGTTTGTGTACTCACAGACAGCTGTTTTGTCAGTTTGACTGAGATCTGTGTATTTTCATGGCACATAGAGTTTCATAGGCCATAGGTGTTCTCATATGTTCTAATTTATAAACTATGTTTTCTGTGTATCTTCTAATTTTGTATGCATAATGCATAAATAATATTAGGAGACAGTTTATACTCTTAAGGCAGTCTTAGACAGTTTATACTCCAAGACATGATCAGAGTGCTATAAGGAACGTTTCTTTTGGAATTTGAAATTTCTTGATACTTTGTTTCTTTTTTTAATACTTGACCTTTTGTCTGAGTGGATTTCTACTTTTAGAAGAAGTATAAAGTGAAATTGTGCTATTTGATAAACTAACTATTGGTTTGTTTCTTCTATTTGATATTGTTTCTTCTTACAATATGCTGATAATGACCATATTGAAGAAAATCAAACTGTAATGTGTTATTTTACACTCCTGAAATTTATTTCTATGCAAGTCATAAGCTCTTTCCTCCGGGTAACAGATCTACTGGGAGAGAAGATAGTGGTTGTTGATATAATGTTGAAAATGTTCCATGGTGAATTAAAGGAGATATTACATTTTAATTTTGCATATTTCTTGCAGCTATGAGTTTGTGAAATACCTCAGACAATACATAAAAAATACTGTGGGACCTGTGATTGAAGAAGAAACAGAAAAATGTACCTCTGCGCAAAATCAGAGTGAAATATCTGGCTATGACACACTTGTCCAACATCTTACTAAGAAAGCCCGTGAATCAAAAGAGTGAGTATATATCTGTAATTCACATCTCTATTTCTTCTTTTGTCTTAGTCTTCCTTTCACTTTTCTGTAACATATTTTGAAAAAATAAGATCTGAACCAATAAAAATTCTGAACCTGTAACCAAAATCAGTGCTAAGAAATTCAGATATTGCTGCCCTACATTGCAGTTTATCATGCTTTGTCTCACACTGGAATTAAGGTTGTGAACAATTGCATAAAATGATAGGTAGAAAATATGTGAAATTTTTGAGGTATTTAGGATTTTAGCATCATCAGTTATTTTAATGTGTTGCAAAATAAGAAAACAGGAAAATAAATGTTAGGATGACCATTTTTCAGACTGTTGAAATATGCTGTTTGCATAATTTTGTTTCAAGGATCAGGACCTTAGGGTTTTGTGCCCATTCAAATTGGTAGAACAAACTCCAGTGAGCTAAATATGTATCTTATATTTTTAATTTGACATGTAGGAGGATATTAAAGCACAATATGATAATTTGTATCTTTGATGACTGTAAAATAAATAATTGTAGCATTAACATAAAAAATAATTTGAAATAAAATATCAACATTTTACAACAGTAAGCTTCTTTGAAGCATTTTTTTATTTTGAATTGCTTCCCTGTGGATATTATTTTTCAATTTATGGAAATTAGAAAAACCCTGGTTTTGTTGAAAGAAAATTATTTTGTGTGCATATCCTGTACTCAAGATCTTGAATCAGGATGATGTGTTCATGTCTACTGGTTCTGCTTGAAGTTTATAGCAACAGTAAAATTGGATGATGAACTATGAGAAACAAACAGTAACAAGGATGAAAGCTGGCCAGTTTTTTCAGGGACAAATCCTCCTGTCCCTGAAAAGGAGGGTCCCTCTCTTCTAAAAAGGAGGCTTTTTGGTGGATTCATGTTGTTCTTTCTTGAGAACATCCAAAAATAGAATTATGATAGTGGTATTTCATTGAATATTTCTGGAAGGGAAAAAAGGAGTTTTTATTGTAATTTTAAAATATCATTAACTGAAACACGTCAAGTACATTTATGTTTCCTTGGATTTGGTATTCATTAATTGCTGTAAATTCAGTGAGTTCAAGTCAAATTAGCATTATGTCATTTTCAGTTATTCATGATGTAGCAATTTCTTTTTCTTATTTTTTACATAGTGATTTTTATGCTCTTATAAAAATCATCTTTACTTTTAAGATACAGAGAAATGATATATGCCTTGAAGAATGTCATGATGGCTGTGGTAGAATCTTTGATTAACAAGTTTGAAGAAGATCGGATGCATGATAAGGAGCTGGCTAGTAAAGCAAAGGAAGAACATCAGAGTGGCTGTTACACAGACAACTGTTCTGACAGTGACTCCTCCTTCAACCAAGTACAATGGGGTTTTTCTCTGTGTTATGAAATAATCATGATACTGCAAAATTGTTAAGCTTCTGTCAATGGAGTGGCCCTAGAGGAAGACTAATTTTTCCCATCTTTGTTGTATCTTAAACACAAATTATTTGCTTTTCTTTCAGTTTTAAGTACAAAGCTTATACTAGCTACTATAGGCATCATATGCTAGATGAGATCAATATATCAAGCCTATATGCTCCAAAGTACCTATCCAAGTATGGTATAGGAAGATAAAGTTAGTACATCATCTAACTTTTATGATTTTACTTTAGAAGCCAAATAACATGCAGTTCATTTCCAGGCTACTGAGCTATGCTACATTTCTTGCTGAATGAATTATTATAAGGGATTTATTGAAGATATAGAAAACATTGAAGTAAAGCCAACAATATATGTCATAGTAATTTCATTATCTTAAGTTTAACTTTGGGCAAATAGCAGAAAACATTTGGAATGTTGACTTTATAGTAAAATTAGTATAAATGTTGAAGTCCTAATTATTAAAAGTAACTTAGGTATCAGAAAGACTGATGATTTTAATCTTCTGGTGTTCAGTTTAATAAAATATACTAATGATCATTTTATAATGTGTATTACAGAGTTATGCATTCATGAGTCAAGAACAATTGCAGCTGCTCACAGAAAGGCTTGACCCTAGTCAGCCCAAGGAAGTAAGTTTAAAAGGAGAGATGAAATGTTAATACAAATGAATGTTTATGACATACTGGGGAGCAGCTTGTATGCACATAAAAGTTCATATGTGGAAACTTGTCTTTGTTGGTTCATCTCTCTTACCTTTAGTGCAGAAGCTACTCTGCAGTGCAGCTACTTCATTGTTTGTAACTCTTTGGTTCAAAAACTAGAGTTGCAGCAAGTATCTTTTATTTCTTTTTAGAGATGTATGTGCTATAGATTGGCATTTTTAGTTAAAAAGAAAAAAAAAAAGTTGTTCCATGATAAATAAAGTTACTGAACATTATTTGTCCTGTATACATGTCCCTTACCCTTCTTGGTAACTTCTGTGTTGCCCTTTGAGTTACCTCTGTCAGAAGAGAGAGAGATACCTGCTGATTTGCCAACAACCTGCTGCCAAATGGAAAATATAAGTCCAAGTTAGGTTTGCTGTCCTGTCAGTGGCAGTACTAATTTGTGTCTCTAACCAACAATCAGCACCAGCTGCTGGTATTTTTGAAGCTTGGAGAAATATCAGTTTGAGTGTGCTGTCTTGGTAAGACTTGTTGGGGCTTGTCTGGCAGTTGAAAAAGGCATGGTATGTAGGAGCTGCTACAAACATTGTTATGGAGTTTTATTAGAAAACTAGGTAAAAAGTCTGATGCTGTTAAATGTTATTAACATGTCCTACAGTTTCTTTCAGTAAGATGAAATAAATTGCTAGAGATGACACTTTCCTATGAATTAAAAAAAGCTTTACTTGAAATTATTTAGAATGCAGATGAAAATTCAGTAGTACAAAACAATGTTTAATAACTGTGTTTGCTTCTAGCTGTGAGCTTTAGTGACTATATACCTCAATAGCAAAATATTTGATTATAGGCAGAAAGTAGAACATAAACCTTGCATTCAGTATCAAAAACTCATTTAAAATGGTTTTATTACTTCTTTGAATGCATGCATTTCCCCACTCAGTGATGTAGTGTTTTGTCTAAATAGCCATAAAAAATATAGGAGAAGATAAGTATTTGTTATTCCTTATCCATTCTACAGCCAGATTCTGTACCTTCCTGTCCTTTCTCCCTCCCTCTGACTTGTAAATTACATATTTCAGAGGTTACTGTGAATGTTTTTTTGGTGTTTGTCTTTTTGACTGCTCCAGGTTCGCCAAGAAGCTTTGCAGACGCTGTGCTTGGCCCCAGCCTCTGATATCCTGAGCTCTGAGAGTTGGCCAAATCTGCGTAAGCATCTGACGATCTCCCTTGCAGATCCTGATGCAACATTCAGTGTAAGGGAATGTTTTGTATCTAATTATCTGATTTGTATACAAAGAAAGGACTACCAAAGAGGTGTATGAAGTTACACACATAAGTAGTCCAGCAGGGTTCAAGACATTTTATTATTATATAGACATATTTTCTGAAGTAACACAAATACAGGATTACAGTAAATTAAAAGTCCTTTGGTTTAAAGGACTGCAAGAGGCTTTCAATAGGATATTTAGACACCGAAGTACTCATTTGGATTTCTTTTAATGACAGTGAAGACTTCTTTTGAATTTCTTTTCGCAAAAATGCACGAAAAAAACATGGACAGAACTGCTTTGTAAAATAGGTCATGTTAATATTTTCTGCTCAAGTCAGGTTTATGCTCCATGATGATGAGAAAATGATACATAGTAATAATACACAGGCAGTGATGAGGAAGAAATGAGAGCTGCTTAAATGGCTTTTAGATTATTTGTTATGTCAAACTTCTTTGCTTCTTCAAATTTTAAAGTGATTACCAAATAAATAGGAAAGTGGCCCCAGATGCTGCCATATATTTCTCTTTCACCTGAGTTCTACAATTTCTTTTAAAACTGCGATAGTTACAAGTCACTGATTCTTAATGGAAAAGTAATGTTCCTTGGTCTGCTCTGTAACTCGGTGAAGCTTTGCATTGGTGCTGTAGTTCAAGTATTTGAATAAAATTTCCTTTGAACTGGAGATTTCTGTGATCAGGAACTATATTTTTATAAAAACATGTTTAACATCTGTACAGATGTCTAGATAAATAATACACAATATTAAGAATGATGATATATTGATTATTTTGCAGTTACAATACACAGTTAATGACTATTTCATACACTGCTTGCTTTTTTCACCCTTAGGAGAAAATTCTCAGGTTCTATGCAAAAACCTTTTCTTCTTCTCCATTTAATATGACAAAAGAAGTCTATACAAGTTTAGGTATGTGCATTTAATTACATTTTAAACTTCATGGGTCATGTACTTTTTGAAAAGTTAAATCTTATAATTATGACTGTATAAGACAGCCTGTTTTTTCATTGTTGTCATGGAGGTGAAATAGTTTTTTGTTGTTGGGTTTCTCTTTTTTTTTTTTTAGCAAGACACTTGGAATTGTACTTTCTTTCTGGAGAATATTCTCTTCATATTTCAGCTGGTCTGGATGTATCTAGCTCAGATGTAAATCGTTTACTTAAAAAGGTAAAAATGAACTTCCTGTACCTTTTCTATCAGTACTGAAACATTATGCATGAATTATTTTTTAATTTTAATAATTACGTTTTCAGGTTCGCCTTCTAAATGAGTACCAAAAGGAAGCACCATCTTCCTGGATTCGACATCCAGAAAAGTATGTCACCTTCAAAACCCTGTAACTGTTTCTTAATTTAATAGTTATTGACAGAAAATAAGATGCATGTAATTTTGGCAAAGGCTTGATTATAGGATGCACAGTGGCTGGTCAGTGATAACAGGGGAAATAAAATTAGAAGCTGGGAAAAATAAAATGGGGAAGTTACATAGGAGTAGTCATATTAAGCTGCTTACTTAGCTTTTGGAGTGTTCTAAGTACTTTTGAACAAAAATAATTGGGATGTAAGTGTAGCAAGTGGAATACTCAGCACTTAAAAGATGTAATAATTTAGGAGGATATAGATACATATTAGTTTTATTTGTAGTATTACAAAGAACTAATGCCCATACAAGATCAAGGTAAAGATAATGCTGTTGATACTTATGATTTGTCTGAACAAGGCTTTATGAGAAGTTTGTTCTTGAGCATTACTGGTGGAAGAACTTCAGTGACTTCAGATATTTTTGTTTTCTGCCCATTTTTTCCCCATTTGTGTCATAAGGTACATGGAAGAAGTAGTGGAGAGTACCTTGTCACTTCTATCATTAAAACACAAGCCTAATCATCCTGCCTCTCCAGATTTCTTGAGTCCAATGCACTTCTTGGCTCTGCTAGATATCAAAGCAGTGTGGTTTAAGAAGTGGACGGTAAGCAAATAACCTGCAACCCAACAATTCACAGCTTGTTCATGTCAGACATTTATTTTGAAAAGTTACAGTTCTGACATCATGGACCTATTGTGTCCTATAACAGCCTATACTGAGAACTGTAATTAAGGAAGTGTAGGGGTTTTTAAGACTTTGATGGTCACTGCTTTTCAATATTACTATCCACCTCAATTTCTGTTCAGCTACTTGTTTTCATGAAATTTCTGATTATTTTCTGTGCTTTATGTCTTCATTTCCTTTGGTAGAATTGACTGACAGCCATCAAAAGATACAAGTATTTTTTTGGAAGAAGTGATGAACATGAAAGGATAGTTATATATATTACACACTACACACAACTTGCAAACTTCAGTGGCCATTAGATATTTTTCCAGCCTACCATATATAAACTTAAAATTTAGGAATTGCTTGGCAATTTCAAAATGCATAGTTTAGCATTTCAGCATAGTTATATGTTTTCTGTTTTAACTGTGTGTTTTACTACACTTTCTTCTAATGATGTAGTTTCTTTTTGTCATAAATGTACTGCAAACAAAAGTCTCAGTTGAGAATAATACTGGCTTACTTGAGCTGGAGTTCAATACACTGAATATGTACTGTATATGGGATGTCTGCTAGGACAGAGATAATTTCTACTTTTTAGTTAAAAACCAGAACTTTTCTCTGCAGTTGACATTACATCTTCTTTGTCATTCAAGCATGCATATTACAGCAGAAGAGTAGTATTTAGGCTTCTAGAGAAGAAATATAAATCTTTGGTAAGTACTTCTATTAATATACTTTATTGATTATATATTCAATAATAGTCTGTAAATAAAATTTATTGATAGAAGACAGGGTAATGGCTTGAAACTGAAGGAGAGTAGATTTAGATTAGATATTAGGAGGAACTTTTTTTCTGTGAGATTGGTGAGACATTGGAAAAGATTCCCCAGAGAAGTTGTGGATGCCCCTTCGCCCATGGCATTGTTTGGAACTAGACGATCTTTAAGGTCCCTTTCAGCCCAGGTGATTCTATGAATTGCCGAGGCAAATTTACTTGCAATTTAGTCTTTTTTTTTTTTTTTTTTGAGCTGTTCCATGTTCTTCACCTAGAAAAATTTTAAATTTTTTTGTTTGTTTGTTTTTATTTGCTTAAATGGATTGTTGATAAACACAAAGAAGTATATAAGTATATATATATATGGCCGGCGCTGAGTAAGGGGAATTTGAATATTTTATTGCAGGTGTTTACTTAGGATTGTAATTTATTAATTTGTTATGTTTCATTCATATTTTGGATTATTTCCAAAAAAACATAGAAATGACAAATGGTGCATGATAACCACTGTAAATACACTGTGCTGAATTTGGATTTTTGATGAAAAGAGGCTAAAAAAACTGCATGGTATTCTTTGAAACATTAAGGGTTCAAAGTTGGCAAGATAAATCAAAATGGGAAAACACATTTAGTAATATAGCTGTTAAGCTATCATATATTTTGTCTGGGCAGATCTCTTTACAGGGATGGAATTTTCATTGTTTTTAGTAAGACCACTGTAGGTATGAGATCCGTTCATATAAAAAGGACTTGGCTTTGTTTTATAAAATCTTGTCATACAAATGAAATCAAATGTAAAACATATGGGATTGATAAAAATATAGAAAAGGACACAGACAACTATAAGAGACCTTATCTTTTCTATCTCCATGCATAGAACATGACATAGAATAAAGCATGATTCATACAACAGAGTTTATAATAGAAAGTCCATGAGCAGGGTAGTCTAATCTAATTTATAATCTGATTAAGGTGGGGTCTTTTTTTTATTGTGTATATCTGTATTTTTACACTTGTGAATAAATCTTGGCGGCTCCAAGCTGTAATAAATCTAACTATTCTTCTTGGATCATAAGAAAATAGAAAAAAATAACTCTATCCCGACTGAAACCAGGACAATATGTTTTGTTTTTCCTTGCTACAACAATGCTTAAAATTTTTAAAATTTTATATACCTTGATTAGATTATAGTGCTATGACAATGATACACCACCAAGAGCAGCACTAGCACTGACAGCACCTAGCAACTAAACCTACAGTTTAGTAAGTGTATTCAAGACAAACTTTTTCACATGTGGAAATTTAAAATCTTTAACAGTAATGACAGTAGGGCATTCATAGATTGCTGTTGACTTCTCAAAACACTTCCATGTTCTCTGTACTCCTTTTCATAAACTGTCTTTATGTGTATAGAGCTGATTGTGTGATAATGTAATAATAATGGTGATATATTTTAATAGTCCTGTAAATTTTGCCTCCTCTTGGTTAATCCATCCAAAGCACTGAAAAATGAAGTCGTTGAAGTGAAGTGGATATTTAAGTTCTTGTGTTAAAGGACAGTACTTGGATACAAGAGAGAATGAGTTTATTGTGAAATATCAGGTACTTTATTATTTTGTGCTTTATTCCACAGATTAATGCAGCGGTCCAGCAATGTCTTGATTATTTTGAATTTTGCAAGGCAGCAGTTAATAAAAATTCCGAAGTCAGTGACTTCTCCCAGCAGCACTGTGGTGAGTATCTTTGCATGTCTCACATTATATGCGCACACATCCTCATTATTTAGGCTTTTGAGCATGCTACCTCAAGAGCAAGACATTCTTCTATATTTCTTCCCCAAATATTGTATGATTATCTTTTAAGAGAAAACTAATAGCAGCAGTTAATTAACTTAAGGTGTCTTTATATACAAAATTATCTGCTTATGTTGCAGGAAGTAGCTAGGTACTGTAAAGTAAACTACAGGAGTAAAGTTCTAATGTTTTTGCTTTATTGTTACAGGTGATATGCAGAATTTTTCTTACACTGGACCAGAGTTGCAGTACATCTATTTTGTTCATTCACTGTGCCTCTTAGGAAGATTGTTGATCTATAAGCAAGGCCAGAATCTCTTTCCAGTACAACTGAAAAATAAAAAAGGTAGGATGAGAGTTGAGGAGAATGGAACCTGTTGAAAACAACTGTATCCATTCTTGGTATTTGTTTATATATTTTCACTGCAATAGTGTGGACAATGAAGAACAATACTTTGTTTACCGGTTCTGGGCCTGGAAACTTTCATAAAGGTGGTCTCTGTGTATATATCTATAAATGAACATCTATACACAGTTTTTCATTCTTTGATGGTTGTGGTTGAATGGTTTGCTAATGTGTTTTACTTTTAATATATTAATTTAGTGTTGAAGGACAGTTGGACCAGTGTGTAAGTGATTCAGTTTTTCTAGGTGTGAGTAATAGCTTCTGTCAAACCATTTGATGTAATTGGTTGGAAGAAAGACATGTCCAGGGACCAGAACTGTTTTTCAGGTCTGAAAGAAAAATCAGTATTTTAATATCAGCTAATAGCAAATTGAAAACAAGTGCTCTGAGCTTAATCTATTAATTAAGATAGAAGTAGAAGAAACGTTCTCTACCTGTGGAACAGAAGTGTTAATAGGGACACAAGGTATGAGATAGAAAAGTTCTTGGACAGCCAGAGAGATCTACATGGTGCAGAGCTGTCAAGAAGAAGTTCGTGAGGGCAATTGTAGCATTCCATTGCTTTAACGTCTTTATTAATTCAATGTGGAATTTGAAACATTACTGGATGCTAGTTCTGTGACTTGTCTTTTGTCCTTCTGGTTAGAGGATCAAATCTTGATTAATCCCATGTGGAGTAGTTGTAAGAAAGGTCTACTAATAAAGTGCTTTTCTAATTTATGCATTACCTGTGTAGCACCCATCCAGCAGAGATCTAGGGATGGTGGTTGCTTTTTGTTTCCTGTAAAAATGTAACAATCTTGCCATTTCTTAACAGTGTCCTTCTCAGTTTCATAGAAGGTAACTCTTTCCTCACAAATTGGCCGATCTATTACCATTATTACATTAAACTCAGAGCAATTGTTCCCATCTTGCATTTAGCTACATTAGTTGTTTTTGTTTCAGATCTGAGAGAGTTGTGTGACAGCCTCTCTCTTTTCCAGTTTCACTTAATCTAATAGTAAAGTAATGCTTTTTTTCTACAGTCATGTATATTCAGTATTTTCAAATGTTGGCTGCCATTTGTTGCAGTGAAAGATATTATAAAATTTCAATTGGCTAAATTGAGAGCAAGATCAAGTCTTAAAAGTCGATCATGAAATACCGTAGTAGAGTCCCAAGGACTTATATGTCCTTTGTTTTATCACTTATGTTATACATAACTGATTTCCTCTATACAGCAAAGCATTTTTACGTATATTTACAAAATCCATTTTTAATTTGGAAAATTAAGCTTAGTCTTTAATTTACAAAATACTTTCTCTTTTTTTAATTTTATTTTTCTTAATAGATAGCATATCGATAACTGATGTGTTGGTATTATTTGTTCAACTTATTTATTACTCTCCAAGTCACCCAAACACAGCTTTAGAAGCAAATACAGGTAAATGGTTTTTTTTTCCTTATACACTAATATATTTAGTTATAATGAGGCGTATGATAACTTCTTTTGCAATTTTTAATTAATGTCTGTTACTAGTGCAGTTTTTTTCTTACCCCTTCCACCCTTACCATTTTTTCCTCTATGTTGAATCAGCACTTAATAAAATTATTATTAATTCAGAAGCAACTACATAAATCATATAGAAATATTTGTCTAAGTTAAAATATGAATAAATATTTCTTGTGTTCACCAGACAATTATTCTCCAGAAAGTCTTGTTATGGAGATTCTGCAAGTTTTTTGTGATCAAACAGGATGTGCTGCTGAGTGTTTGTATACAGATACAGTGATTGATGCCCTGCTTCATCCTGTTCAAAGTTTGCTGAGTGGCACAGAGGTTTGTAATAATCTTCCAAATGATTTTTACATTGTAGAATATTATGCTTTTTCCATATTTTCTGTGTAAAAGGTTTTTTTACTCACGTACTTCTGTAATATTTTATACATTAATTATCATAGCATGTATTGAATAGTTTTGTTTGTTACTGTGAATGGTGTGACATGGAAGTCTTGTGAATAGTAGCAAAAATTGTGCTGTAGTGAGACTACTTTCCTTGGGAAAAAACACACTGTTTATTTTTTCTCATTGGTTTTGTCTTTTTTCTGATGCCATTTAGACATTTCTTGGATGAATATTTTCTCTACCTTTATTTGAAAAACAACCTACTTTTATTTTTAAATTCAGTTGGCAACTTGTAAGTTAGGTGTTCTCAATAACTAGTGTAAGTAAAATATATAATTCTACATGGAAAGCTACTATTTTCTGGATTGATAAAAGAAAAAGGTTTTTCTTGGTTTTTTTTTTGGTTTTTTTATTATAAACATTTCTGTAAGAATCATGAAAATATTGGGAAATTGTGCTCTTTGTGATGAAGATTTCTGTGTGCTGACATTTGAATGTAGACTGGTAACTTACTGTGTTTTAAGACATTAAGAAATCATCAGAAAGATGGCCTTCAAGTTCTGCATACATAAGACAGACTTGGAAAAACAGCTTTCACAAAAGCATTGAATTTAAAGCTTTCTTTTTTGATTTTCCTCTTCCAAATAGGTGTATATAAACTGTATTGAAACCACTTTACTTGATGTAGCTGATATTTTGGCAAGGATTGCTGGTTCAGAAGATGGTCTTTCTCTTCTTCTTTATGGAGAAAATGAAAAAAATGCCAAAGACAGGTAAGAGTGCATTAATGCATGGCATTAGTGAGCACTTCATTGAATTACATTGTTCTTATGAAACTCGTTTGCTCATCTTTCATTTGTCTATAACGTGATACATTTTGGTTTTGTTTGAGTAAAATATCTGATTATAAATTAGAGTAGTAAGTGTTTCATAGCTGTATGGGGGAGATATTTATGTGTAGGTCCAGGTGAAATGATGATTAACAAAATGCTTACAATAAGAGAGATTTTCATATTTTTCTTCTTTTTCTAATTAATTTGTAATTAAATGTTTCCCTTTCCGAATATAGTTCCATTATATTCATAGTGTTGCTTTTCAGACCAAAGGCCTCTCTTCTTCAATTGTATTTGTTATTAGAATAAGTGTTAAAACCAACCAAATTTATTGAAAGAATAGATTTAATGTAGCATTCACATTTCAATACATTTAGTAGAGACAGATCTTGTGTAAGAAGCTGCCATGTGTAACACTGTACCTAATTCAGGATCAGTGTGTTCCTATGGATGGAATATAGTTAGCTGATGCTAAAACTTGTAACAGCAGTAAAACTGAGATGAGCCTTTGAAAATAGCTAAGATGCAGGTCATGAAAACGTTTGGAGTGTATGTCTTCTAAGTGGAGAAATCTCAAAATTGTATTCCCAGCTGGACTCCTATAAAACACAGTGTGTAGTTCATAGTCCTGAAGGCTGAGTGGGAGGAATGGATATATTTTTGCATTGAATAGTTGTTTGCCAAAGTGACATCACTTGTGTGATGACATTTCTTTTCTTCTGACTGGCGTTACAAGTTATAATATAGTTTGTCCTTCCATAGTGGGTCATAGTCTCTTTCCATAGTTTCTTTTCCCCTAAAAAATGTAAATAAATTTAGTCAGAGGATTTGTTGCAAGGCTTACTACAAAACAAAATTTCAAGTGTATTATTTTATTTCTAGTCCTACAGCTGCTCATGTACTTGTTCAGTTTACAAAGAAACTTCTTCATGATGACATTCCTCTTTTATCTGGATCTGAACTTATGTCAGTTGTTAAAGGAACTTTCATTTTTGTATGCCGTCAAATATACAGAACTTGTGAAGGCCTACAGATGCTAATTCCTTATGGCTTGCATGAATCTATTGCAGAGGCCTGGAGAAAGGTAAATTTTGCTTTTGAATTGGAAAAAATCTTACTGTGAGAGGTTCAGCTTGTGTAATAGTTGTTCTTACAGGTTAATTATTTTTAAGCAGTTAGATAGTACTTGAAACTGTTGTCAAAAAAGTTCTACTTGCAAATTTTCCTTCTGAATGTGAACCTAGCTGAAGTTTAATTTGAGACTTCTATGCCTAAGATTAAATCAGAAACTCTTGATGCATTGGGAGACCTGTCATTCATTGTCCTTGATGGTACAAGTAACTTGGTGTCATGATAACCACTGACAGCCACAGATCTTGCCTTCATTCTTGATTTGGGATATTTTGAAAGAAGAAAATACTCCTGAGATGTGCTCTTACTAATTTTTAGTTGAACTGGTTTGTGTCAAGTGGGATATATGGAGAAAAAAAAAAAACAGATTGCAATTGTTAGTGAGGTAACATTGAAATATTCTCAAGAGACCATAGTGAGAAGTGTCAGGCAGGAGTTTTTGTCTTACCTGAGTACATGGATTTGTTAGGAAGTTTAGACTCTGTACTTCAACTTCAGTTTGATTGCTAGTCCTGTGTTTTTTCTACATGAGAGAAAGTGCTTGAATCCAACAGTTCTGTGTATTTTGCTTTCTGTTATCACAGAACCACAGAATGGGTAAGATGGGAAGAGACCACAATGGCTCAACTGGTCCAACCTCCCTGCTCAAGCAGGATAATCCTGTAGCATGTAGCACAGGATTGTGTCCAGAGGGTTCTTGTCTATCTGCAGTGGGGGAGACTCCACCATCTCTCTGGGGAATCTGGTCTAGTGCTTATTCACCTGCACAGTAAGGAAGTTTTTTTATGTTCAGGTGGAACTTTTTTGTGCATCAGTTTCTACCCATTGCCTCTTGCCCTATTGCTTGACACCAGTGACAGGAGCCTTAGTCCCTCCTCTTGACACCCTCCTTTCAGATATTGACAGATACTGCTGAGGAACCCTCTCAGTTGTCTCTTCTCAAGACTGAGCAAGCCCAGCTCTCTTAGACTTGCTTCATAAATGATGATGCTCCAGTCCCCTCATCATTGTCAGTTCTATTTTCATTGTTCTAATAGTCACATGCAGTGTGAAAATTCTTGTGATTGTAAAAAATTACTTACGATGGAGAAATTACGTCAGATTCTGCAAATGCTGTTTTCAAAAAGTTCACAGAGAAGCAAATTCCAACATTTGAATCATTAAAATAACATTGGCACAATTTAGGTAAAGACAGCAAACAAATCTTCAACTTTGGCTTCCAGCTTAACTGAAAGCATATTTAAACTGTATGTATTAGGACTCGTAGTGGAAAACCAGAGTCTAGGTGTGTTAATCACTTTACACTGAAAAGTGGGACTATCTTTTTTATATCTTAGAGAGGGATCAGATCAAACTGGAACAAAGAATGGACTAAAAGACTAAATTTGTTATTTCTGGAGGCGAGGAAGTGGGAGGGAAAATGAATGCAAGGGAAAAAAGAATGGAACAGCTGTTCTTCCTTCTTGTATGCTTCTACTGTATGCTTTTATTATGATGAGGTATTTAAAAATACAGTCACAATGTAAACTGAGGCAGAAAATACCAGAAGGGTAAAACATGAATAGAAGATACTTACATCACCAGTTTGTGGGTATTTCTCACTGTTTCATATATTAATATTGCTATGATGGCATACATTGTCTTAAAAATAAAATATATTAATATTTAAAATCATAATTACATCCCAATAAATTCTGTTTCTCATCAAAGAATGTTGGTTTTGAAACTTATATTCTTTCTTGCATTGACACTCGAGGATTTTTGTTGAATCAAGGAGCTTAGTTCACTTGATTCATGCTGTAATTGACGTAACTCAGCAGTCTTCTTTTTGATGCTTTCCTATTGTGTAACTCATCAGTTTTACTCAAAGTGGTCTGTTTTTATTCTATTTAGTGTTTATCACAGGCAGAGTGTTAAGAGCTTTTGATGGGCATTTCCAGTTATTTTCTCTAAAAATCCACAGCATTTGCACTTTGTACAGACTTCTTTCGACATTAAACTAGCTTATTATGCTATATAACATAATTTAGACAAATTGTCTTGACATGTACAAGATAAGTAGACTAAATGTGTTGAATAAAAACAAAGTCTACCCTACAAAATGCTATTTCTTCACTTCACTTTGGTATATATAAACTGAAGTAGAATCAACATATTCTTGACTTCAAGAATCAGGAAGTTATTACAGGAAAGTCAACTCCATCATCTTACTACTTGTAATAATATTTTATATCACTTTTCAATTTTAAAACACCTGAAGCTTACAAAATATATTACCATTTATAGAGTAACAAAAAACAGTGGACTATGTTGGAGTCTTTCCAAGCAGTAGTATCAATTTTTTAATGGTTGGACTGGTAACTTATATCCTTTTCTTTTACATATCTCCCAGAGTTTTAAGACTAATGGAGAAAGAAATTAATTTTCTTCTTTGCAGAATCTGATGGAATTCTGAGACAGAATTTATAGACATGATAATAACAGGGGAGCAACAGATCCAGTACAATTGATTAGTTTAATAGAATCTTTTGTTGATTTTGTGCATCAGATTTATAAGGCAGTAAATTAATAACTGCTCACTTTTATTTCAATGGTGTAATTTGACTTTTCTCCCATAAACATAAAGCAACTTAAATAACTAATTTTAAATATGCTGTCTTTCATGCCAGTTATTTTCAAATACAATTTAAATGATCAAATATAAAACTACGTATATAAATTTATGTCTGTAACTTTAATGACATCAATAACAATATAGATACATTTATATAATTTATAAAAAAATAAATAATGGCAGAATTAATTAATTAATAAGTTTGGTATAGTGAGTCTAGAGGCTGTTATTTCCATGGACAGAAATGGAGTTAAAGAGTTGTGTTACAATTTTTTCTTTTTTTCCTTTTCTTCATTTTTTTCTTTTAAATGCCAGTTTTTAATTTGGGAGTCTCCAGTTGGAAAGTAAAGTAAAATAAAAATATTTAAAATATACTATCTTTAAAATTGTTTATACCCAAGGAAGAAGTTAAAAATAAGCTTTTCTGGAATAAAAACAGTGTAGTGGATTAGTGTATTCTGTGCCAAAGACTAGACTGCAACTAATCACTGTGTTTTTTTCCTTTTGTATATAACAAGAGAATGAACAAGATCTGGAGTTTAAAAATGGTGTAAATAAACATTTAGGAGGTGTTTGTTTATTTTCATTTTACAGGCAAGTTTGCTTTCAGAAAGAGTGCCTACTCCTGTAACTGATGCAGACTCCACTTCATCAATAAGTCAAGAATCAAAAAACAGGTAATTTGGTACTTGACTTATGCACGTGAATAAGTGTGAACACACACTGCTGCTTTAACTACAGCTGAGACGTCTTGTAACCCCATGTCTTTGTTGTAGTTTGATTCCAGCTGGCAACTAAATGCCGTACAGCCATTTGCATCCCAATGGCATGGGGAGGAATATCAGGAAAATGAATTATTGGTTGAGATACAAACAGTCTAATAATTGAAACAAAATAAAATACAGTAATACTAATAATACTAATAATACTAATAATACTAATACTACTAATTGTAATAATAATATTAATAGTAATGAAAAGAAGAGAGAGAAGTAACACACAAGAGAAACAAGTGACGTACAATTCGATTGCTCATTACTCTCCAACCAATGCCCAGCTCATCCCTTAACAGTGATTTTTGGCCAACTCCCTGCAGTTTATTGTACTATGCATGACTTTCCATGCTATGGGATATCCCCTTGGCCAGTTTAGCTCAGCTCTCCTAGCTGTGCTCTCTGGTGGTTTCTTGTGTACCTGCTCACGTGCAGAGCATGAGAAACTAGAAAGTTCATGACTTTGATTAGCAGTACTTGGCAGTAACTAAAATATCTGTGTGTTACCAATATTATTCTCATCCTAAATCCAAAAAACCAGCACTTTACCGACTGCTTAGAAGAAAATGCACTCTATCCCAGCCAAACCCAGTATTTTTGCCAAAAGGATAGTGGTAGGTAGAGAAAGTATCCTAGCATTGGTCTCACTAGAGCTACAAAATTCTTCCTGACCTTTAACAACTTTTTTGGCTTAGACAGTCTGATCTATGTAAAATTGGCTTATGGTTGATTCTCTCTGACTTAAGAATTTGGTTCAAGGAAAATGTGAATTAGAAAGCACAGAAGAAAATAGCTGTCTGTTTATCTTATGCCTTTGATCTGGTGCTAATTTAAAATGCTCTTCTGCTGAATCATATTTACACCTTCAAAATACTATGTAGCAAGATTGGCAGCATTTTGGCTGAAAGCCTAATACATACCAAGTGAAAGGTGTCCTTCCTTTTGTACTGAAACTTAATGTCCCTTTATAGAAGTTTGTGTTCATTATGAGGAGAAATACACAAGTATTTGGGAATCTGAAAATTCAGTACGTTGATTTTCCATTTACTGCTCTTAGTATGTAAAGTTATTGTGTAAATACAGCACCTTTCTTCATAATTCTATACCAAGTTCTTGCAGGAGCCTTTACCTTCTCAAATGTGAGTTCCTCGTAGTGTTTTTACATTTTTGAGAAATTCTGTGCCTGTTTTGACAACATGTAACTGCCATGTTAACATCTTTAGACTGTATAGAGTCAGGTTGTAAGTCATATTTAAGGATAGCATGGGTCTTTTAGGTTCCCCTGTAGATCATCTCTCTTTTCTGAGTTCCTACCTAACCTTAGTTTTGCCACACTGAATTTGATTGTTTGAACAAAATGCAAAGTATATTATCTCTTTTCCCAAATGCTTCTTTTAATCTAACATAAACTTATAAATTAAGCATAGTGTCCAGTGAGTAAAGTACTGTTGCTCCTCAAAGGTTAGGAATTGTGCTTTTTTTTTCATGCCTTTTACATATTGTTTTTAATTACTATTTTGTTACTCTTGCAGTTTGTTATGGGAAGAGACTTTGTTAGATGCGTTGTTAAGTTTTTCTACCACACCCAAAGGACTATTTCTGCTTCATAGTACAGGCGCCATGAATGACTGCGTGAACTTTATGTTTAACAGTTTATCAAAAAAAGTCCAGGTAAGCATTGCAGAGTCCTTATAGTTTACTTTTTACTGTAAAGTTTGAAGTGCTAAAAAAAAATATTATTTTCTTCTAAGTGCAAATTCTTTTAGACAATGTTAGTAGGTCACGTTGAAATCTAAATATGCTAGACAAAGCTCGAAATATAAACAAAAAAATCAAATAATGTGCATTTTTATGACAAAAAAAAGTAATGCCAAAGGCATCCTACTGAATGTGTACAAGAACGTTATAATACTAATGGTTTTATTTGCTTATATTGCATGTCTCAACCACAGTATTTTGTGTTTAAATTTTTATAAGATATTTTATAAAGGTGTTTGGTTAGGAATCTGACCCTCGTAAGTCTGTAGAGGATGGTATCTATGAACTGTTCAAGTCTAAGCATAAAGTGGATTAAATTCTGTAAACAAGGGTAAGAAAGATCAATATTTAAGAGATCATTTGAGAGTTTCATGTCTTCTGAATTACCTACACTGCACTTTTATACTTCTTATCAACAGACAAATGAATATGAAGACTTTGGTAATAGAGTCATTGTTACACAAATGGCAACAACACCAATGGCTGCAGTAGCTCTGCAGAATTCAGGTAAATTGAAGAATGATGTTATTATGAGTAATTGCATGCTGTAGTCTTGCATTTTGGAAAAAGACAGTGAGAAAGATGTTAGAAAAAGATCAGCTGTGTAAAATAATTACACAGTACTAACAAAAACTCCTAAATGTTTGTTAATTTCTTCTTGGTGGAAATTAATTCTCTACCGCTTTCAAGTCATTCATTAATCTTGATGCAGCATTTTAGGTTGTTTTTTTTCCCTCTGATATTACACAAAATTTTTACTTCACTAGTTTGATTTCCAGAAATTTTCTGTATGTGTGTGAAGACATTTGTGCTGTTTAAAAATAAGTTTGCAGGTGTTTCTTATTGATCTGCAGATCAGAATTAATATCTGTTGATGTCTCTAATTTGTATGTACATTTCCATGGTTACTGACTGTCAAAAGGTGAGGAATTGCAAGGGCCTAAATGTCATTCATGCAGTTACATATTAGTGAGATGTAAATGAGATTGTGCTCCAAGAAGAATTGTCAATTCAGGCAACGTCCCTTCAGAGTGAATTTCAGATAACCCAACTGTTACCATATCATCAACAGTCCAAGTATCCATTATATTAAAACTAGAATTTCATCAATAAAATTAAGGTAGTGTCTTAAGTTGCTAAAGTCCAGGAGGTACCAAGGTTGCAAATCATCTCTCTGAGTATCTAGAAGTGGCTGGTGTTGACTGAAAGACTGTCAGAAAGGCAGGAAAATTCTGCCACTCAAGGAAACTGATGAGTTTTTTAGTTACTATTTATGCCTCTGGGATTTTTCACAAAGCAGGGAGCAGATCTACCAAGGAGTTACCCATCTGTCCTGTTGTAAGGTTTTCAGCCAAATTACTTCTTATGGCCTTTTTATACCCTTTGGTGTCAGAGACAAATTATATACCAAAAATATTCAGCATTGATTTTCAGCCCTTACATTTGAAGATTTCAGAGTTAGATGACTCTTTCCTCTTCTATTTAAATATTTAACTTTTTAAATTTTAACAATTTAAATTCAGCTAGTAGTGCTTCTCTTAAAGTTGGGGGATTTCTTGTCCTTTTCGCTGTGGTATGTTTTAATTTATTAATGAGTTATAGTGAATCTGTATTTTAGAACCACAGAGACAATACTAGCTAATCTTTAATCCATTGCAGTTAACTTTTTGAAGAAGGTCAGAAGCTCATTTACATAGAAGATATATAAATACAATTCTACTCTAGTGTAATGATCTTTGGAAACCATTGCTGCAGATTGTAGATAGAACAAAAGCAGACTGCTCTAGAAAGGTCGTTTTGAGTAAAGGATTGAGAATAGAAGGGATAGTAACCCTAAGGCAATCTGTGTTGTGAAATTTCAGCCTTCAGCATAGAGAATTTTGTCAATCTTGGTTAGAATTGTGTTGTAAAATATTCCTAATATGAACCTCATAATTAGAACAAACATTTGTTTTAGGCTTTATAAAGGCACTTGTAACTGAATTATGGGCTCTTCTGGAGTGTGGAAAAGATGATTTGAGAATAACTCAACCAAGATCTACTCCAGTTGATCCTATTGACCAAAGTTGTCAGAAGGTGAGAAATTATTTAATCTTATGCTTTTGTATGGAAAGAAACAGTGCTCTGGTTCAGATAGAATGATACATACCTTTCTGTAAATTTTTATTACAACTATACCTGCTTCTTGGCACAGGTATCAAAATTGGTATAATACACTAGTTAAATGATGACTGATAAAGGATTCTTGTGTTGCATAGCAGTTCACAATACCAAGGATTAACTATTAAATAATGAATAACAATCATGACAAAACTAAGTCTTAAATGCTGGCCATCAGTTTATGTCCGGATTACCATATTAAAATCAGGAAGAGTGGTGCGTTTAGAGTATTTTTTGTCTCTAGATTTTAGAATTATGTGGTAATGAAATACTGTAATTTTCAAAATTGCTTGTCTATCTAATTTGATAGATAATAGATATTTCAGACACTACCGCCCTTTTAGATTACACGAATGCCTACCAGGATATGCAGTCTTATTTAGGGCAGGTCTCTATGTTAAATTCAGCTTATGAAGCGTAAGAACAAAGGTAATGTAAATGGCAAATAATTGCTAACATTTACTTGGTTGCCCTTAACTGATTAATATTCCCTGCTTTCTCTCCTTTTTTTCTTTCTCTAGTCTTTTTTGTTTCTGGTAAATATGCTCACTTATCCAGCAGTTTTTGAACTCCTGAGTAAACAAGATATAGCAAATAAACCTATGTACTCATTCCGTGAAATACCCACAGATATAATTGTAAGTATTTTGAAAGAAGAATACTTCTGTGAAGACATTTTTTTCCTGAGAAAATGTTATTGTTACAAAAGAATAATTATTTTTTCTTATTGAAAGATTTTGAATTTTTCTGCATTTTGTATTATATACAGCATGAGGGCAGTATATGCACATAACACTTCATATTAACTTAAATTTTCATTTTGAAATCTTAAAGGTAATATAAATTTTGATGCCTGATTTAAAGATCGTCTTTCTTCACTTGTGTTAGAATTGTGTTTTCCCACAGAAAAAATGTAACATAAATAGACATGTTTGTAGGTGCATACAGGTGCATACAGGTGCATACAGGAAAATATTGGAAAATATGTATATACTTGTATTTTTTACAGCATGGCTCTACCACATTATCTGTGGATTTAAAAAGAGTAAAGGAAAAAAAACCAAAACAAAATGGAAACACAAAAGCCACATACCTCAGGCTATTTTTTTTAAAAGGACATATGATTCACACAAAGGAAAAAATCATCACTTGGAAAGCTACTGATTAAGCATACTTCAGAAAAATAGCTTCACCATTTCTGTATTTAGTATTATTTTGTATTCAATCATTCTACTCCAGTCAGTTACATCTTTTTCTCATCTACAAAGCACAGACAAGTAATTTGTGACCTTGTGTGACAGTTAAAATCAGGTTTTTTCCTAATGAGTTAGCATTTTAAATTGGTGTTACATTGAAATGTTTGTTTAGCACAGGCTCTGGATTGGTGATATTTTAAGTTGTTGAGACAGAGTTTGTCATAATACTGTATGTTATATTTGGAAGGGATTTTTGAGTTCTTTTTTGCAATATTGTTTTGCTGATTTTGGGAAGAAATTGCATGATAAATTTAATTTTTCCAGTCTACTCAGTGCTAGTGTGTTTACTGATAGATAGCTTTGTTCATTTATCAAGGTTTTAAGGAACTGGGAGTGAGGAAGATAGATCTATGCTGAGGATGATAAATACTTGAGAGCATTCAAATTGTGGTAGATCTCAAGAATGATTTTTGTAACTTTTGAAAGCCAGTGTTATTTTAGCTTTTGAGTTGCTTGAGTATTTTTATGAAATTTTCTAGGTTTCTAGAAATGCCAGTACTGATACAATTGTTCAAAGTTCCCTGGGGAGATATAGATATTTTGGATGAGGTTTGTCTCAACAACTACAGTGTAGCAGTGGGTTTTGTAAGCCTAACAATCCATTTGTAATCCATTTGCATCCAAGATTATGTAGTTAACAGAAAGGAAATAGTCAGATCCTCTAACATTAATTTAACTTATAATGGCTGAGACTAAGTACCCAGAAAACTTCTGAAGTTAAGAGATACAGGTTTGTTATAACCATGTTTTTGGGCAGCAATTGCAGAAAGCAAAAGATAAAAGATTTTGATCAGATATAACTACAGGAAGCAAAGTAAAAGCAGCTTCTCTGCCACTAGAAGATTTGAATGGAAGAACTAACTACTTTGTTTTCCTTGCTTTTTTCTCTATTTCTGAATTGTGTCACATTGCCACAGAATGTGGCTTGTTCATGCTAAACTATATTTGCTAATGCACAACACTTAATCGTTTTTGTATATCCTTTATTTCTTGAATACCCGGGATTTAAAAAATTTTTACCTCCTTTGTATTTTTATCTGACTAGCTATATCACTGGTTGAACAGATTATCAGTTGAGCTTTTACGACTTTTAACTGAAGACTAATCAGTTTTTTATTTGTGCCCTTAGGAAAATTTTTATTAATTCATGCAAGATTTCTCTGTACTATGTTTGGCATGTAAAATTATTTTAGAAAATGGAATCCATAAGTGAGGGTTCTTCTCCCTGCCTTTAGTCTATGAAGATTTCTGCAGTATATATATATATGTTCACTGGAATCTAGTTTGGAAGGTACCTTCTAGACCTGTAGCTTTGTAAGATATTAGAACAGGTGATTTTCTTCAGTGATTCTGAAGAATCTTAGATGGTTTGTGGCATTCAAAGTAGATTATATCTGACCTGTAATATTTAAGATATGCTCTGTAGCTGAGCAGAGCAGATCTATCCACACATTTTTGGGTGTAATCTTGTGTTAGGCCTTGTTCATTATCTTCCTTCCTAAAATCCCAAATCAGAGCTTAGTCTCCTTTCTCAGTAGTCCTTTCACTGTGCCTGGTCTTTGTACTCTTTTGCAGCTCCAAGCTTTGATTTATAAATGAGAGAAGGAAGTTGATGGCAGAGAAATGTCCCTTAGCATTTAAAACTCTTTGTGTGTACAAATATCTAAAAAAATCTTAAATCCCAAACAAATCAATTGTTTGCATTATCATTTTTATGGGCAGCCTTGAGGTTTAAGTTGAGTTTTTTAATAGAGAATTTTATTGTAAGTGTACTAAGTGAAAAAAGCAGTCTCCCCCACTGTCGCAAAAATCTAACAGGAAAAATATGCTTTCACTGTGTTTTAAATGAGTACATTCTATGAAGACAGTTTACTTTGAAAAGTTCTAATCTTTTTGTTCTACTATTGTGAGCTTTACTCATGATTTCTACTTTTCTTTGTTGAAAACCAGAGCTTTTGTGGATTTCATGAATGTATGGGTTTTAACTTTCCCTTCATATCTTATTGAAATGACTCAGTGATCTAATTAGGTAAATAATAACTCCCTCTGCTGTCTCTGAAACTGTACTTCTAAAATGCGGAGAAAATAAAACTCTGTATTTAATTGAGATTAAAGAAAGCTCATAAGGATTTTGTAATCTGTTTCTTCAAGCCATAGCATAGCAATCTGTCTCTGACATAATAACATCACTGAAAGTTTTTGTTCATTCCTTAGTTTTTTTAATGAAATAATTTCTTCAGAAACAGTTTGCATATGCAGAATGCCAGAGGGGAAGATAATTAGATTGGCTTTGTGGAAGAAGTGAGAAGTAGCCACAAGTCATTGTCTGTCATCCAAGATGAAAGGTATAAGCCTCAACATCTGAGCCAAGCCTTGCTATACTGAGACTAAATGGCTGTGTCTTGAAGCATGTAGTACCAGCCAGTATGAGAAAGGGTTATTGTACTAAAGAAGTTGCTGTTCTCTTCATTAAAATAGACATGTACACACTTCAAGCATACAAAAAATATTTAACTTTTTTTTGGTGGTTTAATAATAAAGAACTAGGATAGTTGATATGCAAAGATCTTTTTTTATGTTTATATTTTTAAACAGATTTTTTTTTTCTAACCTTCTACATGGGTAGGAAATTTTTACCATTTTCCTCTTCATTTTTGCAGTTGACTGTTGATAATAATTACATAAAATAATTAATTTCAGTATGTGTTTTAATAATAGGTTTCATTCAATAATAAATATCCCTATGAAACTATGATGTGCATAAATTATAAAAGCATACATGATTTTTTAAATTTCTCTTCCTTTGACAGGATATCATTGACAGGCTTATAATTTTGAACTCAGAAGCTAAAATTCATTCCTTATTCAATTATGAACAATCCCATATATTTGGTCTGAGGTAAGATGCAGGTTTTTTATTCTCTGGTCACATTAACTAAATAGGATATAATATGCTTGGATGTGTTACTTCTGACAAGATAACATTGTTTGGGTTTTATTATTTATAAAGGTGAAATTCCCCCCTTTTTTACTATAAGAAGATTAAATGAAAAATAGCCTACAAAATGAGAACAGTGGTGAATCTAATCCTATTATCTGTAAATGGATATATTGTAATATGAGAAGCAGTGATAGAAATTGCATGTTATTTTACCTACTTGACTGTAAAAAACAAGTTGTACATTTGCTGTACACCAAAATACTAAAATTATTTTTACTATGTTTATGTCACTTCGGTTTATGTAGCCTTCCTATACTTTTAATTGGTTTTTTAAGTATTTGTTTAATTATCACCTATTTCACAAACTTAGTTTGAAGACGGTAGTATTTCATTCCAAATATTTCTAGAACTTGAAGGTACACTTAAAAGATGCTTACACTGTTATGCTCATGTATTGAAATATTCAGTGCTTTATAATTTAAACAGAGAAATTAGTTTCTGCAGTTTTTTCTGTTTTCCAACAATGAATACATAAATCCTTGAATTCATATTTTTTTTAGGAATTTATTTTGGACAGTTGAGATGAAAATCTATTGGACTGTACTTCATAATATGGAAAACTTTGATAGCCTTGCTTGAGCAAGATATAGCCCAACTGATTAAATTCTGAAACTACCTTTTTGCAACCATATTTGTACTTTGATATCAGAGTAAAATTATTTCATAGTATATATGAGTAACTGTAAGATACAGTATACTTTGTTGATAAAGATGAGCATAGAGGAGATGAACAATGGCAGAAATTGGAGTTGGGAGATACATGACTGGGACTTATAAATCAGAAGTTATAAATGCTGCTTTGGAGGAAATCACTTGTTTATATAGGAATGAGAAGTCTTAAGATGAAATTTGAAAACTAAAATATTATTTTTCATTTAGGATTAGATTGATTCCATAGAAAGCTTGACAGAACTTCCATTGATTTAAATAGGATCAAGAGAAAATGAGAAGTTTTACAGTTTAAAATAAATGGTGGTCAGGCACTGGAGCAGGCTCCCCAGGGAAGTGGTCAAAGCACCAAGCCTAACAGAGTTCAAAAACGTATTTGGACAACACTCTAAGGCATGGGGTGTGATTCTTGCATTGTCCTTGTGGTGCAGGGCCAGAAGTTGTACTAGATCCTGATGAGTCCCTTCTAAATCAGGATTTACAATATTAAGACTTATTTAGATTATTAAGACTTGCAAGTAACTGTCGCCTATATTGCCTGAACATGAGAAGTATACAGTTCATTTTAAAGTTCCATGATCTTTTCTGTGAATGATACTGACTACAGACACCCATGTTCTGTAAAAGGAACCTTTCTTTGTGTAGTTGGTTTGCTCCTTGACCAAATTCCATCAAGAGTTCTAACTTCAGCAGGAGTTAGACCAAATAATATTAGGTGCTTAACAGATCTGAAAATGTGGAAATTAGAGCAAAAGATCTACATTTCTCTTTGCTGTTATGTAGAAATTAAATATTTAGGTGTTTGTGATAATTGCAGCATTGAAAAACAGTATGATTTTGTGAAGCATGTCTACAAAATTTTCTGCTAGACTTAATACCAATAGTACAGCCAAACCTACATTTTTTTAATTATTCACAGATCTACACAGCCATACACTCTATTTATATATGTGGTGCCCCCAGAGCTGAGTGCTGAACTTCAGATCAGTTTAACTTACAGGTTATACTTTAAAGTCCTTCTTTTGTTGTTCAAAACAGTTACACATTTATTTATTTGATGGTTAAACAGCTTCTGCAATTTAGAATATTTTCCTTATTGTGTATACTGAGCTTTAGTGTCTTAAATTATTTTAGTTATTAGCTGTGTAATTGCATATAAAACATAAAATACATAGGTATTTCCACAGCCTGTTTAATCCAAAATGCACAGGTGTATATATTTATGTTTGTAGTGTTATTATTGCATTCTCTGGTGGATAATTTTCTTCATTTTGAATAAGTATGAATTCTGAATTATAAATTTAAAGACAGTCTGGTAGAGGCACTGCTGTCAACTTCTCTTTTTAAGCTTAAACACTCTGTAAAGTGGTGTGCATGCAGTAGAAATCAAAGGGAAAACATAGGGAAGCTAGATATGCTGTGCATAGCCAATATCTCCCCATCTTTAAATGTCTACCACCAAAGACCACAATGGTGGTCTGTGAAAGGTGCAGTCATATAGATTAGGATTTCTGTGGTCAAGGGCAGAATACTAAATTCCACCACAAGCTGTAGCTAATTTCAAACCTGTGGTTCCTTTGGTTTTCTTGTGGTTATTTTTTGGTTTTGTTAGGTTTTGTTTGTTTGTTTGTGTTTTTTTGCTTGTGTTTTAATTTTTTAAGTTCTCAGAATTATCTTGGCCTAGGATGGTTATTCAGTTATTTCAGAGACATCTGGTCGCATTAATTGCATCAATTGTGTGTTTCTGTGATGAGATTTTTTCACTTGAAGGTCCTTTTAAGCTAACTGGAAAAACAAAAAGGGGTTATTATCTTT
This sequence comes from Pseudopodoces humilis, assembly GCF_049639895.1. Lineage (NCBI taxonomy): Eukaryota > Metazoa > Chordata > Aves > Passeriformes > Paridae > Pseudopodoces > Pseudopodoces humilis. The sequence goes on from NC_142202.1 coordinate 64,134,166, forward strand.
ATAATTATTATTTATTTATTGGAAGTGAAACATATTAGGCAAGAAGTTGGAGATAGGAATAGAAATGTGCAAGTATATAGACAGTCCCTAATTTGTGTATAGAAAGATTTTCAAACTGTCAGTTCAGCTTTCAGCTTCAAAGCAGATTTACACTTACTTACAATTGATAAGTCTCCCAGTTGGCCAATATCAGTTGAAAAAAGAACACTGAAGGCTGTCTCAGCCACTGTTTTGTACAGGTTGAAAATCTGGATGCACAGGAACTAATGCAGAAATTCCCAGTGGTTTTTCTGATTTATGAGGCCCTGAACTTTGTTCTGAGCACAAATCTTACAGAAAGGAAATTCAGAGCCATAATTAAAGCAATATTTTTTTAACATACTAAATACAGAGTATTTCCTTAACTTACTGATCAGGTTTATTTCTCTGATACAAGTGTACCCATTGATCTGATTTTAAAAGATATTGCATATCAGAAATAACAGTATTCTTTAAATGTGACACTAGAAGTCTTCACCGCCTCTCATTTAAGGCCAAGCTCTTTGAATGTCTAACTTACATTAATAAAGGAATCTTTCAGATTAATGATTTTATATATTATCAACACAATTTGTCTAGTATTTCAGTACAGTAAATATATTCATGGGTTTTGAGTTTTTACAGCCTGCCAAGAAATTATATGCATAATATATATATTTTCAAAGTCTTTGCCTGAAGCATTATCCAGGCATTTACATATTGCTATTCTCTCTGTTCAGAAAATAAGTTTCCTGTGAATGTTAGTGACACCTTTTTGTTAGCTGAATTAAAGTGTGGCAGAGTAAAAATTTCTACCTTTGATAAACAGGTTCCTGTCTCTAGACAGTATCAATACCCCAAAATAAATTCAAAGATACTCAATTAGCATTGGCTTGAGTGAAAAACAGGAGAAACAACATTATTGGAATATGCATAGACTGTGGGCAGTGGGAGGGGATAAGAGCCGGTTTACAGGTAGTTTGCAAAAATTCCCTTTACTTGATAGAATACTTTTGTAACACACTGTTCCTGGAATCTCTTTTTTGTGGATATATGATAATATGGCAGTATGGGGTATTTGAATACTTTAAAGAGTAGACCTGTTCTTTCTTTGGCTATCTTAGTTTTTCCCCGCTGTCTTATTTTGACCATAAGTAAATAAAACTCTTAAATACTGTGAAGTTAAAAGGTCTTTTGTATGTACATGCTGAATCAGAAGAATCTTTGTTAGCTCCGCACTTGTTCACTAAGGTGCTAATGCTAATGAGCATCAAGCAACAAGGAGAGCACTCTGTTAAAGAGTTTGGCCTTCTGCAGGGAAATACCTGGAAAATTCTAAGGGTAAACCCTTTTCCTTCAGCTGTGCAAATTGTGACTGTTTAAGTTGAAGGACACAATGTGTTTGCCTATCATTAGAGATATCTGAAGATAACCCATTTTGTAGAAGTGTAATTTGAACTGCAATGAGAAATAGATCTATTTTAGATTTCTGTAAGGCAAGGCTGAAAACACAGTTTTTATTACAATGCTCTGTGTGAATAAATGCATTTCTGTTTCCGTGGAATTATAGAAAATTGTAAATATTAGTCTAAGTCATATGCTCATCTCTATTAGCCTCAGGATTGTAAAGCTACTGTCTGCTGCAAATATAAAAAGATTATTGGCTTGTTATTTTCAGGTTTGTGTAATAAGGATTTTGACATTGTTAGGTCACATTTTCTTTGTTATATGAAATATCATGGTAAATATATTTTTTATGTTTTCTCGCTTACCAAATGAGTGCAGAAAATGATAAAAATGCAGTGTATCTGTTTCTGTTGCCCTAAAAAACTAGCAGAGAAAGATTTAGGGAATAAAATTTAAATGGCTTATACTATAGTGACATCAAAATCAATCAGCATCTTGAAATTTGCCTTAAAGCAGTATGTATCTGTCAAAATTTCATCTAGAACACTTCAGTGAAATCCAGGTGAATAAATTAAATGAAAAGAAAAAATGTTAGGAAAAAGATAATTTGGTGAGTTTAGGAAATACAAATAATAAACACCTCCATTACTTTTGTCAGCTGCATTGTAAACACCTCACCCTTATCTTATTGAATTTTAGTAGTGAGGTAGCCTGAGCATATGAAATAGGTCATTCCTTAATTGTATTTGCATTATGTGTATTGTTAATTAAGAGAATGTGTGATTTTAATGATTGCAACACAATGCTGTTTATATTTAGTCTCTCTTTTCCTTTTTCTTTATTTGAAAGCATTATGAGTAGAAGAATCCAAAGGTAAAAGGAGACAGGGTATGGGTTAGATTAGTGACTACTAGTGATGGGGATTTGCAACAGGATTATGTGACAGTGCTTCCACATTATCTGTCATCATGTAGTTACATAGTTAATACAATTTTTTGCTAATTTCATACATTAATAGAAGTTTGTTAGGTTTAGTAATTTAAAACAAATAATTATTAATAAAATAGGAACTGTAGATTCTGTGATCAGATGTCACTTGTTGACTTTTTTTTTTCTTTACTTAACTGAGGGAAATTAAAACTCATCACTTCTGAGTCCTCTAGACTGGCAAGTGATGTTCACGAAAAGCATTTTTGTTTAGCTGGGGAAACTTTTTATCATTAGCAACCACATTACATGTCATTTGTAGGTACATTGGATAGCTGAAGCAGGTGCTCTTTTGAAAATTTTTTCATGTGGAAAACATTGTAAGGAATACATTAGTCTCTGAATTTTCTTTCTGGGAAAAACATGACTGCCCTGAGGTAGTACCTTCCAGCGCCCTAGGCACTAAAGGTATAACTTCTGTAGCCAGAAATTCATATTTTTTTCAAAACCATGTACTTCCTTCAGTGGAATAATTAGAAGCCTCAATCCTTTACCTAGACCAAATGCAGAGGCATTCTCTATCTGCTCACTGCTAATGCCTTACGTTCAGTTTGCAAAGGCAGTATGCAAAGCTTTGTTTGGCTGAAGTTTCCAAATGTCCTTCATGTTCTAACTGAGTGGTTTTTGACTTCTTTAGGGTTTTTTTGTTAGCCATTGCCTTTGTCTGCTGGTCTGGTACTTGATAATAACTACCATTCACTGTATGGATCCACGTCCTTATTGATGTTTAGGCTCTTACTCAAAGCATAATAAAGAATAAATCAAATTGTTAATGTAAGCTCTGATGTTAAATGCTTTGAGGCTGTCCCAAATAATGATGACATGGGAATTTTTTAAAGCAAATTTGGCTTTGGATTTCACCCTTGTTCTACATACTCATTTAGTGAAAAGGAGGTCCTGCTAATGCAAAGAGTTTCCAGTCTTTATTTTATTGCTCTTCAGTTTTTAATATTTATTCCCGAGAGATAAAAAAACCCACAATCTTACCTTGTCCCACAGCTGAGCTCTCTACAAATATCATGCTACATATTTTGCACTGGCCTGATTCAGCCATGCCTGTATCTGTAGAAGGCAGTAACTACAAGCCAAAAGAAAAGCTTTTGCTAAAGACTAGTTTAGTTCTCTATGCCAGCATCATGTTACTGTCTGTAGCAGTGATGTAAGTATTTTGTGTTTAGTTGGCCATTTTATGCTGCATGTAAACATCTATTACTGAGATTACAGTATAGTTTACTTTGAATGAGCTGCTTTATTTTTTCTATATGGTGGAAATTTCATCCTGCTTATAGCATAAAATTTTATTTCGTCTTGCTGGACTGTGTACGGACTGGGGTTAAGTATTTTAGTAGCACCCCACATGGGTGCTTCGTTTTGAATTTGGGACTAAAAGTGTATTGATAGCACAGCATGTTTCTACTGATGCTGTGTAAGAACTGCTTAGCAACAGAGCTTGCTTTTTTATCAACAGTACCCGGCAAGTTGGCTAAGAATGTGCAAGAGTTTGGGAATGAAAACAGCCAGGACAGCAGACCTGAACTGATCAGAGGAATGTTTTATACCATATAACATCCCTCTCAGTAATAAAAACTGAGGGGCTTGGAGGTTAGTCTTGCAGGTCTCATTGGTCAGAGACAGGCCAGGCACGCATGGCAAGGGAGTGAGCAGCTTAGTTGCTGACTGGTGACAACCCACCACAGACTGTTACAGCTTCTGTGTTCAAGAATAGTATCTTGTATCTTTCACCACCAGCTGAGCATTAGCAGATATGCCTGCAGTGAGGACAGAACATCAGAGTGGCTTTGGAAAGAACATATATTATGAAAGTAAGGAAGAATAGTGTATGGTGGTGTAGTGGGAACTGCAGAAAAATAGAATTGGGTTTACCATAATAAGGGTCATGTTTGAGAGAAACATGGTTTGACATTGGGAAAAAGAACAAGAGACATAATGTTTTGTGTTCTTAAAAGGAACTCGTATAAAAGGTATTGAGATGTTAAAAAGCTATCCTCATAATACACATTTTTAGCAACTCAGAGTAAATCATGGGCAGTTTAATTATATTATTTTCAGGCAAAAAAAATTAGAGAGACAACATAAAAATAGCAAGGTTTATTTACTTGCTGATTTATCTTCCATAAAGGACCTTTTGTTCTGTCATAATTAAAGAAGTCATTATGATTCCACATACCAAAACCAAGAAGATAGCCTGTGGAACAAAACACTAGTTAGAATACCTTCTTTTAGATTAGAGTTTTCTACCCTAATCTAAAGTGAATTTCTAAGTGAAGTATTAGTTGTGAAATTATAGTTGAAGGGGTGGAATCCAGGGAGCACCTTTCAAGTCAGATAGGGCAGGAAATGCAAAACAGAATTACTTCTAGCATATTTTCACAACTATGATATGTATTTTGATATTTCTGAATTTCTTTGAAATTATTCTTCTATAAAGGACTGCCTTCAGATAATCTTTTATTTTATATGCAATGCAGTTTGTTCCTCGGTATATGGTATATCATATTAGTAGTGATCACAGAATCGTATAATCAGAATTGAAAGGGAAATGGAAGATTGTGTAGTACAACTGCTCTGCTCAAAGTGGGTTCAACTACAGAGCACTACTCAGGGCTGTGTCCAGTCTGGTTTAGAATATTATCAAGCCTGGTGATCCTGCAGCATCTCTGGGCAATTTGTTCCACTATTTTACCACCATCAGAGTATATTAAAATGAAATTTCCTGTCTTTCAATTCATGCCATTTACATCTAATCCTTTCACTGAGTATCACTGAAAAGAGTCTGACTCAGTTTTCAAACCTTCCTGTTTGATATTTATATACATTGACAGGATGTCCCCTGAGGAGCCTCTTCTCCAGACTGAGCAGTCATAGCTCTCTCAGCTTTTCCCTATGTCAGATGGCCCAAGCCTTAGTCAACCTCTTGGCCTTTTGCTGGACCTGCTCTAGTGCGTCTGTGTGATGCTGTTACTGGGGAGCCCAGAACTAGACCCAGCACTCCAGGAATGACTTTACCAGAACCAAAGAGGGGCAGGGTCACCTCCCTCAAGCGACTTTTGGCTTCGTTACACAGCCCAGGAGGGCATGTTTCTGGCTCATGCCATCAGGACCCCCCCAGTCCTTGTCTGCAAAGCTGCTTTCTGACTGATTGGTCCCCGGACTATATTGTTGCATTGGGTTCTTCCCAGCTACAAGAACCTTATCAAAGTGTATCTTCCAATTTTCAGCACTGTTCAGGTTGGGAATTCTGTCTTCTGCTTTCCAAAGGAAATTTTAAAACATTTCTCAGAAATATATGCTTTAATCTTATTGTGTTATATCTTAAAAGGTTTCATACATTCTCATAAGCATGTACTTCTTCTAGATGAGATATTGAGATGGGCAGTCTGTACCAGTTCTTATGTTCCAAAAACAAACAAAAAAAAACTTCATAGCTCTATTCAAACATGGTTACAGATATACTCACTATAAAGTGTGTTTGTGTTTTTTAATTGTAAACTTTATATGTTTATGACTTTGGAAGGTAATTAATGGAATATCACATTAAACCAAATAACCTGTACTTCCATAATAGCATTTTTAAATATATTTTTCTGTATAGGTGAAAACTGAATTTGAATGCCCAAGCAGCAGCTTCTCACACTAGATCTTGTATATCTTGTCATTTATTTCACCACAGTTCCATATACCTAATTTTATTTGCTCATGGTTGGTTGTTCTTGTTCGGTTGGTTTTTTTTTCACTCTGCCTTGCCTACCAGAAGAGATGTTATAAAGCATTCTCAACTACTAGTCTTCTCCCAAGTGGTTTTTAACTGCTGGAAATAGGTCTTTGTCATTTATTGTACTTAACAGAAAAAAATTATCCCTCTTCATAATGGTTTCAGTGCTCTTATCTGGGTTTTTTTCTTCTAAATAATAAAAATTATAGTTGAATTGTCATTTCTTCTGTAACTTAGAAAAGTACTCAGAACAAACTGATGTCACAAAACAGTTAATGTAAAAGAAATAAAGCTGAAGAGTACTGAAACTGAACAGATCAAGTTGTTTTAAAAAAACAGGAAAAAAACCGAGACATATTCTCATCTTGACTGTTTAATCCTTGGCCACAACTGTATGAATTTTCAGGTGTTAAATTATTGAGAGAATGGCTTATGAATTTTGCTATTGTCAGAAATAGCAAATTCATATTTGGAAATGTATTAGGAATTACAGGGAAGAAAATAAACTTTGACTAACAGACTATGAATTTAAAACAGTATATTTTCTGGTTCATATCAATTCTTATGTGAATGCAAAATATAATGATGATCAGGCTTAATTTATGTTGAATTTTATGACTGTGTTAAAGTAGGAAATAAAATCAGTAACAAGAATGTTTAGTTACATTGTTTTCCTTGAACTAGAAGCCCTCAATGAAATTATTTTGTTGTGGTTATAGAGTGAATAGATTACTTAAAAGTAAATGTAATATGATTTGGATTGCTTTATTTCAGATTTATATGAAAATATATTTGAGTACTTACCCTGTTAATTTGCCCCAAAGTTATGGAAGAAAATTGTATATAATGTACTGTCTTGCACGTTTCTTATTATTAATTTCATTTACTATTTGTTTTTCTCTAAAAAATCCCTACCCAGCAGATTTATTGGTTATGTTACATGTTAAATCTTTTATTGCTTTTGAACTGTGTTAAATTTGCTTATGCAGAAGGGCTTAAAAGCCTTTTTTTCTAAAGGAAATATATTTTTTTACCTCCCTGCCTTCCTCCTCCTTCAGACAACCTAATTCTGAGTTGCCTTACCAGCCTATTATTGTATAATTTCCTTACATTTCATATGGAATGTCTTTCTAAGCCTGTATCATTTTTGTGACACTGTGATGTAAACTCAAAAGCAGACTGAGCTGACCAGTGAGTATTTCTCTGGTTGCTCAGTGCACATGAAAAAACTGTTGGGAACCATTCCCTGTTTGCTTAGGGTTGTGCCACCTTAGTGGTTAAAAGGGATATAAATGAGCGTTCCTAACTTATTTGTTTTGGTTTTTTTCAGACACTTCAAGTGGGTTTTTTTGTTGTTTTTTCCTCCCCTTCCTTTCCATTGCAAGATCTCATAAACATGTTCACCCTTGTCTTTCTGTGTGTTACTGGAGTCCCGACTGATGTGTTGCCATTTCAATGTGTCCTTCTGCAGGCTGTTAAATGTGCTGTGCTGTGAGCTCAATACCCTTTTACTCTTGGAGACTCAGTATAAGGTGTCTCAAGTTTTACTAACTGCTCAGGAGGAAAATGTCACAGAAACTTCAGAAGGACCAGGGTAAGAAATGATTGATGTAAATGTTATTTTAACTATCAAACTCTTCTTCTGAAAACAAGTACATGAATGCCTTAGTGGCTTTAAACATACAAATGCTTTCACTTAAGCTGACTTCTAATGTCCTAGTGTAAGTTTCCCTACATGCAGGATTGCCAGCAGTATTAAATTATGAAAAGATGCAATAGCTTTCTCTTTCTCCCATATTCACCCCAATAGTATAAGAAATAAAAAAGGAATTATTTTTCTACTTTTTACTTATATTACTCTTAAGTTGTTTCTTAAACAAAAAGGGTTTAAGACTTGTGAATGTAAGTATTTTATTAAATTTTTTATTAAAATTTTAATTTAATTTTTTTAAATGCTATGTATTTAATATAAAATCAGGGTATTGTTTTAATGTTTATGAATTAATCAGCATCATCAGTACTTTGAAGTTTTTATGGGTGAGTATTTTTGTTGTTGTTTTTATTGTTTGGTTTGTAGCTTTGTCAACACTCCAACAGTATACTTGTAGATCAGTCAGCTCTCCAGCTTCTATGACTTTCCACTGCTATCTTTTAAAAGAAATTGCACAGCACATCCTTTCAAAAGGAAAAGAGTATTTTTGGGACAGAAGAGGACAGTCATTTAGTTACAGACATTTTTTTTCCTTTCTCACAGCATGCTGAGTTTTAAGTATTTTCCTGTTTGTTATATGGGACCATTACAGAATGTAAGTCAAACAGTGTGGGTGATGATAGTTATTTTCTGTTTGAAGATGAAACCTGCTATTTCCCTACTAATGCTTAATAACTTAATAACTTTTATTAAGAAACTTTGTGAATTTTTACTGCTTTCAGAAATCCTGTACCTTGGGCTGCACAGTGACTTCATACAGCATGTTGTCTGTGTTTCAAATAGTGAATAACCCTGCTTATTTGTGACAGCAGAAGTATAGTGGTAGGCCAATTAAGGAACAAATTTTGATGGTAGATTAACTGTCACTGCCCTAATTATATAATTTTTATGTGACATAAGAAAACTTGTGAGATTTTCTACTCTTTTGGGTCTGGTACTTGCTCAAATGTTTCTAATCAGGTAGGGAAGCACAAAGTTAGAACAATGCTTGGAGACATCTCAAAATGCTTCATGTTTCTGTTTATTTATGCCTGTATGTATTCCAGGCTGTGTTTTAACTCCAGTATGTTTCTCAAAATATTCTTGCTTCTTTAATTTTTTTTAAATTAAATAGTCAGTTCATCAGAGTTTCTAATTTTGTTGTGTTTTGTTTGGGTTTTTTTTCCACAGAGTTTTTATAATTGATGGTCTGTCAGTGGAGAGAAACCATGTTCTTGTAAGGATAAATCTGATCGGAGGACCACAGGAAAGGATTTTGCCTTTGAGAGAATTAGATAAGGTTAGAACCTAAAGTTTACAAGTTTCTCTTTCTGTAACATCTGCCTTCATTAACTGAACATTTTTGCTGATAATTCAGCATATGAAAAATTATTTAGCACCAGAACACCTTTAGCTTTATGAAGTGTTAACATTTTAAAGAAGGAATACTCTGAGCAAATACATTGCTCCTGCTCTCTGGGGATTGTCATGTACCTAGGACATATTACATTCTGATGACATGTTTATTTTGCTCCATTTTAATGTTATTTTTAAGCAAATACAATTTGTCTGTGATTTTTTTCTTTTACTTTTAAATTTCTGTGTTTTCTTTACTAGCTTTCCATTTATCTTCATTGTATTTGATATTTTTTCCATGCTTGGATTTTCATATGCAGCATCTAATACGTGGAGCTTTCATTGATGTTTTAACAATGGAGTGTTTGTTAAGCAACTTCTTTAAATGTTCTACTTCTCACTGGCTGTCAGTCTCATAAAGATGAAATGCAGATTACTGTCAGCACAACAAAGACACCTAAAGCAATGTATAAATTTGGAAATACAGTTTAGTAGGTTGTTGGGGATTTTTTTAATAATTTTTATAAAACTTCCAATTTCCTTTGTGGTTGAAAAAAGGAACTGTAAAATCAAAACTGTCAGTGGAATATACACCATAAAAAATTATATTCTCAAATGCTTTTAGGATTTTCTATCTTTTTTTTAGTTATAGCACATCTCATTGGAAATTGTAGTATCAAGCATAATTTTAGTGCATAGGCAGTAATTCTGGGAACTGTACCTTTGCGTGTTAATCGAGAAAAAGCTATTAATTTTTCTGCTAAATTAATTTGTTTCTGGTCCTGTTTTTAGGGCAGTGGTCTATATCCTTGGCCAATGTTTTCATCATTGCCTGTGCCAAAGTGCTATCTTGCAGAAATACCTAGGAAAGTTGAATTCAGACAAGGTATGAAGAAAGCACACAAGCAGTGTAGATTTCATGAAAATATCTCAGTCAATTTAAAAAAATTTCTTTTTCCTTTCTCCCTGCACTCTGCTCCCCACCCTCACATCCCACAGATTATAATCTCATTAAGTACTTAAGGTTATTTCAGTGTTGGCTGCAATTGTAGCTAAATGAGTTGGTTTGGTTTTGCTTGTTTGGCTTTGTGCAGCTGTCAATCTGCAAAGCTCTGTTTGGTAATCTAATTCTTATGCAAACTTCAAGATTAACCTCCTGGCTCGTCTCTGGTGGGTGACTCATAAGGTACATTTATATCATCTCTCTAGTAACTGAAGCAAGACAGTTTGCTTAAACTGCAGAGTTTTTTGTACACTATTTTCGTGATTCACATCCCTGTGTTTACAGAGCTTGGTGGTGTGTGAAATAGACAGTGCTTAGGATAGTTGGTTTCCACACTGAACATCAATTTGGAATGTGAGCAGACTGAAGAATCCTTTGAAGAACTACCTAGGCACAGCAGTTTATTTCACACAGAGAAACTGTTTAAAGGTTTTAGTTTGCATAGACAATGCAGAAGAATCTGGTCAATGGTTTGGTAAATAAATAATTCATTGTATTTGTTCATGTTTACTATATCCCTGAGATGAACTTATTAGAAATTATTTGTGAATATCCTTAGCAGAGACAGATTTACAGAACTGATAGAAATTCTACATGAACTGTGGACTATAAAATAGTCTGTTTGTATATATCTGGGTGAAAAAAATTTAAAAGGTGATTTCCTGCTCTGATCAGAGGAAAGGCCATATAAGTTATAAAAGAAGGAATTTTTCTGTATCTTAGCTTTTTAATACCGTTCCAGGCTTCCTAAGGCAAGTTTCATAAGACAGCAATCAGATAATGGTAAAGTGGGTGTCTTCAAGGAGGCAGTAGTACCACTCCTGGGCTGGAAACACATTTTGTATTATTATTATTCTCATGATGTATTCAAAGGATCCCTGTGTTCTCTTGTTCAGAATAATTTTGTTGCTCATCATTACCCAGTGGGATAAAGAAACTGATATTAGAGTTGTCACCTTTGTGGGTGAGAGCCAACTAAGAAAACTTGGGTAAAAACTTTGGCTAACAGTAAATCTGCCGAAACGAAGTTTCAAAGGTTTGCAAATTTTTGATGTTAATGGTAACAGAAGTAAAAGATTGTATAACTGCAAAATGAACAGAAGGTTTGGTAGTGGAGTCAAAATATTATGTGTTTCTTGTTTGAAAATAAAAGGGAAATAAACCATTGAAAGTGTTCTATTTCAGTACTAGGTTAAAAAAAACAACAAATCACTGAACTGTGAACATATGATTTGTCAGATTGAAGCTTTCAGGATATGTAAGTTATTTTGAAAGAAAGCGTTAGAATAAATAGATCAAAAAAATAAAAGAATGAAATTCATAAATTGCTGTTGTAGTGCTTGCAAAAAACAAAATCAAGAGCATGAATAGAAAATGGAGAATGTGTGAACTATATTTTTAAGCACTATGATATAGAAGTGATAGACGTTTTCTTTCACAAAGAGAGGTTAAAAATACGATTACGAGATGGATCCATGAGATACATTTATACAAGATCTTACAACTCTGTTGTGAATATTCAGAATGCATGTTGTGTGTTTGGAGATTGCCTGGAGTTTAGAAAAATACTTCTTAAATTTTCATTCTGCTTTAGTGCAAGGAGATAGACAGGGTTCACACAGACTTTTGACTGGCAAGGGTTCTGCAGCCATGGTGTGAGTGGGAATGCATGACTGCTTCATTGTATCTGTTGACAAGGCTTGAAGGCCAGCTCCGTGTCTCTGGTTCCCTGAACCTGTCTGTGCTCAGATTTCATACTGTGGTATTTCATTATGTAACCTCTGAGGTATCATTCCAGTCCTCTTAATTTGAGTGTTTCTATGACATGAATAATTAAGACTAGTGGATTCTTAGTACTGTTTAAGAATGTATAGTTTCTTTGGCTGAAAAAGCTGTATCTGTAGGTTTTATTCTGTCTGTCCTGACTCTTATTTGTGTCCTCTTTTATTGTTCAAGAGACATGGACACCTCAAGAGAAGCTTACCTTTTCTTTCTTTCTGAAAATGCAAAGATCCTATATCCATCCTATATCCATCACGTAATTGTGATGGCAGGTTTAAAAAAAGTAACCTGAGTTGATTTTTTAATATATTTATATAATAGATATTGGAGATGGCTGGTGAGAGTAAAAAAAATATTTGCAGATGTGCTCTTGAATATGATACTGCTAATACTTCTGTTTCTAACCCTCCCTTCAAATGGAGTTGAATGACAGATGCCATAACAGAACATTTTGGAACTAGTGTGGCCAAACTAGATCAGGGAAAAGGAAGCTTCATTTCTAGATCCCTGGACTTCATTTATCCTGTGACTGTATCTGGTATAATGGAAACCATGGATAAAACTGAAAGTAGCTTATGAGGGGTAGTTACTTAAAAGGACTTGTTCACACTTAGTTTTCTAGCATGAAAACCCAAGAAGTGGGTAGGGTTTTTATTCTACAAATTCTTTTGAAGTGGTAAACGTGCAACACTGACACCTTATGGTTCAGTCTGGGGTACAAAGGGAGGAGAACTAATGAGCTGTAATAAAAAGCAGAGCAGTGGTAATTCTGACAGTGTATGGAACATGTTTACCAGCACCAAGGCAGAAGACTCTGTAATATAACTTTTTTTTTAACACTCTTCCTTTATTCATATAATTACGGTGATCACAGACGCTGGCAAGTGCATATTTTGATTCACTGAATAAAAAAGGACTCTAATGTAATTTGTGTTGGTAAATTTAGTAACTGAATTTGAGTAGTGGAGTATCTCTTCCATTTCATGGGGACACTTTAAGTAAGCAGACTCACTCAAAAAATATGTTTGTATTTGAGGAAAATTTGTAGTGTATCAGTGTTTACAGATGTTAGGTGTTTGTCTGTGTGGTATATGGGTCTGCAGGAAAGGATTTATGGAAAAATAAATTTGGTTGATTGTATATTAATATGCTCTAATCATTTCAGCTGGTAGTTAGAGTTTGAAAACTATTGGATAGTAGTATATTAATGATTCACTTCTGTCAAAGGTAATTTATAGTGAAACTTCAAATGATAACGTGGATCATTATTTACATATGAAAATTAATTCTGCCATTTCTACCTGTTTACACTGCAGCAAGATAGCCTGTTGATTTTCTTGTTTTAACTGTTCAGTTATTGTTTCATTAAGGTAATTTGAGGAAGAGCTATTAAGTGGTTTTCAAAGAATGACATAATCCTTTCATATTCAGCATACAACTGTGAAAAGTTTTGGGTTTTTTTTTTACTTGTTGTATTAATTATAGTGTAGATTATTAAAAGTTAAACCATTTTGAAGGCTATTAAATGGTAATATTCATTCTTGTATTTGCACAGAATATGTTTTCCTTTTCTAGTCCTAGCTCTGAAGTTATGACAGTAGGTGATGACTGTGGCTGAAGAATATTGTCCCTAAATGTCCTGCAACTGATGAAGATGCATTCACTGCTTAGCATTTCCCTAAACTTGGGTATCCCACCATTCATTAATCTTATTTTCTTCTACAGTCCAAAAGTCTGTGGCTATATCTTATCAAAAATATTTTGATACTTTATCTCAGCCACGGTTCTCTGTGTTCTTTGCTTTATACTTCTAACTTGAATGGGAACTTGCTGCCATGTTTCAGTTTTGATTTCATTGAGGATTTCTTGATTGTTTTGTTTGGTTTTGTTTTCTAAATGTGATTTCAGACTTTTTTTTCTTTTAATACCTAGTATTAGCAGTCTCATTAATTTTTTTTCTAAACTTTCTCTGTCAAAGAATCAGTCGTCTTCCCTGTCGCATAAATGCCTTTATCACCTACACTTCTTTCACTTGTTCTCCTATTTATATTTGGTATTCATGGTCATGGTATTCATGTATGAGACTATTGCCTTTTCCTTTTAAATCCAGTCAGTTAAAAAAAGATGAATGAGTAGTAAGTAGAAATGCAAATGAAGTTTCCTAAATTATATATCTCTGTACAGATTTGTTTCTATGTCAAATAAATTGTAGTCAGGTTATTCATCTCTCAGTTTAGATTTTGAGTAAGATATGCATGGATTTACAGGTCTTAGTTATTAATCACAAAGCACAGTCAGATGAGAAGGGGCTTGTTGCTTTTCTTGTGTTTTCTAAAACATTAATGAATTTTTCTAGTTCTTACTTGCTTTTGAAGAGCTAAACAAGCTAGCTAAAGAATTATTAGAAGAATTATAAAGCAGCATCTTTTAGAAAAGGGAGATCAATTTAAATTTGCGATTATGATGTAGTATGTAGTATGATTAGATTCCATACATGCATGTATGTGTAGCTTATTTATGCTACAATTTCAGAGCTTCATAAACTAGTAGATGTGGGGGTTTTGGCTTTTTTTTCATGGGATTACACAGAACAGCCAATGCTAGCACAGTGTAAGTCCAAGCAAGAGATGGGATGGCAAAATTTAACCACTTATGAAGATGAGAGAAGGAGTGCAGTAGATAAATTAAATTGACATTAGCTTCTTTTCAATCATGACCATATTTAAAAGCTTGTTAGTGTCAGTAGAGGAAGGTCTTAGTCATTTTCTTCCTCATATTTTCTCTTCTCTTTTTTTTCTCCATCCCATGTTCCCTCACCTTCTATTCTTCACATCATTCAGCAGGTCTAGTATTTTTTCAGGAAAAAAATAAAATATAGGTCATTAATTTATGATAACTAGTGAACTCATATAGTGACAAATCAGAAAAGAGAAGAAATAAAAGTAGGACTTCTGTTTCTTGGTGGTGTTGTGTTTAGAATACCTCTAGTCATAGTGGTAGTGTGACAGCCTGCCCTCAGAAACATGTAATGTGCATAGCCCAGAACTGTGTTGTTACTTAAGTTTCAGCTGCAAGGTAATACTGTTGGGAAAGTTATTGTTGCCTACTAAATTGTGAAAGTGAGCTGGCATTTTTGATATCATGAGTTTTTGTAAACAATTGTCATTCCAAAAAAACCCCAAGGTTCTGTCTTTTTTTTTTTACTGTGATGACCTGCTGGCGGAGTGATAGTCCGCATTTAATGACAACTTAAGGGAAGCAGGTGGTTTACCTGGAAGAAAATAAGCTACAGTAAGTTTCCACAATATGATACCAGTTACAGTTTGTAATGGATATATTAAATACATGACTGCACCACACTATTGTGGTTGCATGGGTCTCTGGTCCTGATTAAATCTCAGCTTGTAGTCTCTGGTCCTTGTCTGCCAAACTGAATTACTGCAATTCTTGGGAAGTAAAATAACTGTTTAGCTCGTATCGAGGTGTGTTTCTTTGCAGTTCTAGGATTTTTTTCAATACTCACCTGTTTCAGAAATAACAAAAAATTGCAGAGGAAGAACTAGATATCATACTGATTATACTGCAAGAGTTAAATCCTTCACATGAAATTTTCATAAATAAGCTGTTCTAAGCATCACTGCGTGTTATTTGGGAAGACACTAAGACTTATTTATTTGAGGATAACAAAGAAATTTCTGGTTAATTAATTTGGGGTCATTATTAATGATAATAATTAAGTTACTATAATAAGATTGTTTTGAAATCTTATGTACTGTATAATGAATTCCAATGGCAGGGCTACAAGCTACTAATTAGAAATCATTAAGGTTTTTAGATGAGTTTAAATTAAATTACATACAAAATCATAATTCTGTTGAAAATATTCTTAATAATAACGATATTATTATAATAGTATAAATAATAATCTTAAAAGAATAAGATTGTTTGAAAAGAGTGTTTTGAAACAGAAATGCTATAAATAAGCAGAAGTGACAGCAAATATTCTAAATATCCATAGACTGGCTCAAACAAATTGTTGACACTTGTCCTGGTTTAGGGCTAATTTAAGGAGGAAACTTCTGAAGGGGTCCCTCTAGAAAGCAAATTCAAGCAGCCCCTCCTCCCACCAGTTCAGGAGAAAAAAATCTGCTTGGAGAAAAGTGGAAAAAATCTGTTTATTTAACAAGCAAAGTATTCACAAACATGAGAAAATGAATGCTGTTAACCAATGGAACCTCTCACTGTTCTGAAGAGATGGCAAATGCAGAGAGAGAGTCCTTCTCGTGGGGTGTAGCTCGGCTCGCTCAGGCTGGTGTGAGTCCCTCCTGCGCTGGAAGGTGCCGCGTCCCAGTCCCGCTGGGCCACAGGTGTGAGCTCTGGGGTTTGTCTGGGCTTTCGGTCCAGAGCAGGCTGAGCAGTTCCAGGAAAAGAAAAGCCACAGTCTGGGGAACTTCTCTGCCTCAGCTAGGTAAAAAAAGTAAACTAAAAGCAAAGGTGAGCTCTGTCCCTGTCCGTGCTGCAGACAGCACAGTCCGGGAGCAGGAATGCGGGGGAGCAAGTGCAGTGTCTGCAAATAAACTGAGCACTGCTTCTTCCCCCCCTCATTCTTAGAACCAGTCTTAAAGGTGCAGAACTTAATATCCAGCATAAACAGAAGAGATGATTTGGGATACAAGAATCATAAAGTCACCCTAGGACAACACTTCAATAAGAAGTGTCACCTTTCATGGCAACATTCATTTCTATAGTATCCAAAATGTAGAAACAGGATAAAGGAGATCTTGTGAGGTATAAAGAATTTTCATCACCCTAGCGAACACTTTGTGTAGGTTGCATTATCTATTCAAGATAAATGATAGGAACTGCATAATCCAACAGCAGAGGAATTGTACACAGAGCAAATGCATGTGCACTTTTCTTGTCTCAGGTACCATCTTTATTTTTCCCCTCAAGATGGCCAGAAGAGATTTCATAGCAGTATCAAGTACTTCGGGAGCCACGTTACCTGTGCAGCCAGGAAAGCCAATCCTGTCCTGGGGGACATCAGGCACAGCACTGTCAGCTGGGCAAGGAGGGGCTTATCCCACTCTGTTCTGCACTGGGGCAGCCTCGCCTCAAGTTCTGGGGGCAGTTTGGGGCACTACAACATAAAAAAGACATTAAGCTGTTAGAGTGCCCAAAAGAGGGCAGTGAGGGTGGTGAAGGCTGGAAGGGGAAGCCTTACGTGGAGTGGTTGAGTTCCACTTGGTTTTTCGGCCTGGAGGAGACTGAGGGAAGACCTCACTGTGGTCTTCAACATTCTCATGAGTGGAAGTGGAAGGGCAGGCACAGATCTTTTCACACTTGTGATCAATGATAGGACTTGAGGAAATGGAATGATGCTGAGTCAGGGGAGGTTTAGATTAGATATCAGGAAAATACTATTCATCCAAAGGGCAGTTGGGTACTGGTACAGGCTTCTCAGGGAAGTGGTCACAGCAACAAGCCTTTATGAGTTCAAGAAGTGTTTGGACAACGCTCTCAGGCACATGGTGTGATTTTTGGGTTGCCCTGCATAGGGCCAGGAGTTGAATTTGATGATCCTGATGGGTCCCTTCTATGGATGCTAAATCTGAACCAGAGTGCCTGTAGCTATTACAGGCTACACAGAGCTCGATCCTGCCTGAGAGCTAGCCTGAGAAATTCATAGGAGGATTTCAAAACAATCCTCAGAAACAGAAAACAGCCATGCCAGGTGCTGTTTGTCTGTCCTCTTGTTTTCCTTGCAGGAGAAAGTCAGGAGGTGGTGTACACCACTGACCAATGATGGTGATGTAGTAGTTTACTAACCAATAAGAGTTTCCTTTCTGTACTTTCCACGAACTAGTCTATAAAACAAGTCTAAAGGAATAAACTAAGGAATTCTCCTGATCTGACTCCTTGAGAGTCTATGTCGCCTCTACCCAGCCGTTCCTAATTAGAGCGACACCCTTCCAACTCAGCTTATTCTATGATTGTGTAATAGAAAAGCAAAAGCCATGCACACAGACAAAGCAAAACAAGGAATTAATTCACTGCATCCTGATGGCAGGCAGGTGTTGAGCCATCTGCAGGAGGGCCTGACCCCATCCATCCGTAATGGTTACTTAGGGAGACAAACACAAACACAGAATCAATTAGGTTTGAAAATACCTCAGATATCATTGAGTCCAACCTTTGACTGAACACCACCATGTCAACTGTCATAATGTCAACATCACTCAAAATGTTCCTCCCCTTCCTCTTTCTCTTTGGTCAGTTTTGGTCTCCTGTCCCAGCTGTGTCTCCTCCCAATTTCCCACACACCCCCAGCCTCCTTGCCAGGGTAGCAGTATGAAAGAAGAAAAGGCAGAGTCTGTGTAAGAAGGATCTCTACAACATCTCTAGATTATCAACTCTGTGTTCAGCACAAATACAAAGCACAGCCCTGTATCCGCCACTGCAAAGAAAATTAATTCTACCCCAGCCAAAATAAGCACAAAACCCCACCAGTAAGCAGAAAGAATATGTCTGTTTTGTATAAAGCAGAATGTCATCAGCTTTAGGACTGCTTCTCCAGTTTGTCTTAGGAAAAGGCATATTTATGTAGTCTTATGAGGTCTGCCAAAATATACATGGCAATGGAATTGGGGCTACATGATCTTTCAACTCAAACTATTCTGTCAGTGTATGATCATTATATAATAACACTAATTTTTCATTTCTTCTAGATAAAGATCTTGACAAGCTCTTAAAAGTCTTGAAAAGTCCAGACAAGCCAACTGAGTGGGCAGAAATTTGTAGAAAGCAGTTCTGCAAAGTCATGAAAACCAAACCAGATAGCATCAGTGGACCAAGTGAGTATGAGTTAAGAGGTTTAACAAAGAAAGCAGGCAAAATGCCACTAGTAAGCAACTCTTCTTATTTTCATTGAGGAGTACATTATCTATACAAGTAGTCCATAATTTTGTGTTGATTATAAAAGCCATTTCAATGGGATGTTCCCAAGAAAATAAGGTTTATGCTTTTATGTCCTATTTTTCTCTTTATGACTGTTATCCCTTTATGTTGTCAGTGAAATTTGACAGAGAAAGAGGGCTCAAATACAAGTCTTTGTTACAGATCTCTAAAGGGTCCATTATTGAGCTGTTGAGAAAATGAAAAAGAAAGCCTGAAAGAAAACAGATGCTTAGAGATCAGTGAATGAGTTAACATGGATTGGGAAATTATATTAATGGGAAATTTCAATAAAAATATCAGAAATAAGCCATACTAAATATCAAAGAACCCATTCATTCAGGTTTTTCTTAATTTTCATATGCATTTCTAATGATCAGTGTGATCATGCAGGAGCATTGCTATAGCTCAGTTAAAAAAACAAAGTAGCCAAAGCAAAAACACAGATCATCTATATGACATAAATCAGTAGAATAATTCCCTTGTGATGTCATATAAGCTTGCGTAGCCATGAAGAACCAAGATGTTCTCAGAAATTGCTGGATTCCTTTCCCTTAGGAATTCTGATTATGGTCAGATGGTCAGTATGTAGTCTAACTTGCTTATAGGTGCCCAAGGTTTCCCTTTATATTATTTAGATAAGCAATTAATACAACTGGCTGTTGCAAAGCTCTTCAGTTCTGTATCTGCTTGGAGATATTTCAGAAGCAGCAAAATATCTGCAGCTCTGTGGTTTAAGACAGCATCATGTTCACTTTCACAAGAAAATCCATTTTACAAGAGACAGTTGTGCTACTGTGTATCTTTTGCAGCATGTGAAGCTCTCCCAGATTTCAGAGGAGTGAGTGACTTCAGTCCAGATGCCCAGAAATCAAAGCTTTCTCAATAGTTACAGATGGAGCAATCTCCATGGTTTACAGAACAAAGATGTACACTTGTGCTTTCTGTACTGGGCCCATTTTAAGGGGGACTGACAGGAACAGGAGTCAAACCAAAATATAACGAGCAAAGACAACATTAGATTCAAGGACTGTATAGTGTAATGTATATTGATTTGTTTAAAATTTTCTGTGATCTGGTGTCACGATTACCAGATTCTGAATCTGTAGAACCTGCTTGAAGTCCATCCAAAAATTCTTGAGCAAACTATACATTATCAATATCTCTAATTCACCGTTCCCATGTTGATTACTCTCCCATTAACTTGATCAATATTTTTGTGCTAAATGCTTTGGTAATGCATTGCTTTTGGGATGGCCTTAGACTGGTGTTTTCTCTGCTAAAACATCACCTCCGACTGTAGCTTTTAAATAATTTCTGTGCTCAAACATCAAGATGCAGTTTTGAAAGGCTTTATTTAACTTCTAAAAGGGGATACAAACCTTCCTCAGGCTTGCATGTCTTTTAATGTGTTAGGACTGAAAGTCTGGAATTTTTTTGGTCTCCTAAAAGCAAAACATATTGTAGTTAACCAGCTCCTACAGTCTGTTGTTCTAAGCACAATAAGCTTCCAGTCATTCCTTCCTTAAAGGTGCCACAGATTTGTGGGTGTTAGGGTGTATAGCTCCTAGTTTCTTTGGGTCACTTATCAGCTAGAGAACCATGGTCAGAGCCTTTGGTTGTCTTGGCTTTTGGAGTGCTCATTATAGTACTTGTAGCCTCCCTGAAGTGTCCTTAGTACATCTTGAAAATAGCTTTCTGTGTACAGGCATCTAAGATTTGGCAGAAAAAGAAGCGAGCAAATCAACTCCTCTGAACCATAGCTTAGATTTATGTAGAAAATTATTACTCTGTATGAATCTAGGCTTAGCCTAGTGCATGTTCAAATAGTTCACATGATTGAGAGAGAGGTGGCTTATGGTTTTGCGTTTTTTTTCTCTCTTGAACTCATCTTGACTATTTTAGCCATGCCTTTTTCAATTATCTTCTCCTTTTTGTCCTTCAGATATGGCAGAAGGCATTTCTGTTGTTTGCCATTCCAGCAACTTCTTTTTTCATCTGTTCCCAGTTAATATGGTATCAGCAGCTGACTTCTGGACAGATTCAACAGCCTTATTTCTCTCCCCTTTTAGGAGACTTTGAACCCAAAGCAAAATAAATTAAGGGTGTTGCAGAGATAATATCAATTATATGCTAACATTCTTCCCTCATAATGAGATATTCTGTTCCCAAATCCTATTCTTCTCAAGCTTTCATATGTGATATGGATAGGGATAGTAAATTCAGCTAAAATTACTTTCTCCATAGAGTCTTTCAGATTTTCCATCACCTGTCTCTCTGAGGATCTGGATTTTGTTCTGCAGCATTCTTTAGGCCTATTAATTTACCTCCAAATCGTTGGTTTTTTTTAAAAATAAAAATCAACCAATCAAGAAAAGAAAAGATAGCAGCTCTTGATCTTGCATGTGAGAACTTACAGTAAAACAGGAATTTTCTTCAGCTTTCGTAAATGAAATGTTTGATGGAAGCAGAGTGGTTACAGTCAACACAGTGTTCTGGAATCCTTTAATATTTTGTGAACTCTGCATCATCTAAGATAGCTCTATCAAAACCTGTTGACAAAAAATACAATGAGTCTTTGAGGCAGTGTCATTGTGATGTATGTGTGCTGCAGCCTTTAGCAATTGCAACAAAAACTTGAAGCTAACTACAGGATTTCCCCATAGGATAAATAACCAGTGACTGTTGTGTGCTGATTTATTTCAGGATAACAAAATGCTGATACTCTATTTGCAAAAGAAGCTTTTAGAATAATATAGAATAGATGTTTGCCTTTTTATGTCCTTGATTTTCCAAGGAAGCTTGTGTCAGAATTCAAATGGAACAGTGGGCCTTTATGTTATGCAGAAAGAACAATTTCAGAGCAGAAATTCTTTCTTCTGTCCCCCAAATCAGTTTGGAGCCACTCTAAGCAGTGCAAGTGCATGTGAATGTGCATGCAGGTGTGTAAAGATTTGGTTTGGATTTAAAGGGCTGTTTTTTCCGTTAATAAGGAAAATATTTGAACATTGCATATGTTACATAAACATATATCTCTAATGGAAGCACTGACAGAAGTTTTATTATCTTTTCTTCTTTTCAGAGAAAATGTACATTGTTCATTTGTCATTTTAATATATGATAATTGAAAGTCCTCCTTGTTGCCATCAATAATGAAATTGCTGACTCTGTTTTTCATATAGTTATTAAACTGAAATATGGTTGATGGAGTTAAAAATTTCTGACACTACTCTTGCAAAAAAGTAATCTAAGATTATCTTAGAATCTTGAATTTCTAGCCTCTAACTGAAGTCACAGAATCAGCTGAGTTGGAAAGGACCATCAAGAACCATTGAATCCAGCTCCTGTCCCTGCGCTGGACCATCTCCAGGAGTCACACCTTGTGCCTGAGAGCAGAACTGCTTTAAAATAATCCTTTGTATTTTCTTTTAAAAGCCTCTGAAACATCTGGGTCATAGAATATGATCCAGTAACACTAGTTATATTAGAGGATTTAAAAAAGTCTGATGCTTTTTGCATCTTTAGACCTTTTTTGGCTTAAAACTTTCAGAGTAGGAATTAGGTTAGTGCTTGTGGTTGTTACCTATTGAAACCGTTTTAACCACGTGCTTTTTCCAAAGCAGTGTTCTTACCCAGTTTTGAAGCTGTTTCAGTTACCTTCCTTTTGTACACTACTTCTTCAAGGAAAAAGAAAATCCTGCAGGAATCTAGGTGTTTTATGAGCATACTACAGTAATTTAAGATATTTAAAATCATTTCCATTTATTTCATATATGATTACACACACCTAAATTAAAATTCTCTTTATTTTGACTCTTAAAAACTTCCATACTAATACAGTCAAGCTACCATAATTTAGGAAAATCATAATTTTCGCTGTGTTGGTAGGCCACATAAACTACCTGAAAATTTTGGCTTTTACAGCAATACTGACTATACTGTACAATGAACCTGCCTAGATGTCATTTGTCTTTTTTCCAATTAATGAAGAATCACTGAACCAGTTTCTACAGTGTCCAAATGATTCAGTAGTAAAAGACAAAAATTTAAATAGCTGATTGTCATTTCACATAAATGTTCCTTTGGAAAAGGCAGTGTCCTCCCTCTATTTATGTATTAATCACATGTGTTTTGAGACACATTCTTGTGTGTCTTTGTCCCTCAAACTTGATTAAAATATTTTCAAAGATCCTTATAGGTACTTAGATAAATACTTTCAAATGGTGGAAATCAATTTAGTACTTGAGTTTCAAAATACTGCTTAGCAGCTGAACAGTCACTTCTATTAACTCAAGCACTGAATTGAAGTATTCACCTGTTAGGTCAAACATGTGGATGCCTTATGACACAAAGGGAAGAAATGTTCAATGTCCCAACTTGGTTTAAAAATTTCGGAATTATGGGACATTTTAGTCTTAACATAGCTCCCATTTATTATTACAGTATGGCATATTTCAGTAATCACCATACTAATAGTCCTGCAGTAAATATATAGCTAGTTACAAATGTAAAGTCTAATTTCTGCTTTTTGCTGTCTACAGTTTCAGGAATAGACACATTTGCTCATTTTACACAAATATTTGCTATGCTGCTTGTGGGCCAAATTCCACTAAGCATATTAGTGAGGATTAGTGTGTTTGTATATTCTTCAAAAAATAATAAATTGTTATTCTTCTATGCAGTAAATTGGTTTTTTTTAGCCCCATATGTTTTATTAACCATGATTAAAAATAGCTATATTATATTTAATTAGCAGTTTCTTTTCACTATAAGAGTGCATAAGAATATAAATTACACATGTAGTTTTTTAGTTTTAATTTAGTAGTCCTTTGCAATGCAAAATTAATTTTGTTACTGTTGGAGTTGGAGCTCTAACTGTAAATTCATGTTTAGCTGTTGTACTGAAACTTTTTTTAGCATTACACACATTAGTTTAAACACAACCTTTTACAAACTTTTTCTGGACTTATTCAGTGTAAATCAATTTCTGTAAATGTTTTAGGCAATTAATCTAGACCCAAAAAAATTGTGATTTAATTTTAGTATGTTAGCTTAAAATAATTAGAAAAATACTCAATTGTCTTTATTATATAATCTTTTTCTTCATTGTTTTTCTGGCATAACAAGCATCAGACTGTGGGTGGAAGTTCTGTCTTACTCCTCCTCCTCATTCCCAAAGGAGCTTGCACTGCTCTTTAACTGCTTTTCATCAGTTTTCCCATCATCATGGCTAGCTCAAGAGGTTTCTAGCTTTCTCCATTTCCACCTCCAGCATGTGTTTTTGCTCTGCCTCACTTGCAGTGCTGCAGCTGCTCCTGCCACTGTCCGCTTAAAGGATGTAGTGGTACTGGGTGTTCTTTATGATCCCTTCCAACCCATGCCATTCTATAACGCTGTGAATATTCAGTTTAAAACCAGCAAACCCACCTGGGCAGTGGGTGCCTGGAGTTATGTGCAAGAATGGGGGAACAGGAGCTGAAGCTTCATTGCTATTAACTGGAAGTGCTGCCGGGGAAATGGTAGCATGGTCTTTAAACAGGAAATCCCACAGGTAGCCGCAGTTGTTACTCTCTAAATACACTCCCTTGCTTTGCATTCTTGTGAGAAGTATCAGTATCCATTCTATTTATGGAGTCAACAGCAGCTCTTTTATGATAGCATTTACTTATTAAAAAAGTTCATTGTTGCTATCCTAAATTCCTAATATGGTTTACCTCATATGGGCCTCTTCTATGCAGGTTGTGTGAACCTTTCTCATAACATTTGTTTAAACTTGTGTGGTGTCACATGTTCAGTTGCTATAGCCTCAGACTTGCAGAATGGAGGAATCAGGGACAGTTTGGATAACGATTTGTCACCAAGAGTTCTTGCTAACTTCCTGGCTAACACCCTTTCAAGGTGGGAGATAAGATTTCCTCCCTAGTGAACAGATACCAGCATCAGACTTAGCTATGCAGTATCTGCAGACTCAAAGCTCTGTAGCAAGAAATTAAGAACATTATGGTCATCATTAAATGCAGATTTCCCAAATGAAATACTCCTATTGCATAAATTTAAGTGAATAATTTTTATCTTATGATGGCATAAGCCTCTTTATATTGAGGTTTTTTGGAAACAGCCCTTAAACTTCACATGCTTTTGTTAGCATAATTTTGGGATGGCATCAGCTTTTTGTTCTATGTGGGTTGTTGGGTTTATTTGGGGTTTTTGGTTGGTTGGCTGGTTTTGTGGTTAGTTTGTTTTGTTGTTTTTCTTTCCTGTCTCCATACACAAGCAAATGTGTTAAGATATTATAGTTTAATTATAGTTAATTTTCGTTTCATATTGAAAGCATGTAACAAATTCTGAAGTAATCATTGGAGGATATAAAGATAATATGAGATTCTCTTTCTGTTTGCACTGAATATATTCTCAATAAAGCTATTAAAATTTAATTTAAGTTAGGAATGGTTTTAGGAATGTAAAAGTGCAATGCATGTTTTGAGTTGTTCTCCCATAAAAAAATGAATAAATATGCAGGAATTTAAATAGCTTTACTTTCCCACATATTGTCACTTAGTTAGGTGACGTATTTCCATATTTTGTTGCCTCTAATGTTTTAATGGGTTTTTTCTTGCAGTTTTGGCAAAATTAATTGAAAAGTTCGTGTCACATCTTTCTGAAAGCAGAATAGATTGTTATTTCAGCATGGGAAGCTATAAAGGTCAGTCTCCTAATAATTTATTGCCATGCAGCCTCTTCATATTTAAATTGCCTTTCTTCTAAATGTATCTGTATCATTTTGGGGGTTGTTTAAAATGTACTTTAACAGCTCAGAAATTCATTACTTCACTGGTGGGAAATACCTCACTTTGGAGAAGAAAATGATGTGTTTGAGTGAATAAAACAGATAATTATTAGTGATGGGCTTTCACATTTCTATGTATAATAGAAAAATGAAGATGAAGAGTAGGTGAGGGTGTGATTCAGAGTATTTGTTGACACCTGTTATGGATGATTTGCAAAGCTGGTGGCTTAAATATTTAAGATGGTGTAAGCAATCTGACTCACGTTTTGAAAGCTCCACAAAGATACATACTTTATATACTTTATATTGTATTAAAGGATATGTATTTATTATTGTCAGAGTAATCTGAGTGTTAGTTTTATACAGATATTGTGCTTACAGCCAAGAATAAAGGATGAATGATAAAGCTGATTTATTCTGAATGTAAAGTAATGTGTTTTAATACTTTGAAGCACAGGTAAAATTAGAATATTTAGAACCAATGTTAATATCTGCTGGAAAATGCACTTTCATTCTTCACTGTTTATCCACAACTCTTCTCTCAGGTTGTAGTTCAGCCATTTAGACACAGTTCTAACTGTGGAGAATCAAGCCTGCTTTGGGGAAGAGTCTGTTATTTATACTGATATTTTACTCTCCTATCTATAGGATGCAAATATAGTATCCTTGGAGACTTGGGGCCTGCCTCTGAAGTTTCAAAGCATAAAACCCCTCTAGAAATTTTCCAAGCTGTCTTTCTTTTTATGTAGTGGCTCTTACCTTTCAAAAGCTTGCTAACAGGATACCCTTAATTTAATTTTAGAATCTCTTTGTTTTATGAAGAAAATTGTTGATGGGACAGTTATTTCTATCATAATTTTATATTTTCTTGAAAGATACTGGAAGTGTTTTGTCTTGTCCTGTTTTACTTTTCAACTTCTCATGAGGCATAATGAGCAATAAAATAATTCCATGGACTCACAAGGTTTGCTAATTACATATTTCTGAGACTTCCTAATTCAAATAATAATTTTGTCTGTTCCTTCAAAAGCTTAAAATGCTAAAACTAACTAGAGGAAGAACAAAAATCTGACTGTGCATCCTCCAAATGGATGTCTTGCCCAGAAAAGACAGCAGTCCTGTCTTCCTTAATTATGATAGCTTAGTGCTTCCAACTAATGTAAAAGATCTCTAAAGACAAACAGTAGGCCTTATGCCATTCACTTAGTCAGCTACCTTACTTTTAATCCACTCTCCTCAACCTTTTGATCAAAGATGGGATTTAAAATACATTCAGGATGGTTGAACCTAGATCTTCTATTTAATTGATTTCACCATGAACCACTGATTAAATGGAGGTGGCATAAACATTGCATTATTTCTCTAAAATTTAATGTCAACTTTGAAAAAAGACCAAGTTTGAAAATCCTGTGACAATTGCATCTATTCAATTAATTATCTAGAATGAAAAATCTGAAAGAATAGATACAGAAACAAAGATAACATAGTGAAAAGCTCAGTTCTTGCTTTTCTTGAGCCTTAAAGATTTTCTTTTAATGATTAACTAACTCATATTTCTTTTTGCATTTATGAACAATATTTCTTTTTGTATTTTATGAATGAGGGGTTTTTTTGGGTCTTATACAGGCACTATTGGACTTTAATTCTGGTTATGTTTTGTGTTCAGTTATCAAATAAAGGCTACAACATTTGTAGGGTTGTCTAATGAACAGTTTCCATGTGCAAATGTTTTTATAGTCCATGTGCTTTAATGAAGACAAGTTTGGAAATGGGAAAGTGAGAAGTCTTCTCAAGGGTAGTCAGTAATCTGGTGGTAAGAGGTAGGCAAAGGACTGCTGGTGCCTTACTGAGTTCTTTCCCCGTCAGCAACAACATTATCATAGACTTCTTTTGTGAAGAGCTCTCCAGCCCAGTAAAGAGTGTTGTTCAAGCAAACAGCACATTTCGTCAAAGGTTTATTTTAACTTTTATAGAAAAACAGTTATTAAAATGTCATAGCACCTTTTCAGGCAGGTATAGCAATAAGGGTTAACCAGGGAATTTAGTTTAGACCAATAAATTCATGCTGATTGACATGAAGCAAAAGTCTGGCTCTAAAACTGAATCTGTGATCATATTCTAATTCTGCTTTGAAACAGTAAAAGGGCATGATTTTAAGAATCAGTCATATATCTAAATTTTGGGTTCTTTTTTACATCATAAAATAAACAGTATGGTCTTCCTATGAAGGAATGTTAATGCACTTTGAGAACCCAGGTATCAATTATGCTTCCTATGTTTGTACCAAAGGGACAACAAAACACACTCAAATCTTTATCAGACCTTGTTTGTTTAAAATTAGATTTCTCACTGATTGAATAACGATTGGCCAGATTTCTGTGCATTTGCCAAGGTTTTCTGGTAGTCCTTATGAAGCATTGCAATTTCTTCAAGGAGAATTACTGAATGCCATGTTATTTCACAGTATTGTTTTCATATGCTCCTGTAAGAGCCATCCAACCTAAATTCTAAAACTAGTTACAGAGTTTTTTCTGTATGAGGTAAAGCTAGTGAGTTGTTAGATGATAACATCTTTCTAGCTTCACGTATAAGTAAGCCAACATGAACTTGGCAATTGTGTGTGTCCACCATTCTCTTACATAAATTTGGTTCTGAGGAACTGAAAAACAGTTTCTAATTGTTGTTTCATTTCAATGAAGAAAAGTCACATTTTTCATGAAAGTGGATTCAGTACAGCACATACATATTCAGCGTTTATCATGTTTCCTGAAATGAGAATTTGATTATCTTAAAAAAATGACAACTTTGTAAACCTGTAGCTAGTTGTAATTAGAATAACACAGTCATCCATCTGCTATGGATCCCCTCAGGATTTCAGTCTCTTATAAAATTTGCAAATATGGAAAAATTAAATTAGATTGGGTTGTTACCATTTTCAAGATAAGAGAGAAGGAAAAAATATCTGATAAAACACTATGCAGTTGCAATGTTCAGTTATAAACAGTAACACAAATTTTACATGAAGTTTACTTTCTGCTAGCAGCAATGATACTGCTGTGACGTTTATTCAGATGACTGAATCTGTGTATATGTTAATGATCTGTCTGTCTCCTTTTGTAGAATTAATAATTTCTAGCTTGCTTTTATTTTTTCTTTCTCCTTTACAAACCCTAAAACACTGAAAACCAAATCATTGGTGTCTAGCTGTAATAGGTAATAAAATGGCAAGAAACTAAAATTTGCTGTAGTAGTAAAATTCCATAGATTATATATTAGGGATATGAAGTTCCTAAAATAGCCTCCTGCTCTTTCTGTTAGCAAATTCCAGTTCAATATAACAGAAACGCTTTGTGAAAATGTCGTATTTTTCTCAAGGTTTCGATAAACCCATTTAGAGGAACTATTCAGAGAAATGTGAAGTCATCTAATGTATTGGTGTCTTTGCCTCTTAATTGATCTCCATGGTGTGTTGCAGACTCTCCAGACTTGGGACTCCTGAAGCGTTTTGTGATCAGCAGAGTTTTTTTGGTGGCTCTGCTTTTGCAGATGACCTTGCAGTCAAATCCTCTGTTTCCACTGGACTTTGTCTCTGAAACAGCTCTGTTGTGTACTGCCAAAGGGACAGAACCTCAGGGATTTCAGGTCTTGGCCATAAAACTCAAATATCATGGTGTGTTCCTTCTCCTAGATGAGCTTTAGTTCTCTGACAGAACAAAATCTCATAGAAACTTCCTGCCATTTATTGAGCTCTTAATCTTTGAGGGGTCAGGTGGGTTGGGTAACAAACTGAGAAATTTAAAAAACACCAATGGGAAGGTGTCAGTATAGAGCTGTTCAGAAGAAGTAGCAAATGAGAAATATGGGATTACATCCTGAAATTGGGCTGAAAGGGAAGGGGGTAGGAAGGGAATTCTTCCATTCTTTCTGAATCATTTGATAAATGCAGTTCTTCAAACTGTCCACCATTTTGAAGATGCTGTTATCAGAAAGCATTTTACCCATTGCCAATTTAGATAACAGGACTGAAAATGTGGTTCATTCTTAATGAAGCTGTTGCCAGAAACAGCTTGAGTATTCATGATGATCATTATATAATGAAGTTCTAGATATGAATATTTTGGTCTTGTATTGTTATGACAAGACTACTGATGACATAACAGATACTTTTGATAGTCCAGGTGGAATTACACATGAGATAACCTCTAAGAAGCCATCAGCATTCTTCAGCAGTTGCTCTTGGATCTTGTTAACATTGTGTTCATTCCCAGTTCAAATGCAACAAAAGTAATACTTTACTTTGAACAAAGGTTTTTTTATAGACAATTCTAACTGAATATGAGGTCAGTCAGCCTGAAGTGTTCTAGATGAGTAGCCTGGTTACAGAGATGACATCATGAAGAAACAGTAGCAAAATGGCGTAACAGAATATAGAGAGAAACTCATAAATTTTGCTCTGCCACAATTCCAAATAATGTTTAAAATAGAAAACTTCCATAAGAATGTCAGGATGAGAAAGGATAGTTACTGACAAAGCATAAAGATTAATATTGACTGCTTGGGTTTCTGCCAATGGGCAGGGTCAGTGTGTAGTACTTGTTGAAAAGTAAGTGAAAACCTTCTGGTTTGTTAACAAAAATAATAAATCATAGGAAAAAATTACGAGTTTCACAGTTTCAGTTTATATGGACAAAGCCATGGACTAGAAATCTGATATCAAGTATACCTATATACTTATAAGTATTTTAAAGCATTTGTGGGTATTATGCAGGTGGTTCTGGCTATCTTGGTATTTTCAGATGTTTTCAGAATCTTTACTTAAATATTTTCTTTGAATCAAAAGTCTTTTTCATCCATAGCAAGAAACCTAATCTTTCTTATTGTCACTGAAGTTAAAATTTAGCTTCCGTTAGAATATTCTGAAGATTATTTATATAGACATAAAACCATTTGGCCTGGACATCAGGAAGTGAGAAAGCTAAACCAATAATGTGAGTGACAGCTCTAGTAATATTCTTTACTTAGGCCAAAAGGGAACCCAGTGGTGTCTTTGACAGAGTGACAGCACTTTAAACAGGGAAATAAATTAAATATTACCCAAAGACCACACAAGTTACATGAAATATGCTGTAAGGCTGTTTCGGCGTGGCATCCTGTCATTTCAGTATGAATGTGATGTAGCCCATTTTCTGACTCAAACATATAAAAGCTTTGTCACAGTAAGAGGGAAAATGAATAAAAACCAATCTTTAATATAAATTATATAGTTAGTTGAAGTGTAGGCTGATCAAAATGAATGTCACAGGACTATGGATGGCAGTTAACTTGCGCTGCTGGAGTGTTTTTAGTTATAGACTGAGTTTAATAATAATAATAATACATCCTTGCCTATGGGAGTCATGCCTCATGGGAGTCTCTTTTTTGTGCTCCTGAATACCACAAAACATTTTGAAAAGTGCTGCCCATTGAGGTGCTTTCTAAGAATTTTCTTAAATTGTAAATCAGCTCCTAGGGAATTCCTATATCCTTCAAGTCACTAGTTTAATTTTGGCTTCTGTTTTACAGTGTTTTCCATTTTTAAAGAAGGAAGTGTGAAATATCTGTTCACCATAGATTTTTTTGCTTTAAGACAAATAAAAAGGAAGCTGCCAAAGTATCTTGTTCATTCCATTTAATAATAGCCAGAGTGCTGTATCATATTATTAATTCACGGTTCATAGAGGTGGTCTAGTCTTTGAGGATGAATGGGATTCTTATTTAGAGAACTGATTTTTCTCCATGACTTTTTGTTATAAAGCCTTTTGTGTTTCGAGACAGTTATATCAGGTGTATTGAAAAATATTGGTCAAAAACCTTTTGTATAAAATTAAGTTAGTGCATTGAATCACATGTATGGGCATCATCACAATAATACAGTCACAACAAGCAAGCTTTTTGTCCATGGATTGCAATATGTAGTATTTAAATATTCCACTTGTTTTTCATAGCATTTTTCTAAGTCTAATTTAAGGTTTAAGGTTTCTAGGTCCAGTTTTTAATCAGTGGGAAGTAATCCTCTGAGTATTCTAAATGACTTTGCAGTGTTCTTAAGCCTACTCTTTCCAGTTTAAGTGAAAAACAAAAGGGAAAATAAAAACTTTTGACCCATGACAAAGAAGCACAATTTGTGGATTAGCAGAGTACGGAGCTGTAATTATGTCGAATACAGTGGTATCTGAAAGCAAGAGGTTTTGCCTTGATAAAGTACTGTGTGATAGAGAATTATTATTCAATCCAGACTTCAAGTTAATTTTATTTTCCTTCACAATACAGAGGAAAATATCAGAGGGAAGTGTGGTGGGGAAAAAAGCCCTTTCCAGCCACTAAGAAATTGTTACAACAGAGGAGAAAAGTTAATGAAAATCAGTGAAGTGAGTTGTATTCTTTCAATGTTAATGGACAATGAGCATTCAGTACTTGTAAACTCTTACAGAATGGTTACTGGACTCACACAGTGGGTTGTGATACAGCTTTTCCTCATTGCACCGTTGCTAGCCTGGGATACCTGCATTTCCACCTCAAAATGGAAGCAGGACTGCATTGGAGCTTAGAATTAGAGACTCATTGTCCTCCTTGCCCTCTGCTGCCATTAAACCTGGTGGTGTTAGGACTGAATTAGTCATTAGCCATAGCAAACTCATTTAAATTCCCCCTATTTTCTAGGATGTATATATGCCTCTTGCCTTCCTACTTGCACACACAAACTTGAAAATGAATTGATTTAGTTTGGCAATTGCAGCCTGAGTAAACAGGTAACTTGGAACAAGAGCTGTTAAAAGTTATGAATATTTCAGTTATTTCTGTGGGATTTTAACTGAAATGCCCTGTGAATTTATATGTATTCTTCCAAAGATTGCTCTTCTGGTGTGCCATGCAAAAGATATTTGAACTTCTGTTTTTGGGTTGCAAAAAACCTCTGTGATGTAGGTTTACTGTTTCAGTCCCACCAGATTATTGAATAAGATCATTTTACTCAAAGAGCAGTAGATTTTTATTATGTATAATGTCAAAGGTATAAGGTTAATTTCTCACAATCATAACACTTAAATTATTGCTCACTGTCAAAGTTATAAAATAGAATAGGGTTTTATTCTTTCCATACTTCCTCTGCTGAATTTTATTGCTTCATTCTTGAGTGTAATTTTGCTATATTATTTTCTTCATAAAAATTTTAACCTACTGCATCTCATATGACCAGACAGAATCTTCCTTTTGGTGTTTTTTTGTTTGTTTGTTTTGCAGTTTTTTGTTTTGTTTGGTTGAGGGATTTTTGGGGGTTTTTTTGTGGTTTTGTTTGTTTGTTTGTGTTTTTTGTTTTGTTCTTGTTTTGGTGGGGTTTTTTGGTTTAGTTTGGTTTTTGTTGTTTGTTTGAGGGTTTTTTTGCCTTTGAGTCCTTTCCTCTCTGAACTTGTAACTATTTCATCTTTAATGCCTTAGTCCCTGTTTGTGTGCCAGGAAAATGGGGTGTTTACCTACATGAATAACCAGGGAATCCTTCACTTTGATTTCTCTGTCTGAGGATATAGGAAAAATACATAAGAAGTTACTGTGTGATCTACTTAATTAGATTTTTACATTCATCATTTACATGAATATAATAACTGCTGCTACCATGTCAATTATTTACATATTTAACAAATGTCAGTTAATAAGGGTTATAATAATATAACCCTTAATAAAAAATAGTTAATAATAATTTCCTGCTGGTTTTTTTAGTAGCACTTTCAAAGAAGTATATTAAAGGTTTATTCCCTCAGCTTTGTAACTCATAATATTATTAGACTTCAATTTTTATCTGTGATATAGTTATCTTAGATGATAACATGTACCTTATAGGGAAAATGCCCATTTAAAATTTAATTTAGAATTTAATATTTTGAGCAAATTCAACATCAGTGGTTGCTTTAAATCATTATTTATTAATTTTTCTAAATTAAACAACTGAAGAAAATGGAGTATATTTTACTGTATGAAAAAATGCATGTAAATACAGGATTTAATTAATTTTTAAATCATTCAGTTCTAGAGTTTTCTGTGATTCATATCAAAATAGAACTTTATTAACAAAAGTTGGAATTACAGCTAGGAAATTTTGAGGCCTCTGGAATGGAAGAAAGTGGATCAGAGTAGGCTGCCTTCTCTGATTTCTAGACCGGAAAGGATAAAATTCTGCTAAGATATGGGGCTGGAAAAAATGTCTCTTGCCATAAATCTATTGATAACTGTCATGATAACCATACTAACCATGAAGATTTCCTTATAAAGAGGGTGATTTTGATTTTAAAAAAAGTCTGTGAAGAATGCAGATTCTTTATGAATCCTTTCCAAACACTACCAAAATAATTTTGAATAGGAAACAGTTCTCCAGAATTGGTATTCATACACGGAAAGAGCTTTACATTAGCATGCAGTTCAAATAATATTTCTTATGATACTTTATTTAATTTATTTCCTTTTGTTTTAGCCATGGATGCAGATGTGAAGAAAGAAAATCTTTCATCTGTGCAGCAGCTTGGTGTTGAAATGACAGTCAGGTACATGGTATTAAAATATTTCCCTGGAGTATTTCTAGGATTTGTTTGATTTTCATGGAATGACTTTAATAATACTTAATCCATCAACTCATTGCTTTATACCATTTAAATCTAAGATAAACTTTAAGAAAATTAATTCTAACTGGAATTGAAAAAGGTATTAGTACATAATTAAATTATCTTTACAGTTTATATATGTTATTATCCTCTACTTTTGTAAAGACTAATTGTAACGTGCTAGTAAGATTTACCATAAATTTGCATTATCCTGAATTATGTATCTTTTTTTCCCTCACATTACTTCTCTAAATGGTTCTGTTTAGCTAAGCTTAGTTATATGCCATTTAAACAATCTATTTGGCTGGTAATTTGCAGAGCTGCGATGATGGAAAAGCTTAGATGTCTATATTTCTACAGATTTAGCATTAATGTTTGAATTCTGATCATAATAATTACGCATACAATAATTATATAAAATTCTAAATATTGTGCATGAAGAAATGGAGTTGTGTGTATTAGAGTACTTGTTTATCCCCAGCCCAGTCTCTTAAAACTGAACTAAAGGGAATTTGAGTCAGGATTTGTAACAATGAGCAACAGATGGTTGCTGTGTATCCTTTCTAGATAGACCATAGAAAGTTATATCTACAGCATAGTTTTAGTGATGAACAATTTTATGACAGTTTAACTTTTAAATAAAGGTTTATTAAATATGAGGTCTTCTTTTTAAGGAATTTAAAAAATATGTAATCTTTAAAGAGTTTGGTTTTTTTTTTAACTTTTTGAAATAGATACGGAAAATACTTAAACTTACTAAAAGAAGATGCTGAAAATGGGCTGTGTTTTGTGTTAATGAATTGTGAGGAGTTTCTGAAACAACAGCGAAGAACTGTGGTGTCTTCACTTCGTATCCTTTCCTGATGGTATAAGTTCTATAGTCTTCTAATTTCAGTGGAATTTGACCTCCTGGTTTGTACTTTTAATAGAGGTGTAGGTGTGTAACATTTATGGAATTTATTTATTTTTTTAAAAAGAACACTTTTACTTTGAAATTTTGTTAAGTTAAATGCATACCAAATGCACTCAAGAAAATATTCACCTTTTTGGTTCCCATACTTTGTTAGAAGTGCAAACCTCATTCATTTTTGTCATCAACTGTTTTGGAGTGGGATCTCATCTTTGAATGTGATGAAGAGCCCACAGCAATGTACCTTTGA
Organism: Pseudopodoces humilis; assembly: GCF_049639895.1. Lineage (NCBI taxonomy): Eukaryota > Metazoa > Chordata > Aves > Passeriformes > Paridae > Pseudopodoces > Pseudopodoces humilis. The sequence goes on from NC_142202.1 coordinate 64,169,670, forward strand.
ACATTAATGAGTATTTCTGGTACTCTCACAATCCCAACACTGGTAATGATACTGCCCATATAAGCGTAATAAATGTGATAAGAAGATGTAGTCTGATCATCAGGAGCAATTAGACTTTTGGTTCTTTTGGATCTACTGTGGAGCTTCTTGTGAAAAAAATAAATCAGATAACAGCTTTTCCACAAGCTTTGCTATATTCTTTTCTGTTAGATTTGCATACCACTATTAAATTATACTTCAGGTGTATTAAGTCAAAATGTGCCAAATCTCATTTTAAGGCTTTTCTTTTACTTTTTTTTTTTTTTCAATAATTTTAACTCCTGTTTTATTCCTCCACTATTCTCCTTTCTTGCACTTTATAAGCACACTTGTTTTGGTGCAGGTTTTTTTGCATTTGCTTGCTTTTTGTTTACTTTTATTGATTTAGCTTGAATACATACGAACTGAAAAAAATTAGTATATGGGGAAAACAGCTTAAATTTTTTCTCTTAATTCAGTTTGAGAGACAACTGTGTCTTGATGATGCCTTCTGTGCAGCTCTGCTCCCCCTGGCTATGTCTAACAACCCAGCTCCCATCACTGTATGTCTGGGCCTGGGAAGGAGGAAAGCTGTGGTTGATGCAGGAGAGTGAGGAGGAGATCTCTGCCCAAGTTCCTTAACCTTCCCATTCAGGCTGCTTGCAGGAGCACTATGCAGGTTATGACTGGTTTGCATCTTCTATTTTCCTCATAATGTCAGGGGACAGGGAGAAGACACTGATGTTTCTTCAGCAATTTTCACAGCTTCTTGTTTCAGCATTTCTCTGGCAACCAAGACTGCATTTATCCGTAAGAATTTATAACCTATTTCTTTCTGAAAGGCTGCTTTGAAAGTTTACAAATGAGACTTTATTAATCTCCTTAGCTTGGTTTTTTTGGGTTTCCTTGTTTGTTTTTGTTTGTTTGTTTTTGGTTTTTTTATTATTATTTTTTTTCTAATATTTTATATTATATTTTCCTTAAGGCCCCCTAGCTAAATACATGACCCTGAAAAATTCATGGGATAATGTAGGTCTGTTATTGGGTCAAATTTTTGTTTAAAAGGAGAGAAGTAGCAGGTAGACTAATAGGAAGACAATGATTACGAATTTTAAAGCTGGCAGTAAAACGAACTTTGTTAGTGGCATTAAATTCCGTGTGGAGGTTGTGATACTGCTGAATGACCTTTTATTTTAATTAGTTCAGTAAGAGAGCAAGTCCATCCATCTGATTTTTTGATTTTTTTTTTTTAGTGACAGTTTTGAAATTTACATAATACGTTTGAGTATATTTAGTACGTTTTAAAAATTATTACTGCAAAAATACTCTATGATTGACAATTCTAAATTGTCAGTATTCTGAATTGAGGTTGTAATATAGGAAGCATCATTTCTATCTTTCATTATGGGTCTTCACAGCTATTTAAAATAAAACCCTTTGTACATTCTCATGTTGTCTTGAATGTTTTGAACATAAACCCTAAACTATAGTCTCTATCAGAGAATTCTGGGGTACAAGAAACACAGACTAGATTCTGTACTTCTGCATGGAGGCTTCTGTAGTAATACCAAGTGATCTGTCTTGTCACCAGAAGAGAGGATGGTATTGGTCCGTTCGGCACTGAGTCTGGCCTGAGGTTGTTCCAGCATAATTAAATTTGTGTTGAAATTTGTTCCATTGTGCAAGTGCTGAAAAACCACTGGTGCCAAGGGTAACTGGAACTGGGAATTGATATTCAGAGCCTTCCACAGTGATAAAACCTCTGCTCCTTTTGCTGCACATAATAGAATTTCACTCATACCATCCACACATACTGCAAAGATATGTGCACTCATAAAACAACTTCAAATATCATGGAAGTTCTGCTCCACCACTAAATGGAGGAAAAAATCCAACAGAAATCAGTCTTTTTTTCCCCCCTTTGTTCTCCTGCTTAAAATATAACAGCAATTTCTCCATCACTGTTTTGACAATTAAAGCCTGTATACATAAGGAACTAGACTGCAAATGCACAGTAACAATCAAGATATATTTATCAACACTTTTCTTTAGTTACCTACATGTTTTTCTTGATGGAAGTACAACCTATTTTGTTTATGCTGTTTCCTGTCTCTAAAATTACCGGAATTACTTATCTTACATATAAAAATATATATTTTTACATATTGTTCACAGCAATATATTAAAAACCAGCACATTTCTGTAGTCTGTAATCCTGTTCCTCAATTTTGTTGATGATGATGTTGTTGTTGTTAACCAGATGCACCTGCCTGTTACAACAGTGGAATATGGCATCCACCCAGTCTATTTTTGCAGTGCCCACCACGTTGAAATGTTGCTGAAAGCTGAGTTGCCTCTTGTCTGTTCAGCCTTCCACATGTCTGGTTTCACTCCATCCCAGGTAACCAATCAAAATGTATTAAAGTATCATCAGTCTATTGACTTAAAGCTACAAAATCAAGAACACAGAGGAACCACTGTCCATTTTTCCTAAACAGTGCTTGTGTGGTGGTTATAAAACAGGGTAAGAGATAAGAACATGTAATGACTTAGAGATTCTGAAAATAGAAAGTAACTGACTCATAGAATAATACCAGTGTACTCGAGCTGATGACCTTTTATTACATGTTCATGCACAAAAATTGCTAAAAATAATATATACTAAATCCTCATATTTAGCATTTAAACAGAATATCTCATTTCCTGAAATAATTATCTCAATTTCCCATGGGAGAGAAATGAGTAATTTTTAGTAGTTACATACTAGGAAGCAGTTCCTGTGATATTAGAGAAAAAATAATTTTATATGAGCTACCATAACTATTACAAACAGGTAACACACTATTCTTTCGTATTAAAGAGGTGTTACAACAGAAGAATAATTATCTATAACACCAACTTTCATTTTGCTTACAAACAATTGTTTGGTAGTATGGAAAGCTATGGATGAAGCATGTTTGTAAAGATTGCATTCATGATGAAGGGTAAAGAGCTCCATGCAGTGAGTTAGATTGTCTGTGCAAAGGACATCTCGCCAGTGAGAAAAGGCATCGCTGTGCCAGGCAAGAAAAATACTTTTCATCTTATGCCTTCAAAATTCCTTTTTGCTGTGAGATTTCCAGCAGAAGAGACTGGCAGATGCCAGTGTGGTACAAACATTGCTTAAATTAGTCAGCTTGGGGTTTGGTTTTTGAGGAGAGAAGAGTTGCAGATAAAGGAATTTATCTCAGCATAGGAATAAGGTGCTTGTAATAAGGTTCCTGTTTTGGGTTGAGGAAAACATATGGGGACAAGCACTCCACCAGCTATTCTTTTGCAAGTTACACTGTTTTTTAATTGTGTAAACTTAGTAATAGTCTAGATACTGTTCTAAACTGCTAGCAAGGATTTTTTTCATTTATTTAATGAGTTACTGAAATGCCACTTGTGGGTGCCACTGTATCTTCTGTGTGATTTTACAGTTCTTCTGCAGCATTTAAAACAAAGTTTGAACTGTGGAAACAGCTCTAATATATTTAAAAGTGATTGTGTGCCTCAATAAATACCCCAAAACAGATTTACTCCCATACTATATTTGTTGTCATCTAATTAGAATTGTGGTAATTCTTCTGCGTATTTTTAAACACTTTAAGGAATTATTAGAAGAAGATTTGTGGCCTAGAACTAAATGAAATGTGCATTATACCTCTTAATATCTTGTAATTTAGAACAGGGCAAAGGAGTCACGGTGTTCGTACTCACTTCATTAAAAGAAAATGTGTCGCAGAGAAGGGCCTAACATTCATTTATAATGCAGAGAAGTACTTTAATTGAAAGGAAAACCCACATTGAACATGCCTTCATCACTGTCATTACCCTTTAGGCCACATTTAAAACAAAATCTTGAAAAAAAATCACTTTTGCTTTCATTGGTATTTGAGTTTCAACCTCAGGAAGTGCCAGAATATACTCGTACAAGTGAGATGCATGGATATAGGGTGTTATGTCGGTGTTATATCTAGTCAAACTCACTAGGAGTCTGTTCAGAGGCTCTGCATTAAAAAATGGTGAATCTTGGCTTCTTTTGTACTTTATCCCTTTTATTTTCACAACTGTGGTAATGTCATCGGGAAAAAGTTCTCTAATATAGAAAAGAGATAAAGCTGATCATTATGACTGAATGTATAGAATGATTTAATTATATACAACTTCATTCTCATCTAGATCTGTCTGCAATGGATAACTCAGTGTTTCTGGAATTACATGGACTGGAGTGAGATCTGTCACTACATTGCCATATGTATTTTCCTTGGTCCTGATTATCAAATATATATGTGTATTTCTGTGTTCAGACACCTACAGCAAGACATCCTGAAGCACACAGAGGCCCGCGATCTTCAGGTTTTTCTGAAAGTAAGAGTTTCTTAATTTTTCTACTGCTGAGGAGAAGCAAATCTCTGAATACTGAGGATATATACATTACTTAATCTGAAACTCGTACTGAATTTCACTCAGTCATTTTAAATGAGTGAAATAGTACTTTAATTTAATTTGTTCCCTGTAAGGAAATTATGTATAGTATTTTCTAGAAAATAGCTTTCCTACATTTTGGAATGAGAGATTTCTCATGAGCAAAGAAAATAGGCACATTAAATCATGAGAGCATTTGATTCAGTTCTCTGTATATGGGCTCAATCTCATTGAACAACATGCTCTCCAGAAAGATGGGTTTGCACTGTGGTCTCTTGCTGAAGCTTGTAGAGATGTGGCACAAAGCTGAGCAGCAAGCTGATAGTTTGAAGAAATACCAATTACTATGTTACCAGCCTCACAATTTCATATTATTTCCCAGTTATAGATTATGTTTGGGTCTGGGGTTTTTTGAAGGGTAATGCATAGCTATAGCTGTAGTCATAAATAGATACAGTATCCTACTCTTCTTCACAGGAATATTTTTGTCTTTTTCTCTGATCTTTTTTCACCTGTCAAAAAAATTTTGAGAACTAGATATCTGCATCATACTCTGCCCTAAGGATAATAGTTTTCTAACTGGTTTGCATCCAACTTACATATTCTTAAATACGAAAAAATATCTCAGCCCAATCAGCTTCCTTGAAAATGTTTGGTACACAGTCTAATGAATGTATCCACAGTCTAATTGAATGTATTGTTCTGTTTTCCCTGATTTTGGACATGTCTTAAAAATCTTGTATATTTTGATGGCATTATTGGATAGAATATGTAAAATATTGAAGAGAGAATTCATATTGCAGCATGCAGTATAAACAGACTAAAGTTTTTGCATAGTATTGTTAAATTAATGAGAAAAGAATGTAAATTAATGCAGTACTGGAATATTTGCAATTTATTGAGTGACCACTGCAGAAAAAAATGTGCATACTTAACTCGTCCTCCTTTAAGTCTTAATTAATTGAAACTAAAAAAAAAACCAAAAAACTGGAACTGTAGAATAGTTTGGATTGGAAGGAACCTTAAACATCATCTAGTTCCAATACATCTTCCACTACACCACTGAACCTGGCCTTGAACACTTCTAGAGTGTTCCACAACTTCTTTTCAGTGGCTCACCATTCTCACAGTAAAGCTCTTCTTCATACCTAATCTAAACCTACCTTCTTTGTGTTTGAAACCATTCCCCCTTGTCCTCTCTCTACATGCCATTTAGTTCCAGATATATGTGTGTGTATATGTATATATATGTATAAATTTTTATATTCCACTGTAGTCAGCCTTCTCACAGTGTATGAGGAGCAACTTGGAAGGTAAAATCTTACTTTCACTTGCTTCTGTGTAGAGGAGAAGAAATATAGAAACTATTTTGAATTCCTGTTCAGATGTCAAAGTGCAGTTTTCCAAGCCTGAGCAGATGCTCTCTAGAGAATTCTGTTTAGCAGAGATTCACAGTTAATACTCCAGAGGTACAACTTATGTCCACAGAGACTGGCTCCAGAGAGTTTTTTGCAGCACTCACTGCCAGCAGCGGTAATACTGATTAGTAGACGATGAGTATGCAACAGCAACAAATTAACGCTTTTTACCTAACCATTCTTTAGGATCCTGTGTTCTCTGGTGCATCTTCCTTATCCTTCCAATACATTAGCCATGAGGAGGAACTGTTTGTTTCCTGAGGACACTTTATTCTACTGTGTTTTAGATTTAGTAAGAATTATTCACTTGTAGTGGTACGGAACAGTTTATTCTATTTTTATTTAAGCACTTCAGAAAGATCTTCTTTTATCAATGATTTTAAAAATATACATCTATTGTTTTTCTTTAGAATCTAACTGGATATAAAAGCCACACTTATAAACTTATGCCATGTGCTGATGTAGAAACCTTCTTTCAAAAGAGTATTTTAATACCTGACTTTCTCTTAAAGCTTACTTTGTTTTGCTTAAAAATCTTCAATGAAATATTCTCCAAAAATGAGGTAAACAGTGTCCCCATGCAAATTGTTTAGAAAAAAACTGCCTGGAAGCAAATAATGCCAAATCTGTATTCCTAAATAAAACATAATAAAATCCATTTTAAACAGCCAGGCTCTAACAATCAGAACAAAATGAGCTATCTTTAGAAGCTTGGAATTGATTAAATTTGAGTTGTACTTTTTTTTTTTCCCTAGCTAATAAATGCTTTCTATGTGTATTTGTGCAGGAGGAAGCACTGCATGGATTTCGAGTGAGTAATTATTTAGACTACATGGAAAGCTTGGAGGAGCTCTACAGACCAATGCTGCTGAAAGACATGAAGACCATAAGAGCACAGAATACATAGATGAAGCAAACAAGCACTTTATTTTACAGTTTTGATTAAATCCTTTAAAAGGATGCTGATTTATTGATTGATTGATTGATTGATTGATACATCAGTCTCTCCTAAAATCTGCCAGGCTGTTGAAATGTACATACTGTAAAATAAATGAGGGGTTTTCATAATATAGTTTTTCAATAAGACATAACCTACTTTTGGTAGCCAGATTTTCCCTGACAGAATATGTGCACAGCCTCATTTTCCGTTAGCAGAAGGCAGCTTCAGAAGCCACCTGTAGGATGCTGAAGTGTCTTCCTTATAAAGCCTTGAACCTGTTCTCAGCTCATTGTTCTCTTTGTCATCTCCTTGTAGCACCATCCTAAAACCTTCATATTTTGCTCAGGTCTGACAAAAGGATTTATTTTTTATATCTAGGCATAACTGCTATTGCGTATTCATATGCATGAAAAGTCAACAAATGAAAATGAAATTATCTGTTCCAACTTTGTGCATAATGTTGAGAAAATGGGATGTTCAAATATATGTTCAAAATATGAAAAAAGACTTGTTAAAAGACTTCTGTCTTGTTTTAAAAAAATAATTTTATGTAATAAAGTATTATTAGCCTTTGTTCTGAATGAAATTAGAATCTTTAAAAATTATTATTTGGGTAAAAAAGAAAATACTGTTTTCTCAACACATGTAGTAACTTTTTCTTTACAGAATGTCCAGAATCTCAAGATATTTTGATTAGAAATTAATGATAAAGTAGGTGTTTTGGAAGTCCAATGGAAACCACAAATGTTGAATTTAGCTTTATCCAATATTGTTACCACATTCCTGGGAGACAAACTAAACATTACGGCATAGTTCCTGAAAAACAACTTTTCTAGATAAAATGGATATATACGTGAATTGAGCACATACTCAAATTCAAATTAGAAAACACATTAGAACCTGCAGTGAAATTTCTGAAATTATATGCAACCTAAGAGTGAACACTGACAAAGGTTTTGCCACTAACTTCTACTTCCCTGACTCTGCATTTCATGAGTTCACAAGTTTAGCTTTTTTCCTGTCTAGCAAAGATATGTTTTAAATATTTTTGCACTTTTGTGAACTGTGTTAACTCACCTACATGAATAAAAGAGGCTGGCAGGTATGAGGAGGGAATTATGATGAGAACTGATAGAACCAAGTGTTTGCCTGACACTGAGGCCAGTGAATGTTATGACTCTCATGATACCCATTCTTTTAACCTTAATAGCAGTTTCTCTTTTCTTAAATAACCCTATTTTGGCATATATCTCAAACCAAGAAACAACAAATAACAAACATCCTGGTGGTGAATAACACTCAAAGACTAATATATACATGTTTCTGGACAGACCATGGTTGATTAAATATCCATTATGAAGTAAGTCATCAGTTCCTTTAGCAGCAGTAAAAATTTTTAAGGAAAATAGGCCTTTGTGATAGCCATATGAGTAACCCAGGGACTCTAGCCATGACTCTAGTTCTCATTTTGTATTCCGTGTCCCCCAACAAAGGAGAGGTGCTGCAAAGCTGACCCTTAATATTAACAACTTTCATCGCTATTGCATCAAATTAATCCAAAGAGATCCAGTACACAATAACCAGAAAGAAAAGTCAAATACAAATAGTAGAAAGCCTCAGTACTAAGCAGTGCTACTGATAAAAGCAATTTTTGCATTGCTTTCAGCAATTCAATCAACTGCAATTTTCCCATCTACAAAACAGCTACATTTTCATACAGTCTGTATATGCTGAGATTATTAATTAGAGAACATCCATAAAACAGTGCATGAAAATTTTATGTAAATGCTAAATCTTAATACCTAATAATAATTTAAAATTCTGTTGTGCTCTATGACAGAAACAGGACATTGATGCCTATTACAAGTAGACTGAAATAAAGCTTGAAGTGATGGGGAAACCAATGGCATCTTCTTTAGATCAATAATGATCTGAAAACAAATGACCATTTTAGCAACAGATACCTGAAGACATGCTCACATGCTATATTACCTCCAGTCTGAAGACTCCCTTATCCAGCTTTGCTGGTTTATATATAAGTTTCTCCAGTCAGCTCCCTATTTTCTGTCAAGGAGCTATTCTGCTGAGATGTAGACAGTTTGTATCTCAAAATCTGTTTGTATTTTTCTGGTTTCCTCTTCCAGCTGCTTCCTCCTTGCTTTCCATCATGACTGTATTTACCTCTGTTAGGCTTTTTCTCTCTGTTATTTTCTGCTGTCTCATTGTTCCCAATCCCCAGTGACAGCCCAAGCACTAAAGGATAAGAAGTATTTCCTTGCTTGTACCTAAAATGTGTAACTAAACTTGATTTAAAATAAACATAATGGTGCAAAACCCCAAAAACAAGACAGTAAATAAATCCCCAACTTGAGAAAACTGAGAAGCTGGTTGTTAGGAAGACAAGAACCTCCCAAATATGTTGATATGTTGTCAGGCTCCTACTGGAGGTAGCTGAGCACTGCTGCCTCTGCCTGTCTGTCATATCTCCCTGACCATCAGCTGGGATGTCATGCTGGATAGAAACATCTGTGTTATCTCTTAAAGATACACAGTTTCCAAACTACCACCTCTAGTCTCTGCAGCATGAGTCAGCCTTTTGGGATAAAAACTGTTAATATCCAAAAATACTTTTTACCTCTTCATGTCTGCCCACTTGCCTCTTGTCAAATTATTTTATTTCTGGAAACTTTGAGTGTCTTTCTAAAAAAAAAAAATACAACAGTGCTTGCATTTTTTTTTTTTTTTTAATGACAGTTCTGCAGGTGGCAACAGTTTCTCCATTACTATATATAGTGTTCATGCAACAAGAGAAATAGTGACAGTGAAAGCAACTAGAAACTTTAAAACAAAACATTTTAGATGTGGTAGAGAAAAAATTAAATCAATAGTAAATAGTTGCATGCAAAACATTTAATATGTCCAGGTCAATCACTAGGACAACAGATAAAATTTTCAGATTTTCCAAGCCATTTTGTGTTCTCTTAAAGGACTTTTTCGCTAATCCATAGCAATTGTCCGTAGATTTAAGAATAGATGGTAATATCATATATTTTGCCTTTCAAATTATAATATCTACCTATATATCACATTGAGCTAGATCTGAAGATAAAATTTTACCTAGTTGAGCAGATAAAAATTAAAAAGTTGTTTGAGATGTAGCAGTGTATTTGTACCAGAAGGAACATTCTTTTTTCCATGAGGAAGTAATTTGGAGAACTGCAGTGTTTTTTACTGTTTCTGCAAATCTATGGACTATATTTATGACACTTCTAGCATTTTGTTTATTAACATAAGTAGACAGAGATATGACTCTTTCAAGCTAGATTACTCAAGGTAGTTTCGAGTGATTTAAAATGACATTTCCATATACATGGATCCTGTCCTTTTAGAGTTCATTTTTATTCAAAATCTAAGCAAAAGGAGAGCAATTCTTTACATTTCAGATTGTGAATGAGGTACCAGCTTTATTTACCTAGCAAGAACAGATTCAAAAAGTTTTGTATACTCAGCAGTGTATCAGGGAAAAAACGTCTTCCCTGTTCCTCTGATATGAAAACACCAGTAAATTAAAAAATCCCCACAGCTCCAGAGCATAATGTTTGATTCTGTTTCCTTACAAAAAACAAAAGGCCTTAAAGCATAATATACAGAGCACTGGTGCATAGGGAGGTTTCAACATGGTTTGAAAAATTAGTTTAGATGGTGCTAAATCAGGAACTGACACCTGACTAATATTTCATAAGGTCAGTTTCCTGTTCAGAAATAGAACAAGACATGGAGAATACATGAAATTCACTTAAAATGATGTATGAGGAAAGCAGGCTTTTTTGGAGTAGGTTTTTAAGGAAACAAACACCACAGGAATAAAAAAACTCCAAGGGAAATTAACCACTTAAAAGAAACTAGTGTTTACTCTCTCAGAAGACTTTATCTGCTCTTGGTATTTTCTCTGCTATAACTCAAAGCCTGTCACGGAATCAGACACACCCATGTTGTGGGAATTAACTCCTTTAAAATTTTACTCAGTTTTTAAAATGCTGGTTTAGTTGTAATACAGATATTCACAAGCACAATTCCCACACCTCAAAGTTTTTGATAGTTTAGGTATGGTAAATTTTTATCGAGTTATCCAGACTATCTACTGCCACGCAATTTTCACTTACAAGGCAAATTACAAGTGTTTTTTTCAGATCAACCTTTTCCTGATTTGTAAAACCCACTGTTGTGAGCAATGTACTGTCACAATTCTGAGATTTCTTCTCCAAAATAACTTATTCCCCATGTTGATTCAGCATGGTGTTTGGTTATAATGCACTTTTTACTCTAGCTCTAAATCAACAGAGAAAAGCCTCCTGTTAGAAAATAGAAACCAAAGTTTGGAACAAATACAATTTTGGCAAGGAATTCCTTCTGAGGGAAATTATAGGCCCATGAAGCCAGTTAGACCATCTGTCTAAATCGCTTTGGAGTCATTCAGATATTTGTAGGAAATTAATTTTGTACAGAATCTGGAAGTGACAGGAAACCATGGTCTCTAGATGTCCCAAACCTTTCAGACTCCCATGAAAATTAAATTTGATGAATTTTCAGCCAAGTCACTTGGAGCCATGCAAGTTTCTCCCTTAGAGAAACTAATTTTATATCCTGAACAATTGCCTTGACCTTCAGTATGCAGTAGACTTGAAACTTCCAAAACATCCTGAACTGAAGGACCGTGAGAATATCAGTGTTTAACAGCTATTGTTCTGTTTTTAGCCTGCAATACTGCTGCAGCTACCACTCTGGCTATTCTTAGTGCCAGCTGTTTCACACAGCTATGGACAATATCATGCAGTACTAGCATGCTATGTTGAGGAAAACGGGGATATTTTCCACCCTGAATCAGCTAGCTCGTCCTCTATGCTGAATAATAATGAGACAGTTTGCCTCAAACGAATTTTGACAACGGATTTCATCAAATGTTTTCCAAAAGCACAGTGATTCTTTTCAGAGTGGCAAATCCTTCTAAATGTCTCTTATGAAAAAGTAGCCCACCTCCCCATCAGCACTGCCCCCCAGAATTTCAAGGAATTATTTAAAATGTAACATTCATTACAGAAAAACAATAATAAAGAACTCCTGGAACATGCTGTTTTGGGCAGCTAAAACAACAAGCTGCATTTGTAATCCCTGCCTCTGCAATAAATACTCTCACTGCTTGCACCACTCTGACTCTTACCAGATCCTTCCACTAGCTGGTTTGTATAATTAAAACAGCAGGATACCATCTTATTTTGTGAGGGTTTTTTTCTAGATGTTCTGGTGGGGTGTGGGAACCCCATCAGGATTACAAGGAAAACCTATAACATGACTAATAGTGTGCACATGGAAAAATGTCTCCTCCACTTGTGTCACAAGCGCTTAAACTGTCATTTGTTACAGTAGAGAAGATGAAAGTGTCAAAATCCCAAAGTAAGAATAGTTTGTTTCCCCCAACATGAACTTATTTCTACTGTAATTTTCAGCCACTGGAGAAGTTTCAAAGATTTAAAGGAATACATTAACATTCTTTATGGTACAACATGTTCTGGATTGTGAGCAGCCAGTTTGACTTTGAAGAGCAGAGGAGATAAATGTAAGAATTGGTCTTCCAAATAACCCTTGCAGAGGATAAAAAAAACTTGAAAAAATCCAAATGTTATCTGTGGTTCTAAGTGTCCTGGTTTAGGGCTAGTTTAGGGAGGAAACCTCCGAAGGGATCCCTCTATAAAGCAAATTCAAGCAGCCCTTCCCCTCACCACTACAAGAGAGAACAATCTCATTTGAGAAAAGTGGAAAAAATCTGTTTATTTAACAAGCAAAGTATTCACAAACATGAGAAAATGAATGCTGTTAACCAATGGAACCTCTCACTGTTCTGAAGAGATGGCAAATGCAGAGAGAGAGTCCTTCTCGTGGGGTGTAGCTCGGCTCGCTCAGGCTGGTGTGAGTCCCTCCTGCGCTGGAAAGTGCCGCGTCCCAGTCCCGCTGGGCCACAGGTGTGAGCTCTGGGGTTTGTCTGGGCTTTCGGTCCAGAGCAGGCTGAGCAGTTCAGGAAAAGAAAAGCCACAGTCTGGGGAACTTCTCTGCCTCAGCTAGGTAAAAAAAGTAAACTAAAAGCAAAGGTGAGCTCTGTCCCCGTCTGTGCTGCAGAGAACACATACAGAGAGAGAGCCAAAGCTCTTATTTTTATGTTTTTGAATACAGCCACCTCAGACATTCCATTGTTTCTCCTTCTCCCCAACCCCCCACTTCACTCTCAGATCTAGTTTTAAAGGCGCAAAACTTATGTCTGGATAGATGAATGGGGATACAATTTAGCATCATAAAGTCACCCCAGGACACTAAGAAAACAAGCTCAGCATCTATAACAAAACAAGTTTTCCTTTGGGAAAAACCCTGCTGAGACTCTCAGCAGATTTTCTTTGGCATACAGCTTTTATTTCAGCTTGCTTATTGAACTGTCCTTTTCCTCCACTATATACCACAGCTGCCAGTGTCTATCTCTAAGGTCCTTGTATACCCATGTTACCTGCACCTTTTAAAAAACAACAGCAAAGTTACACAATTGCAATAGTAGAAGATAACAAACTCATCTTAGGGGTACTTAGGGGTACAAATTCTAAAGGCTCAAGTACCATTACTTGCAAATTCCAGGTTGATGATAATACAGTCAACTCTGATTTTGGACTCTCATAATGTGGCTTTGGATGAGCCAAGTTTAGCTTTTCTCCAGCCTCTCTGACACTAACCGCAGCCTCTTCACACAAGGATTTGTCCAACTTGCTACTCTTTAAAAGTTGTCACAGGTCCTAACAGAAATCTGTCAGGAAGTTTGTCATAAATTACATACTCTGTTACTTAAAAGTATGAGCAGTATGGAGAACTCCACATATATGTCTTCATATGTCTTTTGTGAGGAAAGTGTTGTGCTCAGTTCTTCATTCCACATCCCTCCTCAAGGGCAGTGGCATGCAAATCGAGTTCTCCATGCTGCAGATCCACAACTCTAGAACATGGAGAAGAATGTTTTGTCTCTTTCCACCTTAGCTTATGTAAGATCTTCAGGAAAGAGCCTTTTCCTTGGTATTTGTACCAGCAGTTCCCACTGCACTTTCAAAAAAATTCAGGACATGGGACAGAATGTATGAAGAATTCCTTGAAATACGGTATCAATCTCATGGACTGTGTTTATGAAAAAGTCATTCACAAAAAGGATGTGCTCCTCACAAAAACCAAGGGACTTAACTGCTCTTTATGACTGTAGCAAAACATTCAACTCTGCCATATAGTAAAGGCCAATGTTGACACATTTTTGTTCTATTTAATCCTGATGACAATTTCACTAAGATTATATAATTTGCAAATTCTACCTCAAAAGTTTCATCTGTGAATAGATAAAGCAATGCTAACACTAAATCTTTTTCACAAAAAAGGTAAATTAAGCAATTTAGGCTAAATGTGATGGGTAACTTAATATGTAGTTTTAGACATACTTAATCTGTCTGAAGAAATTAAAGCTTTGTGTGTTCTGCTTGTAAAGAAAATTTTAGCATCATAAGCTCAGTGCACAAGGCAAAGCACTCTATACACTTTATAGTTTAAAACTATAGCTTGGAAAAGTACGTGCTTTTCTCTGTTGGCCTCAAATTAAATTATATTAAGATACATCATTATTTATACAAATAACAGTATTGGGATTTCTTTTAGAAATATCTTACTTTTATTAACTCCAGAGCAACTGACCTAATAAGATCCTGGTTTCTGTTCTGAAAGAGCTGAATGTTCGGCGAAGTTTCTAGCTGGGTGTCAATAGAGTGAGAGCTCATAAATTTCAGCAGAACTTTGAGCAAACATACCTTGATCATTTGTGAGGTGACTGTGCAGTTTGATAGATTGCAATTATTATCAGTTAAAAGTTCAATTCTTTCCACAAAGTAATCAGCCAACAAAAATTAGCTCATTATGCAAATACAGGCAGTGAACACTGTGTGCACAGTAGTGTAGCAAAGATGCTGCACTGGCAGCAAGCTGCTTAAGGTACAGAGAGAAACCAGAGCTTAAAACAGTAAATGTAATAATAAAAAACAATTAGAAGGAGTGTGAAGATTAGGTCTGAGACTAAGAAATTAGAAAAGAAATAACTATCAAATTAGTATGCCAGCATGGAGCTGGAAAGCAAGGCCCTTCATAAAATAATCAGAGCACAACAGAGACCATCTGAATTTAAAATTGCAGTTTCAATGGATATGAAAGCATCATCTGCCTGCAACAACAATCAGCCCCTAGGGGTACATGAGCTCTTACCCTACTGTAGAATGGTGTTTTCTGTGCAATGCCTTGCTATGTTTACACAACTAAAAATTTCTTGACAGAACCCTTTTTTTTTTAAAGTACCAGTATATTGAACTGAGGCAGCTCTTCTGGAACATCTTAAAGTGAAAGTTCCCTATAAACACACGGCCAGTATTTGGAAAACTCTCCTTGCCTTACCTGAGATCAGGCTCTTCCTACCCTCCCAGTCTGGCTCCTCTGAAAGTGGTGGCAACAATACCAAGAACACACTTACAGGCAAGAATGATCAGCTTTGAACTAGCTTGTCTTTTCCCTTCACCATGTCAGCCTAGCCAGTTCAAGTCTCACTTGAAAAACTGCAAACTCTGAATACCTTCTTATAAACCAGAAGTGCTCAAATAATTCCAGGTTTTTCAATCAGAAAAAAAAAATCTACTGGAAGTCTCAATTAATTTGTTTAGATAGAGTTATTCCAATAGCATTACAACAGATAGTAATTCTTGGAGCATAGCTCAGAGAAACAGATTTGTTTCAAAGTGTGGGGCACCACTCAACATCTAGCATCCAATTCCTTGTGTAGGCATTCAAATTACCATATGTACTCAGATCCTTCTGAAGGTGTTGTTCATACTGAAACCTTTAAAAATGCTCTTTGGATGTTTCACTGCTAGCCATGGGTGTGTGACATAAGAATTTGCTCAGTTTTGCTTTACAGTGTTTTGGTCGTTCGGTTAGTTCAAATATACATCACTGAGACATTACCATTCAATATCTAGATGCAAATTGTTCACTGCTTTACCATGTGGCTTTCTTCAAACTTTCTTCACAAGCCACCAATAATCCATATCTCAATTGCTTTTTGCAAAGCAGGAAGCAATATGGATTTTAATTAGCCACTCACAGTAGGAAAGCATTCATTCAGGAGACTGCTTTCTTTCTCACTCTCCTCAAATTGTGACTAGCCCCATATCATTCTGCAAGAGCTATTCATTCCTTTGTGAAGAGAGAATGCTGTTAAAGAAAATCTGTTCATAAATGCAGCAATGCAGCACTTCACCTGGTTTAGAGATGAAAGGTACAAAAGCTCTTAAGGAGCAAAGGCTGTTCATCAAAGAGAAGGAGTTCAGGAAAAAAAAAAAGTAAAAAATTCAGGAAAAAAAATTAATGGCCTTCACTAACAAAAATGTAGGTATTAAGCACATGCATAGTTTGATAGATTACACATCCCTTTCCGTATGTTAGACTGAAAGTGAAACACAAGTATTAGAACCTGATATAGATGAGATGTTTTCAAAAGAGGAATTAATGACAAAATATTTTGGTTTCTCAAATTTCCAAGTAAACACCAAAAGTTAGTTGGAGAAGGAAGAACGGAAAGAAAAAAGACAGAAAATCCTCAGACCACTAAAAAGAAATAAAAATGGAGCTTGAGAGTGATCTTTTGCTGATTGTTTTTTAACATGACTTGAAGTTTCAGTTCTACACCACTCTCTAATGCCAATGGGAGAAATGTATTTATAATTTCTGATCTTGATGAAATCATGATACAGACCACTTCCCAAAATAACAAAAGAATTGAGACCCAACTATTAATAGTATTTAGGCTAATCTGTCTTTGATATTTTAAGATTCACTGCTGTTCTCTGATCTAACTCTGTAGACATTTCAGCCTGTGAAACTTCAGGCAGGGAGATCTCCAAACCTAAATCAAACTCTAACATTAATACTTGGCTCTTCTATAATTCATAGATCTATACCATATAATGCAAAATCTTGGGTGTAATGTCAGCCTGCCTGCACACCAAAGAGGTCAATAAAAGAAATTTGTGCCAGCTAATATTGCTACATGTATAACATTTCTAAAGAAACTGTAAGGATCTGTTATTTCACAACCTAAGGCCTCTGTGTTTACTAGGAACACTTTTCAACTTCACCTCTTTTACTGTAATGTTCGTGCACAGGACAGTGATCCTTATTTGTGCTGCTTTGCTTTACCTAGAGTCCACTTTGCCCATGGCATCAGAGCTGCAGCAAGCTCATAAATAGCTGTGGATTAAAGCAGTAGAGATTAATGAATTGCAGGCCAGAGTTCTTCAACATAAGCTTCATAGCTAATGGCCCACCCCAAATTATATCAGAACTTAGACAAATACTTATTTGAGTAGCATTTCTCCTCATTCTCTTTCTGCTTTATCTCCAGGAGCCTGGCAGGAGCAAGCAGGGCTGCAGGCTGTGCGAGGCCCAGCTTGTCCACGGCTCCATGATGACACGTGCCACCTCCAACGTGGCTTCAAACCTGCTGAGTTCCCAGCAGATCATTTGAAACACAGAAGTCTTTTGTTTTTTTGATATGATGTCTTTCTGAATCTTTGCTAAAACTGAGCTTGGTATCTTGCATCCAAAGCCAATATTTTAAAAATCAAAAGAGCAGCAAGGCAAGGCAGGTGGTCCAGCAGACTAGTGTGGGAACCACACCATGAAAATAACAGTAAGAACATTTTAGCCATCCTTTCTAGATGTATGGATAAATTATTACTACAGTTTTTTTCTTTTTTTCTCTCTCTTTTTTTTTTCCCCCCCGTGTTCCTCCCAGTGTCTCTCCCAACATCTCTTCTGTGCCAGAATGAAACAGTGGCACCTTGATGGTCTAGCAGCTGGCCAATATCAACCTCACACAGTCTGTTTTCTTCTGATATTGTTAATCACCTGTTTTCTGCACTTTAACAGGAAATCAAATACATTGTCTCCAATTCTTACAGCTTCACTCTTCTTCCACACAGAAAATGAATAGCTATTTTTGGTATTTTCCACATTTTTGTAACACTGGAATAAATAATGTAACTGGGTTTTGTTGCCTTTTTTTTATATATATTTTTTTTTTTAACAGATAATATTTACTTCATTCCTTCCCATCCTTTCAGGTGTTACTTTCCCAGTATACTGATGAATGGTGTCATGCAACTTTCACCATTTTCACTGCATCATCAATAGCCAAGTTCAGCTTAAGGCAATTTAAGAATTCAGCTGTGGAAAATCTCATTTATTCTAACCCACTTGAAAGGATAAACCAAATCATAATGTGTGATCAACTGAACAGATAGCAGGATTTTCTACAGTGGCTGCATTAAGAAGGCATTATTTCCAAATGCAGAGAGAAAAAATATGTCTATGACAGTGAATACAGACTGAAATTTTGAAGCCCTTCCCAAAGTCCTGTTGCATTCATGTTTAATATCCAGTTTTCAAAGGCATAAAACCAAACAAATTGACCAGAACATAATCAACCATACCTTGACCAAATACCTGGGTAGAATTTTCTTTAGTGATGATACTTGTGTGTGCCTCAGTACAGCAGAGGTTATCACACGGATAAATTCTGCATGTCCTTTTCTGAAGTATAGAAACAGTTAAGTCAGAGCTTTGTCTTGCAGACTTGCAAAAACAATTCAAAGGCACCTGTATAATTAGTTATAGTCAATTTTCACAGGCTTATGCACAATTCTATTTATGATTAAGCTATCTGAACCCTGCATACAGTACTTGGCAAAAGAATTAACAGACGTTTGCTGATTTTCCTTACCACTTTTCACAATATACAGATTTTCTAGCAGGAGACTCTAGTTTTCAGTACTGTTCAGGGTACACACCTCGGTTCCACTACAGCCTCTTCAGTCAGCCCAGGTAAGCCAAATGACATTTCTTTTTATACCCTAAAACAAGTTTCTCTGCAGACTGCATCCAGACTGATCATTAAGTATTCATTTGTGCTTATGGTCTTAGGGCCCCTCATGGTCCTGTGCCTATGCTTTCAAGACTGTTGTTGCAATCTCAGGATTGTAATTTGACTTCCTTAAGGGTTCTAAATTATCTTTGCCCTGAAGTGCAAACTCAGCAGACCTTCTGCACCTTATGCACCAGCAGACTGGTATGCACTTTTATTAGAGGGCAGCTGAAAATTTTTCTTTATAGCTGTGTTTCACTAAGATAATCTATCAGTACAAAGCATGCATTTATTATCCTTTATTTTGGCATGGAAAAATATAGATTCCCAAAAATAAAAATTTCCCAGCCCGTGACCAGTTAATGACTTTTAGGAACACTTGATGTTCCTGACCAAAAATATACCTGGAAAGGAGATGTGCCATTGATATTACTGTTTCACACCCAGCAAAACACCCTGTCCTTTTCTTGACCCAAAAGGCTTTCATTATATTCCCTCTCCCCTGTCCATCTGAGGGGTGGAGTTATAAAGAATTTTGGTGGGCATTCCATATCCAGTTGGAGTCAACACAACCATACTGGTCTGGAAAAAAGAGAAGTATCTTACAAATATTGTCTCATTGGACACCAATTATTCTGTTTTAAAGGCATTTTACTGGCACAAACTCTTCTGTCCTAAGCAAAGCAATATTGGGTACACCCTGGCAGACCTGAATGCTACAAATAGACCCAGGGGAGACATTACCACCACCCATTGCCATAGGCCAGTGATTGAAGTTCAGGAAGATTCTTTTTCTCTTGATGCATAATGCCAGGTATTGAAATAAGACTGAGTAGAAGCAAATTGAGCTATATGCTAGCATGGAGAGAATTTTAATGAGAACGGAAGCTCCTTTTGCATCAGCAATATTCACAGTAAATTTTTTTTTTCTGTGGGTCTCAGAGCAGTAGGCAAACATTTATATTCTTTAATAAAAATAAATAGGCTCTTCTTTTAAACCTCATAAGAAATCTACCATCATCCATTAAACACTACATCTCGCCTTCCTCTTGGAAAAAAAATTTAGAAGGTTTAGATTCCTCACTTTTTAATTCTGATTTCCCTTCCCCACTGTCCCCACACAAATAGCAAACGAGTGGGATGTACATCCTCTGGAACGGACCCTACCCAAGCTCATTACCCTTCTACCACCATCACCTGAGCCATGACTTCAGCTTAGAGGCAAGTGAATGGGTGCCAGTGGGAGGCTCAGGTGTCTCAACCAGCCAGCCATGCTTTCAGTACTGCCAGAACTGAACTTTCAGTCACTTAAGAGTTCGTTTTAAGTTCACACTGGTCTCTGATTAATCAGGGTAATTTTCCCATCTACTTCAACAGTCTCGATAACACACTTCTTCTTCCATCTTTATTTGTATGTAAAAGGGAATATTTGGTGGGAATATCTTTCACATGCTCAGCAGTACTTGCTATGGGAAAAGCACTGAGAAAATTACACAAAGAAAAAATT
Source organism: Pseudopodoces humilis (assembly GCF_049639895.1). Classification (NCBI taxonomy): domain Eukaryota; kingdom Metazoa; phylum Chordata; class Aves; order Passeriformes; family Paridae; genus Pseudopodoces; species Pseudopodoces humilis. Next base: position 64,190,036 of record NC_142202.1, read on the forward strand.
ATCTTACTGTTATCACCTTGCTGTTTTAGCAGCATGCTAAGAGGTACACATGTGAAAAGATTACAGAATGCATTACAAAGCTCCAACATTTCATTTTGCTTCAAAATATCCAAGCAACCTTTCCTAATTGCATTGAAGGTTACAAAAATTATGTTCCTAAATTAACAATGGATTATTACCAACATTTTTTCACCTTTTCAAGAAAAGCAAAGCAGTTCTTCCAAATGATTTAATTAAAGGTACATTAAGCCATAAGCATCAGAAATAAATACTTGCGCTATTAACATTCCAGTTCCACTTTAATGGTATTGGCCTTAGCAGCAGGTCAGTAACAAACTAAAATTTTTGATTACAAGGTAATAATAAAGAAACATAGCCGGTCATTCATGCCTTTCCTTAGCACAATTTTGTTTTACTCTATTTGTTTGTCATTATTTGCTCTCTCTACCCTGCTATGCTGTCTGCAATGTTTAGCTCTAATTCAGCTCTAAGCTCTGAACCAGACATTAACATGCCATAGCTGCACCTGGGACAAGGTCAGCTCTGCCAGCAGTTGGATTTCTGAAGGTCCCAGATGATTAGCTCATTCCAGGCTTTTTAATGTCATCCTACCTAAGTTTTCTAACACACCATGATGTGGCATAAAATGGACCATTTTTTTCTGTGAGGATGCCTGTTAATCTAATAGCAGCTGCAAGAAAGAGGGGAGACTTTGTGAGCAGGTATCAATTTTGTGCATTCAGTGTGTCAGGGAAAACTGACATTTGGTTCCTGTAGATCAATAATTGATTGCTCTTCAGCTCATAGAGAGTGACTGGGTGTCTGAGCCTCTTTGAGGTATTTAGGATCATCCTCTGGGCTCTCAGAAATATCAGAAACATAATCCCCTCTAAGAAAGTAACAGCCACCATCAGAAGTTCATACTTTGAGAAAGAAGGGAAATAGAATATGTCCATTTTGCCTGGCACTGTGGTCTTGAGCAATAGCTTTCTCTGATAGGTAATGAGACACCTCTTACAGAATGCCATTGCTGATGAATTGATGCAAAACTAACACAGACAGCTAAAGAGGCAGAAGAGGAAAACAAGGAAATGTTCATATTGCTTTCCCTGTCCGTGTAAGTACTGATGCCATGCTTCCTGGACAGCTGATTTACAAGTTGTCCCTTATTTGCTGTCAAAATAATTGACACTCATTTGATCAACTCTCCTTATCCTCACTCAGAATTAAATTGGTCTTTACCAAACATGTAGGAAGATTTCATTTCTGTAAATAGAAGTAACGATTAATGATCAGTGCATGCAGAAAATATTACAATGCGTGGATAAAGGTATCAAAAATTTAAAAATTTTCCACCCTCTTCAATTCTAACAGAAGTTGTAAGACGAAGATTATATACATTTTTTTGGATTTTAGGAAGAATGAGAAATGATACAATTTCCATTATTGTTAAGTTCTGATTTATTTTTAATAACATTGAAGCTTATTTATGGCTTCATGTTTATCTCCTTACAAGAGCTGATTCTATGTAAACATATAAAAGACTCCCAGACACTTAAATTTTTTTATAAATCACCATTTAAGGATCCAACTTTCATAGCTGAGACATTTCCTGACTTCTCAGCAATGCTCACATCACTTATGCAAAAGTGATATTCCACAGTAACACACAACACTAAAAAGAGACTGTGGGTTTCAAACGTTAAATTGTTGTTCTCTTAAAAACTAGTCAGAGATATAAATGAAAATTAAATGAAAAAAGGCCCCAGCCAGTGCTTCTTCCTAGAAACTGTGAAGATTTTTACACACCTTATGTGATTCTGTAACTTTTGTAATCTCTAACTATAGTATATAAAACTGTTTCTCTTACGCATTCTGTTATTTATTTCTGCATGCATCCCAACTGGCAGTGTCAGTCCCTGCACTATTCATTCAGCAGAGACTGGAGAGTAAGACATATCTGAGAGAGAGTATGACATCCTGTCAAAGATGTACACTGGGAAAATGTTTCCTTTAAAATTTTTCTTTCCTTCCTTTAGCTTCAGTAAAATCAAGAGAAACCCTCAAAACAGAGTCTACTGGGTATCCTGGAGTCCATTTAAAAGCCTTCCCTGAGGCTGTTTAGGTTATTGTTTCCTGCTGTAGGCATTAGAGTATGAGGCCACCTTCAAGAGCTCCTTTTAGCAAATATTACTATGCCGAAACTTCTACTTCCTCAGATAATATGAAAAAATAAAAAATAATAAAAAAAAGAAACTTTTGGTTCACTGATCTCCAAGTATCACAACTTTTCATAAAGCACAAAGCTCAAAGTTCTATTTCAACAGAGCCTTCTGGGACAATGTAATTTCTATTCTACAGCAGCACACAAGGAATGATGTGTCTACGCTGTCTCCTGGCAGCACTGATTATACTACATCTTTTAAACCTGTTATCAGCTCAGACTGAATACTGATGCCTTTCTGTATAGGTAGGCACAATTTGATGAGAAAATCACTTTTTCCTGACTTTAATTCATCCACTGGCATTTTCTAGTGCACTGAGGTCTCACTGTACCTCCTAGAGGCACATTTGGGGGCAGAATGCTCATGGCAGATAGGTCTAAGTGCAACTCCTCCCCACAGTTTCCTCACCCACTGCAGTGCTGCAGGCTGGACATGTACAAACTCTTACAGATGCCACCTTTGTGTGAGAAAGATCTTTCCTGAAAGAAACAATATATGGTACTGCACTGCAAAAATTTCCCATTTTGTTTGCCTGTTATGGCCAAATATCTTACCTCTTATACCTTTATACTGTTGTCTCCCCATCTCATCCTCCCACCAAAATCAATCCTACAATGATTTACAGTTGCAGAGGATATTGTCTCTTTCCTATAACTCCATTTTTCCTTCAAGAAGAGATGAGAAAACTCGCAGCAGGATGAATGGAATATTAAACCTGAGCAGAGACAATGCTCTTCTGACAAAGTGGTCAGTTCTTCATCAAAATATCTGGCAGCTACAGAAATTAACTCATATGAGGCTCTTCTACTAAGACTGAAAAATCAGGGTCAAATTTGAACAGTGGTTTTAGCAATAAGAAATGTGAAAATGCACAAACAAGTAAATGTCACGGTACTCTGTGAAAAATGTGAAGACTTAGGTAAAAAAACCCCAAAACAACAAAGCAAAACAGGTATTTAATCTGCCTTTCCCTGAAACACAGATGTATGGAGTCTCTGGCTATGACAGTGCAGGAGTGGAGTAAAAGCAGAAGTGCTAAATAAAAGCTGAAATAGGCTGCAACTTGAAAAACACCAAGAATAGATATTTTAAAAGTCCACTAAGAAGATTAGACTATTCAAAATATCCTGAAGTGCTGTTCTGCACCTTTATGAAAGTTCATACACATTTCTGTCCCAGAAATGAGTACCAAAAAGAGCAAAGGGCTTATCTTTTCTGTTCTTAGCTTCACTACAAGCTTTGTTAGTAAAAGCCTAGTCTCCATTCTAGAGTCACAAATTGAATTCAGCTGAAAAGATGTAATGCATTTGGTCTCTAGTTCCCTTACACTGTATAAATAGACACTTCAACTGTTATGAAAATTGTTTCAGGCCACATCTAGAAAGCACAGCCCACACCACGAATGACATTTCATTATAAAAGCTAGTGATTTTCTCCAATTTTTTTGGGGAAGCAATGTCATGAGTTCAGACTTATGTGACATTTCTGATTTAGCTAACAGGGGCACTATAAACCCAGATATAGCCAGCATTGCAAGTTAGTGAAGCTGACTTATCCATTGCCTTTGGTTTCCTGATAGTCCACCTCAGACTATTGTTTAATGATCAGATCTGCAAGAAATTAATCTTACTAGGGTGAGTAAAGATGGCACAGACTGTTTAGTTCTTACCACTTCAAAAATCATTCTTCCCTGCTGGGTTTTCAGTCAGAAACAAAGTGAGCAACTTTCTTCTATCTGAAGTGCAGTTAGAAGATTTCCACATTGGAATGAAATCTGGCCAAATCTCTTTGGAATCTTTTTGTAAGCTAAATTAAATGATGATAGAGACCATACTAGATGAATGTAAATGATGATAGAGATCTCTGACTGTCACTACCAGGCCCACAACGACTCCATAGATGGCCAGACACACACTGTGTACAAAAATGTGGCAATGCTCTGTGAGGGCCCTTCCTTGTTTCTGCCCCAAAACCCAAACCACCGCATAGTCAAGGAGCCATGAAGCTTGATCCCAAATCCATCCAGCTAGGGATGCAGAGGGTACAGTTTTATCTTCAAAACTGACAAGGAGATGGATGATTTTGAGGGAATTAGAATGTAAGTGTTCAAGCATTCCTAAAAAACATAAATTCTCTGAACAAACTCATCTGTAAGTAAATTGAGAATTAAGAGACTTTTTACAGTATGGATTAAAGCACCAGTAAGAAAACAGCTTCTACAGAAAAGCCACAAATCTTCAGGCTGAACAAGTGATTTGTGATCAACTACTTGACAACAACACAGGCCACACTCCTCACCCAACTATCCAAACTTGCTCTATTTGAGCTATAAATCTTAACATAAAGCTCAAGCATTAAGGGGTTCTCATGCTTCTTGATGGTCTTATTTAATTGCCCACCTTAAGAAAACTAAAAAGCAGCAGTGTATTCCTTGTTATGGAAACACATCTGCTTAGACTCTGCCTTTCTGCAGTAGTGTACAATTTTTTCTGCTACTTTATTAAGCTACTTACTTTCAGAAATCCCCAATCCAATACAGGTACCCCTGTATTTAAATCAATTTACCTTTTAATTTGCTTCAAATTAAATTAAATACCAAACTGACAGGGCTTCTTAGATCTCTCACTAAGGTGGAAAAAAATTTAGGGTTGTTTTATTTTTGTAGAGTTTTTACTTTTTTCCCCCCCCTTCTTTCTCTAAGAGCTAAAATGTTCTTATTTCTTTGTTAAACCAAGTTTTCAGTGTGCTCCATTGCAACCATTTAACTTCTTCTTTGATAGATCCGTGCTCTTGCACCCACAGAGTCTGTTCTAGCACAGGAGAGAGCCAATAGTTCATAGTGGACTGATAACCTACCATGACTCATTCTCATCTCCAGGTGCATTCTGTAGAAGTAATCTGGTTTTTTGTTTGTTTTTTAATTTATTTATAAATACATGAACTTACAAGATGAGAACTTCAACATGGAATTGTTAAATGTAACAGCATAAAACGAAAATAATTGTTCAAACAGAAATGCATTTTTTAACACAAACACTAACAGAATTCTCCTTAAGAAGAGCACACATTTTACACATATCTTTTTCTTATTCCTAATAATGCATTAGAAAGGTTGGACTATGCTCCTTGGTTTGGTTTCTTTATTTTAGTTTTTCTTTTTCAAAATGGTCTTTCTTCCTTGAAAAGAAAACTTTTTCATGAATGATCACTGGTTTTAATTGGTCATAGGACTCCTGCTATGCCAAACATCTTGTTTGGTTGTTTTAAAGGACAAAAATATCATCTTCCTTTCAACCTTCGCAATGAAGCAAAACGCCCCACTGGATACATAATTTCATAATTTCATCTACCACTTATGAGATAACAAACCTTCCCACTGATATAGCAACCTCCATGATCCATGGGGACAATTTGGCCTTTATGTGAGAATAGGCCCAATAGATAAAAGAATATATTCATCAATCACTGCAGTGACTCCATTTATGAACTTACAGAAGTTACTGAATGGCTGCACTTAGCCCACTTCTTCTGTCCATGACTGAAGGCTAACATTCTTCTGCCCTATAAGAGGGTTATGATATTAAAGTAATGTAAACATCTTTCAGATAAGTATAAAGGTATAACCACCAGAACAAAAAAATAAGAAAACCATACTCATTATTTGACCTGTCAGATGACAATATGTATTTGTTTTTGTAAAAACAAACAAAAAACAAACAGTTCCCAGCAGTTTACCAGAAAGATACATTTTATGTAGTGTCATCAAGGTTTTCTTTTGACAAAACCTTCTGCAGTAAAAATTCCTTCCTAAGATTTTGGTCTGTTAAAATACATATTGAAATTCTCCCTTGAACATTTCTTGCACCAAAGAGAAGTAATAGCTAATATTTTACTTCTCTAAGGAAAAAAGACCAAAATTTGCAAGAGGTGGATAACAGATGAATAGCTAGTTTGATTGAAGAAATAAAATATGAGCAGATAAATATTTTCTAATATTTACTTATTACAGGCTTGATCTTTCTGTAAAGTAGTTCCAAAGTTATATTTCACTGTAAGTGGTAAGTCCAAGGCTTTAGCTTGGACATACCACTGCATTCAACCTACTACCTGCATTCAAATGAAATATAAATTACTGTGTTCTAATTCATTCTGCATCTGAAAGGCCTGAAAGAGAAGATAAAAGGCAAGTCACAACCTTTCTTTTGTATTCAAATGGTAACCCACATAGATTACAGGTTCCGTTTTTTGTGCTCATGACTTTCTGACCTACAAAACTGAATTAGATCCAAGATTCTTTGAAGTCACATCAAGGTTTCTGCAGGACCCAATCAGACTATTTCCCATCATTATTATATGAACTTTGTCATGTTTTCTGAGTAGTATTTTAATTAAATCCCATTTCTTTCATCCCTAAGATCCCTAATGAAAAGTTCTTACTAATACTCAATACACCTGAACTTCATGACACAGGAGTCGTTTATACAGCACCTGCCTTATTTTAAATGCTGTCTCATGTCATTTAGATAAACATCTGAATACTAAAAGTTTTTGCAATTTCCAACCCAAGAAGGCCCACAACATGCAAGTTCAGCCAATTTCTGTCAGTGCAAGAAAAGTTTTAAAGTTCTACATAATTTTCACTTGTTTAATTAAAATATGTTGGGGTGGGGGGGGGGGTGGGGAAGAAACAAAAGCTTCTTCAAGAAAAACGCAAACAATCAAACAAAAGAGACCACAAAAGAGGTCAACAATAATACTAATACATCTGAAAAGCAAGTACAATACCTATACTTAAAACCTGAGAGATTTTAAAACGTAGCTGTTTTTGCCCTGTGAGGTTTGTTCTCAATTGCTGCAGTGGGAAGCTCTAGTGTGCTGCACATGGGTGTTTCCAGGGGATCCAGGGGAATGTCAGGAGAGCAGAGACACCTACTAGGAGCTCACAGCTTGTGCCACAGTGGCAAATGAGACCTGGGTGAGGCCAGAAGCCATATCAACCAAGCACCCCAACCCTATAAAAGAAGTCCTTGGGGAGTGCACATAGCCAGGGTGTGGTGTGTCAGCCAGGGCATGGAATGACACCTTGAGCAGAAAGGGGCACAGGAAGGGCACTGAAGCCCAGACAGCTCAACCAAGGAGCACTGTTACCCACTGAGCAGAAAGCTGCTGCCTCACCAAGCTCTGTACACACCATGACTGATCCAGCTGCCCAGACAGTGCTCCTATGGCAACACAGAATCATCCAGTTTTATAGTGGATATTATGAAAAAATAATTTACCAAAAAGGTTGTCAAGCTGCATGAGGAAGTGGTGGAGTCATCATCCCCCAATGTATTTAAAAAATGCATAGACGTGGCACTTACAGACATGGTTTAGGGACTTGGGAGTGCTAGGTTAACAGTTGGACTCAGTGGTCTTGAAGGTCTTTTCCAACCTAAATGATTCTATTCTTTGCAACTTATTGTCATGCAGCATTTCTCAGCAGATAATAAATTATTTTTCATATCATTCTCTGCCCTCAGATTTTGCTAGTTAGGGTGCAAATCTTCGGGGATGAGGATAGAGTAGTTCCATATATCAGTTCAAATCTACATAGCCTATACTGAAATGATATCTCTTCCATGGACTTGTAAAAACACAGTTCATTGTAGCATCCAAGCATTTTTCACAGTCCCCAAATTTATAGACCACTGTCTGCATAAACAGTGTCCAGTCTTTTGCTGACTTTCCAGAGGAATGTCTAAGGCATATTTTATTTTAGTGGGGCCCAGATTTGAATTTTCTTTAGTGAGTGGTGCTGACTTTAAGCCCTGCTCAAGATAGTTCAGAATATTCCTGCATCGCACCGGGCCAGAGCCAGTGAGTTCTCTTCCTCCTCTACTCCCCTGTAGAAACCTCTGTTTTACCTGAGCCAACTTTTGAGACAAGGCTTCCACCTTGAAGTGCCAGGTGTCAAGGAATGGCTTTGGAAACACAATCTGGACAGTGCTGAATCCCCAGCTTTGTCTTGCCATTCTACAGGAACCCAATAAGCACATAAAACAAGCTGGTCTGACGTGCACTTTGAGGGCCTTCACAAACATAAATGCTATTACCTCAGCTGGTATTCCTCTGGATGAGAAGAGGTTGGGGCCGCTGCAAGAGACTCAAGACAGAAAACATTAAATGCTACTTTACAACATCTGCAAAGCCAAAAATGTGTCTGCTACAGATTCAATTACAGTAATCATCCTGAAACATCCCGTACTGCAGAAACTAAACACACCATCTCTCCTGTTTGAATGAGGCAGGGAAGAGAGCTATGCTGCTGTCACTGTGCCCACTGTCTATCCAGCCTTTTCATGAGTAATTTATCAAAAGCATTTTATGTATCCTAGGATAAGGGCCAAGCATTATGAATGTCATTGTCTGCTTACAAGGTAGATAATGCAATACCTTTTATTGGGCCAACAAATTAAATATTATGCTTTAGCTTTCAGGTCAAAAAAGCTCTGTCTTTTGGACGTTGTCAGTATTTCCAGAGTACGGCATTTAAATGAGGCAACTGACTTGAGGCATTTCAGCTGTCCAATATCAATCACATCTTAGGGGTACATCGAAAAGCATTCTAGGAGAAAAAAGACAGGCAAAATAAAGTCTCTAGGCCCTATTTCCTGTTTTAGAGAACCTGTTCTGATATCTCTAACCTAAAATTATTCTATGCTTTTATTTAAAAGTGTTATACAGCCTGTGTAAAAATTGTCAAAATAAGGATCAGATGTGGAGATACACAAGTAGAAATTACACTGCCTAATTAATTTGAAAGTGGCTCAGGAAACCTGAAAAAGAAGCAGAAGATTCTTAGAACATCTTTCAACAAAACTGATGAACATTGAGAGAAGCAAAGTAGAAACAGGAAGAAGCATTAGAGCCCCATTTAATTTAACATAAATTAAGCTAGCTAGAGAAAAGATTTCAGCAGGAAAAATAAACAAAAAAAGACAAAAATTCCTGTGGGCTAACTGCCCTGATCTAATTGTCTGAGTAACAGGATAAATATCTTATGCATAACTAGCTTATTTGGTGAAGGTGCATTAAAGATCAGATCACATTGTCATTAAAGATTTAACAATAAGAAATGCAAGAGTAAAATTTTAAAATTTCCAAAACGGTGTTAAAAGTATCTTGCTTGCTGCTCTTGATTGAAACTTTGAAAACTATAGTCATCACAAATGTGGATGAAGTTTTTACCTGACTTTTTCCAAAGAGTAATATAAAATGTTGAATTACCTTCTGAAACCGTGTGTAAGAACTGCAGAACCTGAGGATAGAGACCTTCTCAGCTCTAAGCTTCTGTCAAGGGGCTGAGCTAGGCAAAGAAGTCTAGATAAAATGCTGACAAGGGCCCCTCTGTAACCTCTCAGCAAAGCTGTATCTGGCCAGGGAAACTAGAACAAGAGCATACATTCCTCCTTTGTCTGAAATCCCTCAGCTTGTGAATAAACAGGTTTCCTTAGGAAATGATTGCTCTTAGGCCTTCAGCTATTAAGATGTCTTGGGCTGTTTTTCCAGATAGTTTCTTTCACTGATGCATCTTTGGGGAGATAAGACACCATTTCATTATTAATAAGGCCTGATGCTACATGTGAAAAAAACAGATTATTCCCATTCTACTTCATAGTGACCAGTAAGTCTCAAATATAACTTCCATTGCTTTATGACCCATTTAATATTTTTACATCTCCTCCAGAATTGTCCCCAAATCCCTTTCTCTTCTCACAAGACCTAAGTTAACCACAACCCCAAGAAGATGACAAATCACTGTACTTTTTAATCCTCTTTTCAATGGAAAATTAGTACTCTATGCTAAAAGGTGGCAGTAAGCAGTCTTTAAACAAGCTTATTTCATTCCCAGTGTAATGGAAGAATCAGAACTAGCAATATGCAGTAGCTTTAAAACAATCATGTAAGGACACTGGCTCACCAGTACCTTGGCTTAAAAGATTTATGGTACCCTCAAAATCAGGAAACTGTTTAACCTGAGCTATACAAAGGGCAATTTTATACCTTGAATGCACAAGAACATTCTGTATCTTTACAATGAAAGCAGGAGATGTAGTTGTGTAACATCTTAGACTCAAAAGCCTGCCACTAAATTAGAACAAATTAAGTAACACACCTAAGCTGTCAGTAGCTTGGTTTTCGTAATTTGTAGGATAAACTTTCCTATAATTTGAAATAAATTACACAGTACTTTCCAACTAGGAAACTAGCAGACATTTTTTTTCTTATCTTCTTACCCTCTGGTATTACGTAAACATTTTCTAATATATTACTCATATTGTCAAAATGTTGATAACAATTAGCAAAGCAGCATTATAAACAGTATTATGTTATTTGTTTTGGTGCTTGTTTGGTAGATTTTCTTTTCCCCAGAGGTTCTGAATCTTTTAAAAGACATAAGCCAAAATCATAATCTGATAAAATGGAAGTCTCAAAAGAAGAAAAAGAAGCAACATCTTCAGGTTAGACAGCCAGATTTTCAAGTAGAACAACTAACTCTTCGTGAGATCAGATGGTCTCAATGATTTTGGTAAGGCTACCCTTGATCTAACTGAGAACCTGCCCTGCTTTTTTAGCACTGGGTAAAACATCAGGACATGAAATATCCTGTTATAACTAGAGGCAAAATATTTCTTAGTCCGCATGAAACAGGTGTATCTACATTAAAAGATAAAGGATTTCCAATGTAGTCTCTTCTAAAGATGGTATAAAAAGATTTCTAAATTTCTTTGTAAAGCAACAGCATTATGTACTTGCACAGGAGGTTGGTGCCAGAATTTAGGATCAAGTTTAGATGCTCTGCAAAGATACTGTACACCCCTGCAGACCCAGCTCTCAAAATTTCACATCCTCATCCAAATATCACAACTGTCTTTTTTCTAGGGAAGACTTTTAGAAAGATCATCCTTTACTTCCTCAGCACTTTGAGCATTCAGTGTTGATATAGTCTTGAAGAATATACCAAAGTATTCCAATTTAGAAGTAAGCATATTTTAAATCAGGCATGGATAGGACTTGAAAGAAGCTAAAAAAATAAGTGGCAAATGCTGATTTTCTTAACATTTTCACATCATTATCTTGTGCCTTCTTGATCAGACATGTCTATCAAATACTGATTAAACAGTTTAGTGAATTTCTTTCAGTCAGTGACCTGTGAAATACAAATGAACAGATGGGATCCTGTCATCTGATGTTACACACTGTGAATTTCATGATAAATTATCTTTCTAGTCCTAACTTCAAATGGCTACAAAAGTTGGTCTAAGGCTTAACTTCTGCATCCATGTTTGAATATTTTTCTGTATACATAAAAATATCAACTGTATTCAGCAGCCCTTCCTGAAAGTCTAACTTTTCTTTCATTGTTAACAGTGAAGCACTGAAGTTTTGAAAACATCACAGACCAAGCCAGTGCGTAAGTCCTCAAGGAACAACAGAGTTTTGCACCAAATGCTGTACTTGTTTAAATTGAAGCCCATTATACTTTGGAAAAGAAAGGTTTTCCTGTTAAGTGGTTTAGATTAAGATTATTCCTGTCTGTAAAATTCAATAAATGTTGCTATTTCCTGGTAAGTTATTTTAAAACCAGTTTCAGTCTGCTCCAGCTATTAAGATAAAGTGGTAAAAGGTTGCATTTCTTAAAATAAATGTTACAAATACTCAACTTCAAAAAACTTGAAAGTTTTATCTGTCATAAAAGCAACACAATTTTCCACATGATATTTGCCAGTTTATTAAAATTACTGAAACTCCCCTTGAAGACAGATATCTTTCAGTCCTTGCTATTAAAACACTTGAGAAAGGAAAAAAAAAAAATATATATATATAATAGATGTTCCAATCTGCTGCTGATGCCTTAGGATTTAACATTTACATTTTTCAGGTCCTATACTGTTTTAGTGTATAACTCTAAAGCTCCACAGCCTGTCAAGTACTACAAAACGATTCCTCTCTAGGCCTGAAACTCAAGGACACCTTACTGTCTCAGGCCCCAAGACATGTAAATAATAGTGAATTGGGGGGGGATAACTTGGAGTAAATTACTTCAATACCTGAAGCTGTAATTGCAGGATTAACTCCTGATATGTAGAGGGGCCAAACTTATAATTGTATGAAAAACTTGTGACCATTGTCTATCTCGGGTGTCGCCCCTCTCAGAGGCTTTTGACTGCCCAAGGTGTACCTATGGAAGGTCTTCTATAAATACCCACTTTAATTCTCTTCATTCTGTTTAGTTTCTGTTTCAGGTAGTCACTCCAAGGCATCATTAAATGGCTTCAGATTTGGCTGATAACCTGATCTCAGACTTACTAGCACTTTCCTTTTCTGAACAGTCCTTCCTGGGTTTATGGTGAGGTTGTATGCTTCCACACACTGATTCAAAAGGTTCCAAAATTACTTTTGCCTGTACAGTACTCTAAATCCCGTGTCTGTCCCATGTGCCTGTCACTCACACTTCTGAACTTTACTTAGCACCTGGTGGACATAAAATTCTCTTTGATGAAAGCAGAGACACAGTTCTTGCTCTTCATGAAGTGTGACAGCAACTTTCAAGACAGTGCAACACAGCTCACTTGACAGAATTCAGAGTTTAGTACTCACATTAAAAAGTGATTTAGTTTCCACATCCTCAGAGGGCAAACATATGCTTCTAGTCTGAACAAAATTAAGCTTACATTAAGAGAAACATTTTAACAAGAGTGAAGATTCCAGCATTTATCCAATTCCTCTTGTGACAGTGCAGGGATGCTGAAAAGAGAGAGGAGAGAGGGAAATACTCTGCCCTGTAGTATCAGCTTTGCCACTTGGTTCTTCCTGAGACAAGAATGTCTTTTCAATATTTTAGAGATACAGTTGTAAATAAAGCCGTTTCTCTTATGCAACTAAGTATCCTACCTAAGAGGAGTCTGGAGATCAGTCATCTGTGCAAGGTTCATAGAAGAAACTGGGGGTGCCATGTGTTTCAGGACTCTATTTGTCAATACTGAGAATAAGAAAAAATCCAAAATGGGTGTGGAAAATATGTACCTGCTTAGCTAATAAGCTGTATCTCCACAAAGAAGATTTCTGGTTGTCTAAGCAAATAGACTAATGTTTTTATTCTGTAGAGACTCTAAGTAATGAGACATGCATACCAAGTCCACTTCATAGGTTAAAGGCCATTTTAAAAGTCAGACTGTGCACACATTTCAGAAATGTTCCTCAAAACAGTGTTGTAGTCACAAGTCTCAAAGCAGACTAACTCTTCTTAAAGGAGCACCCTTCTACAACATGTTAAAAATAAATAATATTAACAAATAGACTATACAAATGTAATATTTTCTAATATTTGCTTTTTATGTGTTCAAATGTACAATGTTATGTCTTACCTGTTTGGTACATTTCTGCATTCTCTCATAAATTTTGTTGAGTTCACATTGTCAGTATTAAGGAGCACTCAATGGATAAAGTACATGAAGTAGAACAATGAAAAGGCAATAAGATGAATGAAGAGGCAATACAAAGAGAATGAGCGTGCCAGGAAGTTTTCTGCCTGCTCCAGACACAGTTGTTAATGTTAAATGTGCTCAGCAGCAGTGTGGGTGTTTTTAAGCTGTGACATAAAAGCAAAATCTTGATTACTTTGTTCTACTAGTAACAAACGCAATGTGCAACAATTACTAAATTTAACTGAAATTTTCTACTGCTTGACTATCCAGAGAGCAGGTCAACAAGTTAAATATGTCTGGAAAAATTTATAATGCTATTAAGTACCCAGAGTTACATATTTTAACTGTTGCATGCCTATGTAAACAAATGTACAGCTGGATAATTTTTCCGTTTCTATAATTTAAATGGTTTCTGGTATGGTTTGGTTTTTTAACCTTAATTTTTTTTTTTTTTTTTAGTTTAAAAACTTTACACATATTTGGTGTTTCATTGAGAGCTTTTGGAACAGAGAAAAATTGGATGCAGGTATCAAATTTATTCAAAGAGGCAACTATTATTTCGTTAATTTGAACACAGGCTGAGACTATGTATTCTTTTGAATTATTATGCAAAGGCTCAAAAAATTCTACATTTGGAGATGATACTCAGTAGTACTGTACAGAAATAAAAACAAAAGAGTACTTATATGTTTCAACTGTAAAATGGATTTTTTTTTTTTTTAACATTGTATGGAAAACTGACCTTTCTTTGTGTCTACTATGTTAGATATCACAAGAAATTTTGGCTCTTAGTTGAAGGAAATGTGTTCCCTTAATTACAACATGCAGAAATTTAAAATTGTTTAGATTGTTTGTCTTTACACTACAAATGAAAAGTACACATTCATGTCTAGCACAAGCCCTTTAAAACTGTCTCCAAAGCAGATGAATAATATTTATTTTTACCTATGGAGCCAGCAGTAAAGCTTCCATTAGAGAACCATGACCCAAGAAACCTAAAAGCACCATTCTCTCCAAAGAAGAGACCACTGCAATTCCCCATTCTGCCTTTTTCAAAGGGAGAAACAGTATTTAAACTTCTTGTGGCTGAGAAGTAATTTTTTCAATCAAAAAACAAAATCTGAAGAGTTGATTTAGTAGCATGATGAATTATTGTCACTCTTAACATGCAAACATTCTTTACATGAAAGTATTATACACATAAAAAGTGGTTACAAAATACGTGACAAAATATTAATTTACTTATATTAAATTAGGACAATCACAGTGGAATTTGAACTATATAAACTTATAGTGCTTATAAACATATAATAGTGTTACATTGGCCAGCTGAGTAATTTTTTATTAGTTAATAGCTATGGGAGTTCACAGATATTAAGTTACGCCTGGGGAAATAAATTCTTTTTCCATTACTTCAATAGAAATGGATTAAGAATTTCAAAGGAATACTAATAAAGATGCTGAATATCAGTGCTTACACATTTTAAAGCCAGTGCTTTCACTATTTTTTCCCATAACCAGATTTTTAAATGTCCCAGAGATTTGTGATGAGATATCTTGTATTTCTCACAAACACAAAGAGGAAATAAAGGTTAAAAAGCCAGCTTTATAAACACATTTTGCATAAATTAGATTAACTAGGTTTATGTAAGAAGAAAAGTTAAAAGGTTTCATCTACCTATTAATATTGTCTGGATAGTACAGCAGCTTTCCTTACACATAATCTGATAACAATTAACTTGAAGGTAAATATCAAAATTCACATTGAATCAAGCTGAAAATTAAGAAATCATTTTGCAATCTGGCTTAGAATTATCATCAAGACACAGAAATGAAAGAGGGTTAAAAAAAATTCTTTGAGTTATAGACCAATGTAAGGTGGCAGCAGCTAATTCAAACCAAAATGACAATGTCTTAAAAGTGTACTACTAATGGAGAAAACCTGATGAAAGTGAGACTTTGATTCATCTGGAAAGCAAAAGGAAATAGGCATCTTTTCAAATCTGTGCCCAGGAATTCACAGCATATTCTTAAATGGCAGTGCTAACGATGTTAACAATGCTGAACACTTAAGATACAACGGGCATACCTTTTGTGCTTCCTTATGCTGCTGTTAGTTTCTGACACTGAAAGATATTCTTTAAAATATGCAAGTAGAATATTAATGAGCATAGGAGGCTTTTTATCTCAAAATAAACATTTAGAATTGGTGAATTAACAACTGGAGTGGTATCATAGTCACCAGCTCTGTGGTAGCTCCTGCCTTCCCTGTTAAACCTTCTGATAAGGGAAAAAAACAAGCTATTAAAATTCATTACCACATCAGAACATCATCACCACCAAAAGGGAAAACAGTCATCACCTAACTTCTAATCTTTCCCTTCTAGCAAGTGCTGAAAGAAAATACAGTTCCTATTCTTTAATCACACACAGTTCCAAATCTCAAAATCCCAGTCTATATTTTAGTTTGAGAGTGACATCCAAGTCAAAATCTCTTCCTATCTTTCTCCTCCCAGAGTCTGGGATATCTTCTGCTCAAGCATTTCACTTTCAAGATCTAAATATCCAATCTCATTTGTATCCATGTCTGACAGGAATTTGTCAGAAACACAAGATTTCACGTCCCGTCTATCTTGAAGTTTTAAAATCTCAAATTCCCATCTGAGCACTGTCATCAGAGAGTGCATCAGCAAATGAAGTTTAAGAGAATTTAAAACTTCATCATTGTTTTAAATTACTTCTTTCTTCAATGCTAATTAGCATATTTTAAATCCATGGGTTGGGTTGCTTTTCCTCCTTCAGTTTTGAAATACATATTGTAAAGAGGATTTCTTTCACATATTCATCCAAGCAATGGTGCCTGAATCTAAATGGAGATCTTCTGCATGTAACTGCTTTAATCTTCCAGATCATACTTGCCTTTGTCAAGCACCAGAACGTGTTGATTCCTTTTCTAAGAAAACCTTGTGACAAAATGGCTTATACACCTGCCAGCGTAATAAAGGATATTTTTTGTTAAACAAAACTAGAACTCTTCCCCCCTCCCCCAGGTTATCACTTAATTGCTGTATTGTTTCAAGAAAAAAAAAAATCATGTAGAAAATAACAACTGCATATACAGCACTGTGTATCTACAGATTATTGGAAGCTAATTGGAAGAAATTTAAGCCAGTTGCTCCAGCACTTGTATTTCACAGTGCAGAGGTTCAGGAAAACTAATTCTTTCATATTTCTGGCTTTTGAAACCTTGATTTTCTTATCAGTTTACTTCACATGCAGTCACTCTTAGTTTTCAGTAACTACCACAATACAAACTGTTACTTAAATTAGAAGAGTCACTGATTCAGGCAGAAATAAATTTCTTGGAGAAATTTCAGAGTTTCAACAACACCCACACCTCTGTGGCTTCACACCAGGTGTGCTGTAAGGCACCAGGTGCAATAGTTTCCCTCCTATCCCTTACTTCAGACCATAACCCTTCTTGCTTGTGATTTTTATAAGCAACTGAAATAAACTTCTGTTCAGTTATGACTGAATACATCAGGGAAAAGGCGGGACATGACAAAATAAAGAACAGGAAAAAGACTCATGACCACAGCAAAAAAGCCCAAAAGAAACCTTTAAGTTAGTATTCTGGGAGACCACACTCATTAGCAGGAAGGAAGAGTGTTAGCA
Source organism: Pseudopodoces humilis (assembly GCF_049639895.1). NCBI lineage: Eukaryota > Metazoa > Chordata > Aves > Passeriformes > Paridae > Pseudopodoces > Pseudopodoces humilis. The sequence goes on from NC_142202.1 coordinate 64,207,407, forward strand.
TCTTTTTTACCTGCAAATAATGTTATTGCTGCAAATTAATAATAACCCCTATAAAAATTGGAATACCACTTTACTTTTATTGCCTGCTTAATTTAAAATCCCATGTTTTTGAATAAAAAAATAGAAGTGAACTGTGAATTGAAAATAACTCCTTAAGGTTGAAGACACCTCTAGTTTCTCAGTGTAACAGAAAAGGGATTTTGTGGGATTTTAATAGAACATCATCAGATCTGCCCCACCAACCTGAACTAGGAATCATTGTCAAGAATCATGCAGCCCTAACACGAAGACCTCACAGAAGCATCACCTGTTCCACAAGAACTTCTTCCTACAAAAATATCTGTGGTAAAGTCCTGTCAACTTGAACAGGCCCAAACCTCATTCACAGATCCATTCTCAAACAGTACCCCAACTATGTCTCCCAAATTCAGAACTTAGCTTTGACCTTAACTGCAATAGATTTGTTACACAAACCTTTCTGGATCCAGCCTACAGAGATGAGGTTGAGTGGAATTTTTTTTTAAATTTTAAAATGCAAACAACAGCTCAAAAATGGCTGTAGATATATATGTTTGACTAAATATCAGTATCTGAGTAATTCAACACAGACAACCTTTTGAGTCAGAAGTAAGCAAGTCAGAGTTAATTCCATCTTAAAGCAAATGCTCACCAACATTAAAATCAGCTGAATTGAAAGTCCTCCTAGGGCATCCAATTCTGTCCACTTGATAAAGAACGGAAAACTTACGCTGTATCACAGGGTTAGAATTTTATCTTAGGAGCTCTTACCTCATATTTAAAGTAAAGCTTTTTCAATCTTTTACAGAGCACATCAAATTCAATGACCTTTCTTAAAAAGTAAAAATCAAGTGACTATACTTTCACTGTCCCCTCAACGGGTTTACTTTGTTCACATTTGACAGTAGACAAGTTTTTAAGGTTATTAAAATATTACTTTCTCCTGCTTCCCTATTAGAAACTTACTTCCAGGGAGAAGACACTATTTATTCCTTTAGTAATGGAAAATCAGAAAGAGCTCAATCCAAATCTTTTAGAAGGGGCAGGAGCCAACATACAGGAAGAAAAATAAAACTCCTTTAGCAGGTGCACAGCTCCAGACAAACTACACTCCTGCTGTAGTGACTGCATACAAGTGTGGGCTGGTGTGCAAGGACTGGTGACAATAGGAGAGCAAGTTTCATTAGTTCTGCTACTAATGGAACAGTTTGTTTTAGCTTATAAACGTTCTAGAAAAAAATTAATGGCTATTAGAACCTTTGAAGATTACATTTGATCATTAAAGTGTGAAATAGAGAAATTTATGTCTGTTTTAATAGAAAAGCTTAATGCAACCTTTATGGCAGAGTTACCTTCTGATATATCTTCAAATGTCTGCAGAAGTTTCTTCTGCTGTGCATATTTTACATACACCAGGAGATTTTAACTAAGAGAATTAGATGGTGACGACAGAGAAAAATTAATGGAGATTCAATTAAGATTTTCATAATTAACAATTGAGAGCAATCACTTTGTCCTTTCTACCTTTTCAAGTTGTATAAAACAAGGGAAGTAAATTGGTGCAGTCCTAAAGAGGTCTTTAATATATAAGTATTTTAATACTTATGGGGGGAATAACTCTCCACATAATGTATACTCAAAGTGTCAACTCAAGGGTGTGTAGGTCAGCTCCTCAAAACTTCACCTGCAATACTCTAAATAGAATTTTTCTATTGAAACTAATCAAGTTTGTACTTATGTGAGATAAAACAAAGCTAATGTTTAATCTGCAAATCTTCAAGCATCAGAAAGACAATTCTGCTCTCTGATGGATTTGATGTCTTATAAACCTTGTGCACAAACTACCTTGCCCCTGAAGACTGTCAGTTTTGTGTGTCAACACAGGAGCTTAAAATCATTGCCCCGTGTCCTGTCACTCTAGGCCTTGGAAAAATGTCTCTCTCCCTCTTTTTTATAAGCTTCCTCTAAATATTGAAAGGCCACAATCAGGTCTCCTCAGAGCTTTCTCTTCTTCAGTCTGAACAGCCCAACTTTTTCAGCCCAGCACCAAAGAAATGCTCTGAGCACCTTCATGGACATGCTCTGGACTCACTCCAGAGTCCAGTCCTGTGGACTCTGTGACTCCACAGGATGTCACCTCCTGTGGACAGGAAGGTCCACATCCTTCTTGTGCTGAGGAGCTGGACACACAATTCCAGGTGCAATCCCAGCAGAGCAGAGGGGCAGAATTCTCTCTCTTGCCATGCTGGCCATGCTGCTTTGGATGCAGTCCGGGACACCATTGGCTTTCTGGGCTGCCAATGGGCTTACCAGGTCATGTCCAGCCTCTCACCCATCAGTAACCTTAAGTCCTTCCCCTTAGGGCTGCTCCTAAACCCTTCATACCTGAGCCTGGCTTTGTACTTGGGATTATCCTGATGCAGGTGCAGGACCTAGCAATGTTATTTGATTATATATATATATATATATATATATATATATATATATATATATATAGTCACAACTGAGACCCTGTAAAACCCACTGGGACATACTGTGAGTTAGCCACACCTTTTGCATGTGAAAATTTGTATTCCTTTCTCCTCAGATTCAAGGTGTAGTCAGGAGCAGCTCATCAGATTTCAGCAAAAGCTCTTGCCTTGAGTTTGATGGCACAAGTTGATCAGAAAGCCTTCAATTACTGGCTTTATTTAGATAAGAAATGACATAGGAAACCTCTCTTCACTACAAAATATGTGTTTGCACCATATAATGGATAATTTCTAGCTACATTACTGAAGCCTGCAAGCTCTTTGCTCCATTTAGAATACTTTGAATACTGTCAGAACAGATGTGGTGCATTCAACTCACTAGTTGAGGTCAAAACAAATGTAGCAGCAAAAATCCCACTTCAGTATCTGATAGCTTTTCCACAGCTTATGTAAAAGAAGTTGAGGGAGGTGATTTCTGAATGGGACCTTAGACAGATGATTTGATAGAAAAAAGAAAAATATCTAAGGCTGGCACATAGTCACAACTTCATTTAACCTGGCAATTTGAGATTAGGAAATACAATTTGCATCCTTGCTGTGCAGTATGGAAAAATGCCATGGCAGCCAGTACACAATAAGATACTAGAGGAAAAACAAATTCTGAAGAAAGAACTTTATGATTAATAATTAAATAATTAAATTAAATCATTAAATTAAAATTAAATCATTAAAATCATTAATTAATCATTACTAAAAACCTCTATGACTCAGGCAGTCTGTGCACAGGAGAGGAAAACTCCAACTTTTAGAAGTTCATAGAAAATAATATCCCTATAATTTTCTACATAGGATTCAGAAATCTAACATTTCTATAATATGTTCAATTTTGCAAATACTAGATGCTACTGATGACCACTGATTAATATGACAATGTGATAAGTTTTCTATTGTGCTTAAGGGTTTCAGTATAGAACTCCTTAGAAGATTTTTTGTCTTCCATTTTTTTTTAAGGCAGTTTTACAAAATTAAATTAAGAGCAGGACAACCTAGCAGTACTGTGATTTCCACCTTATTCAGATAGCAGGAAACAAAGCAGCGTGGGACCAGACTGCAAAGAAAACATCCCTCCAATGACACAGTATCTCTGTTTTATCTTTATAATTTCAAACATCACTGTTCTTGGATTACCTGTCTTTCACAATTTTTCCTTACATCATAATATTTTTTCTTACCTCAGTTATTTGGGGATTCTCTGGTACATATTTCATACCTTAAAATTTTTATACAGAGTTAATTTTTTCATCTACAAGATAACAGAATGAAAGAGTATTACCAAGACTTAAGAATATTATTAGAACTGGATAATAGGTTGAATTGTTTTGATGAAAAATTAAACTTATGCAATTTAAATTGCAGTCAAATTTTCTGTGAAACCATTTACTATTTCATAATTTTAATAACATACTTAAACTGAAAAAATGGATTGAAAATTAAAAGCAGACACTTTGTCTCTTCTGGCATTCTCAGAATACCTTGGTTTTGTAACAAAAATAGTCTCCCTCCTCGTGCATTATGATTTAAAAAATAAAATTTATTTCAGAAATGTAATGGATAAAATGGGATAATTTCCCATCAGAAACATGTTGAATACTTAACACATTTTAAATTATCATTCATTTTTTGTATTGAATATTTCTGTAGGATTTTTGTGCATTTTTTGATATCTTTTCCACTCTGTTCATTATTTACACCAATTCAGTTCTTCTGTTTTGAAGTCAGCTTTTAAAGATTCTACGTAGCAACGCAGCAACTCTCAGTATGTGAATCCCAGACAAGAGGTTTTCCAGATTTTTGATTCTGAGATTAAAACTATGCATCTCTACTTAGTTTTGGTGACATTTAAGGTCTTATAAGTGATCCAGCAACCCCTGTGAAGGTCAAACCTTCTTCAAATTCAAACTTCAATTAACTATTCAAAGAACCTTTTTCTCAAAGAGCCTGAAACTCAGGATAATCTGCTTCTAGTTGGTCAGACTTATCTCCTTTTTCAGCACTGTCAAATTGATTCTTGAACCATTCATGCCTTCAAGGTTTCTGTCAGGGCATTCTGTAGAAAGTCAAATGCAGGGTTAAATGTGTAATGCAGAGGATCTCATAGAAGTTAGAGATTTAAGCAAATGAGAAAATCAGGGTCTTTCCTGTCAATAAGACACAATCTAGACAGCAGTGCAGCTCATATGTGGGTCAAACCACTCTCTTAAGAGTTGAGGGCCATACAGTAGGCATATCCTAAGGAATAACTCTGAGATTTCCTTAGTACTGTTTGCATCAAAAAGTCACAGAAGTATGTTGAAGGGGGAGAGCTACTCTGAAAGTGCATCTATAAATGAAAAATATCTTAGGCAAATGCCCTAACCAATAGACTAGAGCCAGGCAGCCAGCTGTTGCTGCTTCTCTCACTTCCAGGATGCTCTACATTTTAAACCAGGTTTTAAGACTGATGCTTATTAGCCAAGCATCTTCAAGTCCACCCAGTCACATTAAAGTTTCTCTTTGAATCTAGGCTAATTATATTATAGGACACTAGGTGATCATCTGCGGCACTTTTTCCTTCCAAATCCCATATATATACATAAAAGCAAGTTAGATTGTTTTATATATGAGTATGTAGATGGTAGTTTTTAGGTATGTTTATCTGCATTCAGGCTCAAGCCATTATTTATAAACCTATCATTAGCTAAACCAGTACTAAAACTTAGGAGAAAACAAAATAATATATTCTCCTACAGGAAATTATGTCTTTTAAAATTATGTCAGTTTTTCCCCATGTTATTCTTTCCTTTCTGACCAAAAGCTACATTTGAGTCAGTTAGATGAAGAATTTTCCCTTTTAAATCAATGAAGGTTTCAATTCTGATTTCAGTTTGAGAATAGTGGCAGCTTGTGAATTGCAGGTTCCTATACACTTCTCTGACTCAGATTTATCAGCAAGGTCAGGCACGGCAGTGCGGGAATAGCATTGTAAATACAAAGGTGATTGTTCTGCCAGCTAGGTGTAAATTGTCCCAGCAGTACACAGTGAAGCCTTTCTTTTATGTGTAAATTAATTGCAGTAGCTATCAAACTACAGCTGGCAAGGCAGCCAGCTGGGCATAAATGGGAATTCCAGACTGCCAGAGTCTTCCTGCTGGAAAAACATCATCTTCACAACATGAGTCTTCAGCTGTTTGAGATGAGAAACCAGAGAGGGAAAATGCCACCTCACACACCTGACTTGAAAGTGAACATCTAACAGCTGATACTCTAGACAGAGCCAAACCAGAACACAGAAAAATCCTTCATGGCTGGTTATATGATACAGCACAAGATCAAATGTTTGAGATTTTATGTTTTTTCTTGCAAACTGGACTTGAACTACATTGCCTCTAAATAGAACTGCTAGTTTCTATAGCTTTTATACTTATTTATCCCTTCAACCACCTTTTTCATCTTTTGTGTATGGAGATGAACACCATTTAAAAGAAAACAATTATACAACAGAGTGGCAGCCCCACCGATACAAAGTATCAGTGATACTTGATAGGTCTTCAACAACATTAATAGGAATTTTGAGATTTTTCCTCTTCAGGCATATTCTTGCACCTCAGTGACACAATCATCCTTTGAACTGGCTCACTGAACATGCATGAATGAAAATAAATCCTGAGGGAAAAAAGTTAGTGTAGTCAAAATATGAAGGTGAGGTAAGAACCTCAAGAAAACATCCTTCTTTTCCAGAAAGCTCATAAAAATGTAATTCTACTACAATGTCAAAAATATATTTAAATTTTATGGTCTTATTGAGTTTCAAAATTGTGGTTTTACTGCAGTCATTGACTGAACATTTAGTGTCGGGAAAGAAACAAAAAAGGTATAGAAATGATGAATAATGATAAAAAATATCTCTTCAGCTTAAGAAAAAGAAATAATCACAGTCCTAAATTTAATTTACTTCTACACAATAACAAAAACAATGGACTTCCTTTTTTGTTTAGGAAGCTTGTCATTCCGGCAAAGCTGACACAGAGAGGTGTAAATCTCTAAATTTCTGCATAGACCACAGGTGTGGATGGATTCAGAGTTTAAACCAAGGTGAAACATAGAGCAGAAACCAGCGAGCTCATTTATGTCCTGTGTGCTTGTGAAGAAGGCGGCTGCTCCTGGTTGAAAACACACTGATGAGAACATCTGTGCTGGACACTTACCTCCCTTTCTCTTTTCTTTTAAAGCCTGAAAGTTCATTTGTATGGGCTCAGGTTGTAGAGAAAGCTGATTTGGAAAAGCATTTTCTAGGCTATGCTGATCATCCAAGGTATAAATAACAAATTGAGAATAACCTTTCCTGGAATAAAACTTTCATCAATCAAAACAAGGAGGAAACACATCCACTCATTTACAAACGCAGAACACATAATCTATTTTTTCTTCTTTGCACCTGCTCACTTGACAATCTGTCATCAAACAGGGAAGAATAAAGTTGTGATTAGGCATTAAGAGTACAGATCTCATACTGTTGAAAATCTCCAGTGGGCTTGTCCACTTCTAAAAAATTGCATTAATTAAGAAAATTCATGTCAATATATCTGACACAAGATTGTGCTTGTCTGTGTCAGCTGTTCATGTATCAAGCCCAGTGACCATGAGTTTAAGTTTTCAGGACCATATATAAACATGCCCTCAAGCCTAGCTGTAATTACACAAAAACAACACAAACAGCCGCTAGAATTTCTACTAGGACCATATTTTCAAGATATAATCCATATACCCTTAGAAAAAAATTTGGCCTACAAAATACCAGCATTTGAAAATAACTAAGAAGGTGATCTCTTCAAATAACTTATGAAAGAAAAGGAAAAAAAAGGAGGAAAAAAACCAGTCAATGCCAAAAGAGAATGGTGAATGAGTAGAGGCTTTGGAGCCTGAAAGAGGAGGCCTATGGATTCAAACTGCTGACAATTCACAATTTTAGCTTCCTAAGGCTATTTTGTGTTATTTTAGATAGATGACAAGAGGTAATTTTTTTATGCTTGAATTAAAAAAGCTTCCAAAATATCTGCCCTTTTTTCTTAACACTGAATATACATTTTGACCGTAGAGAAAGAGCATATTCTTTAAGAAAGCTCAATAAAAACCATAAAACAAATAAACGATGAAATGAAAACAAACCCCTAAGTAAAATATAAATGTTTATCCAGAATGGATCCTGTGATTCATATACCCCTCTAAGCTCAATAAGATCTCTCAAGATGCATTCCTCAGCTGCAATATAAAATGTAGTAGACTATATCCTTGGGATATTAAACCCATTTTCATCACTTTAGTTGTTGCATGGGCAGAAGACAACAGCCATGAAATTGTTCATTTAATCAAAATATCACTTTTCCGTTACAATCAGTTTTGACAGAGAGTGATTGATTATCCAAAATTAAAAAGCAGATATGCAAAGTCATGCTTATCTGTGCATTGAAACATCACAAAAAAACCACTTGCGAATCCTTCCTGGTATACAAATCCTTTAGTTAAAAATATAAACAAGGTTCAAATATGCTCCCAGCAAAAACATAATTTTAGCTACTTTTGTCTAACCCCTAGCTCACATTGGCATCCTTTCTTCCTTTACCTAGTAAAAAGTATTTTATAGAGCATTCATTAGAAACAGCAGCTTTCTTGGACTTTGCCTATAAAAATAAAAAATCAAAAAACACACACAGCTATTTGTAAACAATAGTCATGTTCGGATCTCTCCCTATTTAAATGGTATTCAAGTAACCAAGTGGCCAGCTATTAGTCAAAACCAGTTCTTGATGTGCATTTTAATAAACATGTAAATCACCAAAAAATGTAAGACAGATTTCACTACCAAAAAAACCTCTAAGGAAATCGGCATCTTCTCCAAAATTAGTACCTGAGGTAACTTAAGGTGCTACAGACCTCCTTATTAACTATGCTAATTTAAAAATTTGCTTGTATATATACTTACAAATAAAACATTTACTCATGGAATCGCACAGTAAAAGAGAAGTTTATCTCTACATATATTTATATGCATATTTTGTATGTGTATTTACATATATTGTATATACACATATCTGCACACATACCTTTAGACAGGAGCAGCTGCAATTTCTAATTATGTCAAATGAACCTTACAGTGCACTCAGATTATAATTGTGAGTTTTCAGTGCATCATTTCAGTCCAAAATGCTCAAAAAAAACAGCAGAAGAGAGATAATATTCCCCTTATGAGCAGAGTGGCATTGTTTCTACAATATTAAAATTTGACAATGTGCATGTTACATATGAGTTTTAGAACAGACATTTAATTTACCAAATGTATTTGGATAACTATTAGGAAAAAAACAACTTAACTTCTGAATGACGAAAACATCTTTGTGACATTATATTACCCAGGAAATGAGATGAACAAATAAAAAAATACTTTGTTTTCACATATGAAAACACTGCTGACAGTCAAAAAGCTAAATTCTTTCAACAGCTATCAAGTAGGTGCCAGCAAAGAGGGCATTTTGATCACTGTGATTATTTCTTCTTATTATTTTTTAAGATATGTATCTGTTTGGCCTCTAAAAAGAATCCTACAAGGGAAGTTCTAAAAGAAATAACTTGCCCATTCTGGCCACACAGCACCAATGTGCCACTTTCCATCTTTCCCAGAGAAGACAATATATAAGGGAGAAACAAAAAATTAAACTGCAAATGATGAGGTAAATAAGAGATCTCAAAATATAAAGGAAAATTTCCGCAGAATATCCCACTCACAACTTTATCAATGAACCTCAAGTCAATTCTTACTAAGGTTCTTTGAGTGTTTCTGTGATTAGCAGCTATAGCAATGGGTTCCACCCTCTTTCCATGAATCAAATCACATCACTTTCTTAGCATTACTTGAAGACTTCTTGTCTCATTAAGGACTTTTGGATTGGGTTCTTTTTCCCTTTGAACTGAAGACTGACGAGAGGGAGGGTAGTTTCTCTTGTTCAGTCTCAGTTGTTTATTCTTTTCTTATCAGCATTACAAGGTACAAGGATCTATGTGCACTATGATAGAAAATGGCTAACAAAGATCCTCTTCAAGGTCTTTTATATGTCCATTTACCCAATTAACAGATGCCAACTAAATTATTTTTCTTAGTGACCCAATGACCCAACACCTGTGTGCTGCACTACGGTATTCTCTATCCAATCATTTACTACTACCCAAAAACCCCTAGGAGAAGAACATGAAGAAGAAAGAAGGTCAAGAGACAACACCCTAAATCCTCCATCTTGTCTCCTGTTCTCTAAACTACTTTTTGACCCAGTGATTTAAAAAACTTTCTAATCTACACACTTACACTTTTAGCATTTTCCATCTAACTTTAACTTTTGTTTTCATGTATCACCATGAAAACATGCTCATGAATTTCATATTATATGAAATTCAGTGTTTTTCTGGATCCTAGAACTAAGTATTAGAAACAAGGGCACACACTCTGTATCTCAGACTCCAACAACTTACTGCAGCATTCACTGCTGGGGCATTGCATCCTCCCACACCATAAACTCAGCAAAATTGTCATATGTACATGAAAACAAACAAACAAACAAACAACAGTGGTTTTATAGGTTGACACAGCAACAAACCTCTCATAGGAATTACCAGAGATTCTGCTCTAACCAAGAACACGTTTGGAAGGGACAGTTCCTTAGCAGGCAGGTCAAATTGACCAAATGATCAAACTGTTTTGAACCTTGCATGTTACACCTTGAAGAACTCATGGAACGTAGAAATATATATATATATATTTTAAAAATTATTCTCAGTGAACATGAAAGGACTATCCAGTCTACTGCTGGGTAGAGAGTAACCAAGAAAGCCATGCTACTGAACCAAAATAATATTTCAGAGTTTGAACAGGTAGACAAACACTACTGTACATATTTGCTTGGACTTGACTCTGCAGCTAACCAGGATCGTAAAAATGCACAAATCTCCCAGAGAATCGTCATTAATTTTTGCTTTCTCAGTCCAAATGCATACAGTCTGGGATGATAAATACATTAATGAATAACTAACTTAATTTAGCCTTCAATATAACCAGTTGTTTCTCAATAAGGGCTTTGTGACTGTTTTATGGCTGAAAATACATTTGTTTGCATTTAAAATGTATTAATGTCCAGAGTGCCCTCTGCAATGAATTGTATTGCTCTGAAGGGAATAAACTTTGTAAGACAGTCACAAGAAATAACCAGGTAATGAGGAAAATGTTACCAAAACTAAACATCTTCAAGACCTCTTAGATGAAAGACAAATGATTGATCAAATTAATCATACTGCCAACCATTTAATCCAATATTGTGGATGAGTAGGAAGCCATTTTAAAGAGGAAACAGACATTAAATTCACTTGCAGATGGCCTTGCTCCCTCTAATCAAAGGGCTGTTGATGATGGTTTGAACAGTTTTGTCCTACAGGGAGGAGTCCCAAAGAGGGCTATAGGCTCTATGTTTCAACTTCATAAGAAAGTTGCTTGGAAGAACTGTAAGCCAACGAGCTGAAGGCAGTGACATCTGTAGACTGACACTCTGATATGTGTTCTTCTTCAATCCAATAACACTTGACAATCTAATTTCTTTTTTTTCAGATTGTCTCAGGATTAAAATTGATTAAATCAACTTTGTTCATTCCAAATGAAGTAGGAGTGACATTTATTGTCATGGGAAGGGATAGAGTGGTGTCTCTGAAAATCTTTTGGTAGATGACACAATTTCTTGCTAAATTGGTTCAGAGGCATTACAGGCCTTTGGGCTTTGAAAAAAAAGATTTGGATTCTCAAAGAACAGCACAGGCTTGAATTACTTATATCTCATTACTAATCTGAGAGGAAAAGTAATGTGCTTTCTACATTGCATTTGACTAGATCACTTAAGCTTGCAAGAATTGTTTTACCCCACAGTGGACAACACTGAGCTAGTAAGAGTGAGAGCAGTCATTCCAACTATAAGCAGATTTATTAATGCACGCTTCTAGTAGGCATTTGGGTCCAAATGTAGACCCAAATGAATAAGAGCTTTACATAGACAACATTTTGTCTGACTACCTGGTTAACTACAACCCTAGGATACAACAGTGTTATTATTTACAGGCATAGTGAGTCACCTGGGAATTGAAAATGCATTAAACAATTTTCAGAAACATAGGTCTGCTTTAGTAAGCTAAGTTTGCAACTTGAAACTGGTTGTTTACTCTTTTCTTCATCTTCTGGATATTTAGATGAAATATGGCCTCTTGAGGAAAAAAGACAAAAAAATTAAAGGTGATACTTAGATGACCACCTCTTCAACATGATATCCTGTTTAATGCCCAGCAAGCACTTGAAGATATGTCTTCTATGAACACGTTTCATTCTGCCATGTCTAGTCAGACAACTGAATGATTAAATATGCACATGTGCCAAAACACCTTAAAAGATCATAAAACAGCTTCACAACGTATTATCATCCAGCATCCCTGAGGCAAGAAAAATGAGGAGAAAAAATATTCATTCCTCTTCTATATGTTGAAAAATGGGCTGCCACATTAAGAAAACCCTCTTTTTTCAGTAGAGACATGAATTTTCAAGACAAACAATGAAAGATTTAATTTGCCTGCTTTTCATTAGCAAAATCAAATACATTTTTGTTTGTGATGATTTCTGAAAGTTAGTTCTAGATTTAGGTTAAGAAAACCCAGATCATTAACAAGCAAAAATGAAAACACTCTCCCTGTTCTCAAAAACTCTGAAGAATATAATTTTGATTTTAGATTATGGGTATGAATCTCAATTAAGTACTCTAGGGACCGGTCACCGTCTAACCGCTACCCTGGGGAATGTGGGGCAGTACTGAAGAGAGACCAACCTCCATGCATATGAAGCCAGCAGACTTTTAAGCTCCCCATTTCCTTCTTGATAAAGCTCAAGCATTCTTGCATTAGCTCTCAAGAAAAAATATCCACTCTTTTCTGCTTATTCTTACCTCATTAGCATCCTGTCAGTTGTTTAAGAGGAGATGCTTTTTCATTTTAAATTCTCTTTCAAATCATACTGCCCCCCACCCCTGCTTCCCTTCGAGGACCTTTAATTGTGCAGGCTACAGACATCTGACAAGCATGACAACTACTTTGATTTAATGCCACAAGATTATTTATGTGCTGCCTTAATTTTAAAGAGAAAACCTGATTAAAACCAAAACCTTGAGATCCAGGATTCAATAAATTGGCTGCAGAAACAGCAGCACAAAATGGACATTTTCAGCAAAGGAGTGTTTTACTTAGAAATTTCAAAGAAAAATGGCAATAAAAAAACCTTTGCCCACATCTTTGAAAAATATGCATACACACTCTACCATCATAAAGTAAGATCTTCTCAAAATCTGGAGACCTGAAATGCATGTGTTCAATATAGTCAAGAGAAAGGAAATCATTTTAGTTAAAAAAAAACCTTCTGTCTTTTCTCTACAGCTGTGCCTAATTTATACTGCAATGATTATGCAGGTATGGCAATTAAATTTCAAACTGAAATCACAGTATTTTGCTGTTGTTTTGACTGTAATTATATGCCTATCAGGACACTATCGCAAAAAAGAGAAGTTCTTGGGGTAATTTAAGAGAGGTTGTTATTTTACACCAGTGAGTATGAACAAACCTTATTGTGAGGAATTGGGAAAGAGGGTTTTATTCAGTGCTAATGACTTCAGTCTTGTTTTATTTCCATAATGCTGTTTTTGAAGTGTACAAGCACTTGACATGAAGCCTGTGACGGTGAAATCCCTCATCTTCCTTACTGAGTTTGAACACAAAATAGTAAACTTTTTTCTTATGTAGTCAGTTCTGAACATCTGAAGAAGAGGCAATGTAGAGGTGAGATTTACAGTACTTTTAGGACTCCAAAATGTTTTAGGAGCACACGCAAATTATTACAGTACTACAGAGCCCCCCCAGAAACATCTTAGAGGAAGAAATGCAATTAGTTAATACCACACTGTACCTCGGTACATTTGCTTAGGTCATGAAAAATAGCTGAATTAAAATAAAAAAATAGGAAATTATTAAAATATGGATAATTTAATTGAAAACTGCTTGAGAAATTTGTTAATCTTGATAATCCTTTAGGCAGTGAATCAGCACCTGACCAGCAGCCCTGTTAGGATGGGTATAAGAAGCTGTTTTCTCCAGGCATGAAGAAGTAGAACAACCCAGAGCTGTGAGGGAGGGAACCCTGATCATCCAGTCAGGGACACAAGTCCCTGCCCTGGCTGCCCCAGGACATGCCAGGAGGGTTTCTGCCCCAAGGACTGGCAGTGACATCAATCTCTGAGTCATCAGGATACCCTGTCTGAGGTCACCTACAGACTACAGGGTCACTGCTGAGGTATATGCATATATTTCCCAATAATGAACTTTTATCCTGGTCAGACAGGGAGGGGAATAGGATGAGGCCCTCAGTGTTGTTTGTGAGAGTGCTGAGTGTCTCTCTCTGCACTGAGCTGGGTGGCTGTGTTTTTGTGTAGATACACATGTATGTGCATCTACTGGAGGTAGTCCATGCTCAGTCTCCCTGCTGGCTGGACCTGGGACATGGAGCTATTGCAGCATTGGCTCTATGTACTGTTGGATACAGCAATCCTTCCAAGGCCAAAACCCCAGTCAGCATGGAGGAATACTCGTTGGGTGCCCTAAGATTTATTTATAGAAATCTCCGAACAATTTTTGTCCAGGTCAAAAATTAACTGTACTTCTCAGTGTGTGGGTAACACAGAATTATCTTCCTTTTCCTTATTCTTTAAGTAGTTTTGAATCTGTGCTCCTATTCTCATACACTCCACTTGCTTAGGCGGTGACACAATTAAGATATAGTGAAATCCATAAGGCAAATGTCCTAAGAATGGAAATAAACTCTCCCTCCAAATCAGTCTGTAACAGGACACAATTTTATTTCTGTAAATGCCCACACACACAAAATATATATATACACATACATAAACTTTCAAATTAACATATGTATATGTACACATACACTGTATGTTTCTATATAAAGAAATTACATAAGAAAGAAAAGACAATGCTGGGTGTGTATCTTCAGCACAGACAAGAAGTTTTCAGGTTTTGGATCAAGGTCAGTTTGTTGTAAGAAAGCAAGCCCACCACTGAGAGCAAAACAAAGAAAATTAGCATAAACTATATTATATTTTCAGTTGCTTAGTACAATTCTATTTTTCAGTCTGAAAAGGGTTTCAGTGTGTCAGGCCAGATCATCTCCCAGCATGATGTGACCTTCCTTCAGGCTGGTCACTCAAGTGAAGTCACAAAGTTTCTAGGGCACTTCATTTTAACTGCGGTAGTGTGAGGCTATTTTAGACTCATATTATCAACCTTTCTGATATGGGTTGCATAAGCATTTCCCATCGTGTTGTTCTCTTGAGTTTACTCTAAGTCAAAGTTGAATGCATATATGTAAGGACAATCAAACGTACTCATCTGAGAATCACAGCAAATTAGTAAAACAGAGGAAAGCAAGTGTAAAGGACTTGTATGAGAGTGTCCAGGTACTAATTCAGTGAAACATAATTTGTTTTCTGAAGTTAAGGTGGAATCTTGCTTTGATTCCCACTGAACAGGAAGATCTTTCAGTCAGTACCAATGGCCATCACTGGAAATCATGTCCCGCTACACCTAGTGAAACACATAGGAGAGTCAATGTGCACCTGGCCAGGTAAATCTGGTTGTGTGCCTACTTCACTGGCAGTGGAACACTAACACAAACAAATCATGTAAATCCTTTCCACTTATGCATTTGCTCAGCTACAAGTGGAGTTTATCTTAGATGTTTAATATCTGTAACTTGTGAGAGGGACAGGGACTTCTCAAAAACTGAGAACATCCATGCATTATTTTTTGCCTCTGAGAATTAAAGTTTCTCATCCTTGCTGTGTAACCATGATGACAAATGCTGAGATTTAAAACAAGCAGTAAGTAAAATTAACTAATATCAATTTAATGAATGTGCTCCATCATTTTTTAAGACAACCTTGTTTTCATCTATCAGAAGGAATTCAAATAAACTGAGCACTATTTAAAAGGCAAACAAAGGAATTGTGTCTAAACTAGAGCACAGGGAAGAAATGAGGCATGTCATTCCCATTAAGTTATGTTCAGCATACACAAACAAGGAGAGTACTTGCTACGTGTTCTTAGCAAATGCTCTCTGATGCTTTTACTTGTATATGTTGTACAGACTTACCTGTATTTACATTTATTTTCTTCTCCTTGCATGAAATATTTCAATTTACCATAGCCCTGTCTTTTACATAAGAACAGGTCTGAACGAGAGGAATCCTGAACCCCCTATAAATTTATATGATAAATAATAATAATAAAAAAGTTAATAATCATCTATTAGGTAAAAATCCCACCTGCAAGACAACTCCTTTTTTCAACACAACTTGTACTTGTCTAATAGGCCTATTTTGTTTTGTTTATTTTTCAAATCTCTTAATCTTCCTACTATCCTACCTTCCCATGATACCTATGGATATACTACAACATAATCTGTATGGGTAGCTACTAAAATTATCAAGAACATAGCAATTGTTAACCCTTACAAAACAAGAAATTTTGCTTTCAGATGGAGTCTTGAATTCAAATTAGCACGTAATTAGGACAACTTGGTATGTCTGATCACTCCACTTTTCAATACTAAACTGCATCCTTAAAATACCCATGAAGAGTTTCTGAACTTCAATATGAAATTCTTTGAGTTATTTGTTTCAGAATGACTGAAAAAATGAATCTGGTTTATTTAGAAAAGATAAATTTATCCTGCATGAAGATTCAATAGGCTTATAAACTTTCACTACTCTTAGAATCTGGTTAAAGTATCAGAAGAAAAGAGTTCCATGAGAGGCCCTAAAAGGTATCAGCAATTCAGCTCTCAATTCACAGCTACTGAAATTGCCAATAAAAATGAGTGATCCTGTTTCTACAGTCAAATTTCTATATCAATAAGCAAATGATAATTCATTTCATATAGTACCCAGAGAACAATGGTGAAAAGTGCTAAATTATGCAAATTATTGAAGTAATATTAAACAGCAGATTTGCCACTGAGGTTCATTTTCATTCACAGAGCTTCAATCCTCTATTTCAGAGAATACAGTCCTCAGAATTCAGAAAATCATTGAGTCCAGCTCTAGAGTAAATGGCTTGTACAGGGATCAGGCCAATGACCTTGGTGTTTTTAGCACTATTTGTGCTCTGACAAACTGCACAGAAGTCCAACAAACTTGGGCATTACCATAGTTCAGGCTTCATCATGAAAACAAATCAGCAAACACTGATGATGATTCTCCATGATAACAAAAACACTTTCTCTCCCTTACCCTTCTCACTCACAAGAGCTAGGTAACCATTTCTAGAGGATAAAATTAGGCACACTTCCCCCTTTTTCCCACCTGGCCATTGCTCAGGCACAAAGGTCTCAATGCTAAGTGCTCTCTGCCAGCCATTCTTTCACAGCTCCACCTCAGATGGATCACTTGGCTTTCTCCAAGCCTAGTATTTCTGTCCTAACTCTTCTCAATATAATTAAACCAAATGGTATTTTATAAGGCTACTTCTAAATTTTGGAGGCTAGAGGTAAGAAGTAAGCAGTAGGCAAACTAAGAGGAAGATACTTCCTGAACCACAATTCATTTGAACAGAAGGCAAAGTCAAAAGTCTTTTACAAATCTATCTTATGTGGCATAGTGAGGGCTTAAGAGAGCACTTTTGGGCTTCCAAATGGAATGGCTAATTTCCCAAATCTTTCCCTGTTCCACAATGTACAGAAAGCCTTGCCCAGTTTAGCTCACTATCAAAAAGCAATTAAAATTATATCTCTGGCAATAATACATTTTAAACTGGTTCTGAGTCTTAGCCCATTAAGCGCCAAATTATTCTGAGGTGTTTTAATGCTTCAGCTCATGAAATTTTTAATTTGTGCAAAACAAGGAGAAATGGATACATATGTTTTATACATGCAGACACACTCAGGAAAATGAAATATTTTCCGCCTTTTTCTCCTCTAAGCCCACTGTTTATTTAGACTTCTAGCTGTCTTTTATCTCAATTTCATCTTATTTTACTAGCTTTCATAAGCATTAATTATCAAACATATTAACATAAAAATATAAATAAAAATTTAAATTTCCTCATAAAATTTTAAGAGAGAAATGTTTTTTTGCAAACTCCTATATAGTACTGAAAAAAGAGGAATAAAAAAAGTGGCAAAACAGGTCTAGACAAACTCAGACAGTGATAGGCTTAAGGAAGATAAAAAAACAAAATGTGGATCTCCACAAGCTGACATGTAGCTTGGCATGAAGCATGTGATACAAGATGTTTTCCCAACAGCCTTGTAGTGGAGTTCCAACAAGACTGACGTGCAAAGACTTTTGGCCTTTAAAATAAGTTGTTACAGAAAATCTCTTGCAGTTAATTGGTAAAACTGTGTCAGGAGGAAGACAATCAAGAAAAGGACAAGCCCAAGTAGTCTTTGATGTACTAGGAAAAGAGAATCTTAAGCTATTTGCACACATCTGCCAGAGGAACAGTAGTTGCTTCCACTGACTGCACTCTTTGACCTTGCAGAGGAAGGCCCAGGTAATTTCCATTAGCAAACTATTTCTGTTGAGAGAAGAAATTTAAAACAACGTGGACAGCTTTTCAGGGTCCAGGTTGAATAGATAAGACTGGCAGCTAGAAGGCATATATAAAGACAAGAATGCCAACCCACTGCAATGCATTACACTTCTGAATCTGATTTGACAATTCTTTAGAAGGAATAAATATGGGAGTTCATAGGACCATTTTTACTGCAACATTTCCAAAGCTAGAGATGCACACAAAAGATCTTGCAGACAACAAGTAATGAATCCACCTTCTGAATGACTGAACATTGCTGAGAAGTGATTTTTCCCTTTATTTCAAACTGACTGCCTGGCACATATGAGCACCTTCTTTTCAAACCATCAGTGTAAAAGAGGCCAAAGAGTCAGGAAAAGAAGGGCAGAGTTTTTGCTGTGCACTCACAGAGGAACCAGATTTCTCCTGTATCTTTCACAGGAAGAGGGGTCCTGTGACACAGCCTCGTTGAATGGTCCTGGTGGGATGTGGTTCCATTGCCATTCCAGCAGCATCACTACAGTATTCATCTGCATTGCTTTAGCTCTACATGCTGTCCTGTCTCATTACAGGGAATCACAGCTCAGCAATGCAAGGAACTGCTTGTTATTTTCAGGAGAAACTGGCAAAAACTGGATGATGGAGCTGGTTATATCATTTACACATTTGTTCAATTACATAATGCTGATCAGACAGAATTAAATTAAATGCAAAGTAGGCCTCAGCTGACCTGACATTCCTTAGCATTTTATGAATAGCAGAAAGATCTCTGTTAGTGATTTCATGAAGCTGGACCAAATAAAAAAGAGAGAAAAAACTTTATGGTTCCTAGCAGACCCCAACCTAATTCTAATATGGCTTTCTGTCTCCTAACAGACTTCCCATATGTTATTTGTTAGATTTTGGAATAATAACAGATACCAGACTCCTACAAGAATAATCAAAATCCCCAGATGAATGAAAGAATTGAAGTCTCCTGACAAATATATTCTATTCATAAGATTTTCCTGAGATTACCATTTGGAGCATTTCTGTCCCAAAAAAGCTCTCAACATAACCTACCTACTTATTATTGCCTTTTCAAATTTTTTTTCCTCTGTTTTAACAGATCTTTCTTTTCTCCATTTCTTATATTCAGATTACTTGAGTTCCTTCCGTTTCCCAGGAAAACCACTGAAAAAGAAGGTAAGCCACCTAAAACTGCAAACCAACCCTGCCTTTACATGCTGTCATTAACTATTCATAACTTGTCTCCCAGTGTGGCAGGAACTGCCTGTTCTTTTTCCATAATACAGGATTATGCACGCTGTCTCATGGTGAGGAAGAGGGATCATTTCAGCTCAAACCCATATGTTTCTGGCTATGTCCTTCTCTCTAAGGATAGGTTACTGTTTGCACTTTCAGTCATAATTCTTCAAACATCTTGGTGAATTTATCAGATTGATTTTATTATTTACAGGAATTTACAAGCAGCTGGCAGCAAATGATATTAAAACACATAGCTGTAAGGTATGGCTAGTACGCTCCTGTCTGGGTTTTGAGCAAAAAAAATCCAGTATCCAGTGACAAAATAAAGGTGAGGATTTTCTGAACATTACTATTTGGTGCTTGTTTAAAATGTGGTCATGAACAGATAGACACAGAATAAAATACCATAATTTAGCTGGAAGGAACTGTGAAAATCACTTAGTCCAACATAATTCGAAAATCTATATAGTCTAAACATCATCTACCCCACAAGGAATAGTACAAATGTATTTCCTTTACTAAAAAAACCCAAAACAATCAAACAAGAAACAAACAAAAAAGAAGCTAAAGCTGGAAAAAAGTACAGTCAGTTAAAAGTGTCACTTGTTCCCACTGTTAACTCATTCCCACTAAACTTACGTCTGAGTTGTTCACTCTTGTCCTATTGTTGTCCTTTATTTTGCTTATTGTTCTTGTTTCCCTTTTCATAGAAGCTGACACAGGGCTACGTTTTGGATCTGTGATCAAAACACTTGTAAATTTGGTGTTTTATTACAGAGCAGTGCATACATACTCTGCTTCTCACCCCACCCCGTCATCACAGCATGCTTGTAGATCCTTATAAGTAGAATCTCTTTGCATCCAGCACTATATATTCCATTTAAGATGGCAGAATGATTTGGGTTGGCAAGGACTATAAAGATCATCTAGTTCCCATCCCTTTACCACGAGCAGGGACACCTTCCACTAGAGCAGGTTGCTCAGGGCCCCATCCAACCTTGAACACTCTCAGGGTGGGGTACACACATCGCTGAAAACCAAAAGTGTTGTATTAAATATCATCACAAGCCTAAAACCTGGCACACCTTCGTCTTTTACAGTGTCATCTCATAATGATGTTGATGGTATCCTGTGGACTTTTCTCTCCTGAGAAATGCTCATGTCTAGGGGCCTGCCATTCTCAGTGCTGTGGTCAATATCACTTACACATACTATTTTTAGAAGTGATTTGTGGCTGTGTGCTTGAATATACAAACGGTATCTTGGACAAGTAATTTAGCCACTCTGTAACCCAGCTCCATACACAGGAGAAAGAGGTACAATCTTAAAATTAATGGGGACACTGCCTCAGTCCTCATTTTCCAAGCCCATCCTTAAAACAGGTCTATTTCCCAAAGCATAGCCCAAAGACCCTATGAATATGTGTTAGTCACAATACTTATAAATTACAAAGCCAGATAAAACTTACATGACCCCACGGGGGGGGAAAAAAAAATATCAGGCAAACCACTGAAGCATAGATAATGCAGGGTTTGCTGCTCCTCTCATTTGTGAGTGTACCAGCAGCCAGAACACTGCTGCATACAGGGCATCGTGTTTCCTCTCTGCTCCTGGGGCAAAACTCAGATCTTTTTTCTTAGCAAGATGTCAGGTTAGGGAAACAGCGTTACTCAAGCTGCCAGCCTCAAGGACACGAAGTTAAACAAAAGCATAAATGTCACTCTACAGGGATCCTGTATGTTTTCCAAGCTGGAATTAAAACTGAAAGGCAGTAGGAAGCAGACCCCCATCAACACCAAAGATTAAAACATAATCACTCCCGTACGTGCTCTGAGTATAATATTGCAGTAATGGTCTGGCATGAACTTACCTCTAGAATGAGATTTCTCAATTAGTGAAATAGCCTTTCCTGGCAAGCTTAGGATTACTGTATGCTTTCAGAAGCTTCCTAGTATGAGCAAAATGATCCATTATCAAAGTAAATTCTTTATTCATTAACTTCAAACTGAAAATTCCCTCATAATGCAGCTTTTCAGAGGACTGTATGACAGATTATGCAACAGAAATACACTGCTTCAGAATTGTGTCAGACGAGCAGCCTGTGAACAAGTTTAAGTTCTTGCCAGACAGGGGACAACAGCCACAATCTGAAACACAGAAAGTTCTATCTGAATATGAAGAAAAAACTTCTTTACTATGTGGGTGACAGGGAACTGGAGCAGGCTGCACAGAGAGGCAGTGAAGCTTCCCTCTCTGGAGCTATCCAAGATCTGACAGGATGCAAATATGTGCAGCGTGCTCCAAGTGAACCTGCTTTAGCATGTGGTTGGACTAGATGATCAGTCTCCAGAGGTCCTTTCTGACCCCAAATATTCTGTGAGCACTGAAATCCTTCACAGACTCCAACACTTATCTGTAGCCAAAATTCAAGAAATCACATCTCTGTGGGATATGTAATTTCACCAATAATGAGCTTTTCCCACATTGAAAGTAAGTCTTCCTGATCTCCTTCACCTTTACCCCTAGTCTCCAAAAACTGGCATGCTCGTTTCCTAAGCTACTCTAAAGTTCTCCCATGAAGATCAGCTCCCATTATCTGGTAATGATTTGCATCACCTTTTTGTGAAAGGGTTGTCTTTGCTCACCCTTCATTTCCATTTTCTTTCTTGCTTCCTTCTAATGAAGTCCTCTCTATGTTCAGTGTCAGCCCATTCACATCCTCTGAATTCCCCTCACACATCTCTTTCTGCTCCCTTAATTCCTCACAGCATATTTTTTGTGACTTTTCTTCATCATGAATATTTCAGCAGACTTTTTTGTCTGTGTTACTTGTGATGCATTAGTTGAACTATTCCATTTTCATTAGTTTATTGTTTACCATACCATTCCTCTCCTATGTTTTCTAGAGAAATCTTTGCCTTCTCCAACCCTCCCTGTACATTGCACTCATAACACAAGAGCAGAGGCCAGAGAGACTGTCACATTAATTTCTTTTCATACCATTTTCCATTTTACCAGGAAAATCCTCCTCATACCAGCAATACAACAAAACAACCTGATTTTACTCATGTATTATTTAAAACTTGAAGTGATATATCACAAAATAATGCAGGATAGAAATGTGTAAGTGGGTCCTCATAAACTCCTAGGGCAAAGCTGACTAAGCTTCAGCAAATGAAATAGAAAACACTAAAGCTGTTTTGCTCCTGGCCCCTATGGATAGCAGCAGCAAATTTGCAAATTCAGTATCTTGGTACAGGAGCTACTCCGTGCAGCACAAGCTTCAATCCTACTGCTTTGTGTAGGTGTTGTAGTTTATAGATGGGGAACTCTCCTTCCTCATTTCCTCAGCCATTTGCTCATCTGGGTCCATGTCTACCACTGTGCTTTCCTGCTTGATACAGTTGAAATTGAATTGAATTGAAATTCAAAAAATCTAACAGCTTCAATTCAGAAAGCATTCTCACCTTAAGGAAGCATCTGAACTAAGCAGAACTGGCAGCAGGCTTTCATTTCAATCTTACCATCACCCTCAGTGTACTCATCTTCTAATTTTCTTTCTCAGGAGGAAGGAAAAAGATCCTCATTTTCACAATGTTTTTGTTTCTGTTACCATAATAAATCTTCCAGAAGAGTAAATACTATACTCATGGCTTTGCAAGTACCTGATTCTGATGATGATCTGTTTTTGCAAAAAAAATGGTGATATTTTTCAAATGTGAATAAAAATCTATTGGTGAAGGGAAGGTAGGAAAGGAGTGGTTCTGTACTTCCAGCTTTCACAAGCTAATAGGAAAAAGGATTGTATAACTTCAGTGCTACGCTTGACCCAATTGCCTCCGTCAAAATGCCCGTGGCTTCTTAATTGGCATTCACATATGGCCACCCCACTGACTGCAAGGCAAAAGGTCAGGGATATTTCTATAGAGGCTCCACTGTTGAGCTCAATTACTCTGATCCCAGGAGGTTCCTGAGGAACAGGATGTGTCAATAACCTAATGGAGCCTGAATACCAGCATCCTGCTGTGTGTGTGCTGGACAGAGGTGCAGAGTGTAACAGTGGTCAGGGCAAAAGAAAAGTGATAACTGTGGGTAAAGGGCTGATTTCTTCCTATTTCAGTACCAGAATGAGCTCATCATCTTTCTCAGCAGCATTTGCTGCTGTGCAAGTGGCAAAGAGGCCAAATACATGTGTTCTTTATTTCAGAGCCAGTTTTCATTGGTGAAATGAGAACAAAATCAACGTATTTATTAAAATTAACTGCTGGTGACATAAAATGGAGATATTGATGTCTTAAAAAAAAGGCTTAACAGGATATTCCTTTTTTTTTTTTTTAATTTTGTTTCTAGTAGAGGAATGAGGAAATTAATGCAATTCAAAGGCCAAGTGAAGGTTTTCCTACTATCTGCTTTGTAGATGGGACCTTGGAACAGAACACTGAAGTTTCTTGTCCTTGGCAACATACTACTCATATCAGTAATGGAACCTAGACTCCATTGCCACTGTCTTTCCATCCTCCAAGTCAACATCCAGCCTGAGGAGGAATATCTGTGCTGCCAAAGGCAACCAAGCCACAGAAATCCCACAATGATTCGCCACTGAAGCAGGGAGAAGATCTCCTTCACCATGAATTTTTAAATCTGTTGCATTATTCAGGTTGTCCAGATGGCTTGTCAGCAACACTTTGCTTCATCTCCTTTGCAATTAGAAATCCTGAGAGTTGGTAAGTCTGACAGACCACAGATATTTCAGAAGAATCAATTTATCTTAGAAAGCTCACAATTTGCTTTTGTGTTCAGAGATGTCTCTGGTGAAATCACTTTTTTTGAAAGCTTGGTAATAAACCATGAATACCATATTTCTGTTACAAGTCAGAAAGCAAAAGTCAAGAGAGCTGCTCTCTTATAAACTCCTGGCAACAAGTGTGAATTTTTCTATTTTTATGTGTTATCTATTCCCTTACCTTCCTACTTGCACATAATCCCTGCTAACAAATTCCAGGTTAATTAACTGCACACGCTCCCTTATTGATGTGTAAGGATTATCTACCTGGGATCCCATCAGTAGAGAACAGAAGAGAAAACCCAGTTCACCTCTCAGAAGACAAAGATGTGCTGAAAAAGAAAGTTTTTTACACTGCCTGTAGAGCAAGATTGTTGTAATAGTAAGGTTAAAACTCTTGACAATTTATCTTAAAATGTTCAAGACCCTTGTTGCAACAAGGGAGTTCATATTGTTGCAGAAACACTAAACTAATAAGAGTAAGAAAAAAAACCTAACTTTGTCTTCAAAAGACTTACAGATACATAGCCAGAGCCAGCATATTGGTCACCTGAATTGCAGAAGTTTTAAGGCTGAACAAGACCAGCTTGGAGATCAGCTAGTTCTAACCCTTGCTTGGAGAATCACCATCTAGAATGCCACTGTACAATATTCAGGCAAGATTTGAATACCTTCAGGGATAGAGACTCCTTAACTTATCTTGGTAACTTGTCCTAGAGCCAGATCACTGTGATCACTGTAAAAAAAAAGAATTTTCTTGTATTTCAGTTTGAATCTACTGCCTCTTATCCTTTGGCTGGGTAATGGTGAGAAGAATCTGGCTTCATCTTCTTTACTACCCACATCAGGCATTTATATGCACTGATTAGATCACCCGGACCCTTCCCTTTTCCAGACAACACATCAGACAATCCAAGCCCTTAATAATCCTCATGGTGTGCTGCTGTGTTCATTCCATCTCTCTTGCTCTGGGAAGTCAAGACCTGGACCCAGCACACCATGGCAGAGCAGAGGGGAAGGATCACTGACCTGACCATCAGGTTGAGACTTGATGGTGTTGCTGTTGGTCTTTGCTGTGAGGGCATGTTGCTGGCTCAGGGTCAACACCAGAACCCCACCTGTTCTACTCTACAGAGTTGCTTTGTAGTTCAGCTGACAAACCATGGATCACCACAGAACTATTCATTTTCCCTACATGTCTTTTTACTTTCCTCTCTTTTGTATATCACCTGGATTTTTAAGATGGGTACTCTGAAATAAGAAGCTGTCTATCTTTCTCTCACCAGCCCTTGCAGTCATGTGCCATTCCCAGTCAACCACTAATCAGGGCTTAAATGTGTAACAGAGTTAATGCTTTAGGTATCCACTATCTCAGAATATTAATCATGATTCTTGCTTTAATGTATTTTGAGAAGACTGAAAACTCATTGTAAAGTCCCCATCTTTGGTGCTCATGCACCACTGCACACAGCAGGGTTATATTATGTGATACATAGTGTGCTTTTAGGAGAACACAGACATCTTGCCTTCTTTCCTTTTCCAGCCATGAAAACTCCAGTACTCATTTTTTGTACAGATGTTTTCCCACAAGCAATTATATCAAGAACTTCCACATCTAATAACATGGTACAGAATAGAAAGAAATTCCCTGGAAGCACAAAAAATAACTACATTCTTAGCTGAAAACAAGCTTCTTCATTTTGTGTAATTTTTTAGCTGGTCTGGAGACATGATGATGATGTGCATTTCCTATTCCCTCTTTGCTATGAGAACCTATTCTATATCTATTACTATCCATTTTTCATTGACCCAGTATATCATGGCTTCAGTTTTTGGTTCCATAATATGACCTGTACCTTCCAGGGGAAAAAGCCCACACACTTTTATTGGTCTTAACGATTTTAGAAAAAAAAAAATTATATCTATAAAAGGGTCTAAAGTCCATAGAAATGCAATATGCAGCCTGGGATTTGATTAATAGCACAAAAAAGGTGGCTTTCTAGACATCACTGCAGTGTACCCCATAAATAAAACAAGGCTATATTATCATATGCATTATACTCTTAAAAAAAAAGGAAGCTTATTAGACACTAGTAGCAGAAATGAAAAGCAAGACATCAGAAATTTCATTCTAGTGCAGGTGGCAGAATTATTTACTGCCCCTGGGTCATGGTAATCCTAGGTTCCTTAAATTCATACTGCGGGAATATACCTTTCCAGCTTTAACATGGAAAAGAAAATTACTCCAAAGGAAATATGTTATAAATGGCTACAGGGTGTGGGGATAGGTAAACATTTTTTCCACTGCTCAAATGCAGTGCAAATAGGAGATGGTGAGACAATTTCACAAGACAAACTTACGTTTTACATGTTTATTTAAATAATTTAATGTTATTTCTTTTAAAATGTTGAATAATTTGACCCCTCTTCCAAGAAAACCTCATTTCCATTTAAGTTCTACAAATACTCATTTCTTTTTCCTCAACATTTAATTTGATTCTGCAGTCAATGCAGAATGATTTTCCTGTCTTTGAGCTTGTCACTAAATTCCCCATATTTTACATGAGATACTTGATACCAAGAATTCTGTGGCAAGTTTATGCTGCAGGAAGAAGAGGTTAAGGAATTTATGTAACCTTCAATTCTTTTAAATGGATCCCCACATTTGTCTGGAAACAAAACCAAGCAGAAATGCTTTGCAAACATTGCCTAAGCTAGGGAAGCACACTTTATTGCTAAGTACAAAATATACAACAGCAGCATGAGTCTAGAGGGTACCAACAACTTGAAATCAGCCCTTCAGAATTTAGCTCACAAGGTTAATTTCCACACAGTAAATTAGCTTACAAGTTTACCTCACAGAGATACAGAGAAGGATGCTTTTCTGGAAGAGTCAGGTGCTTCTCTATTTGTGATATAGAGGTTCTGCTGTGTTATGCACATGCTAATTTATGTTGTCTGTAGGATGTATGGAAGCTGAAGTTCAGACAGATAGAACAAATTTTCAAGATACCTTTGACATGAAAATTACGTTTGTAAGAAGTATCTATGTGCAATTGCCAGGTGCACAAAAGTAAAATAGTCAACAGTTTTTGATAACTATAAAAGTCTACAGAATGAATGTCAACTTAACCACAGTGAAAAAGGTAAGGAACACACCAGGGCATTGATGTCAGCCCTTGCTTTCCCTTTCATCCTAACTTGGAATAGTATATTGTTGTATAAAGATCCTCCTGTTGACAGCTGAAGTATAAATGAAGAGTCAAAGGAATAGCAAATGACATTTATCTACTTAGTTTAAAGTACAGGACTTCTTCAGGTACAAAGGAATAATTTATGATGCAGGTCAGTATCCAAATTGCAGTATTGGCAGGGAGAGGATTGAGTTGGATGAAGTCTTGGCTGCTTCACACTCAAAGCAGAATTACAGAAGGGACTAAAATAAACCTTCCCTCAGAGGTTACAGGATTTCAGTGCTGCAAATGTAATCAGCCCAAAACAGTACTTTGTTTTAATGTCTTAATTGAAATATCCTAAACTTTGAAATGGAGGCTGTTTTTTGTATGTTTTTCTTTTAAGAGCAAAATCTTTTTAAGTTTGTGGTGCTTAATGGTCTTTAGCAAAACAGTTAATATGTTATTTGTATAATCTGTATTTCCAAGGAATATTCTTCTGGTCAACAGCTCTTTCTAAGCTATCTTCAAATTGTAAACCTTTTGGATCCACTGTTAATAAAAAGGCAATTACATAGCTGCTATACATCTAAGATCTTATAAAAACCATTTGTATCTCAGATTTGGGTCCCCCCTCCAAAAAGCAACTCTCCACAGGGAATCACCAATTAGAGGGTGGTACCCACAGGAGATGTTAATAAGTCCATTAATATTTCATATTTTAATGAGGTATCTGTAGAGAATCATACATCTAAAAATTTGTGAAGCATAAAGAGTGGTGAAAGAGTAAATAGCTATGATGAAAGGTCAGCCACAATATGAAATATGTTGAGTGTCATGGTACTTTGCAGGTCAGGTGGGAGCCCAGACCTACCCAGTCCCTCATTAGTCTTCTGTAATTAGTGCTTGGGACATGCTGATGCAACTAAATTACATAGTGCAACCTCAGCTACTACCAGCAGTAGCTTGTCAATGTTGTATGTATACACAACCTTTGTTCTAAATAGTTCCAGTCTGTTGAAAAGGGATTATATTGCTGACAAACTTGAAGCAGCCCTTAGAAATATTTTACCACAGCTGTACAATCAAAGGGCTGCTCTGGAGTGGAGGGTGTCACACAAAGATTTGAACCATTCATCACAACAGAAGTCGCAGCCCCATGCCATGATCAGGGGGCCCAAGAAATTTTGGGATGTGTAAAGGGAAACAAAGACAGCAAATATAGGGAAGGAATTGTACTGATGTCTACAATGTTGTTTGTGTGGGGTTTACATGTCAAGTTTGGGTGCCACAGGGCCTGCAAGGAAAATATTCCCTTGAAGGTGGTGAGTTGTGTATCCTTTTGCACACATGTATAGGCTGAGTCTGTGTTCTGATAAACATGCTTTAGGAATATCTTCCATATGCCTCAGTGAAAACAAAGCTGTAAGGTCTAATACGAAGAGGTTTAGGGGTTTGTAATGCAGAGATCAATTTGAATGATACAATAGTAAATTTTGATCTTAAGATAATTTTTAAGGAATGTCAAAGCATGGTAGATTAATATAAGACAGAGCAGAAGACCTTCTGAAAAATGCTTCTCACTGGCAAGATGGAGAAAGTTTACATTTCTGTGATGTCCAGAAATATATAAAAGAAATTAATGTTAAATTTAGTGTGAGCCTCAGCAGAGTATGCTTTAAAATATAACAATTCTGGGATTGACAATTTTTGTGCAGAAAACATTAAAAATGACATTAATATTTCTCTCAAAGTTTGTAAGTGAGGGAGAATAAATACAGGAAGGAAATTACCCTCAGTGGGAGAGAATTATTTTAATTTTATCGCACTATATTAGGAACGGCGAAGCAGCACGACACAACTCTCTTTGCTGCATTGTCCAAGAGAGCAAAGTTTATTATTCTTGATCTTCTTTTATGGATATGTTCAAGAAGGTCCAAGAAGTAAAACTCTCATTGGTCATTAAAGCAACACATCATTAGTTAAGTGGAACACCAGCCCTTGACTGTTTTCCTAAACACCACCTGCAAAGATTGTTGTCCTTTACCAAGGACTGTTTGGATTCTTTCTCATGCTTCCTCAGGCCAAAACGAGGAGCCTGTGTGACTCAGTTTCACACAGGCTCTGTTCCCTGCTTGCATTTAGCATCCACAGAGTTTTACTGGGTTGAAAGAAACCAGGAGTTCTGTATGGATTAAGCATAATACAATTCTACAGCCTGAAAGAAACATCCTAATAATAAATTTACAAGTTCAAATGGCAGTTAAGGGTTAACAAGATCAAGACCTAAGTAAACAGCAGTAGTGAGATCTGTTTGCTTCAACCTGATGAACAAGCAAACCTGAAATTATCAGCAAAGTTTCAAGGCTGCTTTTGAAGAAATCAAAGGGAATTCTGCTATGCTACTCAGCAAGATTTTTCTTTTTTTTTTTAACACCTCCCCACTATTTTTCCATGTGTAAGTCGAAGATTCAACTCACCACATTCTTGAACAACATTAATATTCCTGTAACTGAGGATCTCCATTACATAATAGAAGAGCCTTCACCACAAGCCTTTTGCATAGTGCTTAACCTTGCAGTTGCTTTAGTGCTGAACTATGAATCTAACCTGCATATGAACTCAGTTGTGTTAAAGGAAGAACAAGCATTGGGCGGCATAATCCTGGACTGAAGTTTTGCAGTTGTATACTTCATACAGGGATTTAAACAAGTCTATATAACTGCATAAAACTTAACACCACCCCTAAAGCTGAACAGACTTATATTCCTACTGTTAGCTACATGCACAGAAGGAATTCATTACAGGAAAATACAGAAAGTCAGGAAGAGATTGTGTTCAGTACCAGCTGTAATTACAGACATCCTAGGAGGAGAAGTGAAATGTTGCATTAATTCTGAAAGAGCAGTTAGTGATGCCTAAAGAGGCTACCTGGAACAGAGGTTAGACAGAGTTAAAGGAATAAAGTAGGTATTTATTGAAAGGCCTTTCAAGGATACACCTTGGGCAGTACAAGAGCCCAGCCATGGCTACACCCAAGATGGATCCACGATGGATGACAGGTCACAAGCTTTCACACTTTTATAAGTTTTGGTCCATTTACACATTGGAGTTAATTGTGAATTAAAGCTTCAGGTTATGAAGTCTCACCTTCCCAGATTGCTCTCCTCAACTCACTGTTGTTTACACTTTTTGGACCTGAAGTTGCAACGATGTCCCTGGTTCTTAGGAGGAAAAAGGATTGTTTTGTCTAACTGCATTGTGAAGAGAGCTTGCCAACACTTTATATGAAGTTCAGTCACACACTAAGGCAAGTAAAGAATCTGGAAAATATGAAAGCTAAAACTTAAGGCATCATAAGAACACATGAAAAAGCATAGCATCTCAAATTTAAGGGAAAGTGCAACCAGGTATCTTTTGAAACCAGCTGCTCCTTTCTCAGCATGTCCTTCAAATTTATTTTTTTTTTACACTGTTCTCAAGAGAAAACAAGTTGTTAGCTAAAGCTCACTCCTATCCTCAAATATTAGACAGTGTACAAGAACTCTAAGCTGCAGAGGCTGCACATAATCATGCTTACTTTTTAGGTGCTAGTCAGCTGATACTTTTTTTTCTTTTGGGAATCCAAACCTGTTTAGAAGCTGTATTTACTGTTAATCAACCTCTTTCTCATTGGCCACACCCTGTCCTTTACATTTGGTTCTGGTAAAAACCCTCATCCCCTCAAGATAATTGATCTTTAAAGGATGTCTGGAGAGAGTACTACTTTCACATAGCCAAAATTCCCCAAATTCTTTATATCAGAAGATATACAAGATGTTCTGGGTGTATGAAAAATGAGCGTTGGGAGACACCATGATTATCTGATGTACAAACATTAGTTTGAATACTTTTGCTGAAGAGCAGTACAGAAATGATTCTGCAGGAAGCAGTGCAAAAAAACCTTTTGCTGAAACCACCAAGAGCAGACAAATTGTGGGTAGGAGAGAGCAGGAGAATTGCCACTGAGTAGATATTTATTCTATTCAGGCTTTGCTCCCACAACTGTAAAAGAGTGTGAGTCTGAGAGCCATGTGGTATAGCAGAAAAGCTAGAATAGCACTGGTGAACAACTGTCTTAAAAAAAATGAGTAAGAAAATAACTGACAGCAGTTGTGGTTCAAACACAGGACATTTCCACTGACTGACAGTAACTCATGGAAAGAATATAACAAGACAATGAAGGAATTATGTGGCACTACTCATCTCTTTGCCCATTCATATGCACTTAGGGGAACAGAAGCACAAAACCTCCAAATTCCAACCTTTTAAAAAATTGTTCTTCTATAAAGTATCTCCCACATCAGTATTACTGCTCTCTTCTCCCTGTGTCATGTCTGTTTTCTTTTTTTGCCACCAGGTTTTCAGTTCAGGCTTGCCAGGCATGGATGTGCAAGTATTGCCTGTTAAAGGCATCTAGAAGCAGGAGAGCTGTCCCAGAATTTAGGAATTTGATCAATAACTTTTGCTACTGGGGACCCACCCTGACCCCTATCTGTGTCAGATCTGTTGGTTGCTGACAATGCCCTGAGGAAAGATGTGATATCCTAAAAAACACCAAGAGCTAAAAAAACTGATGGGGGGAAAAGACAGCACTTACCAGAAAAATAAACTACCAGGAAAATAATGGTTATTATTAAAATAAATTTTTCTTCTGTAAATCACATTAGAGAAGATTTCTCCTAAATTAACAAATGTACCTATGCTCACAAACATTGTGATCCATCTGCAGGGAAATGTCATTTTTTTTTCCCCTTAAAATCTAATTTCATTTTTTTTGCAAGCTTTATTTCGTAAAAGAAAGTTCACAGATGTACTTGGCTGATATCTTCATTAAGGTACACCCAAACAGAATAATTAACAGCCTCTCTGGTCTCCCTCAACTGTATTAGCAATCATTGTGAATAAAAGATCTGTTCCCATCAAAGAGATAACAGGCTTTTCCCCTGAGAGGATTTCATTAATGCCCAGCAACTGTTGATTGTACTGTGAGGAATGATGTACTTGAACAGTGTAAATGCATATCTGCTGTGGAAATCTTCTGATATTGTTAAAGAAAAAGCTGTTTATAATAGCAAATATTCAGTAAAACACTAAAAAAGTTGTGCTTTCTCCATTTGCTTAAAATAAAATTTTCAGTAAAGCTGTAAAGCTGTTTCCAAGTAAACTGTGTCTACTACAAACTGCTCTTATCCCTCTTGCCTTCTCTAACTACACAGAAAAATAGGTAAAATACAGTTATAATTCACATTTGCAGTAAGTAGAATAGAACATACTATTGTATATCAAAGCAAGTAAACTGTCTGCAGCCCATGACCTGGTTCCCACCAATTATGAATAAAAAAATAAATAAAATACTACTGCAATTACTAAGAATTAAAACTTCTGGTATCAAAACATATTTTCTTGGTAGCTGGAGTATTTTCCTCTGAAGAAGCATTTCAAATCTACCTGATTGTATAAAACACTATGAAATTTTAGCCATTTAACATTTCTGTTACTAGACATTTCTTTGAACCAGAAGGCAGGAGGTTGCTTATTAGAGAACTCTGTACACAAGTGATCTTTGGGGAAAAAAAGGACTTTGTCTTCTCAAAACAAACAAACAATATAAACTTTTCAAGATAACTTTGAAAATATAAAGAAATTCAGGCCTCCTCTCAAAATCAGAGAGCAGTTTCAGTTCATCAGTTTTCAAAGTTCATCTGTGTTTATGTCAGATGAATCTGGACAGTAACTTCTTTGCACACATCAACTTATCTTTCAAACCTAAGCATATAACTCTGGGTGTTTTTTGTGACCAGCATATTCTGTGGAGGACAGAAGTGCTGATGAGCAGTGACAGCTGTAAAACATACACTCTTCTAGTTATTGGAGCCATGGCACAGGCTGTATAGGAAATCCATTCTACACCCTTCATCTCAAACAACTGGAGAAACCTTGTCAGGCTACTTCCCCAGTCTTGAGAAAAATCTGCTTGCCTTCTTACTCTTGGCATGTGTAGGAGGACTGGTCATGCCCAGAGCCCCAAGCCAGCCCTTTCCTGCTGACCAAAGCTTCTGCCAGGCCTGTGTGACACAGGCGCCTCGGAAAAGAGAAACACCCAGCTTCCAGAAATTACTGTGGAATCACACAGCCAAGAGACTTATGTTGAGAACTGGCAATTACATTTAAATTGCTGTATAAAAATAAGAGAAAGGAGTAATTTGAGGAGAAGAAAGATAATTTTCTTTGTCTGCGTTATTCAGGGAACACCAATGTGAGTCAGTGATGGTGCTAAACAACCGCAAAATGCAGCTTTTATCCTGTTATTGCTATAGCAGTACAAAGGACATGCCACTGCCACAAAAGATAATAGCATTTAAATAGCATAGTAAATGCTGTTATAAAATACTCAAAGTAAATGCGAGGTCATGTCAGTCCCTCAGAGAATACATTCTTCACGTAGGTTTCCATGCTTCAGGAGAGTTTTAAAAGTTTCAGACAAATCTACTTCCATCTCATGCTCTTTAACTATTCCTGACATACTCTGATAATAGCTGTGATGGGTTTGCATTTGAAGACTTTACAGCCCACATTCTTTACTTACTGAAACTTGTGCTGATTTTGTAACGAACCTAAATATCTTATGCCACAGTTTCCTCTGCAGCTGAGGAATGTCTCAAACATGTGATGACCAAACAGAAGGACTGGGCAGAAGGAGAGGGTGGATAAAAATACAGACATTGTCTCTTGTTGCACAGGAGTTGTGTAAAAGCAGAGGAAAAAGCACTGTGTGCTTTCCCCCTTCCTTTGGCAGACTACCACCAGTTGATCACACAGACATTTCTACCAGCAGTAAACATAAGCTAAGAAATCATAACTGCATGGTTAAGGTTGGATAAGCCACTCCAAAGCTCCATATCCCAAGCCAGAAGGAGCAGATTTCTTTGAGAGCATGGCCTCAACTTTATCCTGCAGAAGCGATTCATCTCACTTTAAACCTAAACATTAAGAAACACTTCCTCCTCTTCAGACAAACTAAATGCATGTCAGTGATCTGCTAGAAGTATGTCTAGCCTTCAACCAAAGAATTCTGTCTTCTCTTGAAATGCAGAAGCCTAACAATAAGATACTATTGGAGCTTTGTTGTTTAAAGAGACAAGAACACATACTCTGTTAATTATTCTTCGTGTCATTCTGAAGCATCCAAGAATGCCAAAAAAGCCATTTTTAATTATGACACATTTCAACTCATCTTTTGAATTTAGCATTTTGTTATCCTTTTGGATGTTTTAGCACTGCTATTGACCATAACTCTCAGCTGGCTTTGCCAAAACTGCTCTTTGGTGTCCTCATCTATGCCTGCTAAAGGAGATTTACACCATCACTGAAGCTACAACAGGCTTTAATTCAGAACACAATAAACAGTTCAATAAATGTATAGTCAGTTGAAAGCAAACATATATGAAAGGGTTGATGTTTTTGATATTCTGCTTTAAAATTAAAATAAAGGCTGTTAAATATTGTGCCTCTACCCTCTTTTTGGCAAGACAATACTGAGAACCAAGCCACTACATATACATATGAACTTTTTCCAGTGTTTTCATTTAATCTACTCTGTGTTGATCCCCACTGTAGCATGCTACAGAAATAAAATTTATTAATTTTGCATAGCAAATAATAAGGAAAAAACTTTTTTGGAGGATGTATTTATGTGGTGGCGAGAGAGAAGCAAGTTCTTATTGGGCATCATTATAATGATATATAAGCCCATTAACTTGGAATTAATTAGCCCAAATAAATGACATGTCTAATTCATTGTTCAGTTTTAAAATATTTTACAACTTAAAGAAAATGTGAAAACTAATGTAGCTTGTTTAAGATAAGAATCTGGACATCTAAGTCTTCAGATCATAAAAAATGTTTAGAAAACTGTAACTTTAATCATAAAAATATTTACAATGGTAAAAAAAAATGCAGATAAACCTGCAACCTGACAATGTCATCAAAAATGCAGACTGTTACTCATAGAACTTATGCAGAAATAATCTGAATTTTTAATAAAGTGCATAGTTAGAAAATTTTAAGCTTTATCACAAAATATTTATGCACAGCAGAAGTTCTTTAACACCATACACCAAATCAGACAATGTGACTGGATAAAAAAAATAGCAATATACTAAAATAGAGCAATTCAGGGGGGTATGTAGCACCAAATGTCTAGGCTTCAAAATTAATATTTTTCCTTCTCCTATGATTATTGCTATTCCTCATTTCATTGCTTTATACTCATAAAACAAATTTTGAGGTTTTAATTTTTACTAGTTTTCCAGTCTCTTGTGCTTTCCATCTTATTTCTTTTCTAAGGTGTGGACACATGACTGCAAAAAATTATATTTTTCTTGATAAAAAGTCATAAAGCATCCAGAGTTTTTATTTTACTTTGAGCTAAACAATTTAAGCAGTGATATATGCCTAAAATTAAGATCTTGGAGATGTAGAGATGATGCAATAATTTGACAACTATAAAAAGCATTCTTGTGAGAGTAACCTTATTTCACCTGAAGGGTCAGAAAGAGGAAAAAAAAAAGTGTTTTTACCACAATTACTGTTCACAATTTTGCATTTCATCACAATACTAACAGAAGAGAATAAAAAAAAAAATCAAAATATCTGCCTGTAACCTTGATTTATAAAGCTGCACTTGAAAAACAATGTACTGTTCCCACTGCATAATACCTAGTTATGTATTTCAGATATATAATGAGTCAGTAAGTCCAGAAAGGGTAAAACAACATTATATTCTGATGAAAAGAACATCATTGCTTGGAAACACTGTAGGATTTGGACAGTAAAAGGTGCTTTTCAGTGTCACAAGGAGATGAAAGTCAAGAGATAAATACTCCCAGCCTTCACTGGACTATTCTGTAGCAACTCTGTTAATTAAAATATCAATTGTCCCATTACTAACACCAAGAACACCCAAAGTAGTTAGCAACACTCTCAACTGAATAAGAAATGTGAAAAAGAAAAACAAAATCAATTGCAAGAAGTTTGGCAGCAGACACTGCTCTGTTTAGAGGATTACAATTCTTTGGTTTAGATGTGCATCCATTAGGTTTCGTGAGTACAGAAGAAAAACAAGAAAGGTGACCCTTGAAAAGCAAGCTCACTTTCTTTCCCAGCTCTTAGATTTCTTTCCAAAAACAAAGGTAAGTTTCTCTACTTGAGAAACAAAGATGACTGATCCTTTGAGCTGAGTGTGTGTGCTTCTTGTTTGTGGTTTTGAGCTTTTTCAAGTCTGCTTGGAAACAGTATTGTTCCACTCAGAAAAACAGGGTTTAAGGTGAAATTAGTGAGCATGTAAAAATGGCTGAACTGAGGAACTCTGAAAGGCTTTTGAAGCCTTGAAATATTTAGTCACCCTGAAATTCCCCCTCTACATGCATACACGTTGTTGGGAAAAAACCACTCACCACTAGATGCCTAAAAACTGTGTTTTGACATGTGTTTCTCCTTGGAATAACAAGGAGCCAACAGCCAGTCAGACTTTGGTTCCTGCCCTGTCCTTCAGCCATATCGTTTCTAACATCTAGTCCAAGGACAAAATTGTCATCTCAGTATTTAATAGTTATGGGCATGGTTGATCCAAGACTAGAAACTTTATTAGCACCCATGCCAAGAATAATGCTTAATAGTATCATACATAAAAGAAAAATTCTTCATTTCCCAGATTTTTAATACACCAGACACCTTAGAATCAATAGACTTCATAGTTTTATGTGTCAGTTCTGATTCACTAAACCCAAGACACATGGAATATGACCATTTGCTGAAACAAAACCAGAATATTTTGTTAAGTTTAACTGCAGAACATTTTGGAGTTTACTGGAGGGAACAGTATTGCTGCACCCTGTGCTTTTCCCAGACCCAACAACATAGCTCTGCCTTTTTCAGAGCTCCTAAGTCATCAATATACAGGAAGTGTAGCTCCTTTCATAGCCTCTGAAGGTCTCTGGATGTCTCAAGAGAAAATATTTTATTCTGAGAGTTTTGAGTCAGATTTCTTGATCAGAGTTCAGAATATAAAAGCTAAAGTGAACTCCAAAACTTCTTGATTTTCACATACTAGTTTTCTTGGAAACACACAAATACCATCCTCTGCCTCATCAACAGCATAGCAAAACTCAGACTAGCTCAATGGTTTGAACCTGCATTGTCCCTTCTATATAAATATTCCTCGTCAGAAGGTCTGAAGAAAACAAAACATTATACCAGCTGTGGAACTCCTGAAAATTTTCCGAGTTTTCTATTGTTTTTATAGAAATGTCCAACAAGATGGTAAATCACAAGTATTTATTTTAGCTGATGTAAGAAGAACCCCACTTCATTAGTGTACACTGGCTATTATGTGACTGTCTGTGACCTGCTAATAACTGAATGTCTCATTCTAGCTCACAGTTACAGGACAAGGTGTATGCTCAATAAGAAAAAAACTATTCCATTGTTCAAGCTTGAAGCTGCTGCATGTGGCACTATTCTAAAACTGCACACCAAACATACACTTATGTTGGAGAGCAAAAAAGAAGGGAAAAGATGAAAAATACCTTAGGGAGGATTATTTTCTCCAAAACTGATGGAAAACAGTTCTTATGATGAGCCAACGTGAATGCCATTCTATGAACTGCATCCTTTGAATTGCACAATTCAGCATTACACAAAAGGTGACCTTTTCAGTATTCTTTATGCGAGTTCCCTGAATGTTCAGACCCTTTCCCCCAAAGGTTAGTCTGGTTATAATCAGGAAGGAAAAAAAGACAGCAAGCTATTCTACAAAAGTTAAAGTGTTCAGATCTATTCAGTGTCTTTTTACTTATTCCTAAAATTTTGTTTCAGAACAAGGCCCGTTTCCAAAAAGGGGAAAATGCTCCCTTTTATTGGAAAAAGCTCTGCCTAGCAGAATTCACATCAGACTGATATGCATTCAATTATGTGCAAGAACTTAAGTTTGAAACAGGTTGGGCAACCTACTTCTGGGCACAGTCTGTCACAAGCCTCTGGATACACTACTTGAAGTTCTATAATCAGCAGAACTAAAAATCCATACTGTGTGTGGCTGTGTCTCATGGTATAATGAGTGGACATCTAAAAAGGTACAAGTCTTCAATTCCTTTAGAAGAAACCGAGGAATTCTGTGATATCTCAGGGCTAAGCACATTTCTTCTGTGTTTATCCACACCAAAAACTAAGGCTGTTTTTTTTTTTTCCTTTTTATTGAAGCTCACTCATGGTTCATTTTGATTCCCTGTATGTTCTAGTTTCTTTCATCAGGATTCATATTGATATGCTCAACAGTTGATCTTTCAGCTGCATATAATTTTAAAATTACACAAATTTGCTTTCACTAGACCCTTGCATTTCCAAAACACGAGTAAGCCAGAACACAATCTGGAGAAGACACATCAAAGTGCTATAAACCTTTTAGTTCTGGGTGTTTTATACACATCTCCCTTCCTTCTAGCTTTCCTCCCATCCCCAATGAAATATGTATTATTCTCACAGGTGTTTGTCAGCAACCAGAACACATCTATCACTTTAACACTTGAGAAAAATTCATGTCTACCTTTCCCAGCAATTCCCAGCCAACAAATCCAGGTCTTTTCCAAGGGATCTAACTGAATTTCTAAAATAAATACAAAAAGAACCCAAGGGGGTTCATTTAGTTTTTGGTGGGTTTTTTTTTCCCAGAGGTGATCTTTGTTTTCCTTCATTTTCCTGTGTTCACAGTTGTGCTAATATGTGAAAAGTAATTTAAATCCCTAAGATATGTCATTTGCCATATGCTAAACACCCTCCCAATCAATTTCTTCTCAGACTTCAGTTGCTACAAGTCCTGCTTAACATTCCTTATTTGCTTAAGCATCATAGATAACAATTAATTCAGTCTCATTTTTGCCTAATTTTTTTTTCTCTTTCTCTCACTGTATAACAGGAAGAACACTCCAAATTACATTTGTTAGCTCTGAAGATGCAGATGAGGCACATGCTGTGACTCTTGGGGATGGCCTGTGCAGGGCTAAGGGTTGGGTTCCATGATCTTTCTGGGTCCCTTCATACTCAAGAGATTCTGCAATTCTGAGAACTTGTAGTCTGTCTACATTTTTACTTTTGCCAGTTTCTTCTACTTAGTAGTGTCTAGGTATGGCTTATGACACAAAACTCAATTTACAACTTCACCTCAAAACACATATCAGCAAAATTCATTGCTCCTCAACTCACAAAAATACAAGAACCGCCACTCATTCATACATAAAAGAATGAGATGAAAACCTCATTTTCCAGCCATATATTAACCATAAAATCAGTGGTATTAAATAATATTTACAACCAGATTATACTAACACAAGAGGGCATTCAGACCCTCACTCTCCCATACTTTTTCTTTTCCTCTACCACACCTCTTCCTAAAACTAGAAATGCATAAAAAATTGCATCTTCACTGGCCACCCAAGAAACCAAATAACAAATTTCACAAGAGTAATGCACATTTAAAAAACTTGAAGCAAAGCTGTACCATGAGCTGATCTCTTAGAATAAGACAAGCAACTGCTTTAACACATATCCTCCCACAGTACATCTCTGCATCCCCCTTACAGACACTAATGCTCTAGAGAGAGCTCTCAGCTGTTTCCTCATCTTTTACCTCCTCTCTTCCAGGACTCTTTGCTGGGAGAGCATTTATGAATGACATTAATTGCATTATTGCCCTGAGGTCAATCAACATTTAATAGGCCCACCTGACAGCATAGTCACCACAGGTGAGTATTGTTAGTATTTCAAATAGCCTGTGATCTCCAGCTGTGAGATCTCTGTTTAAATAAATATTCTTTTCCCACGTAGTTCTAAAATTCTTTTCAATATGACATGTTAACTGGTGGGAAGACTGAATATAAAGATTAATGTACAAAGCAGCATCCCATCTGTCTTACCTTTAAGACTTTAAGAGAGTAGATTCTCATGTGTTTATAATGAATTTTTATGAAGTTCAAATCTTCTGGTTTAGACAAATAGCAAATATTAATTATGATCGCTTCCAGTGACTACTAGAGAGTCACTACCTTGTGAATGCAGAAAAAACTTGGCCTGTTTAGCTGCAAATAGAAAGGTACTTGTAAACATAACCTGAAATAGCAGGTCAAAAAGGAGAGAGGAGATTGCTATAACTTCATAAAGAGCAATGCTGTCCACTGACATCATTAAATATAGGGAAAAAAAAGCCTTTGCTTGCATAACAAATTATTTAGAGACTAACAACTAAATATTGTCTCTCTAGCCATGGTTTTTACTTCTCTAGTGAAAGCCACAAGGGTGTAGGAAGATTAAACAGCAAATATAAGATATTGTTGAGGTGTAAAATATTAAAAGGATTAAGAAGCAATTGATGAAGCATTGAATTAGGAAAAAAAAAAATCCACCTATGGCTGTTAGACATAATGATGCAGATAAAAACTTTAATTTCAAAAGTCTTCTCTTAAAAGGAAATGTTAAGGTATCTCACCACATTGCTAGCTAATAGCTACTGTTCAGCAGTATATCAAGTTTGTTGCATTTCTGCTGCTTCTCAGTATTCCTCCGGGCCTGCTTTTTAGAGACAAGTCAATGAATTGGTTCCAAGAGAAAAATGAAGCTGCTTTCCCTCCCACAGATACTTAACACACTTTATATCAGTAGAGCAAAAGACACATTCAAGAGAAGTACAGGTTGGGGGAAATCTGTTTATCATCCCAAGAATGTTGCATATCTCAAGGACCAGAAGCAGAAACACAAAGTTAGACAGGAGCTAAATGAGGGAAGAAAAGCACATGCACAACAGCACAGTTTCTTTTACGTGTTTGCATTCCTGAGGATACGCTTAGACAGCAGGAAGCAACAATGAGAGACAATTAATTCCTCCTTCAGCTTCAGGAAAGAGCTGTCAATTACATCCAGAAATTAAACCTGGTTCTATATCACCTATTCTAGCATGAATGTAGAGGCAAATTAGCAGCTGTGTTTGCATCATAATGTACCATGCTACCAGACTGGAAGAATTCCAAACAGACATTTACTAAAGTATTTTATTAGCTTTGTGTCTGAAATACTTACAGTAAATGTATAAAGCCTGCACGGTGAAACACTACCATTTCAAGCTAGTCCACTTTAGACCTAAGCTATCCAATATAGCCGGGAGAACTAGGACTGAATGCCAGCAGACCTTTTGAAGGTACCTGGATATTTATGAAAATTTAATAAAAAGGTTTCATGCTGAATGTAAGCTCGTCTCTTTTTTTTTTTTTTTTTTTTTTTTTTTTTAAGCTATGAAATGAGGGAGGCTACAGGGTTTAAATCAAGAAAAATGATTGGTAAAAAGATTTTGTCCTTTGAGATAAGGAGCATACTCCACATATTGGAGGTCACAAGCTTCAGAATAAATATTCCTGGTGGGATTTCAGTTTATTAAGTTCTAAATTGGAAAAAGGGCAAGAAATAAGATTAACTGAGGCATGACAACATCACTATTGCCAGCAATCACTCAACACTTCCTTGCTACTTTGTAAGAAAGAAGAGGCAACCAAGAGAAAAGGGATGCTATACTACAGGAAATATTTAAGTAGTTTCACAGAGACTACTGTTTATTTACACATTTTGCTCCATCACCCAAATTGTTCATCACTGCTGCATTTCTTTGTCTGTTCTACATGTTTCTGAGGTCACTTGGGGGCAGTGTGAGGGATGGTGGCTTGTTTTGGAGGTTGGCAAACAATCCCTAAATATACTAAGCAATATCTGTCATTGTTAAGGTGACATATTATATAGCTGGCACCTACAAATTACTGTAGAATTACAAAAACATAAACTTTTTCATTAGAAAGAAAACAAATCTAAAATTATATTAGTTTGTACAATTTAAGAGAAAAAAAACAAACAAACCAACCAAACATAAAAACCCTAGTATTTATTTAGATATAGTTTGCATCCTTTAATCTGGATTTAGTCCAGAGAGTTTACATTTAGATTCACAACTTCTCTCCTCAAAGGTGAAGATTTCACAAGGTCTGCTTCCAGCTGAGGACCATAAAGGTTTTAGAATTGGAAAAAGCAGAAAGACTGCAAGGTACTGTCATAGAACAAAGAGAAGGGTGCTGTGGGGAGAGTGCTGAAAGCAGCACAACGGGAGATGAGCATTAGTTCTGTGGATGTGCAGTGTCAGTTGTCAAGCTTATTTCTACATGTCACTGCATCAAAGAAAAAAGTTTTGTACCCAGCTGAGTGGCAAATAAGATGGGAAACCAGTATACAAACTATTCTGTACTTT
Organism: Pseudopodoces humilis; assembly: GCF_049639895.1. NCBI lineage: Eukaryota > Metazoa > Chordata > Aves > Passeriformes > Paridae > Pseudopodoces > Pseudopodoces humilis. The sequence goes on from NC_142202.1 coordinate 64,250,214, forward strand.
TAAGGTGCAGGTCTGCTTTGAGCAAGGGAGAATAAAAAAAGGATTTTTCTATCTCTCTCAAGATCAAAAGAAAGATTTTAATTGCTGAAGTTGATTATCAAATATTTTTGACCTTTACCACTGCTATCTAATCTGAAATAAATAGCTCAAAGGACAGCTGGTGAATGCATGCTGAAGTTCATGAACTTTAATACATACACACTGATTTTTTTCCCTCTAGCTGTTGCTGCTTCTTTAATCAAGACATTATAATAAGTGTCAGAAATGAGCATGGTCATAGCAATAACCACCCTACATGACTGTTAGAAAATCAAAATAAATCTCCAGGGCAAATCTGAACACCCACTGAAACTCAAGAAGGATTACACTTTATGGATAAAATTTAAAAAAATAGTGCAGACAGCACATTCCTGCCCTCTAAGTTTTCACTCTGCCAGCTTGTAACATCAAGGAGATGAGAAGAGGATAAAGGCTTCAAGAAAGAACTGTTGGCCTGGAAGTAAACACTTCAAAACCACACATGAAACTTGTCGTGAGAGATAGGAACTCCTTAAAATATTAGATATATCACTATATTTCAATGAAAGAAGAGCATTAACTCAGTTTCTACACTGGCTAAATTCCCATTCTGATAATTACATTCTTAAAACTTCAATCTCCATTGCCATTTTTACTGACTGTAATATATGTTATGTTCATATGTTTTAGTATCATTCTACTACCTAGACACCTAAAGTGTTTCTTTATCCCCTAAACTTTTCTTGTGAAGACACAGGTCTTCTATGGAAACATCATTTTTTGTCTTGTTCACTGGAATGGGATCTGGGAAAGAAGCTTCAAGATATGATACTTAGAGCTATTGTCCACATTTAAACAAACTCTAGTGCGTATTCTGTGATAAGAGACATTATAATTACTAGGTTAGGTTGATTTGGGATATACATGCTCCTCAGTCTTTAAATCAGTTTGTGATTAAAGCTTCTATCTTCTTCATTAAGTGAAAAAAGATAAAAACAACATGAAAAGCTTTTTACCTGGTGTCAGCCTCAGTTTCCTTGCTGCAACCAATATGTGCAATTTTTCTTGGGCCAAAAGATGTCTCAAGTTTGTATGAGCTCTGTATGGCCAGGTTTTGGTAGCAGTGGGGCTACAGATGTGATTTCTGTGTGAAGCTGCCAGAAGCTTCCTCCATGCCCATCAGAGCCAATGTCAGACAGCCCCAAGGTGGACCTGTCACTGGCCAAGGCTGGGCCTGTCAGAAGTGGTGGTAACGTGGTATGTTTATTCTAAAAGAATGATGTAGGTTCAGAAGCAGCATCCTTGTGATCACACAGTGTTGCACTGGTGCTCATACAGCAATCATTTTCCTGCTTCAATATCACAGCATGCATCATTTCACTGTGCACTCTGAACCAAATGCCCAGGGTCATGATTAATTCAGAAATCAAGATTTGTTTTCTTTAGCTAGTCTGTTGAGTGCAATGGAAAAATGATTGCTTCTAGTCTCTGCATCAGGTTTTGATTAGGGTTTGATTTTGTTTTGTTTCTGCACAGAGAAACAGACTGGAAAATTGCAAATAATAAATGACATTCAATTGTTATTGTGCTATTTTCCCATTCAACACAGTTTTCAGGTCTTCAGTGTAAGATTTCAAGCTCATTTCAATCCTTGATCTCATCAAATATTCAGTAGTGTTTACAGGTAAACTTCCCCTGTTCTGCCTAGACATGTCTTGCATTGTTAAAATTAAGTGTGTCCATCAGAAAAGTTAATGGAATTCTGATAAAAAATGCACTGGAACCACCATACTTGGAACAGCAGAAAATGCAGAAATCCAATAAAATTATCTGGCACAACTAGTAGAGGAGAAGAACTTCTAAGTCCCATTCATTAGAGTTTGATTTGTGCCCCGAAGCATGATCACTGATCTTTCTTTTGAAAAGAGAGACTCTTTAAAAAAAATATTTTATACAGATAACAATATGCACAGCTCCATAAAACTGTATCTGTAATGATGTTATTATAGAGAATTTTATGGTTTAATTATGCACTGATGTAAAGTAGTTCCTTTTAAACATAATTCCTTTTAGTTTCTGTGAATGTTTCCATGGTGTTTTATTATAAAAGAATGCAAAAAGTAATCTTTTTGACCCTTTTTTCCCCACAAATCTTTACTTGTGGAAGAAAATTAGACCATCTGTGAAATGTTTCAGTTTGGGGGTTTTTTTGAAATTATTATTTTGCTTTTATGTTTATGGTGTTGCTCATTCCAATTGCTGCTTTAAATCAAGGAAGTTTTAATCTTTTCTTTACTATTCCTTCTTACTTCTTACATTTCCCTTCTTACATACTCCCATCTCTCATTTTCCTTATCTCTGTACAACTTTTATGGACTGTTTTTCCTACTTGGTTTGTGGAAATGGTAAAGAACCCTGACAGAAGAGAAGTAGGCATGACTTTTTCATATACTATTTGTATAGCACTTAATTCTAGTATTTATTGCTTTCTAGAAGTAGCCAGTTTAAAACCCACACATATATGTAGCTAAAAGCTGGCATTGCTGTGTAGCAGACTGGCCAAGAACAGTTAAATTTCTATTATCATCTGTACTTCAAATGACAGCTGAAGATTTAAGTGGGCAGGAGGAGGAAAAAACAAGAAAAAAAGTGTGGAGAAGGGAGTGATTTCTGTTTCCCCTAGCTCACTGCTAGAGCAGAACTAATAGAGTCTAAGGACTAAAAACAGTATCTTGACAAAAAACATCTTGTGATAATACCTTACCAACAAAAGATCTTGTGCTCAAGCCAAACCAAAGACTACTTATCCAACTTCACTTCTCAAGCTCTCCCCTTCAGAAAGGGTTCAGAAGTTTTGAGGAAAGTAATGTCCACATGCAACTAATTTACTTTCTATCATATACAATTCAACCCTTTCCTTGTTTTTGATTCTATTCTTAACTATGCAAAGAATAAGCTCTACATTTTTTTAAACTGAAAAATGCTATATAAATTGACTCTGGTGAAGAAAGTTTCATAGAGATCACAAGCATTAAGGCACAGTGAATAACTAATGTGTATGTTTCAGGGAGAAAAATAGACCAGGACATATGGGACTTCAGCTCCCCTTCAGACTCAAAATATGCCATTGCATAACAATCTTGTTCTGGGATCTAAAAACAATCTCAATACTGTCTTTAAGCAATCCCAACCTATCTAGTACTGTAATATTTTTAAATAAAATTTTGTTCTCTTAGTACTATGTTTATTTTTTAACTATTGTAGCCATATACAATATACAAAAAAATACCATTTACAACAGGTAAAATATGGAAATATTGAACAGGACTTGTTCCTAGGGAAATTTTTTCATCGTGTCTGTAGACATGCTTGGGTTGAGGTCCAAAATTCCCACTATGCAATAAATAGGGATCCACAATAGCCCTCTACCTGCTGTATAACACGTGTACAGGATTTGTAATATGTTATGGATGTAATACAGTAAATCTTATAGTGAAGAAAATTATTTCCATCTCTACTGAGGCAACATTAAGAAAATAGGAACATATAGTCTGTAATTGATAGCTTACAGAGAAAAAAAAAGTTTGTAAGATAAAAATATTCTTTTCTGAATATTAAAAATTACCATTGGACAGGTACTTTTTATAGTCTCATGTTTTATGTGTCATTTGAACCATCTGGCTTGCAGAGTAACTAAACTGTCATTCCCTTCATCTCCACAAGAGAGGAATATAACCTGATTTTCCTATCATAATGTGTACTGATGGAAGAAGACATAAAAGCTTTTACCTGGAACAGAGCCCGGGAAGACCCCAGTGACAGCTTTTATGGCATTTCAACTCAGTTTCTGAATGGGAGCAGTTGGCCAGCCCGGAGCTGGTGACAGCTCTTTGCTGCTTGTCAGAGAGGAATCTGACAAGCAAGGGCAGAAGAGAAGGTTCAGCTACAAGGTTTTTATTGAACCTAAGCCAAGATTTCTGAACAGTGACATGATGCCTTATCTGGTCAGAACAGTCAGTTCAAGATTTCAACCTATAAAATACTGCAGAATAAAATTAATGTTCATCCTCCCTGCTTCTCCATCAACAGGATTATGCTCCTATACAGATACCTGGGAAAGGTTATCCTCTCCTTTAGACACTCTTATAAGTAGGCAACAGTCTCTGTCATGCTCTTTCCTTAAGACTATACTTTGATTCTTTCTATACAGAAAATATTTACCTGGAGAATACTGAGGAATATGTATTTTAAACAGTGAGGCTACAGTGTTTGCCTCATTGTTTTCTGAGTTGCACAGATTCTTCTGCAAATATAATTTGACTCTTGAGATAATTTTCTTCCTTTCCTATTTTTCCCTGCCTATGAACTGCAGTTATAGCTCGCACACTGTGCAGTGAAGCTCCAGTATGGTGCTGAGCACCAGTGAGTTTATTTCAACCTCTGGGTTGTCATCCAGATAGATGTCTAAGAAATATGATGTATTGTAACCTTCAGACCGTTGCAATGACATTAATTGAAATGATGAATATCTGTCCAAGCCATTTAATTCAATTCTGTAGGTGCTAGGGTAAGGATCACCACAGAAACATACATGCTAAGGTTCTTCTTGTATTTTGTCTTAATCACTGTATTTTGAGTGGAAATCCTTACTGTGACAGAGATGAGATTTCAATTCCATCATCAGCACACTTTGAACATTACTTCCTGTGAACACAGACTCCAAGTCAGAGCCAGGACTGAGGGAGAAGATCATGTTTCATAATAGCGTGTCTCTGTTGACATGGATACAAAAGTGATGTGTGTGGAACTGTCTGTGATGAGCCTGCTAAATAATTTCAATAAAGAAATGTGTCTTTCATCTTATGGTTAAAGGATATTACCTCTACACTGAGAAGCTTTTACACATAGACCCCTTGCACTGTTGTACTAAATATCGTCTGCTCAGCCCTGTTCTAGTCAGCAGACAAATCTCTTTTATTCCCTTTAAGAGAGTGGTGGATCACAAGGTATCTGCACACAGCAGCTTCCACTGCTAGTCTCATTTTATGGCTGACTTACAGAAGGACAGCGCCCTCATATTTATCCCATCCCATATGTTTTCACTCTTCCAGAGGGCTTCTCCATCTTCAGAGGAAGACACAAATGTCTCCAAAACATCTCTCCACCAAAAGTTTTGTCTAATTTTGAAAATTCAGAAGTCTAAAGAAAAATATAGTAAATATTTTATATTACTGGATAGTTTATATTTTCAGGTCCATTCTCAAAAAAATCCAAAACCCTATCTCTGCCCATGACATTCCAGCTCTCACAGGAATAGGGATTTTCTATTCATTAGTCCCCCATGTCCTCCTCCTGGAAGGTTCTAGTCATCTAAGCATTATATCAGCATTTCTTTTTAAGGAGGTACAAGAGGATGCAGAATGCAATCTCCTTTATTTGAAATTCTGCCATCTTATATACTGGCTACACAAAATCTGATTTGAAAGGCAGCACTGGGAACAATTACTGGTGCTTGCAGGTGTGAAATCAAATATTTCAGACTGATGAATACCAACACCACATAGGCAGTGTATGCTGACTTGCTGTATATAGAATTAGGTTTTCTTAATATATTCAGTATTGTGCATTTGCACCCTCAGCATCAAAGGGTTTGTAAAAGTCTTAGGATAGCTTTAAATCAAAATGAGAGAATATTCACAGTCTAAAGATGCAGCCTGCATAAGAAAGGAATCTTCTTTCATTATTTCTTTCCATTCTGTCTGCTGCACTTATCCTGCTACCCAAGATCTCTATTTCTGAGTTCTTATGTTCACTTCAGACTCACTTGGATCTTTGCTTTCCAGGTGTAATTAAATTTGAGCATTAATCCCCACACTGATGGCTAAGCAACACTTATTTAAGTTGTGTATGAGACATAGTTCATTTACATCTAAGTCATCTAATCAGTCAACACATGACAATAGGAATATTGTCAAAATCAAAAACTATTACTTTAATACATATGAAATCTGGTGAATAGGTGAACTACTTATAAGTTACTTGTGCTAAACAAATATCAAATTTTTATAAAGAATATTCAACATTTAAAGCTCAAGGTATATCCAAATATATGAACACTATGATGCTCAAGGTAATATTCTTTGAATGAGATTGTCTGTCCATTTAGCAAGTCTAAGGAGGTGTTATTTTGGTCAGAGAAAAAACCCCAGTTTCCTGAAAGTAACATCTCTGTACTGTGTGTTGTTCTAGATTAACTTGAATTAGGTGGCAATACAATAATAACCCCTTAGTTGCTATTCTTTAGTAGTTTTTAGTCTACTGTTGAACACATACTTGTTGAACCATACTTTATTTGCAGTTTAAATAATTAATTAATTTGCAGAAAAAAGATTTTTCTTTCTCCCTCAAGAGAGGACTTGCACTATATGCTTTTTTTTGAATATTTGAAATGAAATTAATAGCACAGAATGAAAGAGCAACCCCACAGTTTTATTTCCATAGGCAAGTCCATTATAAAACCCCAGTCTTGTCGAAGACTTGGTGCTGTTAGGAGTGGCGTGACCGGAACACAACATTTATCACCTCCGCCACGACTCAGCCACAGCTTTTGTGCTGTTGTCCATTTAACCTCTTCATCGATGTCAGTCTTCTCCAGCAAAGAAACTTTCCATTCCTTTAGCATTAGAAATAATCAGGATCACCTTATAGTAAGACTCAATAGTAATCACCACCTAGCCCAGGTCTGCTTGCACGAACACCCAGCAATCTTGGGCCCTTGATGCCCAGGCGGTTTTTAGACTTCCACCCTGTTGCAGCCTATCTTTATGGGAAAACTGAGAATATGACTTCTGTCTCCTGACTAGCATGAGATGCAACTGCATCCTCGGTTTCTCTTTGCCATTTATTTAATCTGCCACACTTGCAGATGACAGAGCATTTTCTGAAGGATGTTTCTGAGTCAAGATGATTCACTTGTACTAATGATGTTCAGTGCGATAACTTCCAAATGTTCTAAAATATTTATTAACTATTTCTTCATAAAATGTATACTGTGTTTCCCAGGTAATTTTTTAGGAAAGTTCTATGTTTTACTAAAATGCTCCTGCAAACAGACTTCAGTGCCCCTGTAAGCAGAAAATAAATTTACATGTAAAATAGCTAGAAATTATTAATAAGAAATTGTGCACGGGCCCCAAATTGCTTTATAGACTTCAATATGCCTTTTAACCTTCTTTTACTGGTAGGATTAACTGCTTTACTTTCAAAGAGAAAAGAAGCTGACTTAACAGGCAGTTCTGAGACACTGGAATATTTCTTACAATCACAGTAGTAACTATAAAAAGAAAGACTAAGAAATCTTTTAAAACCTTGGGAACAAATTTCATATCATCAAAACTTGGACTGTATTAAGTGGGAAAATTTACAGAGGCAGTCTTAATCACTGAAGGCAAGGAATGTTCCTCAGAGGACTTAAAAAGACTTTAATTGGATTCTTCCCAGTACTGCCTACAGAGGGGAAAAATCAGAGCCTGTGAGAGATGCTCACTGAGAAGACCTGAATCATTACAGCTATGAAAAGAAGAAAACGTATAAAAAATAATTTTTAAAAATAAGAAAAAAGTACAAGAAACATAGAGTTAGCAGTTAGATGTGGAATGGGAAAGGTAGTTTTGCTCACTGCTCAAAATGTACAGAATTATAATTTCCTTTAAATTCAGGTGGAAAAAAGATTCCCCAGGTTTAAAATTCTTCGTTAAAGCATGAAGAGCTCCCAACAATAGTGTCCCAGTCCTGATGCCCACAGCATCATCACACTCCTGAAGCCCACAGCTTGGAGGCAGCATGCCTGCTTGGCTGCTCAGAACAGGATTCTGGAATTAGAGGCCTAAACAAGGACCAGCAAAAGAAACCACATTCCTGCCAGAAAAGATGATTTATTGCAGGAAACCTGTCTGGTACTCACTGAACAGCTGAAATTGGAATCAAATAGTTTAGTGGAAATTTTTCAAATAACTACAATCCACTTTTTCCCCACTGTCTCTAATCATGTTCCTGGCACTGTCCTAAGAAATAATATTAAGTAGATATATAAATTTTCAACAGGAAAATTAATAAATCTGAAGACTAGAATATCCTAGTAACACATGGCTAGTGAAGTGGAACACATCCATGACTCATGATTTTCCTAGTGTTGCACCATGGTCTCTGTAGGAGCACCTAGGATCTGATAAATCATGTAAGAGAATTTGCCCAACAAGTGTACAGAAATCCACTCCCTGGGAGCAGCAGTGGGCACTTCTGGCTTTCAGCCTGTCTCCCTTGATCTCCTTGTTTTCCCTATCAGTTTTTTTGTGGTGTGTTGAAACCTGAGAGAGAGCCACAGTGGTGAATGGCAAACGATGATGGTAATGGAGCATTACCAGGCCCTACAGAGCACTCAGTGACTCTCCTTGCATTTAGCCATTTCCTGAGCTTGTTCTTCCTCTACCAGCAATGTAAAAATCCACATGGTGCAGAAGTCACCACATTAACTTTACAGTTAATAGTTTTTTAAAAAAGCAGAGGAGAGCTTTCACAGCTCCTTCTGGCTGTGTGTATTTAATTGCTTTTGAGATTTTCCCACTTCTGCTCCAGGAACTCTTGAAGACTATTGTATGTAGAACTTTTTAGTACCTCTCAGTTTTTTTTAACAGACTATTCCTGAAGCCTCAAACCTCTGGTGTATGTCTTACCCATTGAGAGGAAGAAACAGCTGAATTCAGCACATCTTGCAGTCAGATATCTGGATCAGATATGTATTTTATGAATAGCCAGCACAGGGCTGTAAGACTATTTTTAGAGAAACAATTTCTACCCAGATTTAACATTCCAGGTTCATCACATAACACTGTTTGCTTTTACAGAAGTGAACTCCCTGTTTATGCCCATAGTTGGCAATTAAGTCCCACTTTCCCCTTGTCATACATCAAAAGCACAGTGGTAGTTGGGATCAGAGGAAGAAAGACAGCAGATGACTTAGTAGGGACAGACGGACTCCAAAATGCAAACAATTTCCCTATCAGAGAGTGACAATTGAGGGCTTTGCTACAGTTGCCAGGAAACTCCTTCTCAAGGGGAGCTTGTGGAGGGGGATGTTGGCAGTGCTTGGCTCCAGCCCGAACAACACCCTGGGGGGGAAACGATAAAAGGTCCATCACGATGCAGTTATCCTCCTTTCTTAGTGTCAGGGGAAACTTGTTCAGGCCCCCTTTTGTTTTTTTTTTACCTTTCCACTGTCTTGCTCCCACATGCCAGCCCCATAATTGTAACCCAGCTGGCTCTGTGGGGGCTGATGCCACCAGCAAAGAGCAGCCCAGTGCCCTGGGCTCACTCAGCACAGCCAGCACGGGTCTTACAAAGGTGAGGCACCAAGATTAGCAACCTTCCATTTATCATTGTGTAGGTGTCATTTTGCTTATCTCTTGTTTGCATGTGGAGAGAAGAGAGACAAAAGATAGGAATGAGTTGATCTTCTCTCTTTTGACAAATTAAATGACGTCTGAAAACAAAATCTAATTTGTCTCTTGTTATCAAAATCAGACAATCATCTCCTTGACTGTGGTAGATCCTGCAGCCTAACTGTATTTATCTCAGAATAAGAATATAGTTCCTGAACTAAGAAAATGCAAATTCAATAAAATATTATATGTAAAATTATATTTTTTAATAAAAAAAAAAAAGTATAATATTATATGCCCATGATTAGCAATAAAATGTCATCTTAACTTTATTTAAGATTAAGTTGTCCCGAACTAAAAAAAATCTGTGTCATTGCCAAGGTAAGAATTTTGTGCCTTGATTTATTTGCAACCAGACTACACAGAGGCAGGAGCTGAGATGACAAGCCCAAGTGAATAGCCAGGTTTATGGAAAAGCACAAGGACATACCTTAAGACAAATGAGACATGAGATTCAGGGCACCTTCATTCATGCTTAAAATAAAATTTTGATGAAATTATGGTGAATAAGTACAAAAAAAAATCTACCTGGAAAGCACAGTCATTTGCAGTCACCTTCTCCCTGACCCACTTAAAGCTCCTGAGGCATTTGCCTGTCAGCATGAGATTTGTCTGGGCAGCCAGCTTCAATGCCTGAGCACAAGGAAACACATCAAGTTGTAAGGCATTATCTGCAGCATGCCTGACACAAAGGAACCTTCATGTACGAAGGCAGACGGAGTCAGTCCTGAAATGGTGCTGCTGTTTTCATTAAGGTAGTCAGACACAGGATGGAAGTGCTCTGCTCTATTCCTGTCTTACCTTCAGGACATTCAAAACCCTATTCCACTTCCAACCATTGTCTCGTCTCTCTTCACCCTGTGTACTGAACACCAGCTGCTTTGCAGGCAAGAAACAAAGCTTCCCCGCACAAGAGGAAAGAGGAGGCTGCCTCTCTACCAAGCAATATTCTGTGACAAATTCAATGGCTATCTAATATAAAATTTCTCTAAAAAAATCTTAGGTGGTAGCTGTTGAAACTTGAGTGACAAATAGCTATTTTTTAAGAATGTAGCACTGGTGTGTGGGGTCACTCAGTATCTACTCCTTGATCTAGACCACCTGAAGTAGCAAACTGGAGAAAATACAAAAAAGATCAAACACATTCTTCTGGACACTATCTACCCACCAGGTATGAAATATCACCAGCTTAGAACAGTCCCAAGTCAGACTTAAAGCTCAATCAAAGTCTAGGTGGATCCATATCAGCTCTGCAGAGTAAAATAAAACTGTGACTTGTCAGTCCTGATTATTTATGTTTCAACAATAAGGAAAGAGAAAATACATTTCTCAGTAAAGTTTCCAAAGTATAATAAGTGTCTGAATATCTGCCAGAATAACTTTTTGACAGCTAGAGCTGGTCATAGAATTTTTCCTGACTAGCATCAGAGGGTGATGGACTATACAATTAAGTGTACATATTTACTTACCTACACTCAAACATTCCTGTTAGTGTACATGAATATTTATGTTGGAGTTATCTTTGAAATTATCTCTTGCCTGAAATTTATTTCCACAGCTGTAATGGGGTACAAGCTTTCCTGCTTCAGAGTCTTGCATGTATAAACTCAGTGGTACTTTTTTAAGTGGTATGGTTTTCATACCATACTGCACATGTACGTACTGTATATGCAATTTACGTCTATCCATATGTATATCTTTATGGAAGCAGGCAGCTGTCTCTGAAAAAACTCTATGGTACATTCAGCACAAGAACTGTGACTTCTTTGTTATAAATAGACCTATGAATGGGCCTATGGATATGCTTATTCATTGTTTGCTTTTTTTTAAATTCTCAATTGATTTACTTAGTCACCATAAGTTCATTATATGTTGTAGTAAAAATAATTTGCTTTTTTTCTGTGTTGAATAAGATAGCAGTTATTTAAAAAGTTATGAGTTTCAGTTATTAAAACAATATTAAATGTACATTTTAAACTATCAAAACCTGTAAGATAGAGTTTGCTTTCAATATGAAAACTCTTCTGTGTCACAAGTTAAGAATTAAGGTTTCAAACGAAAACCCTATCAGTAAGCCAGATCAGCACCTCAAGATCTTTCTTACAGACCTTCATTCATTAAAATAAGGGTTACTGTGAATGCAAAAGAGAACTATATGTTGGAGTGAGAAATGTTCAAAACAAAATCAGGTCAAGAATGAAAAGCAAAGAGGCATCTCTTAGCTACCTCAGAACAGTCTGAAAAAAAAGTCTCACCTATAGAAAATGAAATAATTAAGTGTTATGTTGACCTTGTACTTGCTAACAACTCTATGCTCTAGCCAAAATTCCCAGGTGTTTGAGTTTCTCCTTGAAACCACATTTTTCACGAGGGAAAAGTGTGTGTCTTTTGCTGGCACGATAAATTTATTCTCCTGTTTGCTTACCTTGCTTTAAAACTGATGTATTTTCCTCAATGGTGATTCACATTGATAAGTGAAGGGACTCTGAAGCTTTTAGCCCTAGTAGTGTATTGCAAACACGTAAGCCCTTCAAATTTTTCATTATGGAAAGTGACAATGTATGAAGCAAAATCAGAAAAGGATAATTTTTGGGTTTGAATTTTCAGAAAGCCTTAAGAGAAAACAAATGAAACAGAAAGCAAATATCTTGGGGATCACCTAATACTGACTTTGGATCTTCATGGAATGTTTTAACAGCCATAAAGTCTTTATTAGAATGAGATAATGAAGAGTAGCAGGACAAGATGCTATTAATTGTACAACAAAAATGGTTCTTATCTGTCATTGATAACAACCATGTAACATGGGACAATTATTACCATAGAGTCTTTTGAAAAACTTTAAAATTGAAGCATGAAGTCTCTAAGTATCTAGTATCTTTCATTAGAGAAGTTTACACATATATCAAAGGTATTTCTAATAAAATATTTGAATTTCTAACATGTAAAGCCTTACTCCTGGCATATGATAAACTTTGAATGATGCTACACTGTCACATACAAAGTAAGCCTAAAAAGTCTTGTTTTGTGAAGTGGCTAAAAATTGTGGTGAAATGCAGCTCAGGTCAGATCTCATCTATCCAAAATGGTTGTGGCAAACATCTTCAGGAGCCTAAATAAGCCCATTAGTCTTCTGTTAATTTTGATTAGTCAGTGCAGGGAAGTATGTTCATGAAGAAGAATATTCAAAGGAGAGGTCTAATGTGATCCCTAAAGTGACCCTTTCAAAGACGTGAACAGCTTTCCACTGATTTTGAAGAGAATCAGGGAAAACAACCCAGATAACCTATATGGCTAAGTTCAGAAGTCATTGGCATGAATATCTTCAACTTTTTCTTCATTCATTCTTACACCTACAATAGTTCTGCAAGTTAGGGTATATTGTGGATGGCTTCCTGTCATCTGAAGTCTGATGCACACTTCTGTTAACATGCTTGATGCAGAAAAGATGAAAGTTCCACCCAGAGTCTCAGCCATACAAGCACTCATGTTATCACAAGCAGCCTGAAATCAGAGGTAGCAATGCCAGAAAATTCTAGCTGAAGAAAATAACTTCTTTGTGTCTATTCCTTGAATTGGTTAGCAGTCTTCAAAGCTCTTTGTACATAATAAAGCACAGCTTAGATGTATTTCTTTCAAAGAATCATAAATCAATATCTAACTGGCTTATTAACTTATCTAATATAATTAATACCCTCCTGCAATTTCAGCTTATTTTATTACAAATATTAGGGCTAGGGCTGAGTAAAGCAGACCTAGCTTCAGAAATTGAACAGCAGCAATCATATTTTACAATGTCAAGCTGGATTCAGCTGTGGTCAGTGATACCACATTTTTCACATTCATGTTTAAGTATTTCATGATTGGGCTATGTAGTTACAGGTCACCAATAGCTTATTATCCTGTGGAGGGTAAGTAAAGAGAGCCTTTGGTGATGTCTGTGCCTCTCATTACCATTTCTAACTGCTCAACACAGCCTGGAACTGCTGAACAGTATGATTCTGAGCCATGCTGCCTTTTGATCACTGTTTGGACTCTCACTGTGCTCATTGTCTGAGCATGACTTTCTTTGCAAGAAGCGATTTATCATTGATGCTCTCTCACAGAGAGATGTGCAGCAGCCACTGTAGGTCAGGCTTAAGCTGTTCTAAGAGGTACTTTGAATCTGAAGAGATTTAAGAAATGTATGCAAGATCTCTGATGTATAAGATGTGTAGGTTTTGTCCTTTTTTGAATTACACTAGATTTGGAAAAAGTTGGAAAAAGAAAATGTCTGGTCTAGGTGTGTCCCATTTCCATAGGAATTTTCAGTGTTCTGTAGTATACACTGGCCAGTATTTTCAAGATTTGCTCATGTATTGATTTTATGTATGAAAAATTTAGGTCGGCATAAACCAAGGCCAAAACTAAAACAGATCAAAACAAAAATCAGACTAGACTCTTGTTTTATTTATGGCCAAAAGAGCTTTTGAAAATTTGTTTTCTTAAGAAATGTAGCTAATATGAAATTAAATTCTTCAAAGTTCCTGCTTAGAAGAGCAGGGTCTTCAGATGTATGGGAATTAATTTACACACTTTTATTGTAAAATTATATTGTGCTCATGGATGCTGAATTTATAGTATATTTGCAATGACCCATGAGATAACAAGTTTATGTAGCAGTTGAAATATCTTTGTTATAAATAAAATAATAGGGAACCCCAGTGCTGTAAAAAATCCCACAGTCATTTAATTAATACCAATTTAAAATCAGATTAAAATTTAAAGGAACCTGCTTATTCAGTATCAATTATGAAAAATTCTCAGACTTGACCTTTATTTGCAGACAAGCAATAGCTTGCACTAACACCTTCTGGTGCAACCCACCGTACCAACATACAGGAAATTCACCCAATCTAAGAGGGTTTGCATATACAAATCCTGAAGCAGAAGCACACATGAGCTTAAAAACCTTGAGCTAAAGCATGCATGCATTCTTGGAAAATTCTGACCCAAAGGTCTTTTCAGTTTGACAGGTACAAATTAATGCTAGAAAGATAGTTGTCATCTGTGTTTAGGAAATATTGTGCATTTGCTTGAAGTGATAAAGAGAAGTCTGATTTCCTGTGTGTAGTACTCATACCACTGATGACTCCAGTTTAGATATTTCTCAGAACAGTTAAGTTACCAGTATGGTCTCCCTCACAGCTCGCTCTTCATATTCCTAGCATTCAGGACACAGGAAAAACAGCAAAAAAGAAGCTACCAGAGATATTTCAGAGGCATGGCTTTTAAAGGTTAAAATTATTATCATTATGGAAATGCATTGAGCATCCATTGAAGGGAGAAGGATGTAGCATTTAAAAATATTTATTACATTAAAAGCTAGGCAACAAGTAATGTGGAAGAATGGTTGTATATTCAATAATAATAATAGAATTATTAATGCTATTATTAATGTTTATTTCCTCTCAATACAGCATATAAAGCTAAACCCCCTTACATATTTTTACTGAGTAAATTGGTAATAGAGTGATTGTCCCTCATCAATTATCTAAATTAAAACATAACTATAAAATGTTTAAATTTTGGATTATTTTTTATTATCTACTTGTTTAACTCCTTCAGAAACAATTATAAGCATACTTATAGTAAATTGCATTAACTGAAATCACGTATCTTCTTCAAAGAAATCATGTTGAGAGCTGCATTATGACTTTAGATTGCTCTGATATGTAAGGATATAATAATTATATTTGTAATGGTTTAATTTCACAAGTAAAAATAGTCTCTCAAGTTGTTTAAGGTAATTATAATTTGGTTGGAATATGAATTTCTCTGTGTCCTTTGTGGGACTTCCTTAGAAACCATTTTGGTTTTCATATTTCAGAAGACAAAAACCCAAAAACACAGTTTTACCTTTGTTAACCTAAGAGATAATTTGAAATTTATTATTATTATATTCCAAGTTCCTAAATATATGCATTTTTTTGTCCGTGAAGCCAGTAATCTGGCTTAATAAGAGGGTAAATTTGCATAGATATGCAAACTGAGAATTGTACAGGAGGAATGCATTAAGTTGATTTTATTTTTAATTGTTTATGTTCTGTTAAAGAGATATTAATTTGACAAATGCAGTCAGTTCTTTGGATGCAAGCAGTGAGACTTGGCACTTGTTTTCTGCTATGAAATATTTACACTCAATTGCTATCTAAATATGTTTTATGTTGCACCTTATACACATTTCCAATAAATGGTCTGTTTGATTGTGTAGACTACACCCATCACCACGGGATGTGAATGTTCAATGAGTTTCTAATGTCCACAAATCAACTGATCAGAGGAAAGAGCTAGAGAATAATAATATTTTAACTCAAAATTTAGAGATTATATTAGATAAAATACAAAGAGATAAAATACAGAGCAGTACAGTCAGTGCTTCAGCACAGCAATATATAAAGGGACATAGAAAAATGACAACTCAAGTACAAATGAATATTTCATGTACTGCCTGGAAGTCGTCTCTTGAAGCCTAATGCTCCAGAGGGTGCAAATGTTCTTTAGTACAACCATTTTGCCTCAGTCTATATACATCCACATCTTGTACTGATGTGTCAGACACCACAGCTAGTGAAAAGAAGTCAGTGATGACTAGCTTTGCACATAAGTCCTGGCACCAGGAACAGAAAAGTTTAAGTATAGGCATCAGGGATTGAATGACGTGTCATAATGAGCTAGCTGGCATGTTTATCAACACCATGGAAAGAGTATTGTTACAGCATCTGAGGCTCTGGAGTCTAGAGCCCAAAGCTGCAGGAAGGCCATTTCAGAAAAAAATGCAGCACACAATATCATTTAATGACTGGGTTGCTCAGGAAGGAGATAATAAAATAATTTTCAAACTACCTCATCAATGTGTTCTTTCAAAAAATAATCTTTTTTGCTTCTCAGAAATACAGATCTGTAAAGTCTGGCAGACATCATTAGCCCCTCAAAATCAGTCAGGCAAGGTGGTCAGATGGGTAAGCAATAAAGGCTGTTTGAAAAACTGATAAATGCCAGAAGCCAGGTAGCAGCAGACAGCTAAAAGAGGGCTGCAAGGCATTGATCAGAAATTCTCTTTGCTCTTCTATCAGTGGCAAAGTTAACACTGACATCTGACTACAGGGTGTGCATTCAGTATGAATCATTGCTCCATAAGCTCATCTTAAAGAAATACCATTAGGAAGAGTATTAGTATTAGTATTAGTATATGTAGTGAGTTTGACTTTATGAGGTCATAAATACAGATCATAATAGTTTTGAATATTGACACTGTTGTCTTTCACAACAAAACAAAAAAAATACCTTATTAGATATAGGGGTCTGAAAACATATCTGGGAGGTGAGATTCAATTTAAGAAATAGCTTGTAGTTAATTTACGTTGTTTTATACCTAATTGTCTCTTTCTCTTAAATCACAGGATTTGAACCTATGTAATTATGTTGATGCCTGCCTTTCACTTGGCAGAAGTAATTCTTCTTCCTTTCTTTCAACTTAGGAAGCAAATATTCCTGAACAACTGTAGTTTTGACTTTGAAAAAATTAAAACCTTTCTTGTTTGTGCCCCCCAAAAAGTCCTGTGACTAAAATTATTTGAGAATTAAAAGAATATATTTTAACCTGAAATATATCTTTTACTAGACTACTGAGTCTGAAAAAGCTTCTTGAAATAGGACTGTGAATTCATATTTAAACTTTGCAAAGTAATCTTTTGATTAAACTAGGCAAAATTAAAACCCCGTGTCAGATGGCCAAACTCCATTTCTTGGTGTTTCTGAAGACTCCAGCTAAAATGTCATGGTTTGAGGCCACGTCTTGTTTTCCTTTCATTGTATAATGCAGCATAAATCTGATAATTCTAAATCATGACCCTTAGAGTTCACCTTCAGACTGTCAATGCCTGTTTAAAAGTTGCTAAAATCAAACTGCCATAGTCACCACTCCAGTGACACTAAATCACCAGAAAATATGCCCAGTAGGTCATAAACAGAAATTTTATATAAAAGACTCAGTTACACTGATAAAAATAAAAGTCAAAGATATATGTGTCCTCAGTTGTGTACCTTATGTAAACTTATTTCAGAAAGCATTAATCACATTCACATCTGAGGCTAAAACAACTCAGCAGTGCCCTTAAAATGCTTAATTAGTCCTTTGGGTTTTGTTTTTGTTTATCTAAATACAATATTTTTATTGTATGCTTATTTCACTCAGGCATTTCTTTCCAAGTTCTAAGTTGATTTCTACAATATTTAATTTACCAAAATATGTGTAGGTGAACAATCTGCATATTTTTTGTGAAATGGGACACCTTTTTTCAACAGATCAGATTTTATGCTAAATTTAATAATATGATACCAAAGGCATTTTAAGATTTTCACTGGCTTCAGATCAAAACTATATTAATCTTTGGAGGCAGAGGTCCAGACTGCTATTATGCTGAACACACAGCTGCAGTTTAACAAATACACAATAAATGGTTTTTTTTCCACCTAGCATAAACAAGGTCACTTCAAAATGAAATGTCTGAGGTAGATTTAACCACTGCATTAAGTCATTCTGAAAAATATTTGCCTTTCTGTGACAGAAGGATAGTACTTCATTAAAGAAATTAAACCATAAACTATATATTCAATAGAATTAAAAGTGCAAGATATTTCAGGCTGCCCTTGAAGGCTGTACACTAAATACATCTGAATGCTTTGGCCTAATTGGGGCTGCAGTCAATCATTGTGAAGCTCAGAAATGGATAGTGTGTCTCATCTTAAGCCCTTAGGGATAAATTTACATCTGACAATGGCATACAGCTAATAAGGGTACAAAATCCTTGTTCTGGCTAAAACTATTTCTGAAAAATCCAGTCCGTCACCTTTGAAAATGGATGTGAAATTGCCATTTTCAGCAATCTAACAACACTGGACTAAGGAAGGTAAACACAGGTGAGCAAAGTGCAATGGATAAAGATGAACACAGATGGATTCAGGCTGCCAATTAAAAATTGGAATTACATCCCCAGTGCCCTTAGTATACTCCTGAGGACTATCCCGGTGAAATCATTCCAATCTAATAACTTCAAACCCACAGGATAGACCACACTCTGATATCCCATTCACATGCCCTTCCCACTGATAGCCTTCAACTTCTGCACTGATATCACTGCACCAGCATGTAAATTCAAGCTCATTAGTAAACTCTGAAGTATGAGTGGGAACATGACCTTCTACAGAGGCCTCAGGGAGTCTCAAGGAAAAGCTTCACTGCTGATGACAGGACCATGATGATATCACTGCTGGAAAATCAGCTCTAAACAGGGGGCTCAGAGGTGTATCAATCTACCTGCAGCAGTAAGAGAACACAAGTGCATTGTTGGAGGCAAATGTTTGGTTTTGCTTTCTCAAATTCATTCTGAAAGTACATCATCAGCATCAGAAACTGCACTGCCCTCCAGAGGTTCAGGCCGTGACTTCAAGTGTGAATGCTCTGAGCTCTTACAGGTTAAAGTGGTAGAACTAATAAAAATAAACAACAGAGACTGTTCAAAGGCTGTTTTTGTCCAATAAATATTACAGGTTTTGGCAAACAATAAAATCTTTCCATAATACAGTAATGCTTTCAAAATGTAACACTTTCCAGAAAGCAGTATCTTATCAGACAAAAGGTTCATCAGTGGTTCTATATAGTTTAGCTCCTAGAATTTTAAAATATATGTGGTATTCTTCAACTCTGTTGAATTTCCATAGTCTTAGGAAAATGTGGTAAATTCTGAGACTTATTTTTTGGTAATTGTTTGGCTGATGTTTACTAGGAATTCAAAGCAAAAATAGTACAGAATGGTATTAATAACGGGAACACCAGTGCTCATCATACTTCTCTAGAAAATAGTCCTTGACAAACCAATTTGGTTTTTTCTTTTCCTGAGTATACTGGTTTAATAACAGTTTCCAAAACCAGTAGTTATTTTTTAAGACACCCCAAAATTTTCTAGGAGGTTTCCCTTAACCTGAAAAGCAACACAAGAATGTTGGGCTGATAGAAGTGTTCATTGCAGAAGTAATTTCTGATTCTTCTGTGGATATGGGTCATTAAAAAGTAGGCTCAATCAACAACAAATGAGCATTGTAAATATAAACTAGATTAAAACTTGATTGACTTGATAGGTTTAAGATGCAAGTATAAAGGGAAATCTTAGAGATTGAACATCCTGCAGGGTTCTGAAAGGATGAGTTCTTGGCTGTATTTTGTGTAGCATTTTTTGTCACTGTTTAGGAGAAAACAAAAAGTTATTTTTATTGTTGTTTGTAGATGCCATAAAGATTATAAAAAATGGAAAGATCTTGAAGAGTATTAGAGGTGCATAATGAACATTAGCTCCTATTTCAAAAGAAACAATGCGTTCCTCTGCTGCATAAATATAATAAATTGGATCAGAAAGTTCATACTCCCTTTGCTCTTGGAAAGAAAGATCAGACGAATCGCCTAGCAATGCACTTTTTTCCTGGTGTCCACAGTCCCAAAACCATGCTGATAAATGGAAGGCTACAGAGAAGATGTATGGAATAACTTAAATTTTGTGAAACAAACATCGTAATAATTCTCTCCAAGAATTATTATTTAAAGGTGTTTAGCTTGATAAAAAGAGAGGACCAAGGGTTATATCAGTAGCTGTATGACAAACAGGAAATGTATAAGGGCTATTTAGTCAAATTGACAAATGCCTAAAATCCAACCACTACCTAAAATGGAAAATAAAAATCAGTCTAAAAATATTATATCAAAGAATAGGATACATTTTTCTAGCAGGGAGAGTAATCAGATCAAGCATGACTCAACCAAAGACTTTTGAATTTTCCTTGAACTAGCTGTTTATCAGTTCAAAATGGACAATTAAAAAATAAAATGTCTGTGTTCTTCCTCAAACAAATTAATTCACAGTCAACCTGTAGCAACGTGAGTACTGATTGGTCCTAGGGTTTCTCAGGTAGAAACCTGCCAAGTACAGGTATTATACAGGATAACTTACTATGCCTTCAATAGTTATGCACCACTTTTAAATATGGATGCAAATAGATGGCAAATGAGGACTTTCAGCAGGTATTTTCCAGGAAAGAAAATGTGATCTGAATTAGCTGCAAGGCATCTCCAGGCAACTTTTGAGGATTTGTTCTTTGTTTAGTGGGGTGAAGAGAATATTTTGCACTTCTTTTACCATTCAGGCAAGCCAAGTGCTGTTTAGCTGTTACAGCACACAAAGCCATTTTATCTAATACTTGGTGAAGAAAATTCCCTGGACCTAAAACAGAAAGAAGTCACTAGATGTTTTTTGACA
Source organism: Pseudopodoces humilis (assembly GCF_049639895.1). NCBI lineage: Eukaryota > Metazoa > Chordata > Aves > Passeriformes > Paridae > Pseudopodoces > Pseudopodoces humilis. The sequence continues at coordinate 64,271,077 of NC_142202.1, forward strand.
CCTTTTGGACAATTGATGGTTTTGACATCTTTTCATTACCTACCAAAACAGTCAAATTGTTTTTGATCTCGGTGGAATGAAATGTAGAATGTGACAGGGAAAGCCTGTGCTGAAAATGAACTCTGCAGTGGTTTTATTTTCTTGTCCATAGAGCTCACTGTCTCACTTTTTGGGCTCACAGCCTTTATTAACTGCCTCAGCATTCCTAGACCCCTGGTACTCGTAATTCATAAAGACCACTGGAGAAATAAAAGATTTGTGACTGTTTCTGTACTTTTCTCTAACATGTCAAAACAAAAGGAAGTTTTAGATTGTTTTATCAGCTCTTCTCAAAATCAGCTTGAAACTATTCAGTCATTGACTTAAAGGCCTGATACAGTCACTCCAAGCACCAGTGTCTAGTGTCTACTGTAAGAACAGTACCTCTGTAAGATTGTCACTTGTAATTTATGATTATTAAAAAAAATAAATCAAGATTTTTTATTTAAAACAGAATAAGCATTACAAGGAAGAATTTTCCTGCTCCTGAATTGCCTCAATAAATAAATATGCAGAGCACCATTTGAAATTTAGCTTTGATCACAATTGAAACGTATTTAATTATTAATATTTAATGATACACAATGAAGATTTGAAGGGTATATTTACTCAGAAATCTATACAGCAGTATCTCAGTGTTTCCATGCATTCCTCTGCATGGAAAAACACTGAAGAAAGATGAAGTCAAACTATGAGACTGGTTAGGAGGAAGTCAAGCTTGAAAAGGTTATCATTAACATATCTTCAAACAGCTTAAATTTCTGATAGGGATTATATGAGTTTGTTGTTGTCAAAAAAAAAGGTCAACTTGGTGACCCTGAACCCTTCCTCTCTTCCTTGTGATATCTGGTGATTACAAGGCAATTTTACTATTCAATAAAATAATATGTTCCACTTCTCAGTTTCCAAGGTCAGACCTACTAGAGCTGACAGAGGAAAGCCATTAAGTAGCTCAGTCTTTTCCTCATCCTTTGTTGCTATATTTCCTTCTGCATCTAGTAAGAGAAGAGGAATCTCTTTAGCCCTCCTGTTGTTACTAATGCTTTCATGGAAAAGTTTTTCATTGTCTTTTACATCAGCAGTCAGATTAAGTTTTATTTCGGCTTTTTTATACTAATTTTCTCCCTGCATAACCTCATGGCATCTTCCAAAGGTCATAAACTCTCATTTTTTTCCTGAGTTTCAGACAAACCTCCTAGACTGTTTCCTCTTTACTGTAGTCTATTATCAGCAGCCATCTGGCAAGTTGAAGTCCTCCATGGAAACAAGAGTTGGTGATTTTCAGATTTCTCCCAGCTACTGTAGAAGATTTCGTCTCCTCCTTCATCCTGGTTGAGTGGTCCATAACAGATTCCCACCTTCCTTGTTGGCCTTTCCCCTGATTCCTACCCATGAACGCTCAAATCTGCCATCACCATTGCTAATCTCTTGACAGCCAAAATACCCCCTGGCATAAGGGGCTAACCCACAACCCCTCCTTCCTTGCCTATACTCCTGAAGAATTTATAGTAAACCATAGCAGCACTTCAGTCATGTAGGTCATCCCACCAGGTTTCCATGATGGCAACATTCCCCCACTTGGACAATGACTTCCAGCTCCTCCTGTCTGTCACCCATCTGTGCTGGTTTTGCATTAATTGACATTTGGTGAGGAGGGAAGAAGCCACTCACTGAGATGATTTTTCTGAGAGAAGCTGCTAAGAACTTCCTCTGTGCCTAGCAAAAACCAATAGCTGGCTAGCTCTGAGAAATGACAACCTATTGAACCATTTAGAAGCTGGGTCCACCTCTGTGACAATCACATTTTAAAGATGGGCAAGCCTAGGAAATCTCTCTATTGGTTTCTGGCTTTTGAAGAGGTAACTGGGTGCCAATTGGATCTGCCCCATGAAGCCTGCATGGCCAGGCTGGGCCAGTCCCATGTGGCCCAGCCAAGATTTTCTGTCCCCTGAGGGGTGGTGAGTAGGCTTCCGAGCCCCTCACCAGGGAGTCTACCGGGCCCCTTCCCAGTGGGCATATAAGACATGTAAGGAAAACGTGGGACACTGAGGTCAGTAAAGAAGGAGTCAAATTCTAGTTAGGAGGGGATTCAGGAGATGCCTTGGTCTTGGGCTGAAATTCTCTTTGTAAGGCTGTGGTGAAGATATATGTTTGATATATCAAACTTTGTTTTTTTCTCTGTAATTCATGAAGTGTGTGTGGGGATGCAGCATTCACCTGCAGCCTGTGACAAAAGGGCACTTGTGCTGGAACGTGTGGATGCTGAAAAGCTGTAATCTAATGAGAAGCTTGAACAGAGAGAGATGAGAAACTGTGCCCCAGGGACAGAAGGAGAAAAGCCTCTGCTCCCAGAGATAAAAGAAGAGAACTTTCGGGTTTTTTATGCTAGAGCAGCTCATCCTTAAAATAGTACCCCATAAGCTGACATGGTCCATAAAAGAAGCTGTGGGAAAGCTGCAAGGTATGGGAGGGACTTTCACAGTGTGAACAGATTTTCCTTTCTCAGGCAGCTAATTCACTGTGACATTGAAGACACAAGAGAACTGTTTCTTGTGGAGAAGTCTCCATGACTGAGAGAAACTCTTCTCCCTACAAAAACTGGTGAAAGACTATTGTAGAGGTGGTAGCTGATCGAAAATCCCAGGTTTTGTCCCTACGTTGTCCATGGGAAAGAAAAGAGGTTGTGGGGAGAAGTGTTCTGAAGGTTTTATCCTGATTCTTATTATTCTTTTAGTTCTGTTAATAAAGTTTTCTTTATATTTTTAAGTTTTGAGCCTGCTTTGCCTTCCTCCTAATTCATATCTCACAGCAGGAAATGAGTAAATAATTCTAGTAGGTGCACTGATGATTTTAGCCAGCACTAAACCACCACACTATCCTGGATTCACTGATGTAAGTGTATTTCAGAAGGGCTGCTGAACCTGGCAAGGTTTTGGGAGGAGAAGCTCTGATTCCTATGTGATTGTTCTCAGATGCTTCTGTGGCTTCTAACAGACCAATAACTCTCATGTCTTTGTTGTCCCTTCGGATCTTCACTCTTTACCACCACTGAGACAGCAGACTGAAGAACCTTTCTTTCACACGGTCCCTAAAATTGCTGCAAATCAATCTTATCTCTAGTGAGCCTGGTTTTACCCCTTTCCCCCTTCCAATCAAGTTTAGAGTTCTTTCCACAAGCCCTGCTGACTCCTGCATAAAGATCCTTCTCCATCTTTGAGAAGTGTTTCCTATCTGCCACCATCAGGTGTATAGAGTAATTAATGATCAAACCCTCCAGAATTCTGCTGTTGACACAAGGCTTGGAGCCAAGTTATCAATCTAACCTTTCTGTTTCTTCCCTCACTGTTCCCTGCAACTGAAAGCACAGAGGAGCGATACTTGATCTCCTCTGCAGATTGTGCCAACATGGAAGCTGCTCTCCTCATCAGCTGAACCACCTAATCAATCAGTCACTGATATTTCTGTTAACTGCAATGTTAAAAATAAATCCTCCAAGCCTTACATTATCTCGCAGATCTCTATGTCCTGCCAGTGCAGGGGGTCAATTTAGATCAATCATGAACCCATGGGAAGGTTCTCTTGTCATCTCATGAAACCTCTCAGCTCAGAGCATGTCTAGCTAGATGAAATTATTCAGGGCAGTTCCCAGCTGACTTTTAAAAGGCTTCAAGACAGGAAATCTTGTAAGCTCTCTGGCAATCTGTTCCATTGCTTGAACATGGCCACAACGTTTTTTTTTTCCCTTCTATCAAGTCAAAGTTTCCCATATTTCAGCTTGTGTCCATTGTCTCTTGCCCTTCCATTGCACACCTTTGTGAGGATCTCTGTCTGTGTGTCTTTCTTCAGGTGATTTTAGACGATGATTTATTTTTTTTGATTGCACTGCTAATCATGTGTAATTTTTGTCAATCAGGAGTGCTGGTCCTTTGTTGTGAAATCACTTTCTAGCTGGACTATTTTGCTACATTAGATCCCAGGGGCAGAACTTTTCCTTGCTAAATTTCCTGAGGTTCAATTCACTCCATTTTTTACAGCTTGACCAGTTCCTTCTGAATATGAGCCCTGTCCCGCAATCTGGTGGCATCCTCAAATATTCTGACCATCTGTCCCATCACCCATGCCATTAACACAGACATAAGGCAGAACTGACTCCTGAGGAGCACCACTAGTCACCGGCTACCAGTTGGACTTTGATATTTTACTTTTTAAATATACATTAACTACAATATCTAAGAATGCGCCGATAAGGTAGACTAAAATGTGGAAAAATTTGTCTTAAAAGTGGAACAGCTGAAATCTCCAGTGTCCCATTTCTCTTTAATATTTATATTGCTGTCAAATTGTTTTAGCAACCCCTAATCTAAGAGCTATCCCATCCCTTCCTGTACCCTCACCTTCCTTGGGCTCTGCAATAGTGTGACTAATAGCTACAAAAGAGTGTTTGAAATTACTTTAAAAATCATGGTGAAACTTTTGGTGGAGAAACACCAAAGCACTGGAGAGAAATTTGCAGGACTCCAATTTGTAAAACTTTTAGGAATTTGCTAAGAAAATGAATTGTTTTGATTTTTGCCCCTCTGGGGTCCTTTTTTTATTGCCTATTTAAATGAATGCTTTTCTGAAAGACAGGCTTCATTTGTATTTGTTATTTTTTCTCATCACAATTACCTGTACTCTGGGGTTCTTAACTTTCATCACTCCCTATTACAGTAGAAGTTCACTTTGCCTGATACCCATATTATTTGAAGTGTTACTTTTTTTGCTTTAGAATAAAGAAGGACATAGTTTAATGGCAATTTGACAGCTTTTCCTCCAAGCAACGAACTAAAATTGATCAAATCTACATTAAAACTTTTATCTGTGAATGCTGTGGTATCCTGTAGGGAATGCAGCTGGAATAAGTTATGGTATATGAAAAATGCTGCATTCATAACTAGATCATTCACACTAAACATCCAGTTAGCTCCTTTTATCTGTTTGACTGCTTCTCTGGGTTTAAAAGATTTGTCCAGGGCAACTATAAAAGTTTCAGATCAAAATCTTTTAAGTGTTTTGGCACAGTCTGTTGTGCAGTCAAAACCCACGTACTATGGATCAGTGATTCAACTAGTACTGCTAAGGCAGTACTGGCAAAGGCCTGAACTTATTGTATGAAAGGAGAAGGAATATTTAAGCTGAAAACTGTATAGAAAAAAAATCAGAATGGGGTTTATTATTTTTTTTTTTAATAAAGTTGGGAATTATAGTATATTAGTGTCAGTCATGGCATAGAAAAGTGAAAAATATTATTTTCACTTTAAAATAATAACATCTGATTGATCCACTGCTTAGACTGACATTGACTGAGAGTCATCAAAGAACACATGAAATCATGTTCAGCAATTCATAATGCCATTAAAAAGTATTTAGTTATATTTTCTGGTGTTGGTTGTAAATGCAAATATAGCAAATGCTGGCAGGCACCTTAAGCACTGAGGTGTTTCTAACCATGTTGAAGTATTAACAGCCATCTATAAACTTGTTCCCTGAAGTCTATCCTGTGAAATTACACGATGTACTATATATATTCACTCTAGATTTGTACCTGTGTTCAGCAAATAGCCTTGCTCTAGAAATCCACAGATATTTCTTTGTGTAAAACATAAAATGTCCTTTAAAACCTATGCAATCTCATATGTCAACAGTTTGACATATTATAGGTATTATCAGATTGTTTCTTTATTTCTCTGAATTTGAAACCTTCCTAATCTTTAGAGACTATGTTTTTTCACAGTAGGAAATAAGAAAAAGTTTTAAGTTTTATATCACGAAACTGTGAATAAATAAAGTTTATTTCTTGACAAATCACTCCTTTTCTACAAGGTTCCCTAATATAGAATATGGTACTTCCATCTACAGCTCTGACAGTTGCACTTTCCTGATATTTAAATGAATTAGTATTTCTCTTTCACCGTAGCAATGTGAACATAAACTTGACAGTTCAAACCTTATAGAGTACTTGATTTGAGTCAGCTTTGAAGATGGCACTGTATCAGCTGACAGGGTTTTCAGAGGAAAGTATTGTTCTCCTGCTACCTCACTTCTTTTTTCTTGATCTCTCTGTAACAATAGTGCTGGGGGGATATAATATTAAGATAATTCTTATGCCTAATTCACTGTCTCCTGCAAGAAAGTATCCTACAATTGCAAACTAGGTGTGCTGTGTAGATGCTGTGTAAATGTTCCTGTCTGCAAGTACAGGAAGCTTGCCTTCCTCTGTATCCAGGCATTGAGAATATGCTACTTCATGGTGTAAGGACTGTCTCCTTGTGCAGTTCAGGGGGAAAATTATTTATCTTAAAAAATCCTTCTCAAAAGCTAGAAAACAGAACAGAAAGCTGCTGGAATACTATGAACGCTAGCGGGACTGAAGGAAAACATCTGTGTTAAATCCAGTCTCTCTGGCAATTGGGTGCCTTAGTCACATTTGCCATAATTTTATGCCAAAATCCTTGTGTCCTTTGCAAAATTTTCTGTACTTAGGATAATATAGATCCTTTTTTTTTTCAAGACTAGACTTAAATACAGAGGAAATGTGTATCAAAAAAATGTTAGGGGTTTGTGGCATTTTCCAGGAGTTGACATACCTAAGTGAGCTAGCTTTCATGAGAGTGATGGGAAGTTTAGCAATAGTTGTGTGATATGTTGTGTTACATCACTAGTCTGAGATGTATTAGACTTGACTTAAATACAAGAGTGCTACTGCCAAATGATGTACTCAAGGAAAACCAGTAACATATTGGTCTTGCAGTAGGTCCTGTGTGGTTGAACAAAATCTGCATCTGAAGTCAGCAGAAGTTTACAGAGGAACAAGGCTTCTTTTTTCCAAGGATTTGTGCTCTAAGTGTCATCTTCCAAGAACTGTCACATACCAAAGGGGATTCCTTCTCCTGCATGCTTTGTCTTCTTTTTTTTTTCCAGGGTGTGCATTTTTTAAGTCACAGATTGTCTCTCCTGGTTTTCCTGTCAGGCACCTATCAATACAGAGTCTTCATTAGGCTGAGGTGTCCTGAGACTGGTGAAACCTAAGATAAAAAGTAACATGTAAGTGAAGGGTAAATATAATGCTCCCAGTCCTAATATTCCTGGGGTTTTGGGGAAGGTTTCTGTGTGGGTCTTTTTTAGTTGTTGTTTTGGGATCTTTTTTGGTTGGTTGGTGGGTTGGTTGGTTGGTTGATTGATTGGGGTTTTTTAGTACTTGGGAAGATAGAAATTTGGTATTAGAACCAATAGGCTGAGCCTGGTTTGAACCTGGGATGGAAACAGACTATCTTATAACTTACTTATGTTGGTTTGATACAAAATGTTTGCAGGTTACCATATCTCATTTTATCTTCTGCTAGACTTCCTCATCTGAGTTTGCTTTTAAGGAAAAAAAAAATGCAAATTGTAATAAATCTTACCCTTTTGGTCCCTACCTGATATGAAGATTATGCAGTTCAATTTAAATACACTACAACTCCTCCAGTAAAATTTAAATCCTATTAAGTGCATTTCAGTAGATCCCTAAATTCTCCTTCCCCCTCCCAAAAAAGACCTTAACAAACCAAAACACAAAAAGACACCAAACCCAAAAACTAGACCTTCTTTAAAGATTTTTTATGTAAAAATCTTAGTAATTGTATTCTCTGATATAAAATAAATTAATTCTATTCTTAAACCTTATGGAGGCATCTATAATAATTTTTTTTTTTCATCTCTTACTACACATTTTTACATCAGCAGATGAATAAAAAGCCTGAAAGTGTGTTTATGAAAATACATGAAGCAAGTTTGTATGTTAAATCCATGGAAATAAGCTTCACTTGGAGCTGGTAATATTTCTGATTTTTTTCTGATGGGACATAGATCCTCCTTTATTGACATGTTCTGATTCACATCAGTTCAGTTCCAGAGACAGCAAAGACATCAAGCAGTTAACCTGATTTAGCAATCACAAATCTAAATAAAAAAGAAATGTGAACATGAGGAGTAATGCATGTTCCAAGATTTCCAACAATGCTATGATTAATGAATTTAGTGCTTGAAAATGTCTTAAGTGCATTACTGCTGCTCTTTTGTCAGGTATTACTTCCTATAAAAATTAATCCCAGCGATGTACATTATAAACAATATAACATTGAGATGAAAAAATCAATTGGTTTTACAGTGTACATTCCAATATACATGTACACTCATTCAACTTATTATTTTAACTCCCCAGTTACTCATGTATCTACAAAACCTTTAACATTAGGATCATATGGGTATTATACCTATTAATGGTTATCTATTTACTAGGTTAATTTTTCCATCCCACATTCTCTTTTATACACCTTTGCCCTAGAAAAATATTTCTTTAAGTGTTCTTGGTTATTGTTTTCTTTTTTCTTGCTCATTCTGCTGATGATAACAGAATAAGAGTTGAAGAATTTGCGTATATCACAGATATGTCAACTAATCATGAGAGACAGTATTAAAAACACCTGTCACACAGACTGGTGTTCTACAGTAAGCCTTAGCTGCACTTTTTGCTTTAAGTGGAAAAGTCGAGCTTGCCTCAAAGAAGTGTCAAAGGGAGCTTGACAAAAAACAGAATGTGTCAGCAAGTAGAAACAACTTGGCAAGGAACCATATGAAAACTAAAATATGGTTATCATTTTCAATTGGTCTCCCTCTCAAAACAGTGGGATATAGGAAGATAGAAAAGTATCCATGAGTCTGAAAGATATTAAAAAATTTAATATAAGAGAAATGAAAATTCTTTTGATTCTAAAGGTTTTGTTACTTGATAAAAATCTAATTTGCCATTATCAGATGAAGAAAATGATATGGTAGAGATTGAGGTTTAAATTTTAGGGAAAGGTTAAGAACTTAAAAAGTTCATAAAAAAATGGCTGAGGTGTCAGTTAAAATTACTACTGTGGCCTTTCACTGCTTGATGAAATATTAGAGATTGTGGACAGTTATGAAAAAGGTTCAAGACTAACTTCAGTGTACTTCTGCATAAGCAAATAAGTGCTACTCTATCAATTTGAGATTTTACAATGAGATTAAAACAAAAGTGCTGAAAAGTCAAACTCTGCCAGTGAAATGGAACACAGAAAAAGAGGTTCAAGACCAAAGAAGGATGAATTGAATTTTAGCACTGGAAAACAACCAAAAAGAAAACATCTCCCAGATTTAAACTCTGCTTTATCCTTGCTGCACAGAAAGTAAGCATGTTTGAAATGTAAAAGAAACTTCTCTGGTTAGAGGATAAGAACATAAACACCTTTGTTACAGCAGGGAAAAAAGAATAGGAGGGAAAAAGGGAAGGCCAAACAGAAGAAAAAAGGAAAGAGAAGACAAGGCAAGAGAATAAGTAGTTCTGTTCATAGATGTGAGGGCTAAATCTGCTTTTCTCTCCAGCTTCATATTTTCTCCATCATTTTGGAATAGGGACAGCTACAGAAGACATTCTTTTGGTACCTTTTTTTCTCGTGTCTGTATGTACAGATGCCCTCAGGGTCCTTACGGTATCATTTTTGAAGCAACAAAGAGCAAGATTCAGAGATATACTCAAGACACTTAGTGTGGTCCATGCATCTGACATGTCCTGAGCCTGAGGCTTGTAAAAGTCTGGCATCTCTGTGTTGCCTGCTCTTGAAGTAGATCCTAGGGTGGTCTCTTAGTTTAGGGCAAATTTGGGAAGGAAACTTCTGAAGTGGTCTCCTCTAAAAAGCAGGTGTCAGTGGCCCCTCCCCCGAATAATCTGCTTGGAGAAAAGTGGAAAAAATCTGTTTATTTAACAAGCAAAGTATTCACAAACATGAGAAAATGAATGCTGTTAACCAATGGAACCTCTCACTGTTCTGAAGAGATGGCAAATGCAGAGAGAGAGTCCTTCTCGTGGGGTGTAGCTCGGCTCGCTCAGGCTGGTGTGAGTCCCTCCTGCGCTGGAAAGTGCCGCGTCCCGGGCCCCGCTGGGCCACAGGTGTGAGCTCTGGGGTTTGTCTGGGCTTTCGGTCCAGAGCAGGCTGAGCAGTTCCAGGAAAAGAAAAGCCACAGTCTGGGGAACTTCTCTGCCTCAGCTAGGTAAAAGAAGTAAACTAAAAGCAAAGGTGAGCTCTGTCCCTGTCTGTGCTGCGGAGAACATATACAGAGAACGGGAGATGTTCCAGGGGAGAGAGAATGCAGCTTCTGCACACCCAAACTGCGCCCCACCGCTTGCCCCTCTCTTCGCTCTTGGGCCCGGTTTTAAAGGTGCAAAACTTATTTCTGGGCTAAACAGATGAATGGGGATACAATTCACCATCATAAAGTCACCCTAAGACAGGTGGTTTTGGCTCTTAAGAGAAAATGCTTTTTTTTCCCTTAGCTTATCCAATACTCCTTTGCCAAATTAGTGGAGAATGTAATGATGGTCATCTCTCAATCTCAACTGAAACTTGTTCTCAGAATTAAAGGATCATTTTTACGCTATTCATTGACATTTCAAATGGATACAAACTTTTTTTTTTCAATAACGTGCATAAAAATAAAGATTTTCTTCACCACATTCCTTTGCCGGCTCTAAAAAGAAATTAAAATAAGATTCCTATAGGTTTCCATCACAAGACTCTCTTTCTCAGCCCTTAACAAGAAATTCCTTCTCTCTTTTCTTCCCTTAACATCATTCCTCTCATTTAAGGCTTCTAAGAAACATTCTACAGGAATTTTCCAAGCATTTATTCAGGGAAAGCTCTCAGAAATTTCAATGGATATTTACCCAAAGGTTATCTAAACCAGGCAATGATTAATAAACCTGTTCCCTTTTCTATTATTTTCATGTCCTTCACTTTTTTGTTTGTATTCTATGAAATTGTAATTTTTTTCACAAGTATTAGTCAAAATTATACAGTAAGCAACTTCCATGTGTTATTCATGATACTACTTTTTGAATACGTTAATAAGTTTATCTCAAGGCATTGTTTAATATTCCTAAATGCCAAACATAAATATTGAGAATCAGGTTTACAATGTGAATACTTCTATTTATGATTTAAAATAATTTGCCACAAATTATCTGCAATGTTGGCTTAATGTTCATTTTTATTAGAATATTTTCAGAAAATAAAAGCAAAAAAGGTGTACAAATATTTTAAGTAAATTAATGTAGTTATAGCAAGTATTATTTTTATAATTGTTCCATAGAAATATATAGTTATTCTCTTCAAGACTGAAGTTAAATTGAGGATAAAATTATTGCTTCAGACAGAAATTTAATCGTGGATCATAATTTTTTACCCATGTCACAAAAGTATGTTTTCAAGAATCAAAAAAAAAAAAAAACCAAATAAAAATATGGGTTCCTCTATGTTTTGAGAAGTAATTGAGAACAGGCAAAGTTTTGTCCAAGTTCCACTAAACTGATATAAGTCAGAGATTAACCTGACATCCAGAAAGATGCTGTGTACTTACTGTACAATAAATTTTGAGAGTTCAGGTTAAAATCTTCAAAGTAGATCATGTGTTATTATGGATTTTTAATCTGAAATATTAAATAGTCTGAAAAATTAAACCAGCAAAAATGGGAAGTCATATATAGACATGAAGAATATGTCCTTATCACTGGAGTGCTTTCATTAAAACCTGCTATATTCTGAACAGATGAGCTGGATGCTGAAGTCCTTGTTTGAAACTGTCTGAACAATCAAAGTTTCATCTGGATATGCAATTTAACTAAAACGTTCCCACATAACAAGGTATAAAAATTAGAGCTTCGTAGAATTGTTCATGTTGGGGAGCAGCTCAAAAGATCATCTTCCCCAGGCACCAGTTCAGTAAAGGACTAAATTCAATGCTAGACAGGGGACATTATCTAAGTAAACTGTGAATATCTCCAGTCATGGAGACTGCAAAACCTCTTGGATTTCTGGTTGAATTGTACTTCTCAATTACTGCAAGTACTGCAGTACTGCAAGACAACTTGTCAAGGGGCAGATTATCAAGATTTTAAACTGCCTCTGAATTTATTATGTCCACTCAAATTCTGCATTAGGTATTTGAAGCAATATTAGTCAGCTTCATGGAAAAAAAATTATAAGGAAAGTCAAAAGATTATTGAAAAAAAGTGGTAGTTTTTTAAAAATCTGTTTAATTTCTTACAGCAGTGTATGTTAAGAACTGCAGGATAATCAAATCTGATTGCATACCAGGATTAAAAAATCTTGTGATATATGGCTCCTTCATTGAAGAGAAATAGACTGGCACAGTTTTCTCAGCAGGGAAAATGAAATGATGGTGGGTGGTCTGTCAAGAAATGGCATTACATTAGGAGAATGACAAATGATTGTAAATACAGAAATCTAATAACCAGAGAAAGAACTTATCAGCCATTGGAACAAGCTTGGCTCCTTGTCAAGTTTTACATAACTTCAAACAAATTATTGTTATATGAAGGTTGAATTTACATACAAGATACAGTAAAGCTGTTTTTACCCTTATTTTACCCTTATTTTACCCTTACTGATTTCCCTCCCATAAGTGATTTCAGTAACATCTGGAGATAACATGGAGGAAAAATGTATTCTTCTAGCATAAGAAATTTTGTTAGAAACTGGCTATTGATGTATTAGCAGTAAAAGTAAGGTTTTCATTGTATACTAGCAATACTAGTGAAGTATTTTTGTTGTGTATCACCTGTGGAGAGTCTGGAGGGTGAGTCCAGCATGACTCACTTTGAACAGGAACTGTGGAAGATCTATGATGCAAATGACTTTTACTTCCGTTCAGTTAAGAAACTGAAGTTCCATCTGTAGCTCAAGAGACCAAATTCCCCACCGATGTGCAGGACAGTCTTCCACAGAGAAACAAATTCTGCCTCCAAACCAGAGAAAATTTGATTAAGACTCCTAAAAAGGATACAAACACAACACATAAAAGTTGTATTTTAAAGTTAGGAGCTTTAAAGCTTTGCAAGGCACAGACTGTGCATATGTACTTTAGGTCATTAACCTGTGCCTTATTCCTGTCTCTCAACTCCCTCTAAATCTAATGGCCTGAGTTACTGTTTTTATGTTTGGTTCTGTGTACATTACTTATTTCTATATGTTTCACAAATCATCTACTAGCATAGAAGAGAAAGAAAGAATGCTGAGTAGGTAGAGTAGATATGAAAAATCCATACATATGATGATGGTCTTGACTGGATAGTAAGTAACCTTACTAACATCATATTACATCACTACCTGTGGATGCTAGCTCTGGAGCAAGCTGCAGGGAGCCTGCAGAAAATGCGGGCCGCATGGCTTCTCAGTCCTGCCAGAGAGCTAGCCTGGGAAATTCATAGGAGGATTGCAAAACAATCCTCAGAGACAGAAAACAACTGCCAGGTGCTGTTTGCCTGTCCTCTTGTTTTCCTTGCAAGAGAAGGTCAGGGGGTGTTGTGCCACTGACCAATGATGGTGATGTGTTGATTTGCTAACCAATAAGAGATTCCTTTCTGTACTTTCCACGTATCTGTCTATAAAACAGGCCTGAAGTAATAAACTAGAGAATTCTCTTGTTCTGACTCCCTTGAGAGTCTGTGTCATTCTTTTTTGCCGTTCCCAATTAGGACGACAACTACCGATCATACAGATGGGCATTTTGGAGGGAGAATTTAAAAAACAAACCATTTGAAGTTGTTTGAAGAAAATTTGAATCAGAAATTTCTATCAGAGAAGAACGGCAAGTAAGTTTTATGAAGTGTTGTAAAAACATGGTGAACTCCAGCAGTTCAAAAAAGTAGCAAAGATAGCTTTTTAGTCATGTACACCAGATCAATAATGATCAGAAGTTATGATGTTGGTTTCACAGCCTCTGTCAGACATATACAGTGTTAGATTTAGTGCTCAAAGCCAAAGCATGTGGAACAAAAGCCCAGTACTTCAAACAGTAATGCTGTTTTATGGAAGATTTAGTTGAAATATTTGAAAATAACTAATAATAGAAACACAAATTCCAAGACAAGATTTAAATGTAATAATATACTTAGGCAAAGTAAATTTGTACAGATTTGTCCTTGTCACTGTATTGCACCTGTCATCTGAAGTTTTAGTTCTTTATCATGGTTCACTTGTATACTTAGATACAAAAGAAAACACAATTTTTTAATCTTAACTACAATCTGAGAAGAAAATTCTGCCCAGAAAAGGCAGCACTATGGTTGCAATACAGATACAGGACTGATTGATCAGTAAGTCTAGAAAACAATTTCAATTAACAATTGTTAACAGGATTGTAAGCTCAATTAACTTTCTATGAAAACTACGCTTCACTACCCATCACCGACTTTTGATGATTTACAAGATACAGCTCCATTTTGTAAAATTCCTATAGCTCATTATATGGCAATAGCAGAGCATAAATGCTCACATAAGAGACAATATTGCTCTTCTTGCTTTGGGTATGGAAATGAGTGATTTATTTTTGGTCCAGGTTTCATGAGCCAAACAGATTGATTTCCTATAGTTTTAGAATTACTTATAGTGATGTTTTCCTTAAGCCAATAAGCTTTCAATCAAACTTAAGATCATTTTCTTTCCTCACTGTATTATTATTTCTTTGAAAAACAATTCTGATTTGTGTTTTCAGCTTCAGTGGTGGTTTGTCAGAGGATCAGAGAACCTTGGCCTTCTAAGATAGTGGTAAATATGTCATGAAGTAATTTTTTCACTGAAAAGAATAAGACCAGATAATAGGATAAGTGACAAACTGTTATTTATTTCAAGAAAGTACATTGCACAGTATAATTGCACTCTACCGTCTATTTCCAGGCACAGTGCATATTGGATATTTGGTAATACTTCATATTTTGAAAAATATCAAAGTACATAATTTGAAGTTCTTCATATTACAGGGAAATACAGTTTTCTCTCAAAAAAGCCAAACTTATGCAACTATGAGGAAACTGAGCAAGAATTAATGAGCAGTTCACAATACACTTCTGGTAGTCTCATTTATTCAACAAATATTCAGGAGTAAATAAATACTGCTAATATATGTTTTCTACATCATATTTGGAAGATTGAAGTACTTTTATTTAGATATACTCTGCAAACATCTTTGAAAGGTTCTTTAACACAGTTCTGCTGTGGACTCTAGAAAAGACTTATTCAAGCAGAATGTTCGTAAGGCTTTTCTTGACCTCTTCAAAGAACGTCATTTTCACATCCTCTGACACAGTGTGGTAGGTTGTTTGATATGGCAATGGCAGGGCAGATCTGGACCTCCTCTCTTCTGTTATTGCTTAATCCTTATCACTTTTATGTCCAGCCCTTATGTATTTTTTAGTGACAGTTCTGTAGTTTGTGATCATGCAACATGCAACCTGCAGTAAATGCAGACCATTCTACAAACTAGTGTCAAAGGATTTATTGAATCAGATAGGAAGTTATATATTTTTCAGCATGACTCTGAATCTGTCTTAAGTTTTATGTATGTATGCATGTAATTATTTATTTATTTATTTATTTATTTATCTGAGCTAAAGAGATGGATTTGGCAGTGCAGCAATGATCACAACTCAGCTATGGTCCAGTTGTCCTGTGGTAGTTGATTGAGACCTCAAGCTGCTTCTCTTTATTATGGCTGAACAAACTAGTGTGATGACTATTAGTGTCAATTCACTGAAATACAAAATTATAATCAAGTGAACTAGAACATACAAAAGTTAGTTTAAAATAAAATATGGGGGGAAAATCTTATGCGAGGGGATTTTGCTATCTCAGGCTGGTCTAGGAGGAGGAAACAAGTATATATATTAGCTGATGGCTCCTGATCCCTGAACTGGTTTAAAAGTTCTCTTTTCTTAATTAATCAAATTTTCTTAATTAACATTTAACAACATATTTTAGCATACTGATGAACTTGCAAAGTACCTTCTGGTCAAAAGGAGGATTAGACAAAAGCAGAGAAAATAAACAAGTCCCACTAGGAAACCTTCTAATGTCCTTTTCATTCAGTTCTATGTGCTTTGCTCTTGTTAAACTCTGGCTAAGAATTAAGCTAAATGCCCACAATGAATGTGAGAAATTATGGGCTCACTATGTTCATAGCACATCACCAGTGTGGAAATTTTTCTTCTGTGTTACAGGCAGGAGAAGCACTGATCATTTCTCACACAGCATCATAAGCCATTACAATGTGCACCCTTACAGTGATTTAAACCCCCATGGCTTTTAAGGGACATCATATTTAATATCATATACCTGAGCTAAACTATACTTCATATTATTTTTTTGCTGCATTACAAAAAAAGGATGAGGTTTTTTGTTTGTTTTTATATTATGACTCTGCAATGTGATGAAGTATCCCAGATAGAAATAGACCTTGAGCGTCTGAGTAACTCAGTATGAAAAAGCAGCACTAAAGAAATTCAGGAATTCCCTTAGTCTTTTTCTGAAAAGCCATGAGTGAGCCACCTGTCACCATAAATTACCAAAAATTCAAAGAAAGAAAATCCCTAAATTATATTTGATTGTCGTTTAATTTTTTTCAAGAGTATATTATTATTATTACCATTTTTAAATAGATTATTTCAACATTTAAAAAATCACCCTACCCCTTTTTATGGAAGACAATATTTTTCCCATTTCTCTATGAATTCTTCATGACTGAAGACTCAAAAATTTCTGTGCATGTGTGCTTCATTCTGCCTACATGTTATCCTTTACACATTTTTAACATGTTACCTAATCATTTTTAGTTAATAAAGAAACATAATTATTAATAATAAATAATTGTAATAAATTAATTTTATTAAATAATTAAAATTTTATTTCAAAGTTAAATTTTAACTGTATTTTAATAATTCATATTTTTTAAAAAAGTTTCATGGAAACTTGTGTCCAGGAAGATGACTCTATAAACATCCTTGCTGAAAAAAGTGCTGATCAATAAGTTCAAACCTTTTTAAACTACGTGGGATCTCCCTAGGAGATTCAGACTTTTCAAATTGAAAAAAATAGATCATGGAACATGATGAAGGGGAGGTACTGAAAATACAGAACCGAGTGACTATATTAAGTAGAACTAATGAAAAAGTGTCTGGAGAGAAAAGTCAGTCAGTCGGACAAAATAATTAGTTCATATGGAAATAGAGTGCCTATACACAATTCCCTTGGCTTTTCAAGAAGTCTAAAGACATAGCACAGCTTCAAATAAATCCTCTTTGCCTTCACACTCTGTGGGGAGCAGAAGAGAGAATGGAGAATTGGGGAGTTCCTCAAATCTTTTATTGAAGCAGCTGTTCCTTAATAGCTTGGGGTAAGAGAATTCACCCATCTTACCACAGAAGCGCTGCTGAGGCATTTGGGCAGCACATGGTTTTTAAGAAAAGAAAGCTGTTGCAGATTTCTTGCTGCTAAAATATTTGGATTATCCATGCTGGTTTCAATAGCCTGTGACACTCTCAGAAAAGACATGGGTCACTGTGTCAATCCATTCTGCATCTTCAGAAAAGTACTTCTCCCCAAATGCACATTGTTGCTTTAGACAGCAGAATCTTTGGGATTAAACTCAAAGTATAGTGCATTGCACTGCAGGCAAAAAAAAATAGTACAAAATCTGTGTGTACCAAAAGGCTTTTAATGTTTGTAATTTTCTTTTCATGCTGGGAGGAAACCAGTAGAGACAGCACTTTTAAAATACATGAGACAGCTGTTGTTTCAGTCTGTAGACAGGCTGTACTAGCTCAAGGCATTCCAAATAATATTTTTTGCAAAGTCTTTAAAGATACTCAGACAGAGACACATTACAAAGCACCATGGCATCAACCACAGGCAGTCTCTTTTCCAGACTCTTAGAAAAGCAGTAACAAGGGAAGCTGATTGCTGAGCTACATTTAGGTAGTTGAACCCAGATGTGCTGGAGATTCCTTTCTGCACTGCATGTGTCCCCTAGCTTTTGTATAACCTCAAATCTCATGCAATTATTTTTAAGATAAAACATGAATGAATGTGAATGCTTCAAAAGACTTAGTACAAATGTAAATAACTTTTTAAATACCTTTAGCTGGTATCCAGAATAATTTGCTTTGGAAATGGTTTATTTATTTGTGCAGTTAAGTGGATGATAAAGTTCTAAATTGTTCTAGCACAGCTATTTCCATTTTGGCTACTGTAAATGGATAATCATGCAGTCTTGTGCACACTAACAGGTGGAACCATTAAATATCTCCTTTTTCCCTTCCAATGCCTCCACTGCTCCCTATGAGTATGGCCACTAAAAACTGTACAAAACTTTCAGAATGAAATCTCAGGGAAACTGCTGGTCCATTTGGGATTTCAAACTAAATTAGGAAGTTCTCAGCCTTGATTAGGCCCAGCTCCTTTTCACAAGTCATCATAGAAGCTAAAGATAAGAGCACACACACTTCCAGGGAAGAGGGGGAAAAGTTCTAGGAGGGGACAAAATTAGCTGATGGCTTTGCTAACATTTTATATGATTCATTTTTATCTTGTCGGTGATTTCATTATGCCAAGGTGATGGTCATAGAGAGGAACTGAATCTATTCTGGGCAGTCCTTGCAAAACCAAGTACCTCTATTCCATTTTGGTTTCAGGTTTAGTTTTCCTCTAGGTTGCAAAACCAATGAAATGAACTTACCAAGAGGGCATATTGAAGGCAGTACAGGTGCAGGTCAGCTTCTGGAGAGTCCAGCTGTTCACTTTTAAATGAATGCTTGTTATAAAGACAGCTGAACCAATCAACTGCCATTGACTAAGAATATCATGCCTTGATGTTGTTTTCCAGCAGCTTTGGAAAAACATTTTCAGTGGGAAAATTTTACTATTGCAACAATGAAGTATTATTAAAATATACAATCAAACTGAAGTACACAAAATACACACACAGTGTGCTAAAACTCACTTGATTTATTTAGTCAGCTAATACAGAAAGTAAGAGATACCTCTGGTGGTTTTAAAGTGTCTTCATATTCACCATGGCACTCATTTGTGTCCTGGGACATAACATAATAAGCTCCATGGATTGTACATTTTTTACCAGTAAGAAAAAAATTATCAGAAGTTTGCCTATTTATTGACAACAGAAAACAACCCTCCAAAATCCAGGGCAGATGTGAAAATGCAACCATATTTAATCAGGTACATCCCTTGAACTCATGTTTTCTTCACAAGGGAATTAATTTTAGAAAGATGGGAATGACTTGCATGCCAGCACAATGCTGACTCAGTTGGAAGTTGATAGATACATGAATAAAGGCACCAAGTTCCATCTGCCGAGGTTTGTGGCAGCTTTTGCTACTTGCAATTTATTTTCTAGGTAGTTATTAAAGTGTCTATACATTCCAGTGTTCAAGACAAATGATGATTTTTCTTTCATTTTTGCTATTTACTGTTTGACTGTTTCAAAATGCTGACATGCAATGACAGATTAAACCCAAAACTGAGATACCTATCTGAATAACCAGGGGGAACATTTTGCTTATTAATTCATACATTATCATTCTCTGTGGCTGGTGTGATGTCAGCTTGACAATTAAACTCTTTAATACAGTTACTAATTGATCTCAAAGGCTTCATCTGTTGGTATGGTGCTTATTTATGTCAACTTTTCAAAACAAAGTCCATAAATATAAAAGATCTGAAATGATATGTATTGAATCTTCCTTGTGATATTGTATAATAGTAAACCAGTTTATTTTCAAGTAACCATAACATGTCTGACAGTTGACCTGTCACAGAATTTAATAGAAATTTAAAAAACAAAAAAAAATAAAAAAGGGATTCTTTCTGGTAATATTTCTTTTAAAAATAATGATAGTGGCTAGTTCTGATGAAAGATTTGATAAAAAATATTTACAAATTTAAAAGCTCATAAGGCCTTGATAAATTAAGTCGGTGAGAACAAAATAATGAAGAATTAATAATTAAATATATCAATAAGAAAAACAAAGGAAAGCATGACTTAAAATAACAGAAACCGTGAGTAATTGAGTCCCAAAACCAAGTAACAGAATCAGAACTTGGGAAACATTTTAACAAATGGAGTCAGAAAATCATATATTCCATATCATCAGCCTGGTAACAAGGTGAAAATAATTTCTATGGGCATATAGAATTAAACATAATATGGGAACCACTGCCATAAGATAGAGTAAATTATGCCAGAGTTTTTAAGAAAACTTATGAACCAAAGCATAGCCACACAGTTTCAGACCAGGAGTTCTGTTTCTTACACTGATTACAGGAAGTCCAATATATATAATATTATATATTATATATTTTATATATATATATATCCCCCAAAAAGATGTGTGTATGTGTGTGTGTTATATGTATTTCTATATGTACTTTTATCTCTGTGTCCTCCAAGTGTCTGATTTTTCATTTTATTGGATAAGCTTACTCATTCATTATAGAAATAACCAGGCAATTACAACAGACAGACAGAGTAAAGCAGTTAAAGAAAGAATTACTGAATCTGAATGAGCTAAGCACTTATCTAACCTATATAATCAGGTACTCATAATTGCTAATTCTGGCTCTGTCTTGTTCTGTATTCTTCCTGATTCAAGGAGGTCTCTTTGCACCTCTGCTTCCCACTAATGTCAGCAAAAGAACTCATTTAAATTGAAAGTATGTCAGTAGCTGAGTCAGCAGGTGGTCAGAAAATAAAGAAAATTATGTAAGTCATAAAAAGGAAAGCTAAGAGGAATGAAGGGGAGAGATAGGGTAGATTGTAGCAGTTCTTCAGCAAGCTTCAAATTCACATTTGATTAATATTTAAATTTGTCCTGAAGGAAATTTTTTATTTTGTAAACCTGAAACATTTGAAAAATAGAATCTAAGTTGAGAATAAATACCAATCTGTCTAATGTCAATGAGTTTGAACTCCCAATTTTTAAAACCGTATTTTTAGGAGCAAAGTAAGGTAATGAAGTAGCATAGTAGAGAAATAAAAGGCTGGATTCAGGGAATCTCTATGATATTCAGCAATTACGCTTTTAGCCCACAGAGCCCAGCAAAGGAAGCTGGGTGTTAAGAAAGAAATACCAATATTTTCAAATTATTGATGCAGTGATACAATGATAAATTTTGCATCATAATATCGTGATAAAGTTTACCAGCTATTCTGACTACATCCCAGCTGGAAGAAATTCTCTTCATCACAGCATGACACGTAAAAACTCATTTAAATGTCTATGCATAATTTGCCATCTGAAAGTTTTAACCAGCTGCTCATAGATACACTTATATTCTCTTACTTC
The DNA here is from genome assembly GCF_049639895.1 of Pseudopodoces humilis. Taxonomy (NCBI): domain Eukaryota; kingdom Metazoa; phylum Chordata; class Aves; order Passeriformes; family Paridae; genus Pseudopodoces; species Pseudopodoces humilis. The sequence continues at coordinate 64,292,372 of NC_142202.1, forward strand.
AGTAATGCAAATAGAATTTCTTCAGCTTTTTTGGCAGATATAATTAGGGAAATTATGTCTGTTTTTCCCTTCTGATGTGATTGTATTAGTGTGAAAACGGCCATTAAATCTTTCATTCAAAATACCCTCAGATATTTAAAGCACAGTTCTTTAAGGATGTTTTATTTCCAACAGATGTGCTACCTTTATCCTTCCAATCCACAGGCAATTAGGATGTTGTTTCAACCAAACTGCAGGACCAGTCATTTACTCTGCAGTCCAGTTAATTGTTTAGGGGGACTTACACAGGTGTGAGGTGACGTTTTTCCCATTAAAAAACAGAGTATTTTTTAAAAGAAGATTCATAAGACAGAAGGTGTAACATGTATTGTTATTTAAATTAATTTGTAATTGGCTGATTTTGGCAGCTTTTAGCTGAGAAGCAAAGTGCCTTTAGCGATCACCTGAATTACTCCCCTCTCTGTGCCTTAGAATTTTTATTTAGAGACAGTGATGGAAGCCCAGGAAATGCCAGAGGTCTGAAAAAAGAGTAAGTACTGAGGCTATACATAAGTTTGGATCAGGAGGGAGTACAAGGGAACATTTTTCTCCTGCTCCAAAGTCATCTAGGGTTTTAACATTTATATTATACTTCAGCATGTAAATTAACATGTAAAAATGGATTGCTTGTCTAAGGTGCTCCATCAAGAGTAACTCCTCTTGAAGTCTTGCCCCTGCAAAAATATTTTGCAATCTGATTACTTTTAGGCCATAGATCAAAACCTGCCACCATCTGACAAATATGCTTTATAATCTGTATATTGATGGAACAGAGAATTCAGAACAGACTTTCTACCAGAGGGTCTGAAAAGTGCCTTGCCAACAGTAACTCAGAAAGCCTCCTAATTTGTGTTTGCTGGGAGAGTGTTTTACCCCAGCTGGGAGAGAAACAGGGAGTAGGTCCATTGCTAGTGCATAACAAACTACAATGGTGTCACAATCAGGATCTCTGAATACCAATTGTAGAGTCCAAATGGCCACTTCCCTGGTGCCTCTGAGCAGGTTTTCATGTTATACAGATTACAAGGTTTGCTTAATGTCTTGTGCTGCAGAGGTGGATGCTCACTGGGTTATAAAATATTTGTTTGCAAAATACAGTGTGCAACTCAGAGCTTCAGGGTTCATGAACAGAAGTCGTGATTTGGACTAAGCAAGATACTATTTCAAACACACACTAATGCTTCACCAGGAACTGTGCTTAAATTTCAGTTGGATTTTTGTGCCTTCATTTTGTTTTACATCAGTTTGCTCTACAGCCCAGTTATACTGAAGGCCAAGAAAGTCCCAATTCCCTCTCAAGGTTTTTTGGGAAAAAAAAAATGTATCTTCAATAGGTTTTTGGTTTCCTTAATTTTTTTAGAACTTTTTTCTTTTTTTAATGGTTGAAAAATGGAGAACTTGCTTACAAAACACTCAGATCAAACATACTAGTTCTCTAATTCAGTAAAATGTGAATCCATCAGCAGCTCTCAGATTACAATTCTGATGCTTATCCTTCATTTTTGATGGGAAATTACCTAACAGTCATGACAAATCCAGATTTTAAATGAATATGTATTGTTTGAGTCTAATTCTGGCATCCCTGGAGAGAGCAAAAAACCAGTTCTTAGTGGCAACATAATAGTCTGAACAACTCTGCATCTGAACTTTCCCCATTGTCATAATTACTTTTTTAGGAATATGTTAAACTAGGCAACCCCAATAGGATCTCTTCTAAAACTAAGCATTTATTTTCTGAGACATTCATGTCAAATGCATGCAGGATTCTGTTAAAATCACTTATAAATCAGATATTTTTTATACTGCAGCACTGCTTAAAACTATAGACTATTTCTGAATACCTGAAAGTGAGTATCACCTAAGAGAGGCTTTCATGGGGAGTTCAGTAGCTAGTAACTTTGGAAAGTCCTACCTAGGACCCGGTTGCTTCTTCATCTGTGTTTAATTGCTTTGAAACACATATCCTTACATGCATTTCTTTAGAACTCATGCTCTTGACATGTCAAGCTTGACATGTTATCAAGCTGTAAGTGGAAAACCAAACCAGATATTTAGGGGAGTAGAGAGGATGGAAGCTGATATACGCATGTACTTTATACTGAAAAGTGCCTATAGTAAAAATAATTACATTACCTATGTTATCTAATTACATGAAGGCCACTTTAGAAATAGCACAAATTTATCTTTTCATGTCCTTTGTGGAGCAATGGTTATTCTGCATGCATTGCTCTATCTTTTCCTTCTCCTACCCCTGTACAGTTCCAGTACGCAGGTACACTTATGTAGCCAAGCTCTCCAACAGGCCTCACCAGCACCGTTACATACCTGAGGTAATTACATAATCAGTCACATCCCAGTCATAAAGTTGGGGTTATTTATAACTGTGAGGCCTCCAGGCCAGCTGTAGGCCACCACAAAAGCCAGACAGATACATATTCAATCTCTGAAACTCAAACAGGAGGAAGAATAATGTGTGAAATGGTCTGGGCTCCCATGATTTCGAAGTTGTACAGTATTATCTGTTCCAGCCTTCCTTGGACACAATTACAATGATGTAAGCTAGTCTTATGTCTGTGAGTTGTCAACATGCCAAATTCCCTTCTAGCATCTCCTTTTCAGTCCATCAGGGGACTCTGGGAAGGATTTTTCTTGTCATATGTTTAATATCTTTCTTTTCCTGTATCATTTGTCATATTCCTCATGACTATCAAAAATGTGAAATTACACAGTATAGAAAACCCTCTCAGGCTGGCTGATGTGTCTTGGTCACAAAGCCATGCAGATTTCTGGATCTGATATACAGGGAAATTTTCTCTCTGAGGAAATTGATGAGGCTTGCAAATAGACTGGTACTATATCTGTTTTCTCCTGCCTCGTACAGCAAAACTTACCTAATTAATTCTCTGAAAAATACTGCAAGGTAGACTGATGCTGCAAACTCTTTGGTCTCTCTGGTCTTTCCTGTTCTTTATCTTATACAGTGGAGTTGTTATGACCTAATGTAAGCAGGCTCTTTTGACTTTACTTCCTAATCTGTCTGAACTCTTTAAAATACTAATAGCATGTTCTCTGTAACATGCATCTCAGAGGAACTGGAGACAGAATTCCCTTAACACACAGGAAAAGGTGCATTCTTCAAAGGGGCACAAAAATGATAAAGGAATTCAACCAATTGTAAGTGAGAAAACAGTTTTCTTTGAAGAAGACAACAATACACAAATATGAGTTTGTTCCCTTTTCCTTCATCCTACAAAATTGTGTTGCTGTTGTGTCCTTAATAATCTGCATCTATAAAACTGGATCTCTCTGGGTAGAATACCATGGGTGCTCTCAGCTCTTTTCCCTTTGGACATTAAGCCTGATCCCACAAGAAGAACTTGTCCTAATTCAGATTCTTGATTATCAACATTGTTAATTGCATCTCAGAAAGCCTTCTTTTACTGTGAGGGTGGTTGAATAGTAGAACAAGTTGGCCAGAAAAATAATGGAATCTCTATCTGTGGACATATTCAAAGTCTGTACCTTGTCCCAGGCAACCTGCTGCAGCTGACCCTCTTAAGCAGACCTTGGAATAGTTGACTTTCACAAGATGTCAATTTTTTATCCCACTCTAGAAAGCTCTTGTTTTCTTCTTCATCAGTCCCTCATTCTTGCAGTACACAAAAGAAACTGTGAGAAGATTCCTTCAACCTCTCTAATGTCATTCTTCTATAACCTTTTGGTTGATTACCTTGTAAGGGACAGAAAATATTCACTGGATTGTTTTTCTTTCTTTTTCACTTTATACAATAAACTGTAATTTTGTCATCTTTAAATCTGTACAATTATCTTTAATTTTTTACAATGCATATTCAATAATACATCGAATGTTTCCTTTTCTTTTTAACTAAATAGGTTTTTATTGATTCTCATGTATCTCCTCCCCATATCTGCCCACTTTTATCTGCTCTCAAGCCTGAGCTGAATGTGTTTTTTTCAATAAAAAGCATAGTCACACTGTATACCTTTGACAGATTGTAGATTTTTTAGATTACTCTGCCATTTTAAGTAAAGGCCCAGTTTATCAAGGTTTTCCAGAGTTGTTGTAGTACATAATACCAATTTTCCTTTAAATTATTTATCATCTCGTCCAATTTCTGAACTACTCTTCTTACACTGATACCTGCTGGCACTGAAATGGCTTCATATCAAGACATACTAAACTCCTCTCTCCCCACTGAAGTTAAAAAATCCTGTGCTAGCCTTTCTCTGAGTAAGTCCCTCATAGATCACCTCAAGACAAAGCTTTGATGCAGTTTGTCTCCTATTCCATTCTGTAGTGATTTAAAAGTCTTGATAAAATTGAATTTTTCCTAAAAGCATCATCAATGAATCTAAGTAAAATGTACAATCACAGCTCCCAACGCAGTGTGTTTTTCTTGGCTGCTTCTCCTCTGCCACTGCTGTCCTTCATTCCTACTATTCTTTGGAAGAAATGTGAATAAGACTGATCTCCTCTTTCTCTGGGCTGGTCACATGCCTAAAATATCTTTATATGTCCATTTTTTTCTCTCACATTGGCTTCTTATTCAATCATTTGTTTCTAAATAGTTTTTAAAAGAATTTATACATTCCAACAGAGTGCATATAAATATGAAATTTATATAAAAGGAAAAGAGAGGTGGATGAAAGAAACAAACTAATAAATGCAAGTCATAAATCCATTGCACAGAGAAACTGAATGGCTTTCTAAAGTGGCAAGAAATGTTTTTGAGCTCATACTTAAATGTCCCTGCTATGACTGCATGCAGTTTTATATTGGTAAAATGATTTCAATGGATGATGTTAGAAAAATAAGGACCTTAGTGTAGATCTGGTCTGTTTGTATGTGTAGATTATAAATATATATGTAAGATTTAAATGGGTGGATTTTCTACTCTCAGGTATGAGTAAATATACAAGTATTTCTATAGAAATGGCATACAATGGTTAACTATTCTGCATTAATTAAACCACTATTTTTCAGCAAGTAAGAGAGTTCTGGTTGGATATAATTTGTTCCAAGCTTGTGATGTTATTTTGCATCTATAATAACAAAAGTTAATTCTAAATTTACTTTGTTTAAACAATGTTTGCATTTAAGTCAGCTGCAATTTTTTCTTCTTTCTAAGCACTTGTTTCCATCCTCTCATCCTTCTTGAGCTACAGCTTGGCTGAATATTAGAATGGTGAAATTTTCATTTCCTGAGGGTAATTTGATGAAAATCCTATATAATTTTAGAACAGAGCTGAGAACCTTAGTTTCATAGGCTAAAATCTGAGTGTGGATACTTTATGGCTACTTCACAATGACTTTAACCACACAGAACTCTGTGCTGCCAAATAGTTTCAACTTCATTGCCAGTTGGCTGTGGTTGATGCTGTAAGGGGCCTCCGACCCCCTTGGTACACTGTCTGAAAAATAATGCAGTTCTGATGAATTGAAAGGAAACTTTACCAGTTTTCTCAATATACAACCTTGAAATGAAAATCATGATATTTACTGGATCATGAATGCAGGTTCTTTATCCAAAAGGCTGTTACATTTTCATAACAGAAAAGAGCTGTGAGGGAAAGGAGAAGAGAGAATGAAGTGAGGAAATGCTTGGTCTGATTGTCAGGAATTTGCAATGCCTGCTGCTCTGAGTTCAGCAGAATCTGTACATGTTTTACACTTAAGAAAAATCAGGCCATTTGGCTATTAAAAGCCAAAAGATTCCAGACACTTTCATGTTTTGCCTATCCTAATCAAAATGACTTTTCAAATCAGAGCTGGAGGGTCAGACTTATCTCATTTGCAGGCTTGAATAAAATTTCCCTATTTGACAGGACAATTTGCCGAAAAATGCTGTTCTAAGAACTATGTCAATTCACCTTCCTATGTATAGTATACAGGGCTTGATCAGAGGCAATATCTGAGGACAGCAGGTCATCACCCATTACACTTATTAAAGAAAACCCCCTAAAACCTGTTCATTCATTGATCTCTTCTAGAATGTATTTGGGGGAAAAATAAGAATTCACGTTTTTTACATTAGATAAACGTTTCAAGAAAAAAAGGCTTTAATGCCTACATGCCTAAGGGTAAAGGAAGGTATAGTAATATTTCTGCTTTGAAGGAATCATTTTCTCTTTAAGGCCTTCTGCCTCTTGGAATTTTGATTAAGAAAGTAAGTTGAAATTAATGGTATATGAAGTCCAAGAATTTGCACAGGATTAAGGCAACACCACCATGAAGAAATAATGTAGGCATGGGCAATTCCATCACATTTTCTTTTGCATTAGAAAACATATTATTAGGATATATGTCTAGAAATTTACAGAGCTGAACAATACATTACAATTCAAACAGTGAAAAAAAGCATCCTGACATAAGAGATAGGTATGGGAAATGGGAAACTACAGAAGAAACCATAAACGTATTATTTCTGAGAGCTGAAACATGAACAGCATCATCTGAAAGTAATAATAATTTCTTCCTCAAAGTAAGGAAATATTTCTATACTGCCTTATATTTCTATATTGCCTTACTGAAATATTTCTATATATTTCCTGAAGTTCAAGTGAAACTAACTTTCCAAGGAGCAAATATTTAAAAATACAGTTATCTGCGGAATGGATTGGTTCAACCTTGGTGATTCTTAATATGATTATGATATATTGAAATTAAAGTAGGAAATGTGAATAAAATTCAAGTGCTCCTGGTCTTAGATATTTCAATTTGTAGAACAAAATTCACAACTTCATATCTTGTAGGTGGAGAAATAGAGGCAAAAATCAGTTATTTTGTGGACAAAACATAGAGTTACAATTTTGTGCAAGATGGATTTTATACATATGTTTTGCAGTGGACTGTCATATGTGACTAAGAGAAAGCTCCATGAGGAATAGCAGTGCAAGATTTTAGCACAATTTACCACCTGGTTCTGGGGCAAGGAGAGATGATGTTCAAAACTGATTTTGTAGAATATATTGAAGTTTAAGGCTTAAAAGCAAATTTCCATAATATCCAGTTTAGGTGTGGATTTTGGGGTCTCACTGGAGTCTGGTGGATAGGAGACCTTATCTGATCCTGAAAGGCAAATGGACATATAGCATGGCCGCACACAAGCACTATGAGACTGAAGTGTTACAGTGCCCATGAATTTCTTCCCAGTGGGCTTGACCTAGGGCAGAGCAATGGCTCAGAGAATGTCACATTTTTGTGCTCAGGCAGCAAGAAGCAGATTGGGAAAGTTTGATGTCTGCTCCCTCACATCATAGAGCTGGTGTGTCTACAAGAACAGACTCCATTCTCACAACACAGGCTACAGCTCATGGGCCAACACTGACATCTTGTTTAAAGGTGACTTATTTACTGGAAATTCCATTGATGTGGATGGCTGGCAGCCTGGTCTAACCTATAACATAATGGAAATACAACCTGCAAGTGTTAGCAGTGGCAGCAGATAAGTATTCCTCTCCTTTAGAACACCTTAAAAATGAAAAGCAGAACATTTGTGCTAAAAACCCGTTCAAATACCTACCTTTATTTAATACTACAGCAGCAGGTAAACGTACTTTTCTAGCTATCATGCTGGGTGCTCAGAGAATATCTGATGATCACAGAATCTCAGAATAAGCTGAGTTTGAAGAGACTCACAAGGATCATTGACTGCAACTCCCAATCCTGCACAGCACCATCCCTAACAGTCCCACCATGTGCCTGAGAGCATTGTCTAAACCCTTGAAATCTGTCAGGCTTGGTGCTATGACCATTTCTCTGGGGACCCTGTGCCAGTGCCCAGCCACTCTCTGGCTGAAGAACCCTTTCCTGATACCAAATCTGGAGCACCCCTGACACAGCTTCAGGCCATTCCCTCAGGTCCTATCACCACAAAGAGACCTTGTCACCACAAAGAGATCAGTGCCTGCCCCTCCTCTTCCCCTCACAAACAAGTTGTAGACTGCAATGATGTCTGCCTTCTCCTCCAGACTTAACAGGCCAAGTGACCTCAGTCTCCCTCCTCATACCAGAGGGCCCTCCAGACCCTGCACTCTCTTTGTTGCTCTCCTTCATACACTCTCTAATACTAATGTAATTTTTATGTTGTGTCGCCCAAACCAGCCCCCAGCACTGGAGGTGAGGCTGTCCCAGCTCAAAGCAGAGCAGGACAATCCCCTCCCTTGCCCAGCTGGCCATGCTGTGCCTGATGTCCTCCAGGACAGGGTTGGCCCTCCTGGCTGCCAGGGCACTGCTGGCTCACGTTCCACTTGCCATAGACCAGGACCCCCAGGTCCCTTTCTGTTGGCACTACTTTCCATCCTCTTATTCCCCAGTCTATATGAATGTGCAGGATTTCCCCATCCCAGATGCAAAAATATATAAAATATGTAATATAAAATATATAATTTAAAATATATAATAGATAAATGTCTAGGTGTTACATCCTTTTCCACAGGTTCTATAAAACAGTTTCCATGGACCAAATTATTTTTTTGGTTTTATTAGCTGTAAACTTTTTAAAATAAAGCCTCACCTTTCATTTTATTATGAGGTGATTCCACACTTCTATTGCCTTATTTGTATGAAAACTGGCGGTACCCTTTCTGTATGGAAAAAAAGTTCTGGAGAGAGCAGCTATGACTTACTGCCTGGAAATGGAAGGAAAAAAATAACTCAATTCTATATGAAAACTAGGAGATTAGATATTAGGAAATGGTTTATATTTCTAAAGTTCATGAGAGGTTGCAAAGGTCTGAATTGACTAATGGATCTCTTGCGTGTTGTATCACCAAAGCAGTCTAGTTAGCACCTGCCAAAGACTGCTTAATAATAGTAATTTCTACTCAGTGTGAGGACACAGGATGGGAAGTCAGTTAGATGACCTCTTGTCAAACAAACAACAACAAAAAAAATAGGAAATTAAAAAGTCTTGCCATGCAAGAATGAAAGTCAAGTTTTCATTCATGCTGAATCAGATATTAAAATAGCAAAAGAGAAGGAGGGTAGATAGGACTTTCCATACATTTTTCACTACCACTTTGGAACACTGTGTTTGCAGTGAAGAAATGCCAAGCTGATGGGCTTTTGTCTCTCAGGCATAAATTGCAGCAAAGTGTTGGAAGAATAGTGATGGAAGAAAAAATTTACTAAAGAGAAATTATCTACTTAAATATTATCTCAGATGTTTAGGGAATGATGACAGGGTTTTATTTCTTTTACTATGTTTTCAAGAAATAAACCCTTGCTAAATCAGCAAACTTAAAGAAAAATTAAGTAATATCCTTAAAAACTAGCTGGAGGATTTTTTTTTAACATATCTTCCTTGGAAAGTTATATTTCCTGAGTGCTGGGAAAAATCAGATGTAAATTTACTACAGTATCTTCTTAGGACAACTACTTAAATACAGTCAAACAAAATCAGTTCTGAAGACAAAGTAGAGACATAAAACTACTTACACAACAATATTAAACTTTATATGGAAGAGAAACATATACCAAATACTTTATTTGTAGTGAAGATCATGAGTTTATAGAAATATTGTAAGGAAGAAAAAGGATATTTGTCTTTATGTTCTTGGGTTTTTACCACTTCATTTATCTTGCTTTTGGAAATCCAATTTGCAACATTTTGAGAATTTCCCATGTTTTCTCTGAGGATCAGTTTCCTGAAGCAATTCTAAACAAAGTACAGGGTTATTTTTTGTCAGACTTGATGAATGTAGGTTGAATTTTGTAGCAGGTAGTTTCCTAAGATCAGCTTCATGTGCAATATCCTACAATTGCAGATGATATCCCAAAATGATAACTAGATAATCTAAGTTAAGAATGCTCCACCATTTAAAATTTTTGATTTTAATACGGTCTAAGTTAGCTTGCCACAGCATTTCTAGGAATTTTAATTTCAAAGAATAAAGAAGTGAAGATGATTCCCCCATGGTTGTAAGGTGTGTTTTTAAAGGCCCAATAAGGAGGATATAGATCTTGAGAGGAAGAAAGTCATACATGCAAAATTAATAGAATGAATGGAATGAATGAAATGAACAGAAGAGGGTGGCTCAAATGCATGAAGATTAAGAAAGGGTTAAATAGGTAATAGCAGGGGAAAAGGATAGGAAAGCTCATAGAGAATTAAGAACTGCAAATAAAGAAAAAGTTAGGGCAATGATAACATGTAATGAAGGGGAGAGAAGGTGAGAAAATAAACCAAAATCTTTATTAGATGTATAATGCATTTGTGGGAGGCAGGTGCCAGAAGATAAGAGAATACAACTAGCAAAACTATAAAAGATAGGGAAGTGGCTGTTTTTTGGGTTTTTTTTATTAACAGTGGACTGAATTTGGTGGTCTGTCATAGAATCTTAGAAGCATATAATAGTTTGGGTTAGAATGATTAAAGATCATTTGGTTTCAACCTCCCTGCCATGTATGGGGACACCTTCCTCTACAACTCAGGGTCCTATACAACCCACCCTTGAACATTTACAGGGATGGGGTATCTACATCTCTGGACAACATGTTCCAGTGTCCCGTCACCCTCACATGAAATGATTTCTTCCTAATATCTAATCCAAAACCACCCTCTTTAAGTTTGAAGATATTTCCCTTAGTGCCATCACTCCCTGCCCCTCTAAAAAGTCCCTCTACAGCTCTCTGTAGGCCCCTTTTAGGTATGGGAAGGCTGCTACAGGGTCTCTCAGAGCCATCTCTTCTCCAGGCTGAATAACTCAAATTCTCTCAGCCTGTCTTCATAGGAGAAGTTCTCCAGGCCTCTGATCACCTTCATGGCTCTCCTCTGGACTTGTTCCACCAGGTTCACGCCCTTCCTATGTTGGGGGCCCCAGAGCTGGACACAGCACCCCAGGTGGGGACTCATGAGAGTGGAGCAGAGGAAATGTCCTGCTGGTCATGCTGTTTTTGATGCAGCCCAGGCCACAGTTGTCTTTCTGGTCTGCAAGTACACATTGACAGTTCATGTTGAGCTTCTTCTCAACAATACTCCTAAGCTTTTCTCCTCAAAGCTGCTCTCAATCCACTCTCTGATCAGCCTGTACTTGTGCTTGGGATTGCCCCAACCTAGATGCAGGACCTTGCTCTTGGCCTTGTTGAACTCCATGAGGTTTGCACAGCCCCACCTCTCAAGCTAGCCAAGGTCCCTCGGGATGACATCCCTTCCTTCCTTAACATGTGGTGCATGTTAACTGTGCCACACAGCTTAGTGTCATCAGCCACATCAACTTGCTGAGGGCGCAAGAAATCCCACTGTCCATGTCACCAGCAAAGATGGTAAATAGCACCGCCCAACCCTGACCCCTGAGGAACACAACCCACCACAGCCCCTGAACAAAGTGTGAAAAACATGGTGTCCAAAGCACTCCAGATGCTTCTGCCATCCCCTGCCAAAAGGATCTCTATGAGTTCTAGCTCTTGATCCAGAGAATACCACCTGCCTTTCTCAATGGAGCTCCAGCTGCCAGAGATAAGGAAGCAGGAGGCAAGGAAGGTTGACACCATCTTCACTTTGTCTTTCAAGCCATGTTCTTGGCTGTGAAACACCATCTTGTGTATGAAAGGGGTTGCTACGCCATTTCGGGTCTCTTTCTTTTCTGAGATGTTTGTGAGATTTACAAATTGTGTATCTAGAGGTTATTTACTGTTATTTTGCCTGGTGGCTGTTTTGCTTGTTAGTGAACTCTTATTTTTTCAATTATGTCTGCTTGTATTTGTTCCTTATTGGTGGAAAGGGGTTAGTTGAAACTAGAGGAAGTAACTCATTTTAGAGTTTACACCTCTTAAATGGTCTCAAACTAAGACAATATTCAGCCCTGGTGGTTTATGATCAGTGACTGAGTAGGTTAAAACTCAGGTGGTCAGGTTTCTGACACAGCCTCTTATTTAGGAAGCCATGATTTTCCCACCACCTGAGGCCTAATTTTCAAATTTCCTTATTTTAAAATATATTACAAAATAAAATAAATAATGCTGAAATGTTATTTCTAGCCTTTATTGTTTTGGGCAAAGCAGACCTAATAATCAGTGACAAGAGGTAGAATCAGAAAGATGGCTTTTGTTTATAAGTACATTTCTCTGAAGAGAAATTGGACTCAGAACATGAGCAAAGTAATTAATTCTAAATTAAAATAAATAACTGTTTTACCTAAGAAAGGGGGGCATAAAGCATAAACAACTTGTTTCTGCCAGCAAATTTTTCTTAAGGGATTCTTAGTACAGATTTTGCATAATTAAGAATGCTTTATGTAGTGTAATGAGAGCTCAGAAGGCAACTGATGATGATGTTCTTTGGTTGTTGTTTTGTCTCAGACACGTTATAATATTTTTACTATAAGTAATTATGCAGTAAGTAATTATTCACTATTGGTTTGCTTATGTTGTGAGCAAAAATTTTTAAAATATGTTTCCCTAAGTCCCCAAAGTCTGAACAAAGAGTTAAACTTACTATAACAAAAGCAGGAAGTTCCTAGCTTTTTTTTTTTTGTTTAAAATTACACACAAAGGATCTAATACAGAAATCCTACGAACAAATTTTCTACTTCCTTCATTTTTACATTTCCTTTTCTTGCTATTGCAAAAATAATAAAAAAAAAACATTAAAAAAGTAGTTGAAAATAAGAACTAAAAATATACATTGCTCAGTCCAAGTATATAGCATGGAATTTATTTATCATGATATGAGGTGTGTAAAGCTGAACTATCCAGCCTCCTATCCAAGGTCTACCTGTCTTTTGTAATCTTGGGGTTATGAGACAGTAGCACTTGTGAAGGGCATCTCATACCTCCTAAGGTATGTGCTCTAGGTGTATGAGTTAAAATAGAATATAATAGAAGAAGAAACAACAGAGTAGAGTAGAGTAGAGTAGAGTAGAGTAGAATAGAGTAGAATAGAATAGAGTAGACTAGACTAGAATTAGAATTAGAATAGAATAGAATAGAATAGAATAGAATAGAATAGAATAGAATAGAATAGAATAGAATAGAATAGAATAGAATAGAATAGAATAGAATAGAATAGTTCAGCTGGGAAGGACCTACACAACCATCTAGTCCAACTATGACCATTTTGAGGTTGACCAAATCAAGATTCTGGATAGTCTTTTTTCTTACCTTTAGGTACAGGGGGAAGATGATGAACAAACAAGATCAAACTCCTACTTAATGTATATCCCACACCTCTGGGAAAATGCTTACTGTTGGCTTGTTCTTTCCGAGAGTGGGAATAGCTGAAACATTTACAGCTCTATCTAATAAATCAAGTGAGAGGATTTTATTGGTTGGTTGGTTCTTTCTACAAAATATCACTCTCAAGTATTATATTTCTTAGCAATCTGTGAGACATTATGCACATAGCAACCTTAGGCATAGAAAAGTATCATTACTAGAAAAACAAGTAGAGGGTTGTGACAAATTCAGCAACAAATGATTACTGGAAAAATGGAAAGCATGCTGGATTAACACTTTACCCCACACTCTCTCTGCCCCAGGAAACTCATCTGTGTGACAGTCATGCATCAAAGAAATTTCAGAGCCTGGACTTTCCCAGCATTAAAGGATTGTTTTCCCATATGGAAATATTTCTCATATTTTCCGTTTCCAGATATACTTAGTGGGAGAGTTTTTTCATTGTGTCAAAACAGTTTCTATGAACATTAAGAAGGCAAGTTTTTAAAGTTCTAAGGTTTTGCAAAGTAATTTGCAGTCAGGGCAGGTATTACAGTAGCTCACAACAATGGAGCAAAGGATCTCATTTCAAAGTCATCTCTTATGGGCTCCCTTTTTGGGATTACAGTGCAAGAGTAACTACTGACATTACAAAGCCTGTCTTTTTGGGATAAAAGCAGATTTTTTGCATCAGGTAGTGATGAGCCTGCATCAGAATTTTCCTTATTCCTATTGCTCATTAGCTCATACAGTGCTACTCTCAGCAGGAAAAGATCAGCACCTTTACTATTTCAGACAGGTACTACTAAAATTAGAAAGTACTGCTTCCTCATGATAGTCACTGGTTCCCATCTCTTCTCCTATGTATACATATGCAAAAAGCTGGTTTTGAAGTATAAAATTTACAGTCCATGTTTAGGTTTTGATGCTGGGTAATCTTATACATATATAGCAATGAATAAACATGATTCAAGTTCTGATTCTTCACAGACTAGCACAAGTAGGAAAAATATTTTATATTATTTCTGAAACATTTTCTGGTCACTCATGCTCAAGAAAATTGAACTCAAGTCTGAAGAGATTCAGAAAACAATATTATATGTATAAGGGAATGGAGATTTTTCTTGCCAAAGACAGTGGGAGAGTTTGACTTATTCAGCCCAGCAAAAGGAAAAATAATGTGGAAACAGACATGAAATGCATGTATTTATGTAGAAACACTAGAGTGGAAGAAGAATTATTTAAGTTTTCATAATAATATATAAGAAAAAGGTAATAAACCAGCACCAAATTTGTCTAAACTGGAAATTAGAAAAGCACTCCCAGTTAGAAATATACTTGGAAAAGAGGAGGGAAGTGAATGAGGATGCTCCAAAGGAAGATATGGGTTGAATCAAGGCTAACAACTGCAAATCATTTTTTGCTGTAAATATTATATGATCCCCTTCATTCCTGTCCCCCCTAGAGATGTGTCTGCCCTACACAGACCATGGTGGGGGGGGATCCTGTAATACATTCAGCATGAACTTGGGTATATAGATGAAGAGGCTAACTCTTGCCAGGATGTGATCCTGGGTTTATTGTTCTCAGACGCCCAGGGCAAGAAAGAGATAGAAATGTCTTTTGTGCTCTCTTTTAAACCAGGGGGAAGGAGATAAGGGGGGAGGCAACATTTTTTTGTTTGCCTCAATGTGTCGTGTTAATTTTGAAATATCTTTGACATGGAAAAAACCAAACTGATTCAGAGACAGAATGTAGATAACATTGAACCAAGGAATAAATTATTGGTTGGTGACTTTAAAAGATGTAAGGTTATGTTAATTTCTGGCCTTAATAAATACATATTCAAAGAGTAAGAGCAGTTCACATTAACAAGAAGACCCATGTGTGTATGTGTCAGGCAGACAACCTAAAAGCATTGTTTTGTTAAATCTTTGTATGTCGATTCCTACCAATGCTCTGACCATCTTGGAGACATGCAGTCTTTGAGGAAGATGGAGAGATATCTCATCTATCAGCTGGGGATCCATGGATCAAAGAACAGTGTCAACAGAAGTGTGCATTCATTCTCCTAAAATAATAGTGGGTAATCATATTTTATTTGAGGTGTTTTAAATGGGAAACTTGGCAAATAGCACAGAAGAAATTATAGAGTGAGTAGGACTATGATGTTCTCTCTGTTCCATGAGAACTAAACTGGCACAAACACTGAAATATTTTCCTGGCATAAGAGCAAGGCAGTAGAAACAGTCTCCCTCATCCCTGTTCTGCACCTTTCCACCTCTGCTCTTTTCTCTTGCTAATCAGTTCATTGAGCAAATTTTTGCTTTAGACTAATGACATAGTCATTACAGAGCCATTCAGTACTTTCCTCCAAATTAAGCAAGCACCTAAAGTCTAATGTTCACATGCTTGTTTTTATTTTCAGTGCCAAGTTAGTTAAGTGCATTATACAATCTAAGGCAAGGTGACTCAATCAGGATTTCCCAGATGGGTCTTTGTTTTTATAGCAGAATCACTTTAAACCCAAAACACATATTCCATTTTTTCCCCCTATCAGTTGCTTGTAGAAAAGAACACTTTAGGAATCCTAGAGTTTTATGTAATATGTGGTAGAAGTGTGTCCAAGAATGACAGTAGTTTAGGCCTATGATCTGGTAGATGCCAAAGAACAGAGGACAGAAGGAAGAAATAAGAATATTTGGAAGGGGTTCAAGAAGTTAAGTCTGTCTCTCTGCAGAAGGTGTGAGAGAGAATATGTTCACTGAAACATGAGGAGACAACCCAATAATTTCAAATTCTTGCTGACATCCTACAAACTTCACTTTTAAATGTGCCACTGTAAATGGCATATTCAACAAGGTTATTTTATTATTTATTATTTATATAATATTATCATTATTATCTATGTGTTAAAAGACTAAGAAGCAAATATTTGTTTTACTCAGTTATCTATATTTCTAAAATTGATTTATCATTTATGTGAAGATATTGGATTAATATCCAAGTATTATTAATTTTATAAATTAGAGGTTAAATTTTCTCTTTGCATAGGATAGCATTTCTGTTCCATGAATAATCCTAAATACAGAGCAATGGATTATTGGAGGATGAAGGCTGCAATTGGCACAAATAACCGAGATAGTTTCTAGATCAAAGATTCAAGACATTTCCCAGCACAGAGCAAACAATTCCTGTCATTCTAGTCCTGTCTATTAAGTAAAAGTTGCTCTTGTATTACAGGGACAAATGCAGAAGACAAAAACCATCCTGGAAATATAAGAAAAGTTCCCATCTGTGTTGTCCCATGGACACAGTGAAATTTATCAGGACAAAACCGACTATCTCAGAAACTTGTTTTGAGGAAGAGGGGAATGACACAGGGTTTTAAAATTAGAGTTTAATTTATTTGAGAAGCGATATTTTGTCAAGTGAAAACAAATCTGATGGGCAGTGATGATCTCTGCTCATACCAAAGCAGCCCTAAAATTTTTAGATAGAACTGGGTCAAAAGCATATAAAAAATCATGACTGTAATTCCTGTAAATCCTAATGGTTGGCTTTGCAGAGAATAAAGCTTTGCCCTAGCAATCCTAAGTGCAGTCAACAGCATAAATAAAGTGTTCATTCTCAAATTGTCTAAACAAGAAATTATGGGGCAAAGAAGGAGAAAATAAAGTTGAGTTTGTAATGAGAAAAACCTACATCAGCCCCAAATGGAGATGTTTAATTTCAACATGATGAAAGCTGTTTTCATGCTAACTGAACTATAATTGTGACACACAGAAGCATTATAGGGAGCACTAAAAATATAAAAAGTAGAGATAGCTGTAAAAGCTTAGCCTATACATACCTATTGAATTGAGATTCACAAATTGTTTTGGAATATTGGTGAAAGACAGGGCTTTGGTTTGCTATAGCATGGTACAGATGAGCAGCTGGAAAAGAGGGAACAGCTTTTGTTTCTAATATCTCTTGTGGGTTTTTTCACCAAATTATCTTTTTTACACTCAAGTGTGCAAGGTTTGTTTTGGCCACAAAGTGCAGTGTAAGTGGTTAGGAACTGAAAATTCTCACTAGACCATGCTGAGCAGTCATTAGAAAAACCCACATTTTCTTGCAGGAGTGAAGCTGGTACAGCATAACCTTTATTTAACCCCCTAGTCACACACACCCTCTTTACCCCACAAAGATACATGGGATTCAATTACATTTTTGCCTCCAGTTATGTCAAGTATAAAAAGGAAAATAAGATCTTAACAAGACTGGTTTTAAAATAGCTGCAGGTCATAACTTTAAAATGTTGGAAATTACTGTGCAATGTTCCAGACATCTTAAGTGAATGGTCCCAATGACTCAATACTAGGAACATTTCCAAAATAAACCTTCATTGTATTCTAGGTGAGATGATTTGCAATTAAACTCCAAAGGATTCTATTCAAATTTTAAAGGAATCTCCTATTTTCTTTTGGAATATGGTTGACATATTTTTTTTTAATTGTTTCCAATGCTTCTGTAATTGAATTGTGCATTTTTAGAGTCTCAATCCATTATTCTAACATCTTAATTTTTAAAAATCCTTTGTATTTTCTTGTTTAGAAAATTTTGCAAAAGAATAGTCTTGAAAGTCTACTGTGCCTTACTTCACTGTAAATCCTTAACAGCTTTGGTGGGATTTTTTGTTTGGTTTGGGGGGTTTTGTTGTTTTTGGGGGATTGTGGTTCCTGTTTCATTGGTTGGTTAGATTTTGTTTGTTGTTTGTTGTTTGTGTTTTCTCTGTTGTTTTGTTTGGGTTTTTTAATATGGTTTGGTTTTCTTTCCCCATTTGCTTAGAAATGGACTGTTAGATCCTTAAAATACAAGCTAAATACAAGGCTGAGAATCATAAAATGAGGCCATAAAATTTTGCCATAATCTATACCAAACACCATGTGTTGTAAACTCTCTATTGTCAGAAAGAATGTTTCTTCTACATTGAATCTTAATTTCCGTTTTTTCCCTGATTTTAAGTCAAACATCCCATGGAGAAAATAATTCAATATTTTTAGACAAGCTCCCATATCTTAAAAATACCCATTATGATGCGGTTCAATACTTCAAACGTTTATTGTATTTACACCTGTTTATATGCTATTACTTGTCACAATTGTAAAACCTTGGGTACTTACGCTGTCCACCTACAGGAGCTCATAATACATGAGCAAGGGAAAAAAAAGGACATGGAGATTTCTCAAAGGCAGCTTTTAGCCCTGGAGTAGAAGATAGGGTTACCCTTAAACTCTTGAAAATGGGAAGTGTAAGGATTGCTGTACTCTCTAGACCTGGCTTTGCTTTTATCTGTGACACGTAGCAGTAGCACTCTATGATGAGGAAAGATGCTGTGAGCCACACACATCTCCCAGTACCACGTACTTGAGGGACCTTGTACAACTACTGACTCAGTCTGACACAGTCCCTGGAAAATTGCTGTGGAGAGACAGTAGCACCTGAATAGCAACAGCAAAACTCTTTTCTCAGTCTGATAAGTCTCACCTTACATGTTTAGGACTACACAGTATTAATGTCTTTTTCTGGTTTTAGTATCAGACCAATGACTTAATGACATAAATATATCAGTTTTAATTATTGCTACCTTCAACATTACTGAAAAACACAGAGTTCTGTAAAATAATCTTGCTAATTTGATAAGATGCTGTATAGACCCTAGCTCAGAATGTCTGAAATGCAGCATTGTTGCTTAACTGCAGCTCATTCTTCAGCAGTTATATGGACTCTACTTTGGATTATGCAGACAGGTTTGAAAATTCCAAAGCAAAATGTGGAACAAGTCAATGTCACGGTTCAGTCCATTTCTATTCCTAGAATAGCACTGAAATGAGGGCTGGGTCACTAGACCCTAACCTAAACCATACACCTAAATAGGAAAAGAGGGGAACTGGTTTCCAAGCAGATCCCATCAAACACAACAGCCAGTCATTCATAAGGAGAAACTAGTTATTAGACTTACAGTCATTATCTTCATGTCTAAACTGACAATAATTTTATCCTGATATAACAGAATACAACTAGAGATGCAGTCATTAACTCTGAGTTCTGCAAAGAAGATGAAAACAAACAGGATAAAAACTCATTATTTCTGTTCTCTTCCTTATCATATACACAGCAAAATCATAAAAAAGCTAAAGCCAAATCCAGCCTTATGATCCAATTCCCATTCATTAGATTTACTGTCAAGCATGGCTGTCAAGACTGGCTTGTACATTGTGCATGAACTTTTTTCTGAAGTCCACTGAAAAATTCACATTTCATTATGGTAGACTTGCTATGTTTTCTAATTATTATAAAATTCCACTTGTTCTGCACTGCTGATGCCTTGCCTAAAAAAATTGCCTTTGTGCAAATTAACATTTACTTTGCTATCACTGAATAATGCTACCCTTCGTGCACTTAGCAGTGGCTCAAAGCATAAACTAGGCTCCTGATCTAGAAATGTGCATTTTATTTTAAATACACAAGATTAATTAAACCTTAGACAACATCCAGGTCCCTGTTTGTTTAAAATTCTTTCTTTCAGCTTCCACTTGCCTTTCCCAGAAAGGAAATATGTTTCTCACTGTTAGTTTTGCTCAGTATATCCTTGGATTCTTTGCTTGATTTTTCTGCTTGTTTCCACGCTAGACTGACAATTTTTGCTGTCATTTTTATAGAGAATATTAGAATACTGTGCAGAAGCTCCTCCATGAGGCTCGTGAGTAGGAAACATTATCAGAGAATGAGTGCTTGAAAGCTTGAAAATTAGCTTCATAGTATTAATGTCTAAGTTATGCAAAGTCATTAAGAAATAATGCTTTATATATTATGAATAATCATTGTGCAATATACATCAAAGAACTCCTCTGAATGTTTGTCTGATAAAGACAACAGTTTAAGGATTAGCCCCATATCACTGGTGTTCAAAGGAGTGTGATCACTACGATCTCTCAGAAGGTGATATATCCTACTAAAATAGTCTATATACTAAAACAAGTATTTATGTATCTGCTTAAAAAATTACACCCAAAACACATAACTGAATGAATTTCAAGAAATTCTTTATTACTACCATAATTGGAGTGGAAAATGGAAGTGGACAAAAAACCATCCTTAACCTGTGAGAGGTAATAAATACAATGGTGCAGTCTGTCAAACTGCCTATGAAATCCCATGATTAGATGAGCATGCAGAAAGCTCAGGGGGTAAGGAAGAAATTGGTTGTTAACGAAAAGTGTTATCACTTTGTTATTGCTTCTGGAAAGAATAGAAGTCATTTGTCTTTGCAAACACAATCTCTATAAATAATGAAGGATGATCTGTAACAGGGATAATAAAACGACAGTTGCATTTTTACAGCAGGAAGACGTACCAGGATTGGCCTTGTGGAAATATAGCTATGTAGAACAGCAATAAATATTGTTCCACAAGTTTTTGTGATATATTATTTTTAGTTTTAATTGTTACAAACAGCTACAACACAGAACAGAAGGAGAACCTTGACATTCAGAGTGGTTCAGAGAACTCTCTGCTTTCCAAGCATGAGATTGCAGGATTTTTATAACCTTCTTCAAAAGCACTTCAGTTCTTTCTCCTTTCATTTTCCTGGGAATCTGATTTTTTGTTTCCCTCTATACAAGTACTACCCTGTAGCCTTTGTCAGGCACTATTGCATTTCTTACTGTGGCATAACGTGAAGGCACTCACTCCCTGACATAAAGTTTTGCAATGAAAGAATTTGCTCTCTCCACACAGGGATGAAACAGTTAAAAAACCTTTCTAAGTAGACTCTGAGACATGATGTAGGCCTTCTGTGTAGTTTATATAGTATAAATATAATTTTTTCACTCTCTATCTTCCAATCCACCTTCTTATCGGGCTTATCAGGCAAACACAGACTATAGACTGGAAGTAGGCATTTATGTTACACCCAAAGCTCTATAAGGTGAACAAGAAAGCCATTTATCAGCTATGATAATCTGATGGGAGGAAGCAGTAGCAAGCAGCTGAAAATGTCTGAATATATCCCTTATAACTACACTCTTGTAGTTTAAAACTGTGGCTCCTTGTCCAACCACAACAGGTCCTGATAAGATGCTTGTCCCCATCATTTTAATAAGCCCCATTAACTACTGGAAGCTGGCATAAAATCTCCCCAGAGCTTTCTCTTCTCCAGGCTGAAAACCCCCATTGTTCAGCTTGTTGTCATAGGAGAGGTGCTCCTGCCCTCTGATCACTCCAGCAGATCCATGTTTTTCTTGCACTGTAGATGCCAGAGCTGGAGGCAGGACTTCTGATGGGGTATCACCAGAGAGAAGCAGGGAGATAAGTACAGACCTCCATAAAACTGAAAATTAAATATGCTATAATCAATGGAAAATTCTACCCATAATCCATGTGGGGTAATTTAAACCAGACTGTTATGCACATGTATTTCAGGAAATAATCAGAAAAACTACCAACTTTAAATATTTTATGTTAGCATGTAAATATAATGCACAAGTAAAACATATCTCGTCTAACAGCTGTAGCAAACAATTCCTAAGGAATCAGTGAATTATTTTTTTTCTGTATCTATTTCCTGTCTCCCAAATCAGACCTCTCTACTCCACCCTAAGTCAGTTGCTGATGCTATAACCTAACTCTAATAAATTCACTTCTCTTGGCCCAAAGAACTTCCATTCTACCCTACATATTCACATTTTGCAAGTAGGCATTGTGAGTAACATATATTCAGGCCTCATCATCCCTGGGATAGTTGTGTTCAGAAGAGTGAAACAGAAACAGCAGTAGGGAAACACAGTTTTTCTGATCCATCAGTTATATTTGAACCTTTCTGTGGTTCAAATATATGATCATGATCCTGAGCTCGTGATTCAGGTTTTGCTGTACAAATGCCTTGAACCAAAACTGCAAGGATCCCCATTAAGATATTGAAATTTTTCTGCCACATGATTTTTTTTTCTCCTGTTTTGCATCAACAGACTTGCTTTGTTAGTGTCTGCAATTAGAATGAAGGACAGCCTGCTTATATCAGAGAAACACACTCTTATTTTAATTTGAGATATAAGGCTCTCAAAGACTGGGAGAGAAGGGTACCTCTTAACAGAACAGACAACTTCAGCCTGTCTCTCCACCCATCTAGCTTTTACTACTAGGAAAATAACTTCAAATACTTCTCTGTGTTGAATTCAGACCTTTAACATTAAGAGAATTGCACGCTGTTTGCCTGTGGATGTTTCATCAAGGCTGTATCAATTGCTGGGTTACAGTGACATATCATTATATTGATTGACTGGCGGGTGGATCGTGCTGCACTCAAGGGGCTACTGCAGTTTAGTAGCTGAAATTTCCACCTTTGTGAAGAAAAAAAAACAGGTTTTTGAGAGCTATGAAGAAATAATTTTTTGCAAAAATGGGGTCATGCGAAAACAGACTCTGGAGCAGGCTTTTTTATTTTCAAAGGTGAGTTCTATCAAGTCAGTGCTGCCATAAGGAATAGTGATGCATAAGAAGTAGCTGGAGTCTGCTGAAAGACCAAACTAAATCTCAGTTCTTACTTACCTACTGCTAAATGTGAGAAGGCAATATGGAGAAAGGCTGGGAAAGACACTGTATGTTCATAAGGACATTTAGTAATTTGCCTCTGGAGACACATCTTATCTGACAAGTAGTATGTATATTATTCATTAAAACTCTGACCTGCTTTGTATAATGACTTTTCTAGGCCATCTCTTATTTCTGATGCTAACCAGCTTGTATTTCTAATAATGTTATAAACTACATCACAAATTTTCACTAATTTTGAATCATGACACAAGTTTGTGTGGTAAAAGTCCTTTTTCAATGCACATTAAGTGAAAAAAAGGCATAGGAGTGGAACAAATTTTAAGGTTGTAAAATCAAGTGCTCAGACATTAAGAAATGACAAAATTAAAGCTGCCTGAGCAGAATTGCCTATAGTCCATTGTATTTCTGCATAATTAAGCAATATGCAATTGCTTCATCATTTAACACATGTGATGCAACTTTCACTTTGTTAACAGAGATTCATTATTTTTGTTTATCAACATTTTTAAATGAGGGACTTTGTACATCTTTGTACATATCATTTAAATCGTAAGTCAGGGACAACATGATTATTTTCTTTAGGGTTTCCCTCAGGTAATTTCTTTAGAACATTTTTATACTTCCTACATCTTGAAAAAAATGAATCTTCAGAACACTTATGGAGGGTGAGATAAGGTGTGTTTCTCTTAATAGACACTTTTAGGCCTAGCCAGAACTATCCCTGAAATTTATTTGTCCTATGCAAATATGGCTTTTTTCCTGTGTAGGAAAAAAAAAAAAAAAAATCCCATGATTCTATAATTAATGTCAGGAGAATTAATTAGATGTACATAGGCTATATAGTCAGAATGCTTGCATATCCTAAGTTTTATGTTTGTGATTTAATGACACTAGCACTTTAAGTAATTTCTTCCTTTTTTTTTTTTTTTTTTTTTTTTTTTTTTAAATTAAAAATCCCAGAATTAATATCTTGTAGGGTTATGTTTACTCGTATATGAGTCATTTTCAGGAATGGGATCTTTAGATCTATAGAACAACCCTCTATTCATTTGAAAGTTAAATGATTAAAAAATGGAAAAGGATTCAATTGCTGACAGCATTTTTCTTTGGAACTATTTTTAAATTATGAGGACCTGTCACTAAAGAGAGTAGAGATACTTGCTTTATCAGAATTTTAACAATTTCTAAATAAAAATTTTGACATTCTAGATTCACAGTTTTCTCTACAGAGGGTTACAGAGGCATAGTTTATATAGAGCATAAACAATTCTGTTCAGATCTGCTTGATGATTTTGCTTTTTCTCCCACTCCTAATGGTTCTCTGTGTGTCTGTACGTGTGTATAAATAAATTTGTGATTTTCCATAAAAAATATCTTACGAAATAAATAGTTTTGAAAATGGAAGAAGCCAAAGGCCTGGGATCCTGCGTTCTCTGACAATGAAGGAAGAGCTCTGCCAGGATGAGCTGAGACAAAAGGACTGAAAGGATCTTGAGTGAGTGGGAAAAATTAATAAGTAGAATGACTTGAGCTATTTTTTACTTTTGTTTTCTTTCCCCCCCACCTCGTGTTCCTAAACTTTTCGTTTTGCTCTTCTTCTGATCCTGTCACTGTTTATTCTCTTACACCTACAATATGACTTCTGTTTTTGACAACTTCTGTATATTTCTTCAATGAAGGTTAAAGGATTTTACCTAGATTATGAGAAAACCACCAACCATACCAACAAAAGAGTCAAAAGGAGATGCTCAGCTTCTGAAACAGATATGCACACCAGGCCACTGTTGGAATCAGTGAGCTAGGTGGTCTTTAGTTTCACTTGATACAGCACCTTTATGTTCTAATGAAATTTCAGCTTGCCTGTTTTAAGCACAGCAAAACAGATCCTTGCCCTCAGGATCTCAGAACTCATTTTAAACCCTTGACCCTGATAATGCATTAAAATAGTGCACCTTTGTAATAGAGTCAAGTAATCCCTTCATTACAGCTTTCCTGTGTCTGGTAGAGTCTACCATCACTGACATCAGCTTGCCATTATAAATTAATATCTTTCCACTCCTAAAAACTTTTATTATTATTTCAAAGCTACCAGAATAGCAGATGGCAAGTCTCAAGATTTCTCAACCATGTCAACACTGAAATCTCACTCCCTGTCTGAACTCAACAGCATATTTCATTACAGAAAGCTAAGGAGCAAGCATCAATAGGAAATGTCTATGTGGAATGCTTATAAAAGTGTGCAAATCCCACGGGTGCTCTGCAAGGTGGAGAGCAATCAAGCTAGAAGGTTCTAAGATGTCAGGAGTCCTCTCAGGGGCTGGATCTTGAAAAGAATTGTGCATATATTTAACTTGATGCACTCTGAGTAGTTCCAGCTGCTCAAAACAAAACATGCACAAGCCCTCAGCAGCATACAGAGCTCAGGCCTCAACCTGCAAGCAGTGCAAAAAGCTAAAGGATGTTGTAGGGCTTATTCCTCTGATTAGAAAAAACTCTTTAAACTCCAGATTCAAACAGTGTTATTGGAGATGACAGTTTTTCTGCCATGTCTCCACTGGGACAACAACCACTCATGGAATGGGCAGTTTGTGCAGAAAAGATACTAAATCACACATTAATGGAAAGACCAAATTTCCTAGCTGTAGGAGGTATTGGGATGTGCAAACAATCTAATCTGCTGACATTAAGTGCTTCAAAGCTGCAGGAGTGTGAGGAAGAGGCTTCCTAGTGAGCAAAAGAACAGTTTTCCAGGCAAAAAAAAGGGAAAAGGATGGTTTTATAATAATAATAATTATTACTACTAATAATAAATAATAATAAAACTATTTTATAAAATATAAATTCTACATTTTAATAACACTATATATAATTATAATTAGAATTATTTATAATTAATAATAATAATAATAATAATAATAATAATAATAATAATAATAATAATAATAATAATAAATGATTTAATAAATTATTACTTTATTAAATAGGCAAACTCTGCAAATCAGCAATTATAGGCCCAGGCTCAAAACCGGTTTCAAAGCAGTGTGTGACCACATGATAATCTCAATTAACCTTATATAAATTTATGAAACAAATAGGTAGACCTACTAGAGACAAATACTGAAGGAAACCCAGCCTGTGTGCTGAGAAATCCAGAAATATCCCTCTGGGTTAAAAGCCTGTTAATGTTCATTTTTAGTGACAAATGAGTGTTCCAGGCAGGCCTAAAATTTAGGTTAGGCATGTTGCTGATTAAGAGATGTAGCTGCACAAATGCAGGCTGGGTAGAAAACAGACTGAAAGCAGCCCTGAGGAGAAGGATTTGGGCTCTTGGTGAAGGAGAAGCTCAACATGACAATCACTGTGCACTCATAGCCCAGAAAGCCAACTGTATCCTGGACTGCATCAAACGCAGCGTGGACAGCAGGGAAAGGGAGGGGATTCTGCCTCCCAAGTCTGCTCTTGCTGTGTCCAGCTCTGGGTCCCCAACACAAGGACATGGAGAAAGTCCAGAGGAGGCCACAAAGATCAGAGGGCTGGATCTCTCTCTCTCTCTCTCTGTCTCCTAAGCAGACAGGCTAAGAGAATTGGGTTTATTCAACCCAAGAGAAGAGAAGGCTTCAGGGAGAACCTTAGAACACTTCCTAGTACCTAAAGGGGGCCTACAAGAGAGCTGAAGAGAGACCTTTTCTGAGGGCATGGAGTGACAGAATAAGTGGGAATATCTTTAAACTGAAAAGTTTAGATTAGATATTAAGAAGATATTTCTTTCCTGTGAGAGTGGTGAGGCACTGAAACAGGTTGCCCAGAGAAGTTGTAGGTGCCTGTAGTGGTTTAGAAGTGCTCAAGGGGTGGTTGGATGGGGCTCTGAGAAATTTGATCTAGCAAAAAGTGTCCCTGTCCGTAGCAGGGAGCTGGAACTAGATGATCTTTAAGATCCTTTTCAACTCAAATCATTCTATGATTCTATGGTTCTATAAATTTATTTCTGAAGGTACAGAAGAGGGCACTGTTTACTGCCATGGAAGAAGCTGGATAGGTATCAAATTGGTGTAATGAAACCATTCAAACCAAAAAGCACTCTTAGGTCCCAGTGGGAGAAAATAAAAAAAGACAGACAAATTATATCTCATATTCCATTTCACATTGCTACACTTTGTATTAGTAATTTACTCAAACAACTCTAGTTACAATGGAAGTATTTTACTCCACATCTTAAATTTTGACCTTTTCATATTATCACTAAGAAAATAATATCTAATCTTTTACAGTGACTACAGGAATACGACCACATATATTGGTTGACATCTGAGTTTTTCTACACCAAATATCTCAGCTCAGGAAAAATAAACTGAAGGGAGAATGAAGAATTCCAACTATATGGAAGAGTCAGATGACTTAGTGATATTGTTAAAGAAGCAGCAGTGTAAAAAAAATTTCCTTCAACATGAATATTTGATTAACAAAGTGATATTGTAGCTCAATTGTGATAAGTGATTTATCATGTTGATAAAGCACTATCCAGGATTTAATTTTACCCACAGCAGAATTGTGAATGTGCAAGGAAGATGTGAAAGAGTGCAAATTTAGAATGTCTCCAAACATGAGATTTCAAAGAGTCAATACCAAAAAATGTATTGCTACCACATAGTACATTTTTCACACAGTCTTAAATAGAAACTAAAATAAAAGAATTTCCATCATTTAAGGTATTTTTATGGTCTGAGTCCAAATTAATTTTCAGTATTTTTGAACAAAAACAGTCAAAATGCTTTCCATTACAAATGTTCGTAGCCCAGACTAGGATCACTGAAATCTAGCTTTGAAAGATTTCTGTGAAACTTGACATCACACAAGAAAGTACTGAAGACATTTCCTCATATATTAAGACACAAAATATGACTGCTGTTTGAGTTTCAGTCTCTGTTGAGTATGATTCTCGTATAAATACCAAGGTACCACACACAAGAAATTAGTCTTGTAGAATTCTCATTTGTAATTCCTCTTTGAACTTAAAAAGTAAAAAAAACCCTTTCTTTCCAATAATGATTTTATAAACTTATTTTGCAATTGTTTTTACAGGTCAATAGAAATTTTAATTATTACATGATAATCATATTTGGTCTGAAAACACGCTTTTCTAGTATCAGAAAATAAATCAGTCAGATTGATGCGGGGATATGACAAGTGTGAGCTAATCAAGTCCTTTGAAATTTGAAGGATAAAAAAAAGGGTGAGCTCACAAAGAATTGCCAAGGATTCTCTCTAAGCTAGAACTACTTTGGTACTGAACACACCAGGGCCACCAATCCCTCAAAGAAATGTGAGGCCATGTACTTACGGAAAAAATTATGACATATAAAGGTTGGTGCAATTGGAAATGAAAAAGCTGGTAAAGGCACTTACAACATGAATTTTAAGTCCTACAGCACAATATGTTTCTTTGTGAGATTAATTATTTCTTTTTATTTCTTTATTTTTCCATTGTTATTGCTACTGAATGGCTATTGTAATTATGGGGAAATTATGTTTCAACTTCTTAATAAGAAGAGGATTTTGTATGGTTAGTTCTTAGATTATTATTACTGTACACAAATGTTAATATTTTCTGTTTGGTGGAAATCTGGAGTCCTGGGATGAAAAACATAACTTGGAGGCCTTTCTACTATTTATAAGAGTGCTTGAAGAACACTACTTTGGTGATTGATCAGTAGAACATTGAAAGGTATCTCAGTTGCAGAGACATGATGGGTGGGATATTAGCAGGCAGAAAATGGCAGCTGAAATAATAGATTTATACTGTTCAATACTCACTCTGACTATAAAATAATGACCATATTATGAATAAAATATTATTATATAAAATAATTTATTCTGAAACTCTGGATGTCATATATTATTTTCTCCAAGTCATCCTTCTGTAGCTCACTTACTGGTGCTTAATAAAGAATTAGATGCCATTGACTAAAGCACAGGTTTCCACATACATCTAGTCTTGAATGGAGAAATGAGAAATGGGACCCTGTGATGTTTCTTGACGTTTTTAATTTTACCATCGATCTAGTCCATCTAGCTGTTAAAAATGGGGTTTTTTTTCCAACTTTTTTAATTTGTCTGGCTCCAGTTTCATCACTTCTATTTCTTTTCTCCCCTAGACTGAAGAACCTTCTCCTGATGAGAAAACAGCTAGAGAGGAGAATCTAACAGAGCTGAACACTGTAAAGCACTTTCCCTATTACATTCAGAGCATAGAAAAAACATATTTTGGTGAGGCAATTGTGTGAGCTTGCACAGGCAGGCTGCAGGAACAGCCACAAAAATCACAAATGAAGGGTAATTTTATTTTTGTTACCTTGTCATCAAGTCATCCCCAAAGCAGCACCTGGACAGAAGCACACAAGAGGGAATGCAGACACTGTGGATCTCAGTCCATGCTGGAGGACCACTGAACCTGCTGGTTTTGCCTGTATATCAGGGATTTACTTAAGCACACATTACTACTGTGCTTTGATTTTTCCCACAGCAGGGCAGGAATCTTAAGCATATTGTGCAGGGTGTCTCTAAGCGTATCACATGCCTATATTATTTAATCATATATGTTCTACTTTTCCAACACGCAAGGCTAAAGAACATTTAAAATTATATATGGGGTTTTCTATACCTCAGCTTCATGTCACTTGACTGTGTTTGCAGTGTTGTCAATCTTCTATTATCTTCCCACAGCAATTAAACTTTTACATCAGCAGGGTAATTTCTGAATGGAGAAACTGCTCAAAACCAGCACCTTTTTTACTGTATTCATATCTGTCTTCACTTTGGTACTTAACAACAGTAATCAAAAGATGAGGGGTATCTCAAAGAAGTATTTATGCTTAAACTTTTTAGTTTATTTAAGTATTTATTTATTTCATGGAAGTGTTCTCCAATTATTTAATAAATTCCATAACTGTAGTATTCACTTTTCCTTTGAAAACTCTGGACCCCTACATTTAATAAAAAAAATTCTAATAACTTCATAATGTCTCATACAGAATGAAATCAGGTTGGACTCCCACCTCCACTTGATGTAGTCATTTGTACCTTACTTGTGTTTCCCTAATAACGTATTCAAGGTTCATGCTTTTTCTTTACCTATTTTTAAGCTATTCTTCTTTTCTAAGTGACTGACACTGAGACAAAACACCAATTTTTTAAGTTGTGGAATGAATATCTTTTTTCTAGGTATATATATTTGTTTTAAACTGCAGAAAAAATTCTAATATTAAAAAGGACCTGAACTAGCAAGTGATCAGGAGGACTATATAACCTTTCCACACTGTTCATTTGCCAAGATAGTAATGTCAGCGTCATCTTGAAAATTCATCTTGGTTTCATGATTTTTCTAGACCATTGATGAAAATGTTGAGTAGCATCAGATCTGATACTACATACAGTAATCATATATTTCCATTGCATGAAAATACTGTGTGAATTTTTGTGACATATCAACCTGCTCTATTAACTCCTAATTAATTATATTTATTATTCTGAATGGTAGTGCTAATTTCATACACTCAGTGTTGTGTAGAACTCAGGGGATTAAGAAAAAATGTCTATAAATAACAGCATATACATAGTTGGTTTTTTTTTCCAGATAATAAATGACACAAAGCTTATTTTGATCACAGAAATGCTCCCCACTTTCATTTTGAATTTGGCACTCATTATTTATCTAGATCCTTTGCACAAGAGTGGTCTTCAACAGGTTCCCATGCAGCACTGGTAAATGGCAATGTTCCTCCCACTTTGCATTTCCCCCTGCTGAAATTTATGACATTTCTCTTAGCCCAGATTTTTTTTTCTCTGGATGAGGTCTCTAGCACTCAGCATGCCAACTGCTCCCACTAAGTTTGTTTAAATCTGTCAGACTCCCACTTCTCTGGAGCTGAATTTATTCAGTAGTTTTTTTATCCTTTACAAGAAATACTGTTATAAAGTCAAGGTTTGGGAATTAATTTTGTTTATCCTATTTAGTAAGCTTAACTATAATCCTGAGATAAAGCCTTAAGGAAAAACAAGAAGTTCTAGGAGGACCACAATAGCTGAAGAGAGAGCTTTTTGTAAAAAAAAAAAAAAGTATTTAAAATATAACTTTTTAGGTAATGATGAAAAGTATTTGAATTTAACTTTTTAGGTAAAAATGCTTGAATATATTTTGAGAAGATATTATTAGAAGGTTAGAAGTGAATAATATAGTTTTTTATTAGATAATACAAAGATTATACCTATTATATATTTATATGTTACATATATTACACCATATACATAACATATAATTTTATAATTTATAATACAAATTATACGTTTTTTGTGTGTGTGTTCCCAGGTCTGAAAGAGTTTAAATAAGATGTTATTAAGAAGTTCTTTAAGGGTGGTGAAGCATAGGAACAGGTTTCCCATAAAAGTTGTGGATGCTCCATCTCTGGAAGTGCTAAAGGCCAAGCTGGATAGGACTGAGGAATTTCTTCTAGTGAAAGGTGTCCAGGGAGCTTGGAACTATGTGATCTTTAGGGTCCTTTCCAAACCAAACCAAACCAAACCAAACCAAACCAAACCATTCTTTGGTTCTTTGATTCTATGTTATGAAAACTTATATGGAAATGACTGATTCAGGTATTGAAATTTTCCAGTCAAAACAGGACTGAAATTTCTTTATTTCATACTTTCTTGATGAAAACCTTAGTCTTCATTTACTGCTGAAGGTACAAGTGAATTTCTTTTATTATCCCTTTATATCATATTACTCAACCTTGCTGACTGTCCAAGATAATTTTTTTTTAAAAAACATAGTGTTTTGAAATGAATTGTTTTATTCTATTCTTTCATCTACAGTGACTGTGGTTTACCACACCCCCCAAAATTCACCCCAGCAATGGAATTTCCTACCTTTAAATATTTAACTTGAAAAAGTTGATAGGTTGGAGCAATCCTATTAAACTCAGTCTGAACTAAGCTATCCCATTCTATCAGCCAACAGCATATTTGAAGGAACACTAGTACAATGAAATAAAATAATTTTAGTCCCTTTCCATTTTTAGAGTTCCCATCCAGCAAAGCATAATAGCACGCACTGAACGTTAAGCACATGTTTCAATCCTTCCACAGCCATATAAGCATTTAAGAATGTGCTTGGTTTAAGTGCTACTTAAATCAGACTGGCAGCAATTTGACTTAAGCATATGCTTAACTGCTCTGCTGGATTGGGAAGGGATGGGACAACTAATGTGTTTAAGACTGGAAATGGGCTGCATGTGAAGGCAACGTGATATTATCACAGAAAGTTTTGGATCTGGCTAGGCCCCAACATGTGCTGCTATTTCTTCACTGGCACTGTCAGAAACACTCCAGCCCACCACTCCAGCATCTAGGAAAATGCATTGCTATAAAACAGATGGTCCTTGAGGGAACAGGTTATATGCCTTCCATATTACTTCAAAAGCAAAGTAATGGTGAACACAGGTCTTAACTCAGTCTCAAAATCTGGGTCCTGAAAGAAGATCTCCATAGAGAAGTATTCCATGTGAATGTAGCAGAAACAGCTAGAATGGTGCTGTACAACTGGAAAAAAACTTGGCATGTTCATCACACACAGAGTTCTGTTTTGGTTACTAAATCAGCTTTTTGGTGGAAATGATTATTCCTGAGAAACTTCATAATTTTGAGGAATTACAACTTCATTTCTTTTCTTTATTTTTTATAAAAATTAAAGTTTTATAAAAACTTGGCTACCACATCTTTTGAAGATCTGAGTCCTTTGCTGAAACAGAGGGCAGGCGACTTTGGAACTCTATAGCACATAAATATAAAATGGCTTCAAGAACCGCTCTTCCCATGTCTTCTTAGACCAACTGGGAACCCAGAAGGAAACTCTCAGGTACAAAAAAGAATATTGATATGGAACATATTGCTTTCAGACAAACCAACATATTCCATAGAAAAAGGAATTGTTGTCAGGCTTCCAGCAAGCTCTAATCCTCAGAAGAAAACCTTTGTTACTCTTAACACAGGCAGCTGTCCAAGAGAAGAATAAGATCACGTGTTAGCAATGGGTTAAGATACAGTCGTGTAAGTATAGCAATAATTCAGGGAACAAAACACTGGCAATAGGAAGCTCTAAATGACATCATCTTTAACCTAAACCAAAACTGTTTGCACTGAGTAAAGGAAACAATGCTGCCACTACTTATTCCTGAAAGAAAAGTCACTATGGCCCTATCTGTCACCCCAAACACTTGAACTCCTCTGCCTTCTGTGGAGAGAATTATGGCTACAGCCCAGCTGCCTGTGCCAGCACCATAAATTCTGACAAGGTCATGCACAGCAGTAGATACTGTTTCTCATGGGGTAGGGAGACAGAGAGCGCCTGAACTCATTTACTTCAAAAGGCACTCTGCACAGTAAAAAATACAACATAAAACACTTTTGAGAAAAACAATGAAATAGTAGAAACTCTGTCTAACAAGGCAAGTTTGATGTGTAATGAGGATCTGATAATTTAATTTTAGCCTTCTGGTTTTTGCTACTTTGTACAGAAGGTATATTCTGCTGCATACACCCCACCATTTGCTTGGTAGCACTGGCATTTCTTCTGCCCTGGAAATATACTTTGAATTATACTGTTGTTTTAAAGCCAACTTCCACCATGTCTCCTGCAGGGATTAATATGAGAATGTCACAGAAATACCATCAACAACCTTTGCTCCCATGCTGGAAGCAAACACCTATATCAACTGCTGCTGCTAAGTGGACAAATACATCGCAAGGTCTACATGGCTTCAGGATTGATAAAAGTTTGTAGAGCCAGGGGTTGCAAGCAAATGTTTTACTACCATCATATGGTAGTAAATCAGATGGAAACATTTACTTTTTGTTAGCTTCTGCAGAATTAGTCTAGAGCCTTGACTGCACTTATAGAAAGCCATCTCGTGCTCCTACCCTGGATAGTCCATTGTTCCTTTCAGCAATAAAAACAGCTAGGCATCTGCCCAGGGCTGAGGTAGCCCTGCCAGAGGCCACAGCCACAGCTGGGCAGTGAGGTAGGAAAGCTGTCAGTGCACCACAGTCACCACAGCAAGTGCAGTGACTGGCACAGGGAGATGTGCCAGCTCGGCAGGCAGAGCATCGCAGCACAGGGCTCAGGAGCCCACTGGGAGCACAGCAGCACGTTCAGCCAAATGCAAAGGGTGGGATAAACCCCCTGAGCCCAGTGCCTTTCCAAATCAAGTCAGGTAGAAACTGCCTCTCTGTGGCTGCTGCAGCTGCCTCTGCCCTCCCCATGCTCCCAGCTGCTCCTCCACAGCCCCTGGCAGATTCACAGCTGCCTCAAAGCAAAGACAGCTCCTGCATGGGCAGCCCCAACAATTCCACCAGCAGGCAGGGGGAGCAGCACCCCAAAACCACTGCACTCTTCACAGTTCAATATCATTCAAAGTGGAGCACCTTTTTCCTCTGCTTGACACTATCACCTCTGAAAAGTGCACACCATTCCCTATTCTGCTCATACACCCTGCATCACCTTTCAGGGCTTTCTCTGTTGATTGCCGCTGGCAGGAGTGTGAAGATTAGGCAGCCTTTTAATCTTTTACTAGCCATGATTACCATCAGTGGAGTAAAAGATCAATTTCCTGGCAGTGCAAGTGGCACAGTCCAATAAAAGGTTCCCAGAGCAGAAAGTGGTCATACACCAAGCTCAACTTCCAAACTGTTCAAGTCCATAGTGCCTCCCTTTAAAAACTGCAGAAATTATCATTAGTTTCCTGGAGGATTTTTCATGACCCTTTATGACAAAAGCTCATATTTATCATTAATAGCATTCCTTAAAAATAAAGAGGAAAGGGAAGATTTTTACACCTGAACAAAATTGTTTTTGTCTCAAATACTTCAGCATTTTTACTTCACTGGAAGGCTTTAATTTATATTTTAACAAAATCTGAACAAAGAACAACTAATTTCCAGAAAACTGGAACATCTCACTAGTATTCAGCAGCTACCTAAAACACTTTCAGCCCTGGGAAAGCTCCCATGGAGACAATTGTACAGCTCTGCCAGTATATGAGCTGAGATTATTTTGATTTAAGAATAAAAAAGTAATTAATTTCTCCATCATATAGGCATGGGAATACTAATAACACTGATGCTACAGCTCTGTTCAGACTGAAATTAGGCATATAATTTCAGATCATGGAATTTTGATTAGTAACAATTCCTAAATCAGTTGCAGTGGTAAGGTTTCTGTGTAGGTAAATCCTTGTAGGTGTCCCCCACAGCTCTGTACAGTCTTGATCACAAAATTAGCTGTCATGTGCATCTTCAGTGCTCTTGATATACACAATTACTGAACTAAAACATCCTGACTGTGCTTCCACATGTTCCCTCCAACCTCTCTGACACAGCATGAGCATGAGCATGACAGCTGTCAGGATTGAAGAAGAAAACTGTTTTGAACAGATGTTTATAGGTATCAAAATCTGATTTATAAAGCTAGCTTAACCCGTTAGCAAAAGGTAACTACTAAGTAACAATGACATAACTGTTAATGGTAATATTCATGTAGGTGAAATCTAGATTAAAATTTTAGTTATCTCATTGACATGCTGTGAGTCACCCACTTCATTCTCAGTCTCATGCAAGATGTGAGTTAAACTCAAAATGCATTTTGAAGCAAACAGACCTGAAGTGATGTGGTTTGGCAGTTTCTCTTTCTTTTTTATATATATTGATTTTGTTTAATTATTTTGTGAAGTATTAAAAGCATCTTACTCATTTAGATGGACACTTGTCACATTAGAAATCTAAATAAACACCACAATCTCTAGTATAGAAGGAAAAATGGGGCTATTAATCTCAAAAGTAAATGTGACCACAGCATTTTCACTCCAGCAGTCAAGAAACATGGGTGGTAAATAAATATTTGAGCCATGGACTTTGTAAGAGGTGAATGAACAACCTGACCTTACATGTGGAAATGTGACAGACCATAGTGTTAGAAAAGTCCTAAAATTATAAAGTCTCTTATAAATTCTCTCCTATTAATTTGGGATGATCTAAGGGGGATCACATCACATCATATCATTGGTGACATAATTTCTCTGGTATCTGAAACTTGAAATAAAAGAAACTGAAAAGAAAAAGGAAATACAAAAATAGCTAAATCATACACAGTACAGAAAAGGAACAGGAATGATGAGGGCAAGACTACTTAAAAGAGCATGCAGTGACAGGGCAAAGGGGAATGGGTTCAAATTGGAAGTGAGTAGGTTTAGATCAGACCTTAAGACAAATTGCTGACAGATCAAAATATTGTTATCAAATTAAAGCACAATAGGAGTGCAGTTTTCTGTTTGAAGTCTGGTTCTGACACTGGATTACTTAATGTTGCACCTTTCTAAAGTTGTCAAAAATTTCTAGGAGACATAAATGTATGAGTAAGTGTATAGTGCACTTTTCAGTATGCAGATATTGCATACTGATTTGGTATTTCTTCCCAGCTCCTGCAAACAGCTACAAAGACAAAGCTGAACCATCACTGGCAATGACTGACTATTCCCATCTTTCACAACAAGAAAGAAAACCTCCATGCTGCTCCTGTTTATGTGAGCACCAGTTTCTTTCTCTTTCACCTACAAATTACTTAAGTGCATCTTGGAGTGTTCATCAAAGAAAGAGATTAGTTTTGCTGTTTTTTTTTTTTAACACTGAGCTCATCTTGATAAACTTTATGATTAGAGTATTTGAAAACTACAGCTTCATTTGCATAATATAAGCTCAGTGCACCATAAAAGTGGAACTTGCAGAACTTCGTGTATCCTCCAATGTTTTGAAACATTAAGCACAGTGAAAGCACATTCTTCTTATAAGCACCAGTCAGGTTTTCTTCTTTTTGTACACAGGACTGAAGGACAATAGCAACCACATCAGATACAATATTAAAAAGACATTAACTAAAAAAATTACCCCTTTGACTTTCAGGATATGTAATGATGCACACACCCAAAAGCAGTGTAACCACATGCAAACTCTCTTCGAAGGATAGAAATACATAGCTATGGATATGCTTCCATATGCTCTCATCACCTTGGAACTAAGAGAAGCACAGCTTTTGCTGGTGCTGGAATATTTCCTTCTTCTATGCTACTTCCCATCTCCAAAATTGTTATAATAGTACACACTTATGAAGGACATCTACTCAATCTAATGGCATTGTCAATCAGACTGGATAAATTAGGCAGCTATGGACAGACTGCCACATACCATCCCCAGTCAATTTTACAGACATCATCTTGTTTTACAACAATAGACAGGTTACATCTTTCTCAGAGTTTTCTCACGGTGTGATTTTCAGTGTATCCCTCTGGCTTCTAATTTCCATCTGCTCAGATCAGCTGCTGCTATAAAAGTAGGTCCACAGGGGAAGTTTCCAATGCAAATGCATATATAATTGCCATTCCTGGCAGCTATATAAAGTCTATCTATCCATCTGATAAATCCACAGCCATAAAGATAACAGTCAAAATAAAGGAAAAAAATAATCCAATCGGGGAAAAAAATAAAATATAGCAAAAATAAATCACCAAATTTATAGTAAATTCTGCATTATTAATTTCTATTTTTTATGGTATGCCTGCCATGAAACTCACTTACCAGGACCACAGTCTGTCTCTTTTCAGGGTGAAATTTTACAGATCTAAAGACATACAGTTTAGACCCATAGTAAAAAATCAGATCTGAGGCAAAAACTGTTTTCAGCAAAGGTGGTGTAAGAAAGTACCCTGTCAATAATGTCAAGCTGAAAGAATGGTTAGTTGAGTGATGACCAAACAACATTTCAAGCAAACCTTCTCATGTCCAGATAGAAAAGTAGAACATATTGTACCAAAATATTTTAGGAAGTTTAACTAACAGCAAATCTTTATGCTGTATATCTGACTATTTTTCCTGTAACACTAAATTGTTTATGCAGACATATATTAACATAAATATGAGATACTGCAAGCGTGAAATAAAATATGCAAAGCACCACTGAACAAAGCATTTGCAACTAGAAGATGAGAGAGAAGACAGATAAAACCAGCAATTAGACATTGTGGAGATTTTCCTAAAATAGATATTCAGGTCAAACACTTTCAATCATGTGTCCATTTGTGCATCCAGACTGCTGGAATTTCAGCATTCAAATCTTCCTAACTACACAAGGTGTTTAGACATGGAAGAGATGTAGGTCAAATAAGAAATTAATATCCATGAGATCTCTGGACAATAATCAAAAAGGCTCCTTTGTTCAGGAAGCTTATTCATGCCTATCCAGGAACAGTCACTGTGATCTATAGTTGAAAGGGTGAATTCAATGTTTTTTTATATCAAACCATTATCCAAAGGCTCTGTAGGTTTCCTGAAATGGATATTTCAGGAGAAATATTGATTGTGTTCTGCCTCTATCAGCAGGGTATGCATATTTAATTTTATTTTGCAGCAATTGATGGAAGATACAATGGCTATAGTGTCCCTACATTTACCTGCAAGGCTGTTTTCCCAGTGCCTTGAAACTACTCAGAAAGGTCCTTGTGAAACCCATAGAATGGTGAATCAGACCCTTGAATTGAAGCTAGCTTAACATTGCCATTAGGCTTTCACCATAAAAGAAAATAAAATTTCCAGGCATTTCTGCTTCTGAAC
This sequence comes from Pseudopodoces humilis, assembly GCF_049639895.1. Taxonomy (NCBI): domain Eukaryota; kingdom Metazoa; phylum Chordata; class Aves; order Passeriformes; family Paridae; genus Pseudopodoces; species Pseudopodoces humilis. The sequence goes on from NC_142202.1 coordinate 64,330,896, forward strand.
TCTTGAGCAGTGTATTCAATATCAAAAGCTTGGAATCTTCGCCATCCATCAGGTGGAGAGACAGTCCTTGACATGACTTTCCTGCTACCTGTCTTACATGTATATTTGAGAAAAATACATAAGGAGGTAATGTTCTTCTGTCCTGGAATCTCATTTCAAAGTTCAAGGAAACTCAACATTGAATTTTAATAAAACAAAAAGTTGCTTGTATCCATACTAGTATGTGCAATGAATATAAAAATGTGGGTAAAATAATTTTCATTAAAGCCCCTCCATTTATTACATCAAAAATTTAATCCAGGAACATGTGAATTTTAATAATCTCCATGTTTTTGCTGTGTATGGAAACTTTGGACCTTGCGTGAAAGAAGTACATTTAGTAGTGAGAGTAATCAATGGCAGGTTTAGAATTCCTTTGAGAGTAATATCTTTCTTTTCATTGGGAGTTCTGAAAATAAGAAAAGAACATTTGCAGTATGAACCGTATTTAAGGGACTCTGTGCAAGGATCCCTCTGTGAAATCTCAGGCCCTTGTTACAGAGGAAGTAAAGTTGGCTCTTTCTGACCTTAAAATGTACAAAACTCTAGAAAGTCGCACTGGAGACCCTCCTTACAGTCATTGAGTTTAAATGATTAAACTCCAGTTTAAACCTGATTAAAACTCCAGTTCTCCAGGAAGGAGATTACTTGAATGTCTGTTGAAAAGCTCACCTTTGTGATAACTGACATTTAAATATTCTGACTGATGGTGTTCATTGTCAAGCCATTTTTTCTGGGATGTCTGCATGGAAAAGGAAAGATAATTTCAGAAGAGGCTTTTAGTACAGCAAGACCATGATCCATGCACTTAATATTTCTATTGTCTGCATGTACATTAGCAGTTCAGTTTGAATCAGAAGTGTCCTTTTAAAGTGATGCTCCCAAACACCTCCATTTTACTCACTTGGCTGACATCTCAGAGCAGTTTTTTACTGCATGCAGTACATATCTTCTGGGTGAAAATAAACTGAAATACACGTCTAGAGTGCCATAAATAACCAAGGACTAGAGTTAATGTAAAACCTGATGAACGACCATGTGTGTCAAATGGACTCCACAGATCCACCCCAATGAGCTGGAATTTTTATTGTGTAGATAGGGGAATTCTGGGTACAAATTCTGTGACGTGCAATCTGTAGGCCAGGAGCTTAGGAAGGCTCTCTCTCTGACACAAAGTGACCCCTCCCTTGAAGCTCTCCACTGCTGCCAACATACAGGACCAAATTTTCAGGACCTGCCCTATCTCCTACCTGCCTAGATAGCACCAATGAACTCCTGCATCAAATATATTCTTGCTTTCATCTTCAATTACTTCCAAAGCTCAAACCATGGCCTTCCAAAACTCAGATCTGAGGTCTCTTGGGCAAACTGTGTAGATGGTATGGTTAGCTGATTTAGTGTATAGTGCAGAGTTCTACCTTGACATATTTTGCTGCAACCTTCAGACCCTGCACTGAATATCAGCTTTGCAGAGCTTGCTCATCTGAGCATGTTGTATTTTAAAAGGGTCAAGGGTAATGGAGAAAAGGCAGATGTATACACTATCCAGTAAAGAGCAGAGCAGAGGCTGGCTGAAGAAAACTGTGATTTTTTTTTTTTTTATGAACATTTGTTTTCAACTGCAATCAAACATTTATCATAAGCTCATTTATCTGGATTGGACTCACACACCCTGTGATATCTTTAAGTGGGCAGTAGTAGCCAGGAAGTACCACTTAGAAATTTAGTCTTTCAATAGGAGGACTCCTTTTAAGTTCATTTGTACTTGTACAGAGATATCCTAAAACCTTATAATTTTTAAGTTATTACTGGATGGGGGAACGATCAAACTTTTTTTTTTTTTCTTCTCTTTCTGTCTTTCCAGGTAAGTAAGAGATAAATAAATGTCTTAAAATGTGTGAAACACAGGTGTGGCCTTGCTCTCCATGCTCAGTCATGTGAAATAGCTACTGATCCAATGCTAATCTCTTCACCAGATATTTAATCACAAAACTACAGAGCAGTTCTAGAGCCTCTCTGGAAAATGAAGTTATTCTTTGCTTTGCCTATGATTTCACCTCCTTCTATACATACAGTTCAGGCATGAGAAAATAACAATTTTCTCCTTGAATGTCTAAAAGGGCACTCACCTTACCAGATAAATAAATCCTTTCCCTGTTTACCCTTCACCTCCCAAATTACCGTGAATACATACAACTTCATGACTAGGAGGTGGTAACCTTGGACCTACCAATACCTCATAGCAACAGAAGAAAGGAGAGGAGAATGCATCAAAGAGCAAATGCTGTGGTCTGATAGAAGTCTAATATTTTCTAATCTCCAGTCCCAAGGGCCCACAGTTAATGCATATCATGAAGCATTATTTAGCTCTCATTGTAAGTATGATCTGCTGATACCCTTGTTCCCTGGTGACACCAGACACATACTTGCTCTGACCTTCCTCCTCCCCACAAACATTTTCAAATATCTTCTCTACTACTGAGGTCTTTATTAAAAAAAAAAAAATATATATATATATATTTGGTCATTTGTTTTATATCAGGACACAATCTTGGGGAAGGTCATTCCTTCCCTCAACTGCAAGCAGCTTCTTAAATGTCTTTATACCTTTCAAATGGACACATTTTTTTAATTTTCATATAAGATTTTTGTAGAAAAGCCTCTGCACATTTCCTTTTTCACACTAGGTGAAAAATGTCCCTAGGCATCTGGCGGTAAGGAAAAAAATTAATGCCTACCCACTCTGATTAACTTGTTTTGAAAAGCAGTTTTAGCAGATATCCCCTCTGGAAAAAAGTCCTTAATTGCTTCTTGAAGGCAGAATGCCTGTGACTATCCCTTGACATTATTAGGGAACTATTTTACTGTGATTTTTGGTGTTCACACAATCTATTACTTACAGAGAAACAAATCTCCATGCTCTTATTCATAATTTCCTGGAGTTTAATAATTAATGTGGAAAGAAGCAGTCAATTGTCAATTAGCTGCATTTTCATGAGGCTCTTAAGTAATAAAAAACACATTCTGGCACATGTGTCTAAAAATCCCCTAACCATGCAGGCTTTCTATCTCCAGAAGAGGAGAGATATTATATTCATGAAGAATGTCACATACTGGGTAATGCAAATTTAGCGGAAAAAAAGCCCCACCAACTGATAGGAATTGTACAATGTCAAGACAGAAGCATCAATAGCAAGATTTCACTTTCTAAGGTCCCTAACTCCTGACCCACTTACTGCTCCCAAATAATGGCAAAATCAGCTCAAGAAAACAGACATCACCAGGTTTCTGCGAACTACTGAGCATATTGCTTCTGCAAGTAGGAGTTAAACAGCAGAACTCGACACTTCACTGAACACCTTCAAATGTAACAGTGAATTGCTCCAGACTTCACAGTAATTTTCTCCTCTTTCTGGTTTAGAAACAGTCTATATATTTTTTTCCATCTACACAAGAACCAATCAGGGTAAATTGCAACAACAACAAGAAAAATATCTTGTGATTTTTAAGGTCAACAGTAGCTCCACTTATCTTTTTAGACAGTGCCTAGGTAGAAGGACATGTTATGATCTAGTAGTTCATTAAACTGTGATAAACTAAAGCCACTGGATATAACCAGTGGGATGCAGTCTACTCTGCAGGTATATATGTCATGTGCAAGTAAAAGACTGCACTAATAATGGAACCACAGAATCATAAGAATGGATGGGTTGTAAGGGACCTTAAAGATCATCTAGGTCCATTCTCCCCTGCTAGAGAAAGGGATACATTTCGCTAGAACAGGTTGTTCAGAGAACTATTATCTTGTATTGGACCAATATTGCTTTCAGCAAGCATTTAAAGCAATGAGTATGTGGCAGAGGTGTGCAGCGTGCTCAGGTGGCCAAGAAGGCAAATAACATCCTGGCCTGTATCAGAAATAGTGTGACCAATAAGAATAAGGAAGGAACTTTTCCCCTGTGCTCAGCATTGGTGAGGCCACACCTTAAGTTCTGTGTCCAGTGCTGGGTCCCTCAAATCAGTAATGACGTCGAGGCGCTGGAGCATGCCTAGAGAAGGGCAATGAAGCTGGTGAAGGGTCTGGAGCACAAGTGTTATGAGGAGCAGCTGAGGAAGATGAGATTGTCTAGCCTGAAGAAAAGAAAGCTCAGGGTGGGACATTATTGCTCTCTACAACTGCCTGAAAGTAAGTTGTAGCTAGGAAGGGGCCAGCCTCTTCTCCCAGGTAACCAGGGACAGGACAGTAGGACATGGTCTCAAGCTGCACCAGGGAAGGTTTAGGTTGGATATTAGGAGGAATTTCTTCACAGAAATCAGATTAGACATTGAAATGGGCTGCCCAGGGATGTGGTAGAGTCACCAGCCCTGAAGGTGTTTAAGACTGGATATGGCCCTTAGTGCCATGGTCTAAGGACATGGACATGGTTGTGTTCAGTCATAGGTTGGACCTCATTATTTGAAAGGTCTTTTCCAGCTTAAATGATTCTGTGATTCTGTATTCTGTCCTCCCTCACATTCATAATGACAGATTACCTATCAGATTACAAGATGTTGCTTCTCTTAAGGAAGCAAGACACAGACCTGTGTCTGTGAAGATATATCATTAAATCTGGTTTAAAGAGGCAACTGTTATATCAGGGAAAGATAGATCATCATTTTTGATTTATCAAAATACAGAGGATACATGTACTCACTACCCTTCTTCTGCTGTAGTCCTTTCCACTTGATAAAGTATTTTGATCCTCACCCTGCCTACTTTCATATTCCACCACCTACTGACAGATGAAAACCACAGTAGACAAGAAGTGGATGAGCTGTGTTAGACACAAAGCAGAAAGAATTTCCACACAAGGGGAAAGATCATACGTCTTTATCAGAGCTGGTGATAATGACAAAGATACATTGGACAGAAAGTTGATTCCATTGGGCTTAAGTGCCTTGTTGAGTGAGAAAAGAGGCTTTCAACTCCCAGGATTTAGCTTGCTGCTTTTGGAGAAAGACTTTACAAACATTATTTTTCATTGAGCAACCAGACTGTACCCATCAGCTTCCTAGTCAAAAATGCTGATCTAAAGCCAGGGTGTGGGGTAAGCCTCTCCCTTTTAGGGGTTCAGCAGAAACACACCCATTTATAAAGGGGTTGAATCTGGATTCTATGCCTTATAATATAAGGTCATGCTTATAAAAAACATCCAAGCTAGATAGTTCATGTTGCAGAACTCAACATGTTAATATATTAATATGTTATGTTAATAACTCAGCATTTTGTATATGGTGTACATGTCAAGGTGTTTACTGGGACGGCATTGCTGCAGGAGTGGCCTCTGTGAGAAGATGTCAGGAGCTGCCTCCAACATAAACAGAGACAGTTCCAGCTGGCTTCAAACTGGACCTGCCACTGGCCAAACATGAGCCCATCAGGGATGCTGGTTGCACCTCTGAGATAATGTGCTTAAGAAAGGGCAAAAGAACACTGCACTGAGGCTGTGTGACACAGGTGAGAACATGTGAGAGGAAAAGCTCTATGGACATCAAGGTCAGTGAATAAGGAGAGAGAGAGAGGAACTGCCAGAGCAGAGATTCTCCTGCAGCTCTTGCAGAAGACCATGATAGCCTGCCTTTTTTTCCTGCACCCTGTAGAGCACCAGGTTGAAGGAGACATCTACAGTGCAGTGCATGGAGGACCCCCACAAGAACAGGTGGATGTGCCCTGAAAGAAGTTGCAGACCATGGAGACCCCATGCTGAATTCAGCTCCTGGCAGGAACTGTGGCCCCTAAGGCATTCATGCTGAAGCAGTTTTTTCCTGAGGGATAGTACCCCATGGGAAGACCTCACCATGGAGTAGCTCTTGACGAACTTCAGCCAGTGGAAGAGGCCCATGCTGTCTTCGAAGAATTGTACCCCATGGGAGGGACCCCTCATTGGACTAGCATAACAATGTGATAAGAAAGGAAGGAAGAACAAAGAGGTGTTTTGGACTGATCACATCATTCCAATCCCCCTGACCTGCTGGTGGGAGGAGATGGAAAATAGGAGAGATGTGCCTGTGAAGAAGGGGAAAAAGAGGTGGAGGTGCTTTTAATTTTGCTTTTGTTTCTCACGATCCTACTCTTAATAATGCCAAGGCAAGTCTATTTTGTCTGTGATGAGGAGCAACCTTTCTGTCCTTGTCTTTACCCACAAGCCTTGTTTTCTCTACTTGTCCTGCTGAGGAGGGGGAGCAAGAGAGCAGCTGGATGGACACCTGGCAGCCAGTCAAGGTTAAAACACTGCACATTGTTTTGTGGTTTCTGAGGGACTGCAGCATTATTGGAGAGAGTGACCACACTGGTTATGTCTGTTGGAGATAGGGCTCAGTACAATAATAACCTTTCTTTTATTAGCCAGGCTAATATGACTTTTGCACTATAACATGCAAATTAGTGATTGTGTATGTATTTTTGTCTAGGGGACAAACTAAGAGATACCTCCTTTCAAACATTTTGCTAATAAATAAAAGAGGGAGGTGGTATCAATTGCCACAAATCAATGAAACTTAATATTCTTCTGTAAATTAGCACTTATCAGTGCTCCCTCTTCTTGCTTTTCATTTTATTCCAGAGGGGTTTCTGTAGCAAGTAGATCATGTGACCAGTTAATTTTCCAAAGCTGTAACTTCACAGTAGATCCTTTTTCTAAGTGAAAAAACCAACAAAGGGCACTTTTTTTATTTGCAGCCCCTCAGACAAAATGATAATGGAGCTCTAAAAAAGAATCTCCTGGAGCAAGGCACGTGAAAGTTCACCATTTTTCTCTGGTGGTGATCAACTAGTTATGAGCAGGAACATGAAGGCCTGGTAGCAGCTCTTCCCTAGAACTTTTCCAACATAAAAAATAGTACCATCCTAGACACTTTCTGGAGGTGAACAGTAGACCTGACACTAGTACTCCATAACCCTTTTCAGCCTGGCAGTGCTGTCTTGTCACTGCTTATTTTTTCAAACAGAGGGCTGATGTGCTTGGAAAGAGAATCTCAACAGCTTGAGCAAAGGAAATATTATTTATTTTTTAGCAGTGTGCTTGATCCAAAACATCTACAGATGTAGAGGGTAAACAAGGTGAAAGGAACCAAGCATTTTTTACTTTTAAGTACAAGCTTAGACTAGAAGAGACAGCTGGTTTTATGGGATTTTTGGTCATAAAAGTTAATGTCCAAATACAAAATTGTTGGTTTGACCCCAGCTAGCAACTAAGTTTCATACAGCCACTTGATCAGACAGTCTTCCCAGCCCCAGCCAGTGACATGGGGAAAGGAATTGGAAAAATGCAAAACCTGTAGGTAGAAATAAGAAAAATGAAAAATAAAATAAGTAAATAAAAAAATAATTGTGATAGTAATAATAGTAGTAGTAGTAGTAGTAGTAGCAGTAGTATAGCCATGAAAAGGAAAAAGAGACGTGAAACAATAACAAGAGAAGAGAAACAAGTGATGCACATTCAAGTTTCTCACCACTCACTGATGCCCAGCCCATCCCTGAGCAGCAATAGACCCCTGCAGACCTAAATCCCCTATTTTATATACTGAGCATGATGTTCTGTGGTATGAAATATCCTTTTTCTCAGTTCAGGTCAGATGTCCTGGCAAGGTTCCCTCCCAGCTTCTTGTGCACAGCAGAGCTTGGGAAGATGAAAAGTCCTTGTCACAAGGTAAGTGCCACTTAGCAACAACTACAATGTTGGTGTGTTATCAGCATTATTCTCATCCTAAGTCAAAACCAGAAAATTAGCTCTACCACAGTTGAAATCAAAAGGTTTCTAACATGGGTTTTATATGGAAAAGGAAACAATGAGCAAATTGACTCAAATGAGCACATTCCCTCTTTTGCAGCCCTGCTCAAAGTAATAACAACAACATGAAAAAAAATCAGAAAATTGCCATCTTATTCTCTTAAGCAGTCCATCTTATATGAGTGCCCTGACATCCTAAAGCATGTCCTTCTGGCACTAGCAAGGCAAGAGACAAGCCAAGAACTCTTGTTTTGTCCAGATTTCACTCTCACATTCCTCATCCTATGAAGAACTCCATGTTCTGTTTGGCTGCTTTTTTTAACCAGTTACCACCCACCTGAAAATAGCAACTTATATTTTTTTAGATAAAGAATATAAATTCAAAAATAGGCCTTAGATCCTCTACTTGATTCCAAGGAATGAGTATCATGAAAGTAATAAAACAGCCTAAAATATTCCTGGTTAAAGGGATGAATGAACTGGATGGAGGAGTTTTTGCCTTGTTTACAAAGAACTTTTATTCTTCTTAGTAGGACAATATGCAGTAACCAAAGCTCATGATTAAATCTCCCATTTCTGAAAATATTACAATTAAATGTGAGTGTTTGTAGCCCAATGTTAACAAAAAATTTTCAAACATATCATAGAATATTAGTAAGTGTTTAAAACACTGTGCATGTAATCATGTCTCTGTGGGAGGCTGAACTAATTAAATATGACATCATTCCAGCACCTAATTAAAGTGAAATATTAAATACATCTTTCACTTATGAAAATAAGAAAGTGAACTAAGTTTAATGAAGGAGAAACATTCTAAGAAATTATGACATCTGCAAAATTGGTATATCCTCTATTAAGATCTTTAAGTGAAAGAGGCCACTTCTAGTATATGCTCTCATTTAAAAGGTGGTTACCTAATACCTCACTGAATGATGGCCTTTGGGAAACATAGGGTCCAGTTTTCTGTACAGAATATTCAGCATCACCTAAGAAAACCATGTAAAAGCAGAAAATTTTTATTTAACCCCGTAAGCACTAACCATGAGCCATCCATAATACCTTTCAGTTATCCAATCACATCACAGCCCAAATCATGGCCTCTATTGGTTTTCAGAAATAATTTTTAGCCATTCTGTTTGAAATTGGTTCTTACATGACTGGCAAACTAAATGACAGATTTGACTTTCAAATCAAGCTTTTCTCACCTTTTCATAGGATCTCACTGCATCTGTAATGAAGTATAACAAAAAAAAGACAATCAAACCTCTGATATAATCTCACTCCACCCTTTTCCCTTGCCTTTCATTCCCCCTCTTTTAATTCATTATCCTTTGCCACCCATGCAGATTTGAACAACTCCTGCCTTTCAACTCTTCTAATCTGGCTGAATTCTCCCAACATTTTATACCTCTCACACTCCCTTTCTTTTCCATCTCCACTTACCCTTTCTTTTACAGCGTAAACGTATTCCATTCATCAGTAAAAAATTAATTCCTTATAGTCCTTACTAGATTCAGTTGTCCCCGTGATGAATATACCACAATGAAGTCAATGTCTTTAGCTTCTCAATGCGATTGCACTGGTTACATGTGTTCCCTTCCACATGATTTGTCTTGAGCAGAGGGTTCACTTGGATTGCTAAAATAATACCTTCATCCCACAGCCTCCTTCCTTGATATCCCACCCTGTGATTGATGTGTGCCTATCCAGTAAAACCAATTGTGTCAGACAGGAGGACAGGCATGACCAAGACACCTCTTCCCAGCTGGATTCCAAGGATAAACCTTATATTGGGTCACATCAGAGAGACATATCTAGACTGAATGCAGGAAAAATATGCATATATATAATTTCTCATGAAGAAGCCAGTAAAGTACACAGGGAATTAAAGTACTGACACTAGGAGAAGTGGATGGAAACTAGAAGAAATGACAAATTAGAGTAAAAGATGTGTCACAGACTGTACCATTCCTTTAAAACTGGATGGAGGCTTCAGGGGAATGTCTTGACAGCACAGTGCAAGGAAGATGCCAGAGGTGGTGTCTTTCCTGAGCTACTAAAGATTGAACTTCTTTGGCATTGTCCCTTAAAAGGAAATGGAGGTGGCTAGAGAAGATAAAAAAGGCTGGAGAGAGAGAAGATGTGGAAAAGGGATCTAAAATAACTGAAATTATGTAAAGGAAGAATGAAGAAAATAAAAGCATTGGCTTATTTTTTAAAAGCATAAAAGTTCCATTAAAATTTGATATTTAATTATGTGTTTTTCTTGTTCATCATGTAACAATAGACAGATGGTAAAGGAAAAAACACCAGGGATTTCAATTCATTTGTTTCTTGTCTGATTTTACCTGCCCTTGACAAAGAGGTATTATTGTTGTGACAGGTAGAAGCTCAAGAGTAAAGCAGCATACACAAAGACATCACTGCTTAAGGACATTTCTTTTTAGTGTAGTGTTTCTGTGTTTATTAACCTTGCTGAGTAAGTCTTTGTCAATGTAAAGCAAAAAATATGTCCATGCCACAGAAAATACCTATGTGAGCTGTAAAATTGAAAACAGAGGACAACTCTGATTTTGATAAGTTTTTTTCCTAAGAAAATACAGAAGGATTCAAGATTTAACTGGCATGCACAGTGGAGAGGAGCATCTGGGAGTGACTCAGATGTACACTATTTTGTACCAAAAAGTGACCATAATTTCTTTTACTGAGAGGCTGAGAGCGTGTAACTGGCCACAACGCAAAAAGTTCTGCTCAGCCATTTGAAAGGAGATTTATTTGACTGTTCCTCTTCCAAAATACTTAACTAAATTTATATTCCCTTTTTGGGAACAACACTGATAAATTTTAATCTCTGCATGCTTTTATAAGTAATTTGGCCTTTTTCATCAGTGTGCACAAATACTTTTCTTTAAAGGTGTGATTGACAAAGAGATTTCAACTTTTTCCAGCCTTCCAGTAAGCATTTAACACATGTTAAATGTCTAAAAATATGTTAAAAAAATATGGTTTTTAGATGTCTGTGTTTTCAACTAGAAATACCAAAATTTTTAGCTTGTGGTGTAAATTGTTGAAAATGCCTGCAGAGGCAATTGATAAGCAAAAGGTTTAGAATTTAAAGGTGTCAAATAACATTTTTTTACCATCTGTTATTGAGAAATTATGATCAATTTAACAGATGAGCTGTGAGATTATATGTAGAGGTGACTTTTTTATTCTGTGTTGTATAGCAGTTAATGCTTTTCAAATACTTGTATTAGAAAATTTCAAACAACTGTATAAATAAGTTTGTACTTCTGTTCCTTTAGAAAGAAGTGATTGCTAACAGTTCTGCATGTGGTGTACTGTACTGTTACCGTGGCAAGTCAAGTAATGTTTAACTTCAGTAACCCAGCAATGAACAAAAATATTATTTTAACACTCAAAATTCTTTGCTGTATATGGATATTAAAGATTGAAGGCAGTGAAGGAATTGCGGGACGCAAAGGAATGTAAAGTAACTTGAAGACCCTTCTTACTCCCACATAAGCCAGTCTGGATACTGGAAGCACTACATTAAATGGAAGAAGCAGCCCTGGAGTAAGTAAAGATTGCTATTGTGGCTAGGATGCCAGGCCACACTTCCTGTTTCTTTGCACGGGTTTCTTCCAGAAGCTGCTGAACTTCAACATGTCAAATCTTCTATCCCGTTTTTTGTTTAGCAAAATAAACATGATTCCTGCTTTGATCAATAAGAACACATTTCTGCCACACAGCAATCCTTCTGTATTCATGAGGAAAAAGGTAAGATTTATCTCTCAAAAATAATTCTGTTCTGTACCAGATAAATTTTGTGATTGCTTTCCATTGATAGCAATTCCTTCACAAATCTTGTAACAGCCAGATTTAGGGCAGTTACCTTGGACACCATGGTTTACAGGAGACAGGCTCTCTCCACCATTCCATTCTCTGGGGTTTTCTCAGCATATAATGCATATATGTTCACATAAATTAAAGCATGACAGATTAGCATGATATCTGCAATAAAAATCTTTTTGGGGTTCGATGAAATTTGGAAAGAATGCATACATTTGATTTTATTAAGCTATTTAGCCATGGGTGTATTTGAGAAATTATTTAATTATTTGCACAAGGCTTTTAAAGCATGTAGTAAACTGAGGGATGGGAGGAAGCTTTTCTTAGTCACTAAGGCCTTAGAAATGAAAGAGAGAGGTAACTCACAGAATTCCTTGGGTATCACTGGTGGAACTGATTTATCTTTCTATTTTTTTTTGTCCCATGGGTTGGGACAAAAAGTAGGAAGCTGTTTCTGGTGACTGTAAGTTAATAGATCTGACTGACGGAAAAGATTTGCTTGTTGTACAGGAAGAAATGATGAGTCCAGGCTGTAGCATTGCAAATACCAAAATGCAGTAGCCAGAATACAAGTCTATCTTTCAGGACTTAGGGCAAGAACTTCTGCTAGAAAAAAATGAGTTTATCAGCTGGATATGACTATGAAAAGGAAATACTGCTGCACTTGCTAATTGTAGAATAAATACCAGGAAAACTACATGACACTTTTGATATCATTATTCATGTTCTGGGAGCTCTAATAACAGTGTGAAATTTATGAGAGGAATCAGGGCTTTTGCATGAAAAATCATGCAATCAAAAGATAGGCTATCTAGAGTCTGAGAAATACTGTTTTGACAAATCCCATTATGACAAAGTTCCAGTGTGATCCTTGATAGGATTTGGGTATATTTGCTTTTTTTCTTTTGAGAAGCTACCTGACTTACAATTTCCCAGTCAGGCTATCATTTCAGCAGAACAAATAGCAAGGTACAAGACAACTGGAAAAAAAAAATCTCTAGTGCTAGATGTAAAGTTCCCTGAAGTAAATGGAAAGATTCAAATTAACTTCAGTGTGCTTTAGTTACAATATAAAATACAAAGGTTATTTTAATACATGTTTTCTTCATATAACTAGGTTGTTTTGATGGAAATTTAAGAGAGAAAGCTGAGAGGAATAAAGACTGTCTTTAGGTAGCTGTAATTTAGGCATTCTGATAATATAACCATTCTACAAGTTACCAAGCCAGGTACACTAGCCAGTGCTAGTCCAATAGATAACTCAGTCTCTGGGAAAAATTCATTAACCTTTAAGTACTACTGAGCTAAATCCCTCTTTACAAGAGTCTACTTCACTGTGACAGCTTTAAGCTTTTCACAGTCCTCAGAGGGGGGAGGAAAGAGAGACCTGAAAGCCTAGTATGCCTCTCTACACTGACAAAATGTATGCTGTATGTTTATTAACTTGCAAATTTTGACAATAAAATGAACAAGAGAATGGAGGTCATTACAAGGTTTTGTTGTACTTTTGTTATAATTTATTACCCCTACAACAGTGGTTTTGCAAAAAAAAGATGGGTTGCCACAGATATCCATATGCCACCATTTTACAAAGAAAGTGTTTATTTCTTATAGTTGATTATTTTGATTGCAAAAATTATATTTGAGGAACTTGAAAACTGCTTAGACAAAAAAGTTTATGGCTTATGTTGGGAGTAGGAAGTATGCATCTGGAGAGGAAAACCTGGGTTAGGGCAAATGCTCCTTTGACTCTGAATGGAATAAATAATGAAGATTCAGAAAGTAGCTAAAGCTGAACTGCAGAACAGAGCAGACACAAAGACTAAGGCAGCGTCCACCATATTTCTAGGATGTCCTTCTGGAGAGGCCTGCAGTAGGCCCAGCCTGGAATGGCAAAATATACTGAAGAACTGGAGCCCTAAATCTTATCCAGAAGATTTCTCAGGAAATAAGGGGATTCAGGAAAGACATGTTTCTTTTTAATCTCCTAAAGGATTGCTACACAATTGGAACATTGAACTAGAAGGATGCTTCTGTGTCATTGAGACAACCTATGAAAATTGTGGTACTATTTTAGGAAGTAGAGACAAGCATCATACAATGGTTTGTAGGAGACTGACAGCACCTTTGTAGTTTGCCAAGCAAATATCAAACTGATTAGAATAAATAAGGATTTCATTAAAAAGATCACCATACAGAAAAGTTGTATAAATCAAGCCACTACCTAAGTTCTAGAAGCAGTTTTTTTTTTTTTTTCATAGCAGAAAGCAAGGTCATAAGTTAGAGACACGATGAATGTGTCCAAGTTAGCAAACAATGGATATTCAAAGCAGGTAATCAAACTAATCAAACTTCACTATAGATGAGAAAATTACTCTGTCATCTTAACTCAGGAAAAATTTACAGAGTAGTAATATTCTTCCTGAGATACTTCGCTAATGTTTAAAAAAATATAGTGCTTTTTCTTTCTACCAAAGGACAAAATGATCTGTAGGATATGACTGCCTGTGGGAGAGAATCTACTTCGATCTCAGATTCTTGCAAGAACGAATTGACTAAATGTACAATCATTATAGCTTGGCTGTCCTTCATAAATTATAGCAATACCTATAAAAAAATCTGATTTATCATGTTCTCTAGTTTCTTGTTACTACAATTTATTTTGTCTTATCCCTTCTAGTATAATGCACAAATTTTTCCAAGACTGTGTAAAGGTGGAACAGTTAAAACTTACACACCAGCTTCTGAACAACAGTAATTTTAACGCCAAACAATTTACAGACTAACAAGAGAGCAACTGGAATTTACTTTTAGGAAATTAGTAAAAATTAGCAGTTACCGTGCCAACAGCCACAGCTTATAAACATAAGCAAAATTAAAAGTAAAATTTATACTGCTTCACTTTTGTGGGAAGGGTTGTGAGTTCAGATATTTTGAGAATAAGTAATATGGAAAAAATATCTATCAAAGCTCTCATTAGTCTGGTGTAACACAAAATTCTTGCTTATTTATCATCTTTGGCAATTAACACAGTAAATCCAAGAGAATTTTATTATCTTTTTTTTTTTTTTTACTGGCTCCTCTAGGGTAAACACACTGCAGCTGGAAAACACGACAAAAGATCTCAGTAACACTGGGACAGAGAAAATGGGAACAAGCAGGAATGAGTTCCATAGTCTCAGTTGATCTCTTCAATGTGCTATGGTAATTTGAAAGCAGGGTAAGTAGACTGGTCCTGGGGATTTTCCTAACAGCTGTGAGGAATTTATCTTCTTATCCCACAGAGGAATGAGGCTCTTTAGGAACAGCAGACCCATTGAATGGACATCTTTATGCCTTACCAGGGAGAAAGTGACCAGCATGGAGTGCTCATGTTGTGAGAACCCAATTAACTGTTCAACCAGCTCTTGGACCTTGCCCTGATTCTGGTAGAAAGGTTTTCAGAAGGCCAATTTTTAGAAGCACCAAATTTTGTGTGGATCACTGAATTCTCACTTTGAGGGATTTTTGCACATTACTTCACACATTACCTTGTGTGCTGAGGCAATTGCCATCTGATTTGTCTTGCTGGATCTTAAACTGTGTTTTGGCAGGATGTAGCAAGACAAAGTCTGTGACAATTAAATGAGATGGCTTTTGGCTTCTGCACAGAGGCAGAAAACAAGCCAAATGCACACCAGCCCCAAGATGTAAACTCCTGTCTAAGCTAGTGCTTCAAGGACATTAAGCATACCAAGTATGCCTGTGGTATCAGGATGTCCGATTTTAAAGAAACCCCTCCTCACAAAGTAAGAGTCTCAGTCCCTACCCAGTATCCTCTATCCAATTCTCATGAGAGTCCAAGGAAATTGCAAGGCTATGTAATGTTGGGTACCCAGAATTGCATTAGTCTGTCACTGTCACCTTTGTATGCCTAGAATTTCCACAGACCATAAATCCCCTGAGAATTAAGAAGCATAGCATCAGCTCCTCCAAAGGCTACCTTGCATACACACTATTTGCCATGTAAGAGAGAGATTGCTCATGTGCACGCAGAACTCACACCTACCCTATGTCCAGACAGACCTGAGCTCCCCAGGAGTAAATCTTCCATGAACAAATGCCACATGATAAGTGTGTCATCACCAGCAGCTGTTCTGACAGGAACAGGAGAAAAAGCAGCAAATATTTGGCCAGATTCCCTTCTACCAGCAGTTTCTCAAGCAGATGGATTGCCAAAAAAAACCTCAGCTCAGTGTTAACAGGAAGGAGGAAAGGAATAACAAGGGAATAAGTTAGCCTAATTACACTACATCTATGATGGCTTTTCAGAGGAGATGGAAATCACTTGGTATTGCTGGAAAGAAAATTTCCAAGACAACACAGGCAGAGAGGTAAAAATCATCCATAAAGTAGATTTCTCATTTTTTCACAACAATAGAGCTCATAATATTGAGAGTTAGTTTGCAGTTACCTATGCTTGACCCACGAAAAAAAACCCAAAATTAGATAACTTTCAGTGTAACCACCTTACAATATAAAGGGGTTGTAGAGATAGGTCTCAGGGTCCTGCTTTTCAGTGACTAGAGAGAGCATGTCAGCCAGGACCATGATCCACAGCAGGAAGTATGCTGTAAAGTCATACTTCCTTTTCAAATGTACCAGAATTTGCTTTATCTAAATTACTGTGGCTTTTAGTGAGCCAAAGCTCAGCCAGGTGAAAGAGACTAATAGATGCATATGCTTCACCTAAATGACTATAGCTCTTAGCAAGCAAAGACTCTGCCAGGTGAAAGGAGAAGATAGAGGCAATACCAATAAAACTTTCCTGAAAGTCTTTTATTTTTACTCTATAAAATAGCTTCTCTAAAATTTGCAAAATAAACAAAAATCCTTGGTTGTTTGCGGCAGTAGATGAGTTTATTTTATATACTTAGGACAAGCAGAATAATTCATTCATGGCTTTATTTTTTGTGGATCAGCCAGCTGTTCTCTGCTTGAGCAATAAAAATGTTGCTCACGTGTCCAACAAAGCAGCAAATGCAATATGAAAAACCATTCAAAACAAGTACCTACTAAAAGTGGGTTTCTTAGTCTCTTGGAAATTGCATTAAGCAGTGATTTGAATGTCAGGTTAATAAAGATATACAAATTCAAATCTGAATTTTAACTGAAAACTTCAGCATTTTTCAACACTTAAAGAACAACGGATTTTGCTTGTATGTATTCTGGTAAATGTAGATGTAGCCATGAGGAAAATTTCTGGAACAGAGATTACAAAAAAAAAGCCCTTACTGATTAGTTTATGACTCAAATATACACATTTCACATTTTATAATCACAAAGTCTACCTCAGCATTTGGAAACCATCTGACAACATAAAGCTTACAAAACAAAATAAATTTAATCCCTTTTACTGTTAATTTTCCTTCCAGCTGCACCAGCTCCAAACAGCCATCAAGGAAAGATCTCCATTAGCCCCTAAATCAGTGTTGCTTTAGAAAACAATGCCCTAAACCTTCTGGAATTGTTTTTCAGCCACCTCACTTCAGAAGAGCTTGATGAAAGATATATCATGCTAGCTCATCACTAGTCCTGGTTCCAACTTGTGCAGCTATGGAATTAGCACATCAAAAAACTTCTGGAGGGGAGTTCAGTATCCTGAGGAGCCATAGAACAGCTACCTGTTAAAGGAACAGGTATATTAAGGGTACATTCCAGGTCTCCCTCCCTTTTATTAATATTTATTAATATTAATTTAACATTATTGTAATAAATTTTAAATTTAATATCATAAAATATATAAATTTTTAATTAAATGTTAATTAATATTTTAAAATATTACCAGCAATCTAGGCTTTCCCACTGCTTTTTTTACTTTAAGATACTGCATACAACTGCTTCATCTACCATGCTGAAGGACAGCTCTTTCCCCTCTGCCAGATGTTTTAGATTGCACTTGGCCCTTTGCTTTTGGAGTCTCAGGGGAGCACCTCAATAATCTTCAATTTCCTGTCTTTTATTTATTTATTTATTTATCCTTTATTTATACTTGCCCTTCTTCACCAAAGATAGCTATCAGTAGTAAAATGACAGATTGTTGGGACCCAGCCTTGGATCTTTCTTCTTCAATTGTAGTGGATTTCCAGTTCCAACTTCTTTCCTTTATATGCACAACATGAACTATTTGGACATGAGTTGCACTCTCAGAGGCTCGCCTACACATCTACGTCTCCAAGTCTCCTCTGCAAATCCTCAGACCATGAGACATGGAGCTGCTACCTCCATTTCTAACAGTGCAAGGGACTGGGCTCATTTCAGAATTGACCAGAAGACTTCTACTAGTGAAAATCAGTAGTTACATACCTCTTTGAGATGCTAACAAATAAATCCACTCTCAAACTTGAAGTTTAATGCTGGCACATCGTATCAGTAGAGTGAAAGGTATCAGCCGCCCAAAGAAGATCCAAAGTATGTCTAAACCCAGAATGAGTTAAATCCAAACATCAAAAATTCCTCTTGGGATCTTCAATAGTCCCTTAAAATACAAAATTCCATTTCATCCTTCTTTAAAAGACTATATTTTTTTAAAATGAAAGTTTCAGAGGTTTTGAAATACAGCTTCAGCTGTTGGCCAGAACATCAACTCTCTCCCTGTTTTCTGGATTAAAATATCTGAAATATATGCATATTACAGGAACGCTGAGCATCTCAGCTTTCTTCTGTGAGAAAGTGGACCCTTCTTTATCAAAAAAACAAAAAAAAACCAAACAAAACAAAATCTCCTCAAAAAAAAACTCACAAAAAATCCCCAAAACCCCAAACAAGACAACAAAACACAACAGCAATTTTAATGACTTACCTTAACATTTCTTGTAATTGTTTCATATTAACCATACTACTTATGAAAGTCACCAGACTCTTCTAAGACACTTCTAATACGTTAATTTTTCCACTCGTTATTTCCTTTTCTATCTTTACTTTTCCTATTTGATTTCTATCTTCTGGAAAAAAAATGATGCAGTCCTGACTTGACTTTTGAAGGAGGAAACCCCATATATCTTGTGTCTAAATGACTCTTACTAAAGGATATCAGGCAAAAAAGCTGTTGCAGAAAATGAAATACTGGATATTGATTATGACATTCATGAAAAATGTTGACATATCATATGCAGAAAAAAGGAGTATAAATTAGCATCTGCCTCTCATGAAGATGACAGATACCTGTTATAAAATACCTGCATGGTCTTTTCTTTCAGGCTCATCAACCTTCCCAAATATCATTCAATTAAAAAGAAAAAAGCTAACAGACAAATGACAGGATTTTCCATCTACCCAATCATATGCTATAAAATTTGTCAGCATGGAGTGTTCAGCCACAAAGTGGAGACAGATGATTAAAGAAGTCACATGGGTTGCCTGCAGAAAGTGCTATACTACATACCAGATTTGGGGTCAAGAAGAATTTTTGTTCCAAAGACTGATGGAGACAATAGAAGTCTTCACTTGCCTCTGGAGAAAAGACTTGAGCACAGTCAGTCTGAAGAGCCCAAGCTCAGCCCATCCTCAACACCAGGAACTTTGAGGTGACCAAGTGGTCATGGATGCTGTGACAAATGTTAGCAGACTGCTGTTTCTGTGACTGTCATCACCACTAAGCTATGGATAACTCCTCAATTTAGGCAAAGTAGGTACATGCAAAGGGGAGCACAGAGGCAAAGAAGAGCAGAGGGACACAGAGAGAAAGCATTTGGTGAAATTTAAGAAAACCAGATCAGCTGTTTTGGTTTTTGACCTGAGAAGGGAGGTAGAAAATACCATTAGTCTCCTCATCCTGTTGCAATTCCTGATGGAACAGGCTCACCTCCTTCCAGCTCTCCCCAGTCAGACAAATGTAATGTTGCAGCTTCTGGAGAAGTGAACAGGATAGTCAAATTGCACCTCCAGCAATCACAGGGAAAGAGAAAGGTCAGGAGAATATTTTCATCCCACAGCCCAAATGAATTGAGGGTCACATGTGCTTCCACTGGCCTAGGAGAAGTTTACAAGCAGAATCTTCAGTTTTATTGTGCTGGAAGAGGTGAGTATAAATATTGAGATCAGTGGCACTGAGTCCCAGTCGTGGTGATTTGCTGAGTGAAATTCCCACACAATTGTAGGAAGTGGTTCACAGCCTGCATGCCAGAGGAAAGCACCCCCAAGAATCTTTAGTTAAAACTGAGTGCTTAAAATATTTTTTGTTGTATTGCAAACAAAATTTGTAATGTAAATTACAAATTTAAATTACTGCAAATGTACTGAAATATACTCACAAAATTGGGAACACATGGATTATTGTCTCTGATAAGAATTGAATGGATAACACCTAGCATAGTTTTCCCTTTTAATTCTTATTGTATGTATAAAGGGTTGCTCAGTTCCCAGACTGCATGGGCTCTTGAGGATCCACTGAAACCTTGAGTCAGTCAGAGCTGGTACTCTGTGAGTCTCCAGGCTTCATACTCTTTACACTGCTGTTCTCAAAGCTCCCCCTAGAACACATCTAATGGGAAAAAGCCCAAAACTGTACAGAGCTCACACTGACAGATGCAGAGGGGCTAGTTGTTGTTTCTAGACATATGTTTGATTATTGCTTTGTCCATGAAACTTATAAACCTCAATTAACACTCCAGAGAGATGTCTCTTATAATCAAATTATCTCTCAAACATCCTGGACCCATTCCAATTATAGTCATGGGTTTTTTTTCCTTTTGTGGGATGACTAAATTGTTCTTACAAGTCTTCCAGCTAACCTTTAAATTGAAAACAAGAAAATCGAGCCAAACGGAAGCTTCCACATTTCACTAAGTCCTAAAATATATTCTCAGAGTTTGCCAGAATACAAATGCTAAATATGAAGATTTTGGGGAAAACTCTGGATTTTGATTGAATGACTGTATTTAAACTCTCTTTTAATTATTAAAAAAAAATTAAAAAACATATACAACCACATCATTTAGACTGTAAATAAGTATATAAAAATGCCTCAAGAAGCTTACTTTCAATGTCAAACAATAAAAAAATTGCTTCCTTTAACAGAAAGGGGTTTGTGAAATTAGATGGACATCATTGTCACAAAAATATTTTAGCCAATTCTCTTTGTAGAAAAAAGCCTTAGGGAGCTCAATTAGGACACTGCAGAGAGTGGGATCCATGCATAAGAAATCTACATCTGAGCTTCTTACTCCAGGCTCCCTTTACTGCCAATTGAGAAAAATAGGTAGATCACAACCATAATTCATGTGCCTCTGAAGGTGATGGCTAAAACAGACTGGATGAATGACGGCCTAAGTGTCTATAGCCCTTCATCGTATCTAAGGGGAGCCTGGGGTCACCAACTCTGAGGTAAATTTCTACACTGCAGGTAACAAAATCACATGAGCTGGAGTGCACCCTGCATGCGGGAGGGAAGTTAAACTGAAAAACTGTTCAGTTCCTTTCTTTTCAAAGCCAAGGTCTGCAGTCAGACATCATTTTTGCAATGAAACAAAGATGTCATATCTGTCATATCTGGGGCATGAATGTGGCTGTATTGTCTGTAGCAGAAGGCAAAGTTTGACAGCTGTGACATTCCCTTCAAAATGTGATCATGTGCTGTGGCTCCTGTTGCTCAATACAGCTGCTGTGGCACTCGTGAAAGAGCTTCCTGGGCAGCAGCCAGCAGAGCCTTGTCCTGTGCTGGGCACATCCTGACCATCACTGCTTGGTGGCCACTGCGTGTAAGTAAATGATGTTTGTTCCACTTGGAATGCTCCCCATGCTTTTCCTCATGAGGACAGTATCTGGCATCAGATTGTTTAGGATCAAATGTTTGATGAGAACTTCTGGGTCTTTTTTCATCTAAGGCTAGTCATTTCAGTGGGCTGTCAGAAGTTTTAGAGTTTAATCCTCACTTAATGTCATGCTTGTAAATGGAAGATGTGCACATAGTCTCATTTTCTTCAAAAAATCTCAGGCTGAGAAGAGGAATGAAGGAAGAGAGACAGTGTAAAAATCAGGAAATTATAAAGGTTCCCTCCAAATTAGCTTTACTTTCCCTGTAATCAACACTCCCTTGCAGACAAAACTGAAGGTTTAAATTTTAATTTAATATCAAATTTAAAAAGCTGTTATTTTTTTATTCTAAACCAATTTGTAAGGGGAAGGAGTATACTTGGAAACACTGTTCTTAAAAGAATTTCCTTTAAAATATTATTACACCAAGTGTAATGGTTTTCTGGAGTTGCCTCAATAGTTTAGTTTCAGAGTTTAGTGAGATGTCTCACATTGACTACATTTTGAATAACATACCTTTAGTATGTGGCAGCAGTGATTAGAGCTGATGCATAACAGCAAAAAGAGTAGAAAATTATTTTCTTCATACTCAAGAAAATCACCCCAGCTTTACATAGAAAGGAGATTTTCCTGAATCCGCCAAAAGGTTCCAAAGATGCTTCTCACTACATTTTTCATCTATTTGAAAACAGAAGAGACATTTTAGTCTTTAACTATCCTGCTTACAAACAGACTGGTTCTGCTTTATGCTAAAATCATGTTACATTTCTAGGATCCTCTTTTCAGTCCTGTTTACATTGTGAGGAAACTAAAACACTTTTATCTCAGTCTTTCTGCATTTGGATATGTTCAAAACTGCAAGGAGCATTAACCTCCAATGAATGATCTTTTTTCTCCCACTCATTGAAAATAGAGAATGGGCAGAGCAATCTTCAGTCATATGAACATTCCTTCCAACCTCAATTATTCAGTGACTGAATCTGAATTACAGAAATGTTCTTTAAAAATTAAAAATTAAAATAAAAATTAAAAAAATTAAAAGAAAGCCAATGCAAATGCATTTCATTGTTCATTTACTTTAAATACTTTTAAAATTTGTCTTCGGATGTGGCATGTTTTCAGTTTTAGAGTGAAAAAATAAAAAAAAAATGAGTAACTTCTAACTCAAAATTAGGGCTAAATCCAGTAATGTCTCTGGTAGGGAAAACAAAATCAGATGTTATGAGAGCACATGTTACCCATTGGCCACGTCAACCCTTCTCCACTGTTATTTTCAAAACAAAAATATCTGCTCTAACAAATTCCATAGTTTAGGTGTTCATGCAAGGCTGCTTACACTCCTGATGAAGACCCAAATGCTTCAGGTTTCAGGACAAAACTTTGCTCTATAGCCAAGGAAGTACAATTAGACAATACTGTTTGTTAAGCTGGGCACTAGTTTCACTCCCAATGGTATTTAAAATTTAGAAAACAGCAACACAATTGGATTTATACAGTAACAAACAGATTTTATCCTTACATGTGCTCAGAAGACACCTAACATTTTGAAAAGACAGAATTTTAAAAGAATGTGTTTGAAAGTGTGATGGTGTTTTACCTGCTTTTGAGCATCAACTCACTGTTTGCAAAACTGGCTTTTCACCAGCCCTCAGTTCCCTCCTGTAGGTTAAAAATTTAAAAGGCAAGTAAGCTCTTAAAAGGATCTACATTTTTGGCAATTCAGTAAGTAAGAAAATACCTGAATATAGTTCAAAAGAGTAAAGGAGACTTATGGAGAAGGTAGATTTCTGAAGGTCTCATGATATTTGATGACACTGATGAAATTTAATTTGAAACATTATAGATAAAGTCACATTCAGGGTGGGTAAAGACATAGGAACCTGAATGAGGAATAAACAGACCTAACTACCTGAATATGATGGTAGGCTTGAAATCACCTGTCATTACCAAGGAAGAGATTTTGGAGCCACTGAAGATAGTTCTCTGAAAATATGCTTTTTGTATCTGTGATGGTAAAGAATAAATGGAACAATTGAAATTGCTAGACAGAAAGAGAATGCAAAGTAAGTATTAAATGTTACTTTGTCTATTAAGGGCATCTCTGTGTCTTGATTCCTATACAGAGTTCTGGTCTCCTCTTTCAAGATGCAACATAAATAGAGAAAAAATATGAAAAAATTTATCAAAGTTATGACATGATGAGAGATTAAATTAATTAGGATTTTTAAGGTGGTAAATGAAAGAATCGTATTTAGTAATATGGTAGACATGTTATAAAATAATGAGTAGATGAAGAAGAAATATTAGTCAGATCCTCATAATGTCAGAACAAAGGGATATCAAATCAAATTATCAAACTGCCCATGGCAGGGGGATGGAACAAGGTGATCTTTAAGGTCTCTTTCAACTCAAACAATTCTGTGATTCTATAACTACAGGTGTAAAACTGAGCTTACTTAAGTTGTAGAAGCGTCTGTTGCAGGAGGCTGTGGAGAGCAGAATTCTAAATAGAGTCAAAATGTAATTAGATGTAGAGAAGAAAAGTTAAGAACTATTAAATGGAAATTACTACCCTTGGATTGGGAACTCCCTACATCAGGAGCTGCAGCATGTGAGTGAGCAGAATCAGAGACCTTTTGCTCTGAGCCTGCTGTCTCGCACAGGCACTTACTGCTACTCATGATTTTAGAAACCTCCGTGAAGCTAGACAACATCACAACTGTTTTACAAATTAAGTTTAGCTGTGGAGAATTTTTCAATATTGTTCTTTTTTCCATGGAAGGCATAGAAATCCCATTTTCCTACTGCTTCTGTGAGTGCATTAAACCTGGACTACATAGGAGACTCTAAGGGTAAGAAGTTATTTATTTACTTATTCTTCCATTTTTCTAAAGCTACATAGGAGGCAAAAAGTGGCAAACATGCTCTTTCCCTTAATATTTCAGTGCAGGTGATAGTGTAAAAGGTTTTAAAATCATAGAAAATTCAGGGACTTAGAAAGAAAGCTAAGCTTGGAAAGCCCTGGGAAAAGTAGGCCCTGGGAAATATTAAGCCTTATGCTTGCTAAAGATCAGGTGAAACTGCACCTGTGCAATCAGTTTTTGATAAATGATACAATTGTTAGATGTGATTAGATATAATTATTGTTTGTATTATTGAACATGAGGAACAATGTTAGGGGGTTGAGAGGGATCACGAGAAATTCATGCTTGGGTAAAAACAATGCATACAATAAATCAATGTAAGTTTAATAATTAATATGTAAGTTGCATAACTATAAAGTATAAAAACATGTTCAGCTCAAAACCAAGATGGGTCAGATTTGGGTATGTGTACCCCTGACACCCAGAGCTCTTAATAAAGCACCTTCATATAATCATTCCATGATTATGTGTGTTCCTGAAGGCTAACACAGGTATCACTGAATTCAGCATGTTGGAGTGCCTAATACTGGGATTTACATAAGAGCATATGTCCTATTTCATTCCCAAATGAAACTAATGAGTTCTTCCCCCAGAACCAGCACCTACTTTCTGGCACTGTTGGACCTTACAATACCCAGAAGTGCTTGGCAAATACAGAACAGAGATTCTTCACTGTGACTCCCAAACCCTCAGTTTCCATGGGTTACAAGAAGAACAGGCAGGGTGAGGGGAGTGTAACAGATCAGAGGACACAAGGTCAAACTCCAGGCTGAGCAGCTCTTCTTTTTGCAGTATTTGTCCCATGATTCACTTGAACAACTCTGATCCTATCTTGTCAAAGCATCTGGAACTAGAGAGGTGAAAAATACAGAACTTCTGAGAGCAAAACAGAGTAATCAAGATGGCTCAAAAGGGTCTGAAGAAAGATGAAAACAAGTGCAGTCACCAAGGAACAAAAAAGGAAGAGCTGTTTTCAGCACACCTTGCTGTGAAACGAGCCCTGAAATAGGCCATATTTAGAAAAAACATGAACTGGGTTAAGAATTCTGTTCCAAGTCTGAGAGGTTACCTGCTGTGAGAAGGACCTGTCTGTCTCTGACATTTTCACAGGCTTTTGAAAGAGATAAAGGTAAGAAGATGGAAAAGGAAGTCAAAACAGGACACTATGAGTGGTGCCTGCTTCTGCTATCTTTGCCTCATTTAAAGTTAAGTATTTACCCAAGTACATGAATACTCTTAGAGAAGTTGGATAACCTGATCTGTGTGGAAGTTCAAGTGCCAGGCTATTACCAAGAACATCACTGAAAGCAGAAAAACAAGTATTGCATGTAGTTACACAGAGAAATAGCTGCTTCAACAACTCTGTAGAGTGAGATAACAGCAGTTATCCCACATCCTTTTCTGTTTCAGACTCCTGGACACTAGAAGTCTGACTTTTCTAATCTGGTACATTCTTTAGATACTTGCTTGTCCTGAGCACCCAATGTTGTCATCAAGGGAATGGCTTAGCAGATGGAGAAGGCTGACGGATTCAGCATTGGGACTGATATTCACCACTTGTCATATTAATACATTTTTAAAATCATACATTCTCTATACACCCTTGGGGACATGAACAAGGCAAGGATATTTGGACACAATATCAATAGATTTATTTCCTAGTTAGTTCCTTGCTCCCCTGTACTGTACTCAAAGCAGTGACAATGGAAAAAATGAGCCACAATGCTCTTTCACAGCCATTCATAATCTTAGAGGAAAACTTTCTGTTCCAGGAGCACCAGAGCAATCAGTTTATCTATATTTTCAGTATATTAACACAAATTTTTGTGATTTCTGCCCATATACTAGAAAATACTTCCGAGTTAATGCTACAAGCACGTATCTAGCCCTCTCAAACTGTTGCTTGCTAACAGAGCAGAAACAGAATGGAAACTCTGCTTGTGTTTATAAGGGTGTCAGGGCAATACAACTGACTTGATAGAATCATTGTTTGCCAGAGCTGTATGCAAACATTTCCTACTTCAGTCCACTCTGTCTAATTCTGCTACTAAAAAGGCAGAGCTACACATTTTTCTGCACAGCAGGGCATGGAGAGGCTGTGCTGGGAGCGCTCTCCTACAGGCAGCAGGGCTGGCAGCACTGGCAGCAGGGCAGCTACAAACCACCTGGTCTGGCAGCCAGGCCCCACCAAGTGTCATTGGCATGAAACTGGAGCCCACAGAGCCAGGAAAAAAGAACTCCTGAAGGAGTTTGGGCCAATTTATGGATTTATCAGGACCATGTGGGAAGAGAGGAAAGAAAGAAAAAAAAAAAGCCCGCACAAATAAAATTGATGTAAAAATAAAGGAAAATACTTCATTTGGGATCAGATTTACTACCTTGTGGGATTCACCTTGCACGTTCCCTCTAGCCAGGAAGCAGAGGAAAGATGGGGAGATATATTTGCAGAGAACTAGAAAGCAAGTCCAGAACAAAAACATACACCACTAATAGCCTCTGGGAAAAAGAAACAGAAAACAACTTTCCCTTTTTATCCCTTCGAAAAGACTGTCTGACAAACAGTTACATACCACGATTTTAAAAAAGAGGAAAAAGTCAAAATATCATTGATGTCTTAAGCCTGAGTAGAAAATTCAAAAAATCCCATATAATAAAACTCTTGGGAGGTATGAGATTAGAGCTCAAGCATTCCTCCCACTGAATCCAAAGCAAAGGCTTAGGTCTTGCTTCCCCCCAGTCCAAATAGATCCTATCTCTGGGCCAATCTCTAAATTACATGCAGGAAAGATAACACCACTCTGAATGTGGAGGTCTTTTCACAACCACTCCCAATTACACTAGCAAGGCTGGAACACCTCACAGCAGCATGCCACACGTGTAGGACATTTCATCCCATTGCCAAGAAACAGACAGTCCCACAGAATGTTTTGGCCTTCCTGACTGGAGCATTCAAGTCTTTTGTACACATGGCAAATGCCAGCTTGTAAAAAAAGGGAAAGCTAAGAGTGTTTTTTTCAAAAAACAAGCATGCACACACCTTGCAAATGTGGCCTATAATTTCTAGTATGGTTGTAGAGGTTTCATTTGCTAAAAGGCTGAAAGCACCCGCCTCTTGTTGTAAATTAGCATAACGTGTAATAAAATCTTCTGTGACCACACTCTGAATTTCTAGCTGCGTATCCACACAGAGATTAGGCTGGGTCAGCAAGACAAGGAAGAATTAAGAGTTTCCCAGGCATCAAACAGGACCTGAAACAGACAAAACAGATAAGTTAAACACTACAAACACATTACTCAATCGACAGAAATTAATTCCAGATAAAGGACCAAACATAACCTTTTTGCTTTCTATAGTAAATGAAGTGATTTCATCTGGGCTGTCTCGTAGGGGGAAGGGTGGCTGAAGCATGTATTACAAAGCAAAATTTACTATGCTATCCATTGAAGCAACATCCATGAGCGAAAATAAATCATTTTTGGTATTCATTGTGAGTCTTAAGCATTTATCAGCTTGTGTAAGGATTTTGCTAAAATGCTAAACAACGTGAGCCTGAAAGGAGCTGTTTACTATTAAATATCCACCAACTTCAATCTCAAATGTAAAAGGAGAATAGTGAGATATTCAGAGCCCAGTCCAAGGGTGAGTGAGGGAGTAAAAGTTCTTAAGTAGAGGATGATCAGGTGCTGCAAGGATACATGAGCACACAAATGGGATGGATCTTGTTTACAACTTTCAGTGTGAGGGTGGAAGGCAACAGCCAATCTAGTGTGATCTCTGTGTCTTGTTTTGATCAATAAATGAAGCAAAATTTGGAGCCTGCACTGCTATTTATTGGATCTCAGGGTGTCATTTGATGTTTATTGCCCGTCTCATTGCCAGGATGAGCTTCTTGTTGACAGTAAACATCTCAGTCTTTCTTTGCTAATTGAGGCTGTGGTCTTTATCTGCACCCAGGTCCACCCAGACATCTCAATACAACTGGCTTATCTGCACAAGGAACACTGAGCCCACAAGGAAGTTAAGGAATTTTTCAGCATTGTTTATGTGAAGTACTGGTGTGCTTTCCACTGTACTTTCACACCCCCTTCCTTCGGGAGGAGGGAATTGAAAAAGCAGCCTTAGCGGCTGCCCTTCCCAAGACCAAAGAGATTAACAGTGTTTGCAGTTCACAGAAAGGCAAGAGGCGAACAATACAAAAGTTTTAATTCAGTTTCATTTCCCACCTTCTCAAAGATCTATAAGGGATTTTACTCGTAAACCATGCCTTCAAGCAGACAGCTTAAATCTCACAAGATATGAATGAATGGGTCCTGTCATCAGTAAACAAGGACAAGTTGGCAAGTCTAAACAGACATGATTTTTGGTGGTCACTACTACCGTGATACCATTGCAGTCACGTATGACAAAGAGCTGTAGGTCCAGTGGAGCTGGCTGGAAGGTGCAATAAAAGAAAAAGCACCGTGGGAAAAGGGGATGTTGGAGTGATGAGCCTTGAACACCAATACACCTCAGTACAGATTTGCCCATCACCTATCTAAAACCAAACACAGCATGACAAATATTCTTGACTTGAAAGCTGAACGGCATTTAGGGGAAAAGTGGAAGGCAATGCTCCTCCACTGTTCTCTTCCATAGCTGCACATAGCTGGACACCAACTCTTCTACATGAGCGTTCAAAGAACATACAGCTTATTTCTCCTTTAACCTTAATTTTCTGATTTTTCCCTTTACCTGTGATTGTTCTGTGTCTCAAGCATTTCTCTTGGTCTGCTGTAGATCCTTTCCAAACTTAAGTGAATTTTTATACAATCCTTGGTTTACTTCTTCCAAAGTATCTTTTTAGTCTATTGAGATATCTTTTGGATCCATTAGGGATTTGATATAATGGCTTTTATTTGCATATCATTTTGGTGCTTTTGAACACCAGTAGAATATTAAAGAAGAAGATACATAACTTTTAATGTCAAGTAAGGTTTGGAAGTGGAATTTTTTTTATATATGAAAGCAGCTGTTTCAGGTGCAAGTGAAGAATTTCTTGAGCAAAAACTGAATTATGACTTTAGACACAGAGTATTCTGTATCTCTGTTAAAATCAATGTTTCAATTAAAAATGAGGACTTACTTTAGCATCAGACTACCACATTTTAAATTATTTATCTATAATAAAGGAAGAAAACACCACTACCAACAAAGGGGAGTCATTAAGATTCCTTCCCTCATCCCTGTTAAGCTCAGAGATCTCTTCAACACTACACATATATTCAATACCTATTCATTTATAAACACTACTGTGGGTTACTTGAAACACTTTCATTCCACCTAAGGAAATAAGCGCTTGCAATTTAATGTATTTGTTCTTTACATTAACTATTCTACAGCTCTGGCTGCACTGATGGCTACTGTAAGCAAAGGTGTGTTACACCTTATTTTGTGTTTCTAGATAATTAGGAGCCAGAACAGTGCCATTTCTAGATATACATGCATGTCCCACTTTGATGAGTGGAAGTAATTGACAGGCTTTTGGATGCTGTATTAGTACAGTCATGACAAAAGGATCTTTGTAATAGGAAGTAAAATGCACATCATATAGGCTGCTCTTAGAAATTGCTTCTGTAATGGTTATTTACAACTTATCCTCACTGCATGAAGATAAGCAGTTTAAACTGTGTGCATTGAAGAGGCATCCAAGATATGGTATGAGGAAAAATAAACATGGCTAAGGATATTCTATTCCTCATTGTCCCATTTCTGTTTCCATATTATGTGAATCTCAGTTGAGATACCGAGCTTCAAATGGGAAAAAAAATGAGAAGTGTTATTGAGCCAGGGTTGTTTTTGTATTTTTAGTAAATGAAACAAACAATCCTCTACTTGAATTGAACTGGTTGCAGTACTTATCGCTGGTGTGAGAATCTGACACAATCAACAACACAGGAAAGATTTTTAATATATCATTTAAGCCTTGTTCATATCTGCAGAGTTCAAAACATTTAGCTGAACCAGGTTTCTTCCAATTTCCCTCACTCCCTTATCACCACTAAATGTACTGCTTCTCCCTTACAAATATCTGAGTTACTTAAAAGCTCCCCATTAGTCCATATTCAATAACAGCAGTTTAAAATCCACCAGAGTCTCTGTGTCTAGCATTTGCAACTGTCTGGCTCTTCATGCCTTTCTGCTGCAAGCACCAACTTAGCCTGGATTCCTGAATCACATAGAGTCTGTCAGATGCTCCTAAGTATCCTTGGTTAGAACAGGGGCAGAGGAGAAAGAACTTTGCTCTTCCAGCCCTGCTTCTCACAGGTTTTTTCTGCAGTAAAATTACAAGCTGCAAGTCTTCTGTCTTGAGCAGTCAGTCAAATACACTTCCAGCCAGCCTCAGGGGCTTTGTCTCCCCACACCAGGTGCAGCCTCCTTGGAAAGTAAGAAAAGACTTTTCTTGATTTCTTTATCCTAAACATAG
This sequence comes from Pseudopodoces humilis, assembly GCF_049639895.1. Lineage (NCBI taxonomy): Eukaryota > Metazoa > Chordata > Aves > Passeriformes > Paridae > Pseudopodoces > Pseudopodoces humilis. The sequence goes on from NC_142202.1 coordinate 64,361,736, forward strand.
CATTAATTTTCATTTAGATTTCAAACTTACAAAATGCTGTGTTTCTCAATGCCTGGGTCCATCCACCAAAGTCCAGACTGCATTACCGCAGACTTTTCAGCCAGAATGGGTCATTGTTAACAGGCTCTATGTACCAAGTACCTCTCATTCAGAATAATAAAATAAAGCATGATGGAGTTTTTCTTATGCAGAATCATCACCCTTACCAAATTTCTACACCTTTCCTCTAATGACACCCTTTTTTTACATTCTTAGAAAATTCTGACACAAACTATTTCCCTTTCATTAACATAGGACTGCAAGAAGAAATCTTCAGTGAGCTGAAGCTGAATTGCAGCTTCCCAGTCACTGACTCGTACACAAGACAGGTATGTCTTGAAATCCATCTTCCTATTAACACCACTGCTGCAGTTACAGGAAGAAGCAAAGTGGTCTCACTGCTGTAAGCTCTCAAGCACTCTGCTGTCAATATTGTTTTATTGCTGAAACCACTCTGTGCTGGTTTTGGCTGAGACTTAATTTTCTTTCCAGTGTCTGGTATGGGGCTGTGTTTGGATTTGTGCTGAACACAGAGTAGATAATGTAGAGATGTTTTTATTGTTGAGCAGGGCTTGCACAGAGCCAAGGCCTTTTCTGCTTTTTGTACTGCCACGCTGGTGAAGGAAGTTGGAAGTGCATGTTGTTATAAGTGTTTTAAGTAAACTAATTGTTGTAACATGTTAATTAATTGGTAAGGTTGAGTTATAAATTTATAGTTATTCAATATAAGACGTTCCTAGATAAAAGTTAATGTATGCTTTTAGGGAGTTAGGGTTCTATGGGGTTTATAAGGGAAGTGGGCAAAGTCTGGTGATCGGGGTGAGGGGCAATCAAGTGGAGATGGGGGTGGCCCAGGGCTGGTAGGGTATTTAGTGGTGGTAAGAAAGGTTCAGAACACTCCAGGACATGACCTCCCAGGAGTGATGTCTGCACCAGAAACAACCATTGGTGAAGACAACCAACCATTCAACACCCTGGGAGAATGATTGGTCTGGAGCGCACCGCACTAAGAACCAATGAGAGCCCTGGAAATGGACCAATCAGAGGACAGATCCTAAATGGACCAATCCTGGACAAGGCGGGGTCTGTAAAAGGGGCAGCGGGACTTCACCCCAGGTCTTCCTGAGGAACTCTGTGTCTGAGGGAAGCGTCCAGCCACACGGCTGTAACATTTATACCCATGTTTTCTGTTTGGGTTTGGGCTTATCCTCAGCTCTCGGTGGTTTCTTGTTTTTAAATAAATGAGTTGACTTCTGAGGAACATCTGGGCCTCGTTTACCACACATGTGATGCCTTAATCTTTAGCTTTCATATTTTCCAGATTCTGTACTGTATTGGTATATAACTCTGAACTTCATATAAAGTGTTGGCAAGTTCTCTTCACAGTGCAGTTAGACAAAACAATCCTTTTCCAGCCTGAGAACCAAGGACATCGTTGCAGCTTCAGGCCCAAAAAGTGTAAACAACAGGGAGTTGAGGAGAGAATCTGGGAGGATGGGACTTCATAACCTGAAGCTGTAATTGGACAATTAACCCAAATATGTAAATATTAAAACTTATGAAAGTGTGAAAACTCATGACCCAGTTTCCATCTTGGGTAGAGCCACAGCTGGCAACTTGTACTGCCCAAGGTGTGTCCTTTGAAGGCCTTTTCAATAAATACCTACTTTATTCCTTTAACTCTGTCTAGTCTCCGATCTAGGTAGCCTCTCAAAGCATCACATGAGAGGTTTGGAGGAAACACAGCCAGGACAGATGACCCAAACTGATCACAGGGATATTCTAGACCATATGACATCATGCTCAATATTTAAACTGGGAGGAAGTAGGAAGGTGGAAACATTTGGAGTGATGTTCTCCAAAGTAACCATTAGATTTGATGAGGCCCTGCTCTCTGGGGGATGGCTGAACACCTGGTTGCCCACAGGAAGCAGTGAATTAATTCCTTGTTTTCCTTACTTGTGTGCATGGCTTTTGCTTTCCCTAATAAACTGTCTTTATCTCAACCCATGTGTTCTCCAGTGGGTGAGCAGCTGTGTGGGGTTTGATTGCTGCCTGGGGTGAAACCACAACACGCTCTCAAGCTAGAATTGAGCTGCAATACAGAAATCCCCAGTTTTGGCAGATGTTGGTTAGCTAGGTTTGTATTTCAGTTCTTGAGTGTGTTTATAATTCCATCTGCCAATTTCATCATTGCCTCCAACTGGGTTCTAACAAATGCTCTGTTATACTCAAGCCTGGTCTTTCTGTAATACACAGGTCAGCTTTCAAAACTTAGATGTCTGATGTTTGTCCCAGATCTGTACCTAGGGTCTCATAATGCTCCTACTAGTTTCACATCATATAGGTTCACTCTTAAACAGTGAAATTATCTGAAGTTGCCTTTTAATTCCTATTTTGTTCTTTTATCAGAAGTATTAAATTTATCTTTATCAAAACTAATTCATGGTAAAACAATAATTTTTAGTGATTGATTCAATCTCCCTCCTGGTTCAGCTGTCTTGGTATGCACACTGTGAGCCTTCTGCCTTCTCTACTTGCTCCCTGCCTATCTGTGTTTGTTACTGTAGCTGCTGTTCCTCTCTTTCGGTAACCAGTGCAAGAGTGCCTTTATGCAGGTGCAGACCGCCACTAAATCTTGTGAAGATCTTCTTGCAAATTGCTTAAGAGCATTTTGCAAAGAAATCCTCCTAGACTGTAGTGTTTGTTGCAGCCCAGAAATTTAAATCATACTGAATATTATGTCTGCTTTTTAAATGTCAGTGTGTTGGAAGGAGTTTGTCATCTCCAGCACGACTTTATGATATTATGCATAGCTTTGATGCTGAAAGTTGTTTTCTTAGAGGAGACTTTACCATTATGTATTTAATCTAGCTTGTATCAAACCATTCTCTCTATAGATGATCAAAACATTAGAGGTAACTAAATCGCCTCAAGAATTTGCAAAGAGCAGTTAAATCTGTGATGACTCACTAAAGCATGATAGAAAAAACTTCAATTTTTTCTGGAGGGAAACAACTTTGGCTTGGATAGGCCACAATATGAAGAATTTTATTCTTCAACCTAAAGGTGTATTTACTTTTCTGTTTGAAAAAACAAGACAGCTTAGTTCAGAGGAAGAACATATGAGGGGCTGCCTTCCACTCCAGAGGAAAATGTTCTCTAGCCAACAGAGATAGGCCAGTTCTTTCCACTTAAAAAATGTCATCTACTTATTATTTCTCCATAAAGTTCAGCTCCAAAGGAATGAAAAAGATTTGCAAATACCATTTATAAGTCAAAACCACGGAAGCATCAAATTATACCTGACTTATAAAATAGAAGCCTTTTAGAAGATCAAAAGCTATGCAAATTCTGTTTTACAGCTCAAGTATATCACATCAGGAGGACCACAAGAATACAGTCTTCAAATTATAGGAAAAAATTTTAAGTCTATGTACCATTTTCTGTTCTTATTACAATCATGCATTTTCATTAAAATATTCTTCTTTATCCAACTGTCTGCAGTAGCAGTACAAGAAATCAAAATTATTTTGCCTATCGACATTTATTAAAGATAGTTAGGAAGATACAAGACTGATTTAATCTTTTCAATATCCATCCTATAATTTTTGTTAGCTGGCATCTTGCCCCTACCTCACAGCCCAGAAGCTGAGACCACAAGTATTAAGAAGTCAATTGAGATGTGGAAGAGCTTTGAAAAGGCCACATGGAATACATTCAGCTCTGCCTTTCACAGCTTGCATGCGGGCTTGAAACCACCTTCCCATGCCAAAGACCATAAGCACAAATTCAGAAGAATGTCTACACTGTGGCTTGGAATCTGACAAAAACTTATTCTGCCCACTCTCTGAGGTGGTAGGATAGGAGCCAGCTCTCATCTGGAAATTACATGGACAGATTTGCATGGCAGGATGGCCCTGTGTTTGAACTAACATGTCCCTCTGAGGCACACACGCAACACACAGAAGTGAAACATTTCTCTGCACTCTCCATCAGCTGAAATATTATTCTCAGGCAGTGCAACCTTACGAAATGTCATCCCCAGGAAATGCCTTGAAAAAGAGAGGGTGGAAGCATAATCAGAATCTCTCCTGTCATCCTACTCCCCTTCACAGAAAGGTTTCCAGCTACTTCATTAATAATACAGACTCTTCAGTAAAGCATCAGATAACTCCAGCCATAACTGGACCTGTTCGTAGAATATCAAAACTTATTCTGTTTGCCTTTGCATCTCAGCATAGATGTATATTTCAAAGCAGGGAATACACACTTGAACTCTGAACTCCATGCAGTAGGTAAGTATGTGGAACAGAGAGAAAACCTGTGGGGAAAAGGTTTGCAAAGTTTCCAGAAAGAACAGTTCCAGGCAGGATATTTGCATGGATACTGTTGCCTTTTCCCAAACATTAATTTGAGAAAGCACGTTCAAGTGTTCTCTCTGTTTACAGTATACAACATTTCAGTGCTTTTTCACAGGTTTTATCAAAGTAAAGAATGATCACTCACTTCTGAGTTTTATATTTACACCAGAATAGAGATGAACTTGCTAGTCTTACACATAGGCTGATTAGAAGATACTACATACAAGGCAGAGAATCAAAACCCCATAGACGGAATTTTGAACAGGACACTTCCTCTGACTATGTTTTAACACCAAGCCTTCTACATCTCAAAGAACCTGGCATTTCCTAAGCCAACTGCAGCATTAAAGCAGCAACTTTTGAGATCGGCTTTTTCATCCTCCTCTGTCAAATTCTGTTTGCCTCTGATTCCTCCCATCTTCCTGCATGGAGAAATGCAGTGCACGTGAAGGTGCACCTGAAGTGCACATCTGGAGCAGAGGCTGTAAGATCTTTTCTCCATCCAAGATAGCAGAGTCAGTGGTTATTTAAAAAAAAATATTTTCACCTTTATTTTCACCAGTGGGAGCTGTTTCCTTTGAACTTCCCCCTCGCTCTGGACAAGTTTAAACTAAAAAGCAGACTCCATTTTAGATGTGAAGACTTCAAATTGTTATCTGTGCTTTTTATTAACAAATGATGGCATTCTGGCAGAACAAGTAGAAATATTCATTAAATACTTTATCCTGGAAGAAAAAGAAGTCCAACTTATTCCAAATTCTAATGATAATATATGATTTAAAAATGTCATCAGATATCCTTGTAAATGCAGTTCAAACATCATTTGGGGACAGAGAGGTTAAAAAGCATACAGTTTTCTTAGTGCATGGTCTGATTTCATTCACACACGATCAATTCACTCTCTTTCCTGCCTTAGACCTTAACCAAAGGCAGCAGATAGAGATAGTGAACTCTCTTGTTCATTACCATCACTGGAAGCAGGATTAATATTGGTTTCTGCCAGATATGCTGGGCAAATTGGGAGAGGAGAAAATATCACACGCAGCAGAGCCTGCATCTCCACTTAGTATTCCATGGGTTAACTGACCCCAAATAATCTTAACAAACTTACTGTGGTTTATTGAGACAAGGGCTGGTTGTCCTACGTGTTGTTACAATGGCAGCAGCTTGTGCAGGCACAGGAGTCCAGCAAATACCATGCCAGTGCATTTGGCAGTGTTACAAAAGCCTGAATGAAACCCTCCAATTTGTGTAGAATTAGCAAGCTTCCTAAAAGCATGGGAAATAAATTATATTGTATCTATCACACATCACTCTAGTGATGATTGAGTTCAGCTTTGTAACACATTCACATTTAAATTAGTAGAGAGGGACAAGTGGACTGGCCTCAAATACACCACCAGCTCCAGGTCTGAGACACAGACAGGTTTTCAGCTTCCACTGGCCAAACCATGAGTTTAGAAGCTGAGGAAGAAAAGAAATACTTTAAAGTCTTCAACAAAGATAGCAATGTTACATAACAGAAAATAGCTCAAACTAGACAGGCAGCAAAATAACTTCTACTCAGCCAGTATGTTTTCTGGTTTGAAACCTGGAGATGTTCAGATCTAAAACCCCTGACTAAAATGTTCTCTGATGCTGATTATGATCAAAGGCATCTTGACATTAATTTAATAATGGTTTGCCTTATAACACAAAGTTAAATAACATTCTAAAGCTAACAGGTATGGGGTACTGGTGTATTCACCATAAGGCTTTGGCTGCAGTAGAGCTGAGTTGACTTTTTTGTGTTTTTAGGTGCGTCATGCACATTATTACATTAATTTCAAAGATTCTGTGTGCCCTATTTGTTCTATTTCTGCGGCCCTCCTTGATGGCAACAGATACTTTGAAATTCCAAATTCTGTATGCTCTAAGAGAAAAGTAACAGGTATCTCTGCTGCTTCTGCCACCTTCTTTGCTTTTCATCCTCTGCCATTTCCAACAATGTGACACAGATTAAGGTACTGAGGAATACAGCGCTCCCTATAGCTTAAAAATATTTGCAGAATATGAGCATGACATGGAACTTCTCCCATGTTCTGTACTGAACATTATCTGTGGACTTCAGCAAGGAAGGCAGTTAAGATGCTTATTAGGATAGGGGAAGTCCTGTACTAAAAAAGACACCATAATTTCAGTCTTGCTCTCTGCTTTCACTGTTCAAATTCACGTAACTTATCTAATTGTTACTTCTTGGAATGGGAAATGAGACAACCTCTTTTTACATATGCGATATGGAGGATAGGTATTTTTTTTCTCTTCTTTTCTTAAAGTTTTCCACTGAGCCAAGAACTCATGTACATTCATAATTAAATATTATTTTACTTTTAAATCAGATATTAATGATATATATGATTCATTCTCAGCAAATTGAATATTCCAGAGGGAGGGACTTCTGTGAAAAGGCACAATCAAGTAAGTATTGGCATAGAAGAAGATCTGTCTATTACATGGAACAAGAAATAGATAGCCTGAGGAGCTTTTCAGGTGGAGATGAAAGTCACAAGTATGTGTGTGAATTAAAAAGAACAGATCCATTCATCTCTGTCTCTTTACACCTGGGCTGAATGCTAAGAGCCATCTGTCAAAACTGCATGTGAAGCAATAAGAGCATTTTGTTTATCTTTGAATAAATTAACAGCCTCAGACAGGATTTCAGCAGCAGAGTGGTAAGTCGATTCTCTCACAATTCACCCTGGCAGTTGTCCTTTCTGTGAAACCCCAAGAGAGCTTTTGACGGGTATTCTCAGGGGTGGAAGGAGAAAATATAGAAGGTATTTGAAAATTGGGTCTTCCCTTTCAGTATTGTCTTTCTTACTGTCAGTTATCCTTTCAGACCAGACAGCTGGATGTGGCGGGTTGACCCTGGCTGAGTGCCAGGCACCCACTAAAGCTGCTCTATCACTTCCCTCCACAAGTGGACAGGGAAAAGAAAATATAATTAAAGGTTCATGAGCTGGTATAAGAACCAGGAGAAATCACTCACCAAGTGATGTCACAGGCAAAACAGACTTGAATTATAGATATTAATTGATTTTATTATGAAGAAAAACAGAACAGGATAATGAGAAGTAAAAAAACGACCGTAAAAACACTTCCCCCCCACCTGTCCCTCCTTTCTCAGCTCTGCTTCCTCCCCGTCAGTGCCGCAGGGAGACAGGGAATGGGAATTATGCTCAGTTCATGACATGTCGTTTCTGCCACTGCTCAGGGAGAGAAGTCCTTCCCCTACTCCAGCATGGTCCCTCTTAGGGGGATAGTTCTTCATGAACTTTTCCAAGTTAGTCCCTCACACTGGCAATGGCTCTCCACAAACTACTCCAACATGGGGCACTTTTCATGGTCCTTCAAGGACAGGCTGCTCCAGCGTAGGTCCCCCATGGGATCAGAAGTTCTACCAGGAAACTGGCTCCAGCATGGGCACCTCTCTCCATGGGTCTGCAGGTCTCTGTCAGGAGCCTGTTCCAGCACAGGCCTTCCATGGGATCACAGCCTCCTCTCAGGCATCCAGCTGCTCCAGCGTGATCTCCTCCGTGGGCTGCAGGTGGATTTCTGCATCGCTGTGGAGCTCCATGGGCTGCAGGGGCACAGCTGGAGAGGAAATAACACCAAAGGAAGCTTTTGGTATTTGTCCTCCTGGAGGAAGCATGACCTTTAATTACAGTACAGATCTCAAAAGAACCAAACTGAGTTCTACCTCTTCCACAGATTTCCGGCGCAGCCTTGACCAATTAAACAAACCCCTTTGTACCACAGAATAAGCAAGCATAACAGTAGCCATCTCCAGTGCCTAGTCGTGTCTAGTTAGACTGTTAAAATTAGTTGTTTCTTATAAAGTATAATTTCTTCCATTTTAAGGGGATAGATCTTTTGCGCAGGGCACTTGGCACAGTTGGTGTAAAGGCTTTACATTTTATAAGTAGAAAACAAGGTGGAGAAGGACTTTACTGTGCCTTGTTATTATTCACTCCCACTGGAGTGAGTGTGGGAGCATTTCTTCACCAAAAAGGGACAGATTTTGCAGAATGACAAAATTCTGAGAGAGACTGGCTTTGCCATCTCAGCAATGCAAATGAAAAGCAGAGGATTTACACATGAAGTGGTGGGAGCAGCAGTACTGCTGGACCCTCCATGGAGAAGTGGCACAGACTGAGAGCATCCTGGCACCCTTGACCCATTATCTGCTGTGTGGTTCTGGTTATTTTTAGCAATCCCCTTGTGGGAGGGCAGAGAATAAATTGTTGTTCGGCAGCTTATGAAAGAAATTTCAGTATACAACATTACCATAAACTAAAGAGCATGGTTATTGAGCACAGAGGGAGAGAGAGTGTAAGGTTTCCTGCCTCATGCTCAGTGACGAAATTTCCCCAGTGTGAGCTGTAAGTAGAAAATATCTGAGCCTGCTAATACAACCTCAAATATATTTTTCAGACTGAATGAATTAGGATGACCCTACTTAGGGTCCTCACACAAATTAAGAATAATTGTGTGACCCCCACACAAATCTAGAAGGGTAGTTTGAGCTGTCATTATGCCTTCCTTGTTTACAAAATTGCCTTTTGTAGCCTCTGGGTATGGGTAATGTCTTCTGTTCTCTACTCAGCAGAAAAAACAGAAAGAGTACAAAATTATGTGTATGTACCTATTAATGCGTCTTGACAGTAATAACTCATGCAATTAACCCTCTGTACTAGAGAAAGTTTATCATGGTGCTCTGCTTTCTACAGTCAATGAATACACTATCATTATATTGGTAGTATACAACAAGCACGTTTTTCTTTGGTCCTGCATGTGTAACCACAGAAAAATACCTGATTTGTTATTAATCGCTTTACTGATCATGTTATTTGCCTTCTTACCACAAGACTCAACTCCACAGTGTTTTCTTGAATACTCCAGGTCTGAGAACCTTCATCTGAAGAGCCTTAAAAAGACTGACCTGCCAAATATAAAATTTCAATTTCTGAATTTGAAATGTAAAATTAATCCTATTGAGTCCCCTCTGCATTTAGTGCTTCCAATTACTTAAAATTTTGTCAGCCTGAGGTCTAGAAAATTCTGTCCTGAAGTACACACTGATGATCTTTCCACACATAAAGGCTCAGAATTCACTGTTTTCTCCATCTGTCACAGTAGATGGACAGTTTACATAGCTGAGCACAGGAAATTCCCTCCCTTCTCTCAAGTGAGTTCTGTAGCTTAAAGTGATTAACTATATAGAAGATGAACATGTGTTAGATTTTTTTTTTAAAAAAAGTTTCTGTTTTTCCTGTTTACTTTTTTTCTACTACCGAAATTCTTTTTCATGGGTTCACAGCAGGGCTAAGACCCATGGTCAGGAAACAGCCTACAACATACTTAGGAAGGGGTACTTAACTGTAGGTGACCTTTACCTCTATGTCTTCTCAGTCCTGGGCTGGCCCAGGACATGAGAGGCCTGTGGTAGTGCTTAGAAAACCCCATACAAATTGCAACAGCCAACCTCTGGCTTTAGAGTTAAAAAGTTCCCTCACAATAATGTGTACTGTATCATAGCTTCTAATATATTCTGGCTTCTTTGTCAACAAGAAGCTCACATGCAGTGCTCAAGATTTTTTCAGGTGTGATTCTGGACACAGTGGCTGTCCCAGGGAGGCTGAAACAGTGCATTTGTGCGTGGACGAGATGTGCCACGCTTTCATTAGCAATGTCATTACATACTCAATGCAGGCAAGTAAGTGCTCTGCACCAAAGAGATTTTAAAGCAATCAGATCATTTCAAAACGGTCCTTGGCCCATTATAGATGAGATTATGCAGCTGATGGATTTTAGAAGGGAGAATATATTGCACAAGCTGTCTCTTTTTGTCTTTCCAGGTATTTCTAAATTTTTTTCCAAACATGGGACAAATACACGAGAAGTATTATATATGGCAGGCTAATGGTACAGCACTGTTTTCTTTAGTTGGCTCTTCCAGCTTCAAGAAGTGTTTTGATAAATATTCATAGCAGAGCACAGTCTTTTCCCTGTTCTACATGTATTCACACCTGCCTGGGTAAAGAACAGCGCTGATTATCATAAAGGCCAAGCCTTTCTCATCTGAGTAAAATAATTCCCCTAGAGATCAAACACCATAGGAGATTTAATATTCACATAGGTATCAGTAGTGCAGAAGGAACATGTATAAAGACAAAATAACTTTGGAATTTAGAAGAAATGTACTTTTTAATGAGCTACACTGAAGATTAAACTTGTTTACTCTGAAATTTCTTTAGAGTTTGGTTGTAGCATTCTGTAAGAAAAAAAACTAAAACAGATTTATTCTGACATAGATATGATGGTCCAAACATCAATTTTATTCCTAAATTGTTCAATTTATTCCCAATTTCATTAAATTATTCATTTATAAATTTTATATGCCATCAAATCCAATCCTTTTAGGCAATAAGCACTACTTAAGAATTTTTTCAAGTCATTAAAATAAAATTTATTTTTTTTATAAAAGTACATTGCAAGCTGTCCTTTGGTGAGCTTGGAATGTAGTTAATGTAGGCAGTACTAAATTTGAGTCAATTTTGTCTTCTTCCCTTTACTGTACCCATTAGTCTCTATTCAGCTGCCTTTTTGCTTTTCTCCCTTATCTGAAGATCTTGTGGACTTACTTATAGAGAATTGGACACCCAAAATATTCTTCCTTAAGCTGTCCCAAAAAGGTAAAGAGCTTTTCATTTCTGAGAAATGGTTTATTTTCTTAATTTCCCTGGAACCTCATTGGTCCTCTTTCAGTTAGGCTCTATAAGACTTAATCATAAACATACTCATGTCAGAATGCTTCCTTTATTTTTCCCCTTGAGTCAGGCTGATGCATATTCCAGATGGAGTGATAGATGCATCAGAGACAATGAATGAGGAGGAATGTAAGAGATTATGGAACTTTAAATTAGATTTCAAAAGCCAACAGTTTTTCTAAGCAGTTTTGTTAATTCTTCCAGTCCCAAGAGAATTTACATATAATTACGTGAAAGAAAAGGAAAAACTAATTTTTCATGCAGAGAATCTACTATAATATCCACTTTTGGGTCATAATAAATGAAGTTATAATGCCTTTAAACATTATCCCCTACTTGCTTTTTAGTTAAGCTGAAAATTTTGGGGGAGGTTGGGGAGGTGGTTCTTTGTTGTCAGAGTTGGACAAAGGGCATTGCCATCTACTGTTCAGAACCAGCAGTTATTAATGTACATTTTATTTCATATTTTTCTGTATTTTTAGCAGGGCAATATATTGTTCTTACCACTGAAACTTCAACATGCACGGAATGAACACAACCATTATGGCCGACAGGAATCTTGCTATGTCAGCCTTCCTCCTACACTCAGCTCTCCATCCCTGCTTGCACAGCTGTTACTGTATTCAGAAGAAAACACTTAGATCCAAAACATCTGTGTTTTTTCAGAAGCTGGTAAAAGTCACAAGCTTACTCTTAATTATAAAATATATTTGGGGGGTGAATAAGAAGGTTAAGGTGGCTTATTTGATAAGCTCAATAAAAAGACTTGCAAGAGCAGCTTAATGTAATTCTACTTTACTCAAAGGAGTAATGTAAAAAGGAGGTATGCCTTGAACCCCTTGTCCATCCTGGTATTGATATTTCAAGAAGATGATGTTCCTGAAAAGAAGACAGGTGAATATGAAAATCTTTTTAGTCCAGGCTTTATTGTTGTTGTTTGTATTAAAGGAGCTTTGTTTCTACTACTGTTCACCCAGCCTCTTTTCATATGAAAAACAAGTATATTTGCATATGCAATAAATGATTTGACATGGATGGATGTTTTTTCCCCCCCTTTTTGACAAGCCACAGGTTTTTAAAAGATACTTCCATGCAAGAAAGGAAAACAAGTATTGCTGGGGAGTGACCAATCACTTCATAGAGAATTCAGACAGAAAAAATAGTAAATAATCCATAACATAAAATGGGTTTGCTGCTTGGCAAATGCTTCTTAGTAATGATTGTTTCTATAAAAATCTGGATCTGCTTATGAACAGGAAAGAAAAGGGCTACATTCATTCAGATAATTCACAGTAGCACTTTGACAGAGATAATAGAAAGTATCATTACACTTGAAAGAAACTACAATAGATGTGGTATTTTCTTGAGGATATAAACTGTTATTGCATTGTTCATAAACTCCAGGAGCATTACAATTTTAACAGTTAAACAGATCTATCATAAATATCTTCTGTGCCTAGAGGTAGGTCAGAAGTACACAGAAAAACAAAGGAAGCAAATCAAATTTTACAAGATTAACAAATCTCCATTAATGACAGAAAAAGAATGTAGATAAATTGCAAAAATTATTAAATATGAATTGGTAGGACCTTAAGACACATTTGTTTTCTGCAGTTAAAAAAAAAGCACTGGATAAAATGTTGAAGTATTTCTTGACTCAGTAAATTCTTTATTTTTAACACTGTCATTTTTTCTGGTCTTAGTTAAAAGCAGAGAGTTTTTTAGTTTCTGTTATTTGTTTAAACCAATTAAAATTGCCTAATCATTTGGAGTTGTCTCTAATCTGGTATTAACTTTATTCTATTAAGTAATTAATAATCTTCTATTAGGTTATTACTACCTTATTCTATTCTCACACTCTTCTTCAAAGATACCTGTGCAAATAAAAAATATGTTTTGACCACAAACAACAGACACATTCCAGGGTAAGTATTGCCACCATAATGCCTAAGGAAGACTCAGGTCTTCTCTATCCAGCAGAATAGACAAATTCTGGCACCAAACTTTCAGTAAAGTGTAACAGAGAAAGTTCAAGTTTAAGGAGGACATTGACCTGCTGGAGGGAGTTCAGAGAACCATGAAGATGATTAGAGGGATGGAGCACCTCTCCTGTGAGGTAAGGCTGAGAGAATTGGGATTGTTCAGCCTGAGGAAGACTTGGGGTGTGTGACCCAATTGCGGCCTTCCGGTACTTGAAGGAAGCCTACAAGAAAGACGGGAGGAAACATATTACAAGGTCATACAGTGATAAGGCAAGGGGGAAGGGATTCAAACTGAGAGTAGGTTTGGATTAGATATTAGGAAGAAATTCTTTACTGTGAGGGCAGTGAGGCACTGGAACAGGTTGCCCACAGAAGTTGTGGATGCCCCACCCCTGGGAGTTTTTAAGGTCAGGTTGGGTGGGGCTGTGACAAACCTGGCTAGTGAAAGGTGCCCCGTGGCAGGGAGGGTTGGAATGAGATGATCTTTAAGGCTCCTTCTAACTCAAGCCATTCTATAGTTTTATGATTCTATGATTCATTATGATTTATGATTCTATGATTCATTTTCCCCTCATAAGAGCATATATTATATTGGCTGTTGATTTTATATGTAGAGCTTTACCATTGTTCTGAATAAGATATTCCATCACGTAGGCATGGTAGTAGCAATTCATGAGATGTATTAGACAAAGAACCAACATTGATACTTTGTTTTTTTAAATAAGATTTGTAATGAAACAGGGAATGAAAACTAACTAATTATTGATCTTCTTACCTGCAAAAGGATTTCACACAAGAAAAATGTGCGTCATTTGGATGGAGTTGTTCCCCTGTCTTAGGAAAATTTTTCTTTTGAAATACACTTTCCAGTTAAATGGCACTAACACTCAATGGGTTTAAATTTAGAATTAAATCTATGTATTCGTCAATATCTTAATTTTTAATATAATTTTATTTTTTTAAGCTTCTTGGCTTTTACTTTTTTTTGCTTGTATTCTCAGTGCATTATTACATGTGCTTCTGAAAAGCATAAAGGCACTATTGCAAGCCTCAGTACATTCCTCATTAATACTCAAACAGTAATAATTTAATTTTTATACAGTGTTTGATCATAGTAGCAGAAGAATAGGTGAAACCCCTCTTTATGAATGAGCTGAATATAGTGTCTTCTTGTGATGCAGAGATAGTACAAATTGTTGACTTATTAAAAAATCTAGATAGCATATCAGAGAACTTCAGTGACTTAAGTTCTCAACTTTACACACTGAGTTTTTTTTTTAAAAAAGAGTAGTTAATTTTTAAGGAGATATGAGGTGAACAGCCCTAATCCAAAAGCAAAATAAAATTTGGTATTCACGTGTCAAATGCAATCATTCTAATTTAGTGAATGCTTGTTGAAAAAACCCAGCTCACCAAAATATTCATGAATATCATGGACTTTTCTTTCACCTTGTTGATGAGTGGCTCAGTATATGCAAATTACTTCATTATGTTCTATTGCCTTGGAAAATTTTCAGAAAGTAACCATTTTGTAAGCACCCCTGCAGGCTCATCATTTCTTAGAAGAGGATGAAAGCTCAGAGAAAATGATGTAGTTCATCTTCCCTTATGCTCACAACTCCAAAAGCTCATTTCTGTAGAGTATGAGCTGAAAGAAAAGTCCCTTTGGCCTCAGCCACTCTGAGTGTGACTGCCTGGGTACTCCAAAGAATGAAGAGCACTGAGAAAAAAATACTGCAGAAAGAGATGGGGGGAAAGGAGCATTAATTCAGTTTGGGAATTTTTTTTATTTCAGAGTTTACTGTCAGCATGAGGTAGAACCAGGAGGTATTCTTAACAGATCTATCTGTTGATACGCTCTCCAAGAGAGAAATTCTACAGATTATACAGATAAAAAAGGATTTTTAAAATATATTTGTGAAGGGATTGAAATGCTACTTGTTGTTATGGGAGAACATCTGGAAGCAGGTTGTACTTGCATTGTATTGACCACTGGAAAAAGGGGAATCATAGTGACACCTGGCAAACAGTGGCTCATTTCCCCTTGAGTCCTGTCCCCCAGGTGAATGTCACTGATGATGCTATGTGGATTTGAAGAGCTCTTGTTCTTTTGTCCCCAGGGCTGTACATCAGAATCAGAGAATCTATGAACAGAGACAGGGAAGCACATCTGAAACCAGGAGAAAGGGCATTCAAGCTCTCTGGTAAGTCAGACACTAGAGTTCCTGCAAGCAAGGAGTGAAGCCATATGTATCAAACTGGGCAGAATGACTTTTAGCATAGTTGTAGCTTGCCCACAGGGTCTTGAAATACTGTCTTTAAAATGCTACTCCACGTGTACACAGTGGTGTCCTGATGTAAAAGATACCATACCTCAGAACAAGATGTTATTGCATTCCTAAATATTCCAGCATTAAACTTAATATTTCAGTATCAATCTTTCATGAGTTTGTACAGGAATATCAGAAAAATATAAAAGATCCAAGACAGATTGTTGAATTTAGAAACCAGTTAAAATATCTCTTTATACAGAATCTGGAAAAAGTATACTAAATATGGGTGTCCTGTTGTCTTCATATATTTTTGTGTTCTATTAATATCCCTGTGTTTTTTAAAAAGACAGTCAGTCTTGCATTCCCCAAATGGATGTGCCTATCTCCAAGGCACTGCAAGAAAATGAGAGAACTTCACTCTAGTGCACAGTACCCTTCACTGCTTGGCACTCCAGATTAAGAACTACAGATAAGTACTTATCTGCTTTGTAGCAGGAGTCAGAATGCTGATTTTCTTCAAGAATATGCTACATCAAAGTATATACCTGAGGAACTACACATATTTGTAATTTGTTTCCTAACATCAACTTCAAAAATAGTAAAGAGAGTTTTTTAAGTATCAGGTGTCATCCACAATTAATTTATATTCCTTCCTTGTCTTTCAAATTCACTGCTGCAAATTCCACATAACACCTACTTGCTATTCTACCTAAACATTTTGGCAGGGGGCTCTAGTAGATGCTTTTCACTCATCTTTCTGGCTCCTTGTTCTCACCCTGCCCTACTGTATCAGGTGTCATGAGGCCATTCATTCTCACTGCCTTCAAAGACTCCACAAATTAAACAGCAGCTTTCTGTAAACTAACACTTTTAAATTACTTCTATTCACACTCTTCAGCATATTCTGCTTTGCTAAAGATTTCAGGCCTGATCTCAATGATTTGCCTGCCTGAACAAGTTACCTGTCTCCTCACAGCAGGATAACACCAGTAAAAAACACCACTCCACAAGAAATTTCTCTCAGAAAGCAAGCACTTTCACCTGAGTTTGCCACAAAACAGATGCTTAGGCAGAAACCACAAGAAATGTCTCCTGAGAGCATCAAAACTAACTGAATTATTCTCTGATTTTGATTAAATCAGAACATGCTGAAAATAGGTTCACTTTGTTTTCAGAACAGACCAAAGACAAGAAGAAAAATGTTTACTCAGAAAAGTAACTATGTATTAGTGGATTTCATATGGACAGGAAGAAAAAGGTGTAAAAGCAAGAACCTGGGCATAAAATAAACATAACAGTAGTTTCCCCTTGGGTGTGTAAATCATCTCCCCAAACTGTTAATTTGTCCACTTTCCACTGACACATTTCAAGTGAAACCCATGAAATGGCTACTCCTCCTAAGGCTGAGCTATAAAGGAAAATCAAGAACAAAAATATTTTTTAATTACTGAACTTGGAAAAATGCATCATATATAATACAAATGTGTTGTACAACACATGTAAACTGAGGAGAACTGGAAAGCAAAGAGACTGTATTCATGCTGTGGAAACTGCAAATGTAAAATATTGAGCATCCCTGAGAACTGCATGGCAATAGTATCTCTGCTCAAATTCACACATCCTTGCTCTGGACAGTCCTCTTTCTACCACTTCTACTAAGGAAATAATTTTGAAAAATCTTTAGAGTTTTAAAAGTGGTATATATTAGTGTGCAAAAATAAACTGCATACACAGATTCAGTTTCAGATATTCTAGACGCTCTAGGTGCTGTAGCTGAGTATTTATGAGAGAAACAGGGCAGCCATGAGATACATGACCTCTAGAGGGGCACAGAGCAGTCCAATGTCACTTTGTGCTGCTTTGTCTTCACTCTCAGGCTCTCAGATGCAAAGCACAGGCTTCCAGCTCCTCTTTTAGCAAGGTTCATTATTACATCCTGCAGCAGATGTTTTTTGTTTTGTTTTTTTCCAGGCTTACATGGAACAAATATTCTATGATGTGTGTGGACATAAAAAATAATATGAAAAAGGTTAAATTTAATTAGAGTTTGGGTCACAAACCCTGAGTGACCTTTGTTTTAATTAGGATAATTCTATTGTTCTCTTCTTTTGTCATTGATGACAGCAGCATCATTCATAGAACATAATTTGGGTAATGGTGAAAGGTGGTTCAATGGATCCAAAATCTACTCTATTCTTGGATTCCCTGAAATAATGATTAGGCAAGTGCAGTATTTGATCTTCCTGTTTGTCAATGTAAACTAAATCTTGAGCCACAGTAAAAAACAGAGAAGAATGAACCTCAGCACTTTCAGTGTTTAGAACCAATGCCACATTAGTGGACACACTCAGAATTCCAATTTGAGCCCAGAAGTAGATACAATATACTATTTCATGGACCCCACAAGAATTTAAAAAAATAATAAAAAATAAACCCACAGTGATGTTTTAGTAAGTGCTGCTTGGCTGTTCAGTGAAAGAAAATTTAGTTGGTAGGATTTCAATATCACATCTAGGAAATGACTGTCTCCAAGCCAGGGCAGCTATATACTCCAGGAAAGAAAATCAGAGTGACAGCCTTTCCACTGAATACACTGACAGTTTAAAAAAAAGTTCTCATGGACATTTAAACTTATGTTCACTGATCAATAACTAAGCAGAGAACAGACCTGACCTGAGACCTGTGAAACCACCTGTAAGAATGGTGAACAGCAAATGTGACTGAGCATCAAAGAGGTGCTGACAAATTATCCAGGGCAAGCATGAGTAATGCACTATGCCAGAAGGGAGTCACTAAATATTTTTTTTAAATCCTCTATGAAGGGATGAAAAATCAGAAAATAGCTGAATTATAAGACTTTGAATAAAATAATAGTTGCTGATTTTCAGACACTTTGGAATCACAGATAATAATTACTGCTCTCAGCACTGCAAAGTTCCTTGATTGTAGTAGAAATTAATACTCACACACTGTCAACTCACCTAATAAAATATGAGAGAAAAGGAGGTCTTATGTGAAGCGGTTTTATGTGGGGCAGTTAAAAGGAATGATACAAAAAGTCACCACTGGTAACACCAGCAGATGCCAGAATTCATCTTTCATAACTTGAGATGTCAAGAAATTAGGTCTCTGAATCTAAATAAGCACCTTCAGCTTATGTTATAATCAATGGGGGAAAAACACAAGCACTGCCCAAGTGCAATTCATCTAAACTGTCTCACATATCTGCCTCAGATGTTGTCACAAATGAATGTTTCAGGTCAATGTTTCACTCAGAAAATGAGGTTCTTACATACTGCAGATAGATTAAGGAAAATTATGGAATTTGCATTATAATAAATGTGTCAATGCCTAAGCAAAAATCTCAATTTAGTGATAATCTGATGCAATTTCATTATCTTTTAATAAAAAGATCATGTTTGATAGTTATGGGTTTAAAAGCTTATGATAAAGAAAGAATCAGGGAAAGTTTGTCTCTGAGATCAGTCAGAGTGCCCCTCCCTCTCTTAAAATTCCTATTGTGGAAATAGCGTAAAAGCAATAACAGTAGTTCTGAAAAATTAAAATAATACCACAGCGGTCACTAGACAATTCACAAAAAGCACGAGTAGTTTGGACGAGAGAAGTTGAAAATATGTTTACCTGTTCTGTTCAGTATTTATTAATATTAAATTAGACTGACAGAGAAGGAAAGAAATAAAATATTTCCTCAAAAATTAGCTTCTTAGTCTTCCTGCCTTGGTTTCACTAGACACACTTTTTTTTTGTTAAATACTGATAAAACTAAGAATGTGTTTTATATGACAGATATAAAAGATGCTATAAATTCTATAGGAAATTGGTGTTTTTGCACCAAGAGTGAAAAAAAGTATATTTTTGGTGGCAAGTGGTTTATGAATAGTTCAGACCTTGGGGTAGGCAGGAATATATCATAAACTCCTACCTTCTTATATCCCAGTCAACATAAATACTATTTACTTTCCCTGTAATTTTAAAAATTACTAAAAAAGTTTGAAAGCTCCTACTCTTTTTTTCAGTCTGTAAACTGTATGCTATAATCAGTGCATCATTTAAATAATACCCAATTATAAACCTACTTATACACAACATCTAAATTTTTTGCTTTAGGAAACTGAAAGCTTGAAAGTTTACAGGAATCTTCTACTGTGATGTGCATTAGATGAGAAATACTAATTATTAAAACTTTTATATTATGGTCTGGTTTTCAAAAATTAAAAAGTATTTTAATCCCTTTGGTATTTCCTTGATAACTACACATGGCTGCATATTATGCATTCTGGAATTAAAATTCTTCACCCCACTCCTCAATGATTTCTTTTCATTTCTGCTGCTGTTATTACCTGAGGCAGAGACGTATACATGTGAAAGACTTGCCACCAGCAGTTGCCACATTTCGTTCCCTTTCCATACAAATATGTACACACACATACCTTTGAGGGTTTAATCGCTGACATCTAATGCACAGGCACATATCAACACACATCCTGAAAAATCAGCTTTGCTGAATTTCATTTGCACAGAGGACAGGACTCGAGGCAACACACTGATTGACTGTATTTCTTCTACAGAAGAGTTATATTTGCATATCTTGGAGTTGATCTTACTCAACATGGTTGAATACTGTTCAGGCCTTCCCAGTTTCCCTTTTTGGTCACAATTAGGAGTCAATGCCTTAAAAAAACAAGGTGGTAGATTAAAAATTATTTTATTTTATTCATGCCTTTGCTATTTTTTATCATTCCAGATTGTAGGCTAAAACTTTTTAAAACATTCTCTTTTAGCAGGTCAATCATATGACTTAGGCGTGTATAAAATTAGTGATCACAGTCTACAAGTTAATTTATTCCCAAAATCCACCTTTTGAAAAACAGATATCAATGAGGTGAAAAGAAGAGAAATAAAATTGAAAGAAATGAGATGTTAGAACAAAAGCTGTATACACTGGACTTTCTAAAAGTTGTACACAGCTTTGTTTATTCATATCATAATCTTACATTTAAGTATGTTTGATGCTGTCATATGGTTGATATTTTCCTTTTATAAAACTTCAGCATATTGGATATGCATACCACCTCCCCACATTCTTTCCTTGTGTTCAGAGACCAAAAACTTCTTTGCAAAGATATTTTCAGCGAAGCAAATAGACGTGACCCCAAGTTAATGATATGCTCACAACTCATTCTCCTTGTCTGCAGAGCTTTCCATTGCCACTAAGGTATTTGTGTGGAAAAAAGTTTTAATTGTTTCATATTTCAACATGTCCTTTTGTGTTTGTGGATGAACACTTACCAGGGTGCAAGGAAATACCTGTATTTCTGTTTTCTTGTACATGGCACCTAGGAGATCTGGAGCTATTAACAACCTGCAAGCTTCTGCAAAGCTCCCTGTTTCACCCTGAGCTTATTTCAGCCAGGAAAGTAATTGTAGTAGGCTGGTCCCAAACCATTTCTCCCTTTCATCTTCTGCTGCATGTGTGTGCCAGCTAATGGCTCATCTATTTTGCACTTCAAATCCAGTGTACTCACACATATACTTCTGGTGTTTCCCACCTCACTCACACCTGGGGAGCATGTAAGGGAGAATTTGAATTTATACATTTTGCAGATACATTTTACTTGATGTATATCCTTACAGGGATTTCCAAAAATGTTGGTGCTTTTATAGGAATCAGCTAAGAATTTCTGGGGCTTCATCACTTCTGTGTGAGTCAACACACATTGGGAATTAGTCATTATAATAAGAAGGAATTTTTTGTTTCCTCTCTTCCTAAAGGATGAAATTTCCAGGGACTGTGGGGACAGCAGTCAGTCTTTACCTTGCACTGGTTTCTGGTGGAGGGATGGCCTGCTAGAGGTGCTCACTGGAAATCAAATGATATTAAGTTGTGTTTCAGGGTTATTTGAAAGTTGAATACTTTCCTGAGGAATTGTTTCTGCAGTGATTGCCAATTTTCTGCTTGAGAGGTTTATGATCAAATAGTTTCTGGCAGGAGCATTTCGTTGGGTTCTTTCAACTGCTGGTTTTCCAAGGACTCTAGCTAGTGAACGTTCAAAATTCTTCTGCTGTTTCTATCAACATTTAGAGAACAAATTTCAGCACCTGCTAGAAGATGTGAAGCACTTGATAACACAGAGATGGAGAGGATGTGGGATCAGCTGTGGCAGGAAATAATAAAAGAGTACTTTAACTGCACAGCAGAAGATAAAGGTACAAGTCCAGAGATAGATGTTAAATAATTTAACATTTAAAAGAAAAGGCTTGATATTTATTTTAAGCTAACTTCAAAAGGGACCCAACTGGCTAGTAGGACACATCCGCCCCAAATATCCTTCCAGGGTGAGTTCCTTTCCAAAGAATTTTCAAGCCATATATCCTGAGGTCACTTTTATACGTCTGAGCATAGCTGTTATAAAACCAAATCTAAATGGTAATATTTATGTTGAGGTGCACTTGTGAAATCAGGGGCAAATGGAAATCTTCAGTTAAATTGACAAAACTGGCACATAGCAGACATAAAAAACTTGTGAGAGCTAGGGAAGCCAACGTGATGTGAGACACACTGAATAACCTGGCACTCGCATGGGCCAAAATTACAATAATAATAACTATTTGATTCCTCTGCTGCATGCAGCAGAAGGTTGAGTAAATGAGTCACACTTAAGTTAATGCTGGACATAAAAACAAGCCATTAAGAGACCATTCCTATATCATTTGGATTTACAAAGAAAGCTGTTTTAAAATACACACACACTTAGAAAATTAAGACTCACTGTGGAGACTTGAGATAAGCTGAAAAAGGTGTAGTTACCATTATTCTCTTGAGATAATCCCAGCAGCTGAGAAGGTGGGATGGCCATTACAGGAAAGCAAGGAACTTTATTCATTGTAGATTCCTCATTTTGTCCTTTGTTTTAAATTGTTATTGGTGTTCCTCCTAATTGAATGTAATGCTTGTGAGAGTTGGGCTGACAAGTTTGGAAAATTAAGTCCAATATGCTCATTCCTGAAACCAGCAGAGCAAAGGCAAAACTGTGCAGCTTTGCCCAGCTAAATATGCCCTCTGTGTTATGAGCTGGAAGAAACTAGTAATTTAAATCCTAAAATGCTCATAATTCCTCTGGTGCAAATAGCTTGTTCCAGCAACTGCATTAGAACCATGTGTTTACTGGGTAAATACAGGTCTCATTCACTTTCAGAATCAATTATGTCTAACCTAGAGATCTATCAGTAAATCATTGACTATTACTGTAATTATCAGCCATATCTCTACTATTATCATCACTCCCTTCAGAGATACCAGACTGCTTTATGATAGGCTGTGCACTGTGTGCATTTAGGGAGAGAGCATATGGGCTCCAGTGAAAGACAGACCCCACTCTCAGATGGACTAAGGCCACAGTTCAGGAATTCTGTATGCAAAAACCAATTATGCACCAGGGAAAATCCTTTCTCAAACAGTTGCGATTTCCTTTTAAGAGCAAGACAGGTAACAGATGAAGCAGGATCATTTCACAGAAGACTCAAAGCATAAAAAAAATGAAGTGACTTGTCAGCACCTGCTCTAAGGTCAGAATTAAGTGCAGCATTTTTGGAGTTTCTCAAACAGACTTTTTTCATATTTATTTTGAGTGGGTCATTATCTCTTCTCTTTTCTGTCCATGTGCAAATCTACTTTATTTTGTGTACTCTGCTCCTTCTAACACGGCAGCACCTGTCTCTTGAGGAGCATCAGGTAGACTTGAATGACACAGCCTAACTCCCTCTTCTGTCTTACACTCCCTAGTGGCAGGGTTTACAAACTGTCTCCTTGAACAGAAAAACCTCAGTCCCTTAATTGTTTTGTCATCTTTCTCCTATGTATTATTTCTTTATTCTTTTTCCAATGCACATTTTCCATGCCAATATTGCCTCAGAAAGCAGAAAGTAATTCACCGCCGTTTGTTTCTTCTTACTCCTGCCTTGTAGTTGTTTAAACAGTTTCTCTGTCCATACTGCTGAAAGTTCTATTTTAATCACTGTGTAGCCATCACTTAAAGTATTTAGTTTCAGTTTTGTGGCTTCTTACAGGAATCTGTAGTTAATACTTATAACACAGTTTCCAGATCTTTGAGTGCCTTTGCTTTGTTCACAATTAATATTGATAATTGCTTCAATAATCCTAAAGTGAGAGATCATTCACATTACTGCACATTACACTTTTCCAATATTTGGTATTTACTGTTTCTAGCTCTCCATTCCAAAGTTTTGGCTGAGCAAAACCAGATAAAGACAATTACAGAATCATGGAATCACACAGAATCACATAATCAATTAAGCTGGAAAAGACCTCCGGGATCAATGAGTCCAACCTATGACTGAACACCACCATGTCAACTTATTAATTAATTAACTAATCATTAGCTAATTAATGAGTTGATGTAATAGAACATTTGCATTGTATCTTTTTCAGGCACTGTAAATTTCAAATCTAAACCAGAGGGAGGATGACTTATAGATGCTAAGAGATAATTAGTGACTGGGCAAAGATAGCAGGAGGAACACTGAACATTTCCAGCAGGAGAGTGAACTTTGCCTTCCAAATACAGGCTGAGGAAGTATTTCAATTAATTCTCCTCAACAGCAAATAATCTTAATTCAAAATAAGCCGAACAAGAAAACACAAGATCCCGGATGAATATACTTATTACTTTCTGCAACCTTCTCAACAAAGCTATCAAGGCTAATGGTAGCATTATTAGAAAAATGCAAATGAAAAGCAGTCCCTGGAGCAATTTCTATCCAGTCAGCAAGAGGGAATGCAGGATGGTCTATGAATATTAACAAATTGTCAGATGGGAGTAAGGGTGAGGGAGACTCAGGATTGCAGTTTTGTGGTTAAGACAGTATACCAGGATACCCTGCATTTTCTTCACTGCTCCCCTTTTATAGTCCTACATCTTTAATAAATGAGCAAGTCAAAGATCAGCCCCTGATAATTGGAATGTAGACACTTGCAGGTCTGACTGCTGCAGAGAGTCAGTAATTCTAAATTACTGCTTTCAAACTTGATGTTGGGAGTCATGGTTACAGCACCATGTATGAATCATAGAGGTTCAGAGGAGAGCACCTGTGAAGTCTGTTCTAATTCATTTACCAGTGGGGAAAAGAGGACACACTGCACTGCATATTTGCTCATAATTAAATTGGTATTATATCACCAGTCATGTGAACAAGAAAGATAAGCTTCTTAATGGCAATGATCTTCTAATAAAAAAAATCAGATATCCATTCAGTTCTTCTGGAAACATGGAGATGGGTGCCTTAGTTACAATGCTAGCCCTCTGGCATGGTGTGAAAAAGTATTTTAGTTTTGTGTATAATAGAAGTATTCACAGCTTTAATCTTAAGGACTGGGACAGGATGTATAGCAAATGGCAGGAGTCAGCCCATAATCTTAAACATAACAATAAATATCTTTGTGTCAGGAAATTAGATTTTAGAAGATTTTTAGAAGATTGTTTCTGTATTTCTCTTTGTATTCTCTAAGCCTTTCTTGTTTTTAAGTTACTGAACCAACAGCTTTTTCAATAATCTTGATTTTTAGTGCTGCCTCTCCTATTGAAAAATGTGTATTTTCAAAATGGCAATGTAGTTATTAACCTAGGAAGAATGCCAAAAAATTATTTTATACTCTTCATATATATGACACACATTTGCCTATGTCTGTCTATCCTACCACACTGTGCCAGGAGCACAATTTTATCTTCACAAAGATGAAACATCACCCCTGTTACCTGCCATGAAAAGACAGGGAAATAGTTTATTTAAATATTACTTCCTGTACTTTTTTCTTGGTATTCCCAAATGAATTTATAGGATGACAGCATGTGCTGCGTGGTTATTGCTAGCCATTGATCCCAGAATCACAGAATCAGTCATGCATTAATACAAGAGTTAGCTGTACACCCATCTATCCTATACCTCCCATCTTCCTGTCTACAACACAAAATTTAAATTCAAGCATATGTTCATAGAATTTTTACTCAGATACCTATAAATTAGCTATATCACCTTTATGTACTTTTTCTCCAAGGGAAAAGTTAGATTTGGGATCTACGATGTCTACTGGCTAAAACCATTGGCAAGTGCTTACCTGGTAAAGGCGGGCCTAGGCAACACCACAGCTCCATGAGCACAGGAAACAGGATGAATGTCCAGCCCTGACTGGGGACACTTCTGCAGGAGATGATGTCACCAATCTCCCAGTTTCTTCTGGAAAAAATTCTTCCCATTTTTTCTCAGCACCTCAGTTGTACTTGAGGAGGGCTGCTGAAGGGATAATCATCCCTTGCCCCAGGTCATTCTGGCACTGTTCAAAGGGAGCTTGTGACAGATGCTGGGAGCTCTTTGACTAATATCAAAAATCCTCAGTTATCAGGATTTACTCATGTTTTTAAGGTTGTATTTCAGTTCTATTCTATATGGAAACCACAAACTGCATGTGCTCTTCCACAAGTTTAACCAGCAATCAATTACATGCACTTTAACCTTTAACCAAGTGATGTTCTATTTAACAACAATTTTTCCAAAAATCACCTACTGGCCCCCAACATATGTAGTTAAAAACTGAAATGCTGCTACAATTGCTAGAGTATGACTATTACTAAAATTTTAATACAATATTTATTGCCAACTCCACCTCTTTAATAACAGATCTGGGAGTAATTTTGTAGAGATGAAAACAGTCTCACTGACCTGACATTTAGTACTACACAGAGGTAATAACAAGAGCCCAAAGAGCATTCAATTTTTAAAGAAAAATCATATGTAGCCATTATTTATTTACCAATACAAAATACAGGCACTTTTTAAAATGTTTTAAAATTGCAGCAGTAGGATTACAAGTGCACAGGAGTGGCAGTGATCCACAGAGACCTCCTGAGGGATTCAGGGAGAAAAGAAGCGGACAGAATTCTTATCAGGTTATTTTTCCTACATAATGAGAGTCCTCCATAAATTTTGTCTATAGAACTTTAGAAATTTCTGCAAACTACCAGTTACCTCAGTGGAGCAATAGGACCCATTGTAAGAGTAATTGAGAAATCCGTAGTGGTTAATATGAAATTGCAATCTTTCCATAGCAGTAAGTTTAACAGGAAAGTTTCCAGTCCAGAACTTATGAGCTCCCCTGAGCAGAGCTGTGAAGGATACATATATCTCAAAGTACTGCTATTTGGGGCAAGGAGCTTACAAGTCTAGCTTCTTGCCAAACCCTTCAAGCCAATACGTTCAGGTCTTAAATACTACATCAGAGACACTGTTCTATGGCCATAAAATTTAAATTTTCCTTTTTTAGAGGGCAGGGGGGAGAAAAAAGACTATTTTTTCATACTGCATGTTCCAGGAAGTCTGACTTATTTGGAGCTGTTACTGATCCCTCTTGCATATTTGCAGAACAGATATTTTAACTCAAGAAGTCAGAACTCAGACATAACGAACTTTTTGTACTAGATAAGATATTTCTGTAATATTATTTAGTGGCAAGAAGAATAAGAACCTTGATTTGAAAATATTTTCTATAACTTCATAATCTACTTAAAATATCTTATCCTATGTCACAATATCATTTTCACTGCATACAGCCAGGACTTATTTCAAATAGAACTTGGAACAACATCCATACACTATCATGCTGTGTCCAACAAAAATACCTTTCTGTGTCTTCTCTGCATCCTGGAATTTCCTAATTGGATTTTTGGAATCCACATGTGAAATAGGAAAGATTTGTAGATATAGCAGAAATGTTCATGAATAGCAATTCATCCACTGAAGCTAAGAGGAATCAGGGTGCCCTGAGATTAGCAACACAGTTTTTCCAGCTAACACAAGGAAAGCTCTTGAGGGAGAAGAATATTTATTATTGTAATCATCATCTTCATTAATAAACATGATAATGATTTAATAATAATTCTTATTTTAGGAGTATGGAGAGGCCTCTAGCAATCAGATACTATTGTGTTAGGCGTGATGTAAAATTAATGTTAATGTCAGACATGAGGAATATGTCTACACTGCTAAACAAAAAGGACCATGGAACAAGGCTGAACATCATGTCCCTCATTGTCTGTGGTTGGATATACCTGAATGTTTTGGAGCACATAAGTTACAAGCATGCTTCTAAAGAATGAGGAGGAGACAATAATATTCAGATAGTGTTGTAGACCACAAAGGCACCTGACCAAATAAACTGGCAGTGGAGGAACTGGTAAAAAGCTGACCTTGTAACAAAGAGTGGTTTATTCATATTGAATCTCATTTACTGACAAGACAACCTAGACAGAGGCAATTTTGAAGAGCACAGCATGTAGGAGGGCAAGGGAAGAGCTAATTGTCTCTGGTGGGTATGATGAAGCTCCTTGCTGGACAAAGAAAATGAATTCTGGGAAGCACTTAACGAATCTATAAGACTGGCAGTGCAGAAAAATCAAAAGAAGGAAGCAACAAAGAAGGCCTTTCACTAGGGAAGGAGAACCAGGGACACAAGGAACCATATCAAAACATAGACTGAACACAGCCATGGAAGAACCCAGGCCCAACTGCTATACTTTGGATACCTTTGCTCTCCAGAGGAACAGGCAGCAATAACAAACAGATTCTTCCTGTCCTTTACATATCTTTTAAATCTATTTTCTCCAACAGCTGAAACTCTGACCACTGCTAGGAAAACTGAAGGTTACCTTTTGGTTCTTTTTGATGAGATTACCCCTAGACCATTCTCCCTGATGTTCCAATTCAGCTTAAACTGGTTTCAAAAGTGTCAGAAAGACAGTGGAGAGAAAATGCAAAAATAATGAATTGTCCATAGTGTCATGTTGAACCATGAACACGGATGTACATGCAGACCAGTTGCTGTACAAACAACCATAGAACATCCCCACCTTACAACACTGCCTGGCCAACAGACCTATGGAGCAGAGTAAAATAAAAATTATATAAAGCCTTTCTGTGACTGTATATGGACACTGTGTTCAGAGAATTAATTAATTTCTACAACTTTCATGTCAGGCAGAGGACGCATTAGAAAACAAATACAAGTTAGGAAGAAAGATATCTAAAAGGAAACCATACAGTGCTGTCAAATAAGAATATGGAATGCCTTGAGGTTGATTTTGTATACAGCTTAATTTTTCATCAATCATCTGATGAATTACAATATTTGTGTTTGTATTTAATTTTTTTATTATTTTTACTTTGTTGCACTTAAATCAGGTCTAATTTGTGCAAACATTTACTTATTACCTACCGTAAATTGTGAAATAAGGAATGCTTGCAAGGCAGCAATTACCAGAGTGTTCCTTCTTTCTTGGGATGCCATTACACCTGTAAACATGGATTCAGCCTCTCATCGTATGTGGAAAATATGCCAAATACATACAGTTAAACTCTAGATTTATCCTCTGGTGACTTTCTCCTCCATATCACAGGAACAGTAGGGGTCACCAAGATAAAAAGGAGAGGTGTAAAAATATTTGAGCCACTTACAGACACTGTAATGACACCTAGAAGCAGTATTTTTTCATTATTCTATGAAACAAGAGAACTAGAAGTATTCTGTGTGTTTTCCCTGCTTCTGCTATATTAGACATTTGGTGGGTAGCAGCTGTGCAATACCATTGTAGTCTCATGTTTGCATTCCAGAATCACATTTTGTTGTAGATGGAGCTGTGCACTTCACTCGTAAGAGAGAAACAACAATAAACTTTATTGATATTATGAAGTTCAACAGTAAATGCACCGGTGGTTTAGCAAGTTTTAATGGCCAGGTAGAATTGATTATTTACTGTATAGTGGACAGGGTCAGACAGAATTGTCAGGGAGACCCTCCTGTTCAGTCATGAGCATAATTACCCCCTCATGTTCTAAACTCATTCTCAGAGGAAGTATATGTGCAGCTGGATCCAGACTTAGTCACAGACTCAGTCAATAATTTATGTCTAAAGGATTCACTCATTTACATCATTTAGCTAGGATTTCAAAGTTTACCATGCCAAGCACTGGAAAAACTAAAAGCCAGAGCTGCCCGCACACTCACATTTTCATTCTTCATTCATTCATTTTTACATCACATACCTCCTCACCCCTGCTGTCTAATTGCACAGTTGGGACTGTCTTGTGTATACATTTTTTTTCTATGGACTCTGCTTGCATAGAAGGTTTGAATTTAATCAACAAGAATCTGTTGTTGCAAGGCATCTCTCAGTCCCAAGGAATAAGCTTGAGAGACCTCCCTATCAAGCAGAGATACTGCCAAGGATGCTGCTGCATGCAGGAAAGCTCAGTGGGTCCTGGGCTCTTCATGGAATAAGAAAATGGACTCATACTCACCTTTGCATGTCAGCTTGAGATGTTAGTTTTTTCCATCTTGAGTCAGACCTTGACCACCACTGTGGTTTGGTTGCACTGCCCAAATTAGCCTTTGGCTATGGTGTTCCTATCTGTCTCCCCTGAATCCACTTTGAGATGGATGCAGTCATCACAAACAGATGGATCCATTATGATCACCACTGGTGATTTTCCATATCTGGAAAATAAAGGTCAGTTTGAGGGAGACAGGGAAGAGGACCATACCATCACACCTCTATTTTCTCATGCTATAACTTCCTTTACCTTTTCAGCATTTTCTGGAAGTTTTCCAGGCTTCTCTTTCTCTACATTTAAAATAGCCAAAGGCAAAAAAGTCATTTGTAAAGAGGAAGGGAATGGCAAATACTAAAAATTATGAAAACCTATGTGAAAATAGTTATAAAAAAACCATAGTTTTTAAAATAACACTAGAAAAACTAAAAGTGAGAGCTGCCAGCACACTCATGTTTTCATTCTTCATTCATTCATTTTTATATCTCATACCTCCTCACCCCTGCTGTCTAATTGTACAGTTGGGACTGTCTTTCTTGTGTATACATTTTTTTCCTATGGAGTCTACTTGCATAGAGGATCTGAATTTTTTTGTGGTCTTTTAGAATGGAAATAAGCAAACAAGCAAACAAATAAATAATTTAAGCACATTCAAGCTGGGAGATAGCAACAGATATTACAATAGAGCAAATTACTTATTATTATTACTTATTATTATTACAAATTAGTTATGGACATTTGCTGTTTAATTACACTATAGCTTATTACGTCTTAAGTAGAGTGCCACAGCCAGACCATAATAAAGCAGCTGGGTAGGTTTACATGACTGCAAAAAGCCTTTCTGAAATTACTAAGGAAAGGCCATAGACAGAAAAAAACTCACATCTTTGTAGAAGAGGACATAACTTGCCATTGCAATCAGCAGTTCTATGGCACCAGTCATATTTGTGACTAAGGCTTGGTGTCATGGCTAAAATGTTTGGGCCTTGGATGTTATTGGGAGGAATACTGAAAAGTGGTAGTTGATCTGTTGCAAGTGTTTTCATCAAAGTTTAAACCTGAAGATTTTTGGAAGATACTGATACTTGAAAAAATTTTAACTTGTCTAGAAAAACTGTAACTATAAAAACCAGCAAGGTTATGTAACTATTTTTTTTCATATTAACATCTGCGATCAGTGAAGGGTAAAAAGAGGATTTTTCTTGAGGAAAATCTAAAATAAAACACCTCTATAAAAATGTTCATTTAATCAAAAGGAATTCTTTTTACTGAATCCTTCAGATTCATCCTTGCCAGCTCTACCTGTGTAGACCCAAGTTGAACTCGGTGTTAGCACAGAGGGCCATAAACACTCCCCATTGATCCATGCTCTGTATTGTGTAAGTCAAATATATAGAAGTTGTTAAACATTAAAACTACATAGTTAAACACTAAAACATTAAAACTACCCTGTGCTGCACCAAGATGTGTGGCTATCTCTGTCAACTCTTCAAAAGCACTGGTGTCAGTCAGCCATCCCTGGCATACATTAACCACTTGGAATAAATCCCAAAGCAAAACTTACTTGCAGGAATTATACTTAAGAATGCTGCTGTCATGAGTCGGAAATAAAACCTAAAGTGGTTATAAACACCATAAAATAATTTTACACAGATGAAACTTAAAAAGAAAAAAGAAATTAATAAAGAAATTAGTTCTTTTGAAACTAGTTTAAATAAACTAATGCCCATAAATGGAAAGAGGTAAATTACCTACCATTATTCAATAATCCTGAGGACTACAAAAAATAAACAGAAATTAAGAGTCCTATGAGAAAGAAGGGAAAAATGAAATCAGAATATCCACACTGGGCTAGTTAAAGGCTCTGAAGGAGTGGAAATGTCTTTGGCTTAGTACTACATAAATTCAGGCTATAGTGAAAAAAAAAAACAACAAGAAAGCAAAAAATGAAAAACTAAAATCAAAATGAAATAAAAAGCCAAAACCCCTAAAAATTAACGTAATTTATATCAAGAGAAAAAAATAGTAAACATATTTTTTTATTAGGAGACACAACTTCAGTTTCTAATCAGCATAGTTGAACTGAGTTCTTTACATTTTATGCTTGCATTATAAAACTTTGATTGTTTTTTTAATTAGAAAGTTTACTTAGATAATAAAAATACTGGTTTTGCATTCAAATTAAGATCAAGAGAGAAACAAGATTGATCAAGTTGCTGCTATAATGAGGCAGATTTTTAGTCTCAGTTTAACAATTTTTCTATTAGCATTTCTGTTACTTGTGAATATGTATTCAAAAGACGAGCTCTGCAGCTACTACAAACTGGAATTGCTTCCTTACACTCACATTGATTTACACCATCTTAGCATCTGGCTTATTGTTTCAACTACCATTTTCTATTACGTGATGTGCTTTCAATTTTCTTCAAAGTACAAGAGATCTAGGTTCTAATAGACAGTTACTTACGCTATTGCTGGGCCATAAAATAAAAATAAATGTTTCTAATGGCTTCCACTGCACTTTATGGATATGCAGAAAACAGACAAGGGTGTTACTCTAGTGAGATTGCAATCAGTGTTGTATGTAGGCTAACACCATCCCCTGTTCAAATTTCCCAATGCTTCAAATTCTTAAGTCCTTTGCCATTTCTACAAATTGTTTAGGCTGAAATGTTGTGAGAGAATGGTGACCCAAAGCTGAGCTAGATCAATGCAAACAGGACTTTACTGAGCAAGTGAAAAGTCTGAAAGAGATGGGGATTGGGAGCTATGAAAAAACACAGAGACTTATTTGGCTGGCTGCTAGAGCTTAAGCAATTTGGCACAGATTAATAGAAACTGGAGAAACAACAGGGAGAAGAGCCATGTGAGACATGCTGGAATGCAAAAGCACAGGACCAGAGAGGAAGTGAAACTGCTGAAAGAGCCAAGGAGGGAGCATGGAGATGATCTGAGACATGAAAAGGTTGGAGATAGACTAGGACTAGGATCCAAGAAAAAGCAAAGTGGACATCAAAAGAGTTGAGAAAGGACCATTGGACATGGATGGACAAGTGAGATTGGTATGACATACATGAAGAGTGCAGGCTGAGACACTGCAGGCAAAAGAAAATGAGACTAGGAAAAGGAACTTAGAAGAGAGAAAACAGCATAATTGAACAGGGCCAGATGACTGGCTGGGGAAATAGGCAGTGGGATGAAGAAACCGCTACAGAGCTCCAGATCAAGCCACAGATCCCAGATCCAGGACCTACCAGTGTTTATGAACCCATTCTGTCCAGCAGCATAAGAAGAACTGACATTCTCCCTAGAATTTCTCCCATCCCCTAAAACAGACACTATACCTCTAGCACCCAGAAACTTTAGCTCCATGACCAAAATGGAGAATTACATAATCTGGTCATTTCTGAATGTGCTTCTGAGGACAGGAAAGTAACAGAAATATTTCCTTCTTTCTGCCTTCACTGACACTGGTTATTATTTCCTTATAGTCAACCTGAAATTTGCCACAGCCTAAACCCATATGTTACACAGCAAAACAATATGCTAAATAAGAAAGGGAATTCTATTTTAGTAAAGCAATTGTATAACTCAGCTGGCTAAACTCTGCTAATACTGTTCAGAAGAGATTCAGCTGGAAAAGGCAAAAGTAAGACATTAATTGTTTTATTGCTCAGCTTATTTTTGACTTAGCTCTTTCGTCATCTAAAACTGCTCCAGCCACTAAAGCCAATCCCCATCAAAATCCCACTCTAAATCACAGTACCAAGGGAGTTCTCAGTTGACTCTGAGATTCATGACTTTCCCCTAAAGCACAATCTCTCTTTAGAAGCTGAGCACACAGATTACGGATCCGAGTCCTTCCCCATGGCCCAGCTGGCAGAATCACTCTATTTCACCAGGCATTCCTTCATGCCTGCAGGAGCCTGATGTGGCCTGGCCTCAGTGGGATGCTCAAGTGCCCAGGAGCCAGGATGCATTGCAGAATGCACCAGCTCAGTCCAGATGCAGTCTGTGAGAACCTATTTTACCAGTTTCACATCTGTGAATAGTCAATATGGTTGTGATTTAACCATCTCCCTTGTTGATGTAGACATTGCTGTTACTGTCTAACACTAGCAATTCCTTCTATCTCTCAGTAAAACAGAAAAAGTTTCTAATAAGTTTGCTCCATTTAAAAACCGAACATTTCCAATTGTGGTCAAAATACCACATGTTAAAGGGCCTAGAAAACCCACACTGTTTTATTGAGAATGGACCTTGCTTATTACAGCCTTGTAGCTGTGAGTGTTTGGTGACCCGTTCTGGAATTACTGATCTCAGTGAAATAGAAGCAGTTTCTGGTAACCACTGTAATTGAATAAACAGCAAGTAAAATGCAGAGAGTCAGCAAAATGATTGAAAATTCATGGGGAAAAAGTGTCTTGATAGCTTACCAGAAAAGTCCATTAAAAAATACAGCCCTTCAGATCTTACACCTGAGTTCTGCAGCCCATAATTTCTTTAGTTGCCTTTGAAAACTTTCCAACCATCCATTAGAAATGATGTTTTTGCCTTGTTGCTACTATGATTTCTTAAATTCTTATAAAAGATTATTTTTCAAAGAAGTCTTTTCCTCTTGTCATGGTTTTTGGTATGTTCATTGGATAGTAAAAGAAAAGAAACGGGAAAAGTTTTTGTATGTTTTGCATACAATAGTGCTGAAATTTTCTCCCTCTGCCAAAGAGCCTGATGTGACTGAAATGCTGAAGATTGCTGTTTGTACTGTAGGAGAAGTGGAGGCTGGTTTCTAATAGAAGTACTGCGACAGACTCACTTGAAATAAAAGGGCTGTGCTGCTTTTGCTGCACGGCAGCTTGAGCGACTGACAAACCTGTCACAGCACTTCCACTAACAGCAGGGAAAGGCACACATTTCCAAGTGGATAGTTTTCACAAAAATCTTATGCTGCAGCCCAATTATTTCTTTCTTAAAGAATAAAACTTTTTTTCCAGATATGACTAATAGCCCTCTGAATGTTTTGGATTTTTATCTGAAGTTTAACAGCTTCTTTGTTTATATTTGCAAAATACCATTACATTAATGATAAATCACATATTTTTGAGACACTTGACATTTTTATATTATATCCATTTTTATCTGTTTTACTTTGGAGCGGTTAATTCTTGGGCACAATGTGCTTCTCATAAATCCTTTTGCTTTCTTTCATTAATTATATATAATATATGGATGGGTTTGAGGGGAGGTAGTTAATGATTTTGCATAAAAGGCTTTTATTTGTGAAAGGACTGACTGAAAAGGAGCAGAAGATTAGGAAAAACTCCCATGTCCTTAAAGTGAAGGTTTGGATTTGTGGATGACAGAAGAGACAAAACAGATCTTATTTCCCTCTGCCTTTAGGGAAAGGCCTTTCCCTTTACTCCCCTTTTTTCAACCAAAACTCACAGCCTTCCAGTTCTCTGACAATTTAGCAATCCCTTGCCAAGACACTAAGGTGGTTTTAAGCTGCTGCATTTCAGGAGTCTGTTGAATCTATTTGGTCTCTTGACTGCTGTTGATGCTGAAAGGAAATTGCACTTTTAAGCAGCTTTTGTTTCATAATTCAAAGGCAGTAGAAACTAAAACAATACATTAAAAAGCTCTGAGACAAACAATAGGTCAGAGAGATTACCCATATGGATAAAGAGTAAAAGAAACTGTACTAAAATACTCGGAATGAAAGGATGGAGGTGCTGAAAGCTCTATCAGAGTATCTGAATCCCTTTATAAACGTAAAGAAAAAAAAAATAAAAAGAAGAAAATTCAAAGGACCTTTTCCTCTGCATGTAATAAGAAGCAGTAAGTGTAAAACATCAGATATTTTTCATGGTTGCCAGGTTCCACACGTTTTGATTTATCTAATGGCTTAAAAGAAACTTTGGTAGTATTAGTCCCCATTCTATAAATATATTTCACATGCATTTGATTTTTATCAGATGAAGCTAAGGCAGAGTGAAAAAAACAGAGGACCTTTTTACTGATCTGAAGCTGAAAAGTCCACCTAACAAGTTCTGAAAGCCCAGTTTCTAATTGACTTTAGAATAAAATAACTAAGAATAAGACTACATGAAGAACAAGATTTCATCATCTGCCTTTTGCTGTATAATGCAAGTTAAAATTTTCTGGGCAGACTCTGACCTTCCAACCATAAGTGAATCTCTACAAGTAAATAACTCAATGGCAGAAGGATCACAAAACTGGACTGTTCAAGATGAAGAAAATAGTATGCAATGTGGTATTTCTCTGACAGAGCACTGGCTTAGTCAATCCTAGAAAATAGGGAACACTGAGTAGAATAAAAAGAACAACATTATTTCTTGGTTTCTGAGTGCTGCTAGCATACAGGAAATAATCATGGCATATAGGATCTCCTCACAGAGCTGTAGACAGTGCTTCCACAGAAGCTGAGTTGACAGCCCACACGGATGCAAGTGAAGCAGCACTTCTCCCAGTCTAGATATTGGCATATAAATCACTGTGTTGTCACAGGAATTTTACCTCCTCTGAAATTTGTGTTCTAGACAGTACAAGATGATATCTAACAATTTCTCCTATATTTGATAAAACTTATAGATATATCTTCATAAAATATATTTTTCCTGCATTGAAATTATGCCAGTGCCTGGATCATTCTGTGTGCTACAAATGATAGCTGAATGATAAGGCAGCTATGGAGAAGGCAAGAGTTTGGAAAGCTAGATAAGGTAGCTTATCCTGAGGACCTGAGACAGAAAAATGAAAATTCTGTAGACAAGAGGTGTCATTCAAGCAGTGGGTTGTACATTCTTCTTTTAGCACTGAAATTAAATTAATGATAATAATTTTTTAAAAAGTAGACCTGCAGACATACAACAGAAGGAACCGAATAAAACTGAGCAGACTGGTATAAAAACTGCCCTGTCTGTTCCTTTGAGTGAATGTGGCTGTCCGAAACACAACCAAAAAATGCTTGCCAGTAGTAACACAGGAGAGTGGCAAACTGTCCTAAGAACACAATCTTATGTTTTTAGTTAAACATCTACAGTTTACAAGTAAAAACAAGTTCAGGTGAACATTAATAGCTGCAAGCACATTCTCCATGATAAAAGTGCAATCAAGTCTGACAAAAAGAGAAATTGTTGGATTAACTGTAGATGGAACCACATTTTAGAAGAGAGGAAACAATTAGTCTGTTAACATAGGAAGGTTGGAAGCTCAAACTCAGAGGCACTACAGTCAAGCCAAGGGGAATCTCTCAAATCTAAAAGGAATTCTGATTAAAGACAAAAGACTGCAGTATATATAACAGAGGCTTAAGAATGCAAATTTAAGGAAAAAAATCCAATAATCAAACCACAACAAAATAATATTTTACTCTGGCCTCTGCTGAATAGCCTGGACACTATCAAGACACATTATATATGCTAAAACAGAGGTCCAGGACAGGTAGGAGGGCTTGTGTTGTTAATGAAGGAAATAAAGACCCAAAATAAGCCTACATATAGTGAGTATGTAGAAAACCATTTTCTTGTACCATTATTATTCAGTTTTCTGTCTAATAGTTTATTCTAGAAGACAGAGTGACTGTGCATGGCAAAGATGATTTAATGTTAGGTTCAGTACCTGATGTAACAGTAATGCACTACAGTGAACATTAAATTTTTGTTAGTATTAATTTAAATAGTCTTAAGTAGTATTTATTTAGTTAATTCATTGAAAATAAACTTTCTTAATTTTCATTAGTCTCAGAAACCCTGATGTGGTGGATGAGTAAATTAAGGAGTAAAAAGGTTACAGGGTAAGATCCCAATTATATATAATTTTTAAGGGATAGGGTGCACAGCAGCTACAGTGAAATTCTCATTGCCATCTTCTGACACTCATCTGATGTATCACAGGGAACATGGAGATCTTAGACATCAAGGATTCAGGAAAGAAGTGTGTGAAAAAAATATAAGAAACAAGAGTTAACATAATAAGGGGTAATGGAAGTAGTGATGGCTTCAAGCAAAGGATGAAATATTCATTTCTTTCAAGCAGTGTGGCTGCAGGCAGTAACAGCTACCCAACAGCTTCTTCACAGCCTTGTAAGGTTGTTGTCTCCCCTGGACATATTCTGAGCAGGAAAGGACACCCACACTTCTACCAGGACGTGGAAGATAAAATAAAAGTGAGTTCAGATTTATCCACTAGGGTTGCACACAGATAGAAGATGCAGATAGACAGGTAGACCCTAAGACATTATAATGTTAGAACAAATGAACTTAGTACCGGAGTCTCGATGCAATTCCAAGCATTTCAGTGCTTACAGTCTAATTTTATAACACAACCTGTGTTTTGAGGCAGAAGAAAAATGAGCAAGAATAGCACAAGCACAAATATCACAGGAAAACTGAGGATTGGAAAGCAGGGATTAAATTTTAGAAGTAAGAGATATAAGGCCCTGTCCAAAATCTATTAAACATATCGCCTTAATGCGCTAAGCTTTACTTCAGAGATGACTGAGGAATAAAACACTGCGAGAGAGATCAATTCAAGTTGTAGAAGGCAAATATGTACATTTTCAGTCATTTAATGAAAAAAAAAATCAAATAAATGCTGATGTTACTGCTTTACAGTGTGCCCCTAAAAGAAACCTTTTTTTTGGACAGAGGTTAAAACATATAAATGAGCAAAAGGCTCCTTCTGAAGTCTGTTCTAATATTTCCCCTACAGTGCAGAATGCATATGGAAATACTGCTTTCTCACCTAATTCATGGAGTGTTTGGAGGATTAATTAGTTAATGTTTATACAGTGCTTTAGAGAACAAAAGCATAGGATAAGCACCAAGTACTATTGTAAGAAATCACAAGAAGCAGGAAATGAGAAACCTCCATCTCATAAAAGGAAAGAGTTTGGTGCTTGTTATTTATCAAGCCTTCCACTCACTTGTCAGGCCTTTCATTTAGGAAGACCGTTTTTATGTTCTCCTTTTTGTTGCTAAGGGTTACATTTCAACAGCTGTTAACTAGAACTAGTGTCAACAGCTTTCGATATCATTAGGCAGCTGGGAAGAATATAATAATATTACTGGTACCCAGCTGCACCTTTTTCTTCTTTGAAGTGGAGGAAAAGTAGGCAAAAAGGTTCATTAACAACATGTCTTGGTTGTTATTATCCCACTATTGATGTAACCACCCAAAAGTCTAAAATTATAGAATCACAGAATGCTCTGTGTTGGAAGGGATATTAAAGATCATCTAGGTAGATAATAAATCATGGTAAAGCATAAATACCTTATGCCAGAAGGTCTCTGCAGTAGAACATTCACAGTAAGTCACAACTGCTTATCCTCTAAAAGGTTGTGCAAATTTTGTTGGATTCTGAGCAAGCTGCTGTTCACCCTTGTGGGCACACTGTGTTCAAGCCCCAGAGCTGTAAATGTGCAGCAGCTACATCTAAGTTTTCTGATCTGCTACAAAAACCAGATGGTCAGAAATGACGTTCAAAACCAGATAACCAGATAACATCCACTTGGAAAGGGAGAATTTGTCCAAGAAATCTCAGATATGAAAGTAGATTCCAGGTTGGTTTATGCAACAGGTCAGATTAGATAAATTCTGTGGTCCAAGCTGGCCACAGCTAAGGTTATGTGCCAGCCCTCACAGTGTTACAAAAGCAGGAACCCCTTCAGTGGTAATTGTCTCTCCTGTGTAAACTGAGATAAAGGATCCACAGCTCTATATAACTTTCTGGTCTTTTTAAATAAAGTCTTTCAAAAGATGTCCCTGCTTTCTAATCTTCTCACAGTGAAGCATCACTTTTCAATTCCAGTGTTTCAGTCTCCTGACTCAACTAAATATATTAATGTAATTTTATATGGTGGGGAAAAAGGGGAAATTAATCATTAAGAGTCACAGGTATTTTATATTCTTCCTCACACTACATACTTTCCCAGTTGCATTTACTACTGGTTAAATTGCAGGGTAGAATACTTACATCTGTTATGTTCAACAGTGCAGCTCACAAACCTGAAGGAAAGACAAAGCACATGAGTTTAAAATGTCCTCAAGGTAGCGTTTAGTACCTCTGTTGAGCTATCCCATTGCTTCACTTGCCTCATCAAAATACCTCAAGTTGAACTGCTTCCTTTTTATGGAACATAAAAATCATCAGCTTTAGCAGAAGAAAGTGAAAATCATTGGGAAAGGAGTAAGATCATATGGATTTCAGTGAGCTTCCTAGGCTCCAGGGATGGGCTGACTTTCAGCCTGCCTTGGACATCCTGTATATTTGGTTTAATGCAAAAAGTGCAGAGCCCCTACCCCTCAAGAAGTAAAATTAATTTTCTGAGAAGAGACATTTATATCCAGAAATAGAACAGGATTCTGTCAGAAACTTGCTATCCTGAAGCTACATCATAAATTTTTATGAACTGGATCATTGAAAAAAAAGAAAAGATAAGAGTTCAGCAGCAGTTATTTTTGTGTTAAATGACTAGACTGTAAATGAATCTTTTGGATTAGAGGAAACCCTAAACTAAGTTGACTGTCAGATACATCATAACTTACTTAATTAACACAAGGGCATGGCAGCAAAAAAAGTGTTTTGCTTCATATCCCACTGCTCAAGTTCAAGACTCATTGGGGACTATCAGAAAGACCTGCTTCCATTTAAATTGGCTCCAAATAGATATCAACAGACAGGAGGCTTAAATGTTGGTTTCATTACTCCTTTGAGCATAAGTGGAAACAGGCACAACTCCAATTAACCCAAATTAATCTGTTAGGATGGCAGCCTGCAGGTAGCCTTAAGCCTGTGAACAGTAAATGGGAAATTTGCTTAAATCTCTCTTTACCTGTTGACTACTCAGTAGTTACTGATCTTATGGCAACTATGAGTCACTAGAGAAGCCTGAGTGCTTCCCAGACTAAGTTTATATAGGTTCCAAATCTTATTCAGTGTGGAGGCACACCCTGGAATGAATCTTTTCCAGTGCTAGAGGTAATCGTATTAAGATCCTTTTCTTCTTTCAATAAAACTGTGCCAGATTCACCAGTTTCTGAAACTTAAAGGTTTTCACAGAACAAAAAAACATGTTCAAACAGCAACCTTGTCCATCTCCCTCTGCCCTAGCAAGAGAAATCTGCTAAAAGGATTAATGGTTCCAAATGATTGTGGGGAAAGGTGTAATCTGCATTTAAATAGAAAAAATCCCATGTGCCCAGGTATTCATTTTTCTTTCTATAGCAGGACGCAGAGCATTTTTCATGTGTACAGTTTGAAGTTAAAAGGACACTGTGGTGGAGGTCTGTGGTTTATCTCACTAGTACACAGCCAGCTGGGTATAACTTCATCTGCCAGAATAATGCTGAATGTTTGTGCTGGGCAACATCCTAAGAAACGAATATTGCTAGAAGGCAGATTTGTGTGAGGCTTTTATAGTGCAGCTAATGTAGAAAACACACACAATTATACAATACAGTGAAATGGCCTGATTCATAAAAGCTCATGTGCAGTGGCAGTACCAAGAAAAGTGTAAATTGGAGTGAAGGCCTAGGCAGAGCTCGTCTAACTCATCAGATCCTGTCCCTTGCTATCAGATACTTTGTGCCTTCTTCACATATGAAATGACAGCCAAAAAAAAAACCTGCCCAAAATTGTAAACATCCATAAGAAAATGAAATCCACTGAGGTCTTATACTAATGTACACCAGAAAAATAAAGAACAAAGTCTGTGCAATCCCTGGTTAAAAGCCTGTGGGGAGGCCACATAAAATTGATAGGCACAGAACTCAAGGGATTTGAAGGAATATGAGCAGGTTTCCCTGAGTACATAAAATCCCTCACTGTGCTGCTGATGAGTTAATGTTCAGATAACTATATCAGGTGAAATTGCTTAATTAGAGTTCTAATTATTTTCCAGCCATCCAGAAAAAGAAACAAACAAACAAAAAAAATCATTAAGAAGACTCTCCTATTTTAATTAAGAATTCATTTTGGATAAGCAGGTGATTCTATCAGTCACTGACAGCTACAAGGAAGACAGCATATTTGTGTGTTTATATTTTTGCATCATTATATATTCACACCCACAGTCAGATTGGATGTGTGACATATTTAAGGCTCAGTTCTGACAGATGCTTAATCACATGAGTAATCCCATGGGTTTACGTGAGTAAATGTTTGTTGTGGAGAGCTCCATTTAGATTTCATTGATAGTATGTGAATTTCCACTGTGACTGTGATCACCCCCCAGAATGGCTCAGGCCCCATGTGTTATATGTTTCATGTCTGAGCAAATCGTCAGGGTCCTGCATACAGTAGGAGTCCAGAGTTCCTCTTTTTGATGCAATGAATCCCAGATAGCTAATGGAAAGTGGCTCTCTCTCTTTTTAGACAGCCTGTAGGAAAATACCCAGTA
Organism: Pseudopodoces humilis; assembly: GCF_049639895.1. Classification (NCBI taxonomy): domain Eukaryota; kingdom Metazoa; phylum Chordata; class Aves; order Passeriformes; family Paridae; genus Pseudopodoces; species Pseudopodoces humilis. The sequence goes on from NC_142202.1 coordinate 64,404,040, forward strand.
CTGTTATATTTGGTACAGATCCTGTTGCAGTACTCAGTCTTGGTACTTAACTTCCAGTTGGGACAATTTGGAGGGAAAGATAAAAATGTGTCCAGGAATACAAAAGGATGAAGCTTTTCTAATGCATGTTTATATAGACAGTGGCAGCCTTCCAGTAAACCAACCAACCAACAACCCAAAACTGAGACAACTTCACTATTTAAATATCTATTGTGTATGCAAGGAGTTTCTGGCTCACAGGTGCCTAAATAGTCCTTAAGATAGCTGCACAGCTTTCAATCCAGAGCCTTGTTCTTCTATTACTTCTGGACAATGCCCAGAACCTTTTAGAAAAGTTTTTTAGAAAATGTATTGCAGCAGTGCTACCACTTTAGGCTCTCATCTAGGGTTCTTCTCCTTTGAAAAGTCACCTGGTTTCATTAGCTACAAAAGTATTCACAAAACCTTTGGCCAAAACAGCTTTGTAAGAATTAGCCAAAGTTACTATATTGTGAAACATAACACACTTCTATATCTTAATTTACATGAAAGTCTAGATTAATATTTTTAAAGTTTTCCCTTTTGTTCTTTAAATGTGCAGTATTAATGAAATTATGATTAAAGAGTTACTTCACTCTTTCTTCTTTCTCATTCTTGCATTGGACTTGTTCTTGGCGGTTGCTAAAACATTTAAAAATCATCAAAATACTCAGCACCTAATTAACTAACACCTGATATTTTAAAACTTCTAAGAGACTGAAAAATTGGTGTCCAGTGACATGACTTTTAGGTACATGTTCATCCCAAATCCCTGGCCTACATCTGGCAAACATACAAGGTGTGTTTTGGGCACACCTTGGTCATATTCCCTCTGTAACCGAGCTTTCTGTTTATAGGTGTAATGAGACAATGGCAGCAATTGGACCCAAATATTTTTGAGGAATAATGTAGACTTCAGTGCTGTTTGCAAAAATCTTGTGCTCAGAACTGAAGCTTCTGGACACACTCTCAGGCTCAAAAGAAGAAATTATACTCCAAATACATGATAGCTGTTGATAAATATTTAAATATCAAAAATTCTAAAAAATCTGCTGTTAATATCCAAAATAATGAAGGATGTTGGTTCCAATAGAGCAATGTGCAATAACTGTTCAATTTCAATTGCAATTAGGTGACATATGAAATTAAAATCAGTATTAAGCTAACACTCCCTTCCTGGCCTGCCTCCAGCCTCCTCTGTAAAGTACAGAGGCTCCATCTGAGCATTTGAGATACAAAACAACCCCAAAGTTATATCACCCATTACTACTAAAAGCCCATGGCTTCTGCCTGAGCCACATGAGGGCAAGCATTCTTTCCTTCTTTCCTCTTCTGCTTACGAATCTCTCCTTGTTTTCTTCCAATAAAGAAAATTGCTTGAAAGGGAAGCAATGGCACAAGAGTGGAAAAACTAGCTGAGAATTGCAAGGATAACATCAGCCCAAGGTCTGGGACATATTTTATTTTGCTGTAGGTGAATAGCCAGAAGTGTTTATTTCAAAATTGTTTTGACTTCAGACCACTCCAGGTATATGATATTGCATATAAAAATGCAATGCATACGCCTCTGCCTTGGGTGAGCTGATCAGTAATATTTAGCTGTCTCACTGTCCTTGCTGCAGCCTCCTCATATTTACCATAATATAATTCCATTTGGTTGTTAGTTCACTGGTTTCCTCTATCATGTTCAGAGTACACATGGAAAGCTTTGATTTTGAAGGTTGTTTTGGTTTTTTTCCTGAAAGTTTAAAACATACACTGAGAAAAATTTATTTAAGGACCGACTTGATTCAGAGCCTATCAAGGCAATATTGCAGTGATAAAGGTGACAACTTTAAGTCATATTTTGCATTGGGTGATCTCTGAGGCTTGCAGTCACTGATTCTGTGATTTTTTTTCTGTTTAATTGAGGACAGTTTGCTGCACCTCAAAGCCCTGGAACAAGCTTGTTGTCTGTCACCATGCTCTGGGTGCTCTCTCAGCCATGTGGGAAAATTAAATCCAAGAATCCATGGAGAAGGCAGCCAGTTTAGAGGGGGCCATCTGACAGTGAGTAAGTCTAATGCAGTTGCCACAGAGGAACATGAACAATAGTAAACTCTGTGGTTGTGGTACCCAGAACATGTAAAGCTTTATAAATGTCACAAAAAAATCTTAGCAAATTGAGTATTTCACACTGGTGAAGGGATGTTTTGATATTCCACTGTGACATATCAATGGCTGAATTTTTCCCAAATGTGGCTGACAGACTGTTCCTTGAGCAATAAGAATATTAAATACTGAATTCTGTGTGTTGTACACTCCTGAGCTTAGTAAGTCCCAGTTAAGCTTAGCAGTCTGCAAGAAGCCCTTTTTACCACAGCTTATGTTATGGATTTCTTTAAAACCTTTGATTGCTATCAGACTGCCAGTCTCCAAGTGGATATAAGGAATTCCCTTGTATTTTAAACTTTGGTATCTGAATCCATACTGAAGACTCAGTATGATCTCTTAGAAAAGGAAGTTTTATCTAAATTAAAAATATATACATGTTTTATAAATATGATAACTTCTGATGAAAAAAGTAATATACTTTTATTATATAAGGGATGCTTCTAGGTCATAAGGGATTCATAATGCTCAGTGATTCAATGCCTGTTATGAACTTAAAATGTTTTGTAGGCTACTACAGTGTGTTTGCCTAAGAAGTAAAAATTGCTATAAAAATGTAAGTCGCAGTAATGGTGTTATTGCAAGACGTTTTTGCCAGCCACAATGAATGATTTCTAAATGCCACAGTGTGATTAAAGTGTAAAGCACAATGGGTTATATTAGAGTATGAAGCCCTAGGTGTGCTGAAATTACCATTCAACAACTCACCTGGGAGCATCTCTGGCAGATTATAACATGCCACTTTTACTGTTTTTTAAAAATGAAAAAATGAAGTCATTAAAAAGCATTTTTTTCCCAGATAAGTGAAGTGTCTTCCATCACCCAGCATGCAGTCATTAGGTCTAATGTGCTTTTCTGCAGAAATATTTCAAAATGATCCAGGATTCCCTTCTTTTCTATTCTGGCAAAGGGAAGATTTGTTACAGGAATCCTGTTTCTCTCTGAATTAAGTACATATTTACAATTACCCAACATACTTGGTTTCCAGTTTCTGCAAAACTGCCTTACTAATAAACCCACTATGTTTCCTAAAACTGTTTTTTTCCAAATATTTTTATTTTTCTGTCTGTTAAGTTTTTCTTCCCTATTTCTTCCTTCAAAGAACAAATAACACCAGAGACCTCACTATGTGTAGTCCAGTAGTATTGTTGATTCCCCAGAAGCTGTTTTAGTGGAGAGACCTTTCAAAACTATACCAAAAAGCCCACTAAGTCTTGATCATCATATATGTTTTTTAGTTAAGCAATGTGGCACACCAGTCTTCCCCCTGTTTTGGGGAATACATTCCCTAGGAAACATGAAAACATAAACTACATTTGTGTGTTGACTGCACACAAAGATGCCATGCTGCAGCAATTCCAGCCCAGCAAACTGTGAGACCTTTGCAGGACATGGGCAATAGCTCAGGAGGATAACCAGAAAATGTAACTAAAAGCAGAGTAAAGGTCTCAGTGTGGTGATTCATACTCCTCCGCCTCCAGGCTGTACCACAATCTCAGAATTGCTTGTCAGGCCTCAGAGTTAGCCAAAAACAACTGGGCTCTTGAGCTTATTAAAAACCTTGTCTGCTGCCAGCAACTTAGGCTGTCTAATGAGCTTCTCCTTTTTTTTTTTTTTTTTTGGTTCAAATGTCATAACATTTTGTCCTCACAATTTCAAAGAAAGTTTCCAACAGTGTCCAGGAGGACACACTGTTACAACTATAGCTTACTCACTTTCAGCCCTATAAACAGTGGTCCAAAATGAGACCCTTTGAGCTCTCCTGGACCTCAGTGGGCTGTGACCAGCAGCCTCCCTCTGAGTGAGGCCTCTCAGAGCCAGCGAGCTCCTAGGTCTTCTGTTCTCAGAGGATGGCCAAACAAGGTCAGATCCTGGGCTGGTACCCCCATTCCTCCATGCTCGACCCTTAACTCACTAAGAAGATGCTTCCAAGCCAAACAGCTGTAATATTTTACTACCTTCAAGGGTGATTTTTCACAGGTATCTTGTACAGACTCTTAATGTCTAGGAGTATGCAAGCGTGCCTATGATAGAGCAAATGTGGGAGAAATGCTCTACTTGAGACTGCTAAGTTTGGCCTGTAATGGTATAGTACGCTGTTAAGTTGTAAGCTATTAAATTAAAGGCTGTTAAGTTTAAGGTGCTGTTAAGTTTAAGTACTGTTAAGTTTAAATGATGTCAAATTAAGGGCTGTTGGGCCTTCAGGCTGTATTCCTAGTTATCCTTACCCTTTCTATCCTTTTGTTCCCCACACACAACCAACCATTCATCCCCCCTTCACCCCCACAGACACTGTCCCTGATCCCCTCACCTCCACACAGATATTTTTTAGCTTATTTTGGTTTCATTTGATTGACTCCAGCTTTTTATTTGCTGTTTTTCCTGGGTGTGCTTTAACCATCTAGTAAGTGGTAGAGTGAGTCTTGCCAATGAACTCTGTGACACTGTTGCCTTTATGTTAAATCTGTTTGCCTTTGCTGGTGATTCCTTAAGCTATCTTAAAACACTTTTTTGTGACACCTAGCCCCTGGGCTCTTTTCTGAGCAAGACATAATGCTCTAAGTCCAGTTTTTCAGCACAGCATGAACATCAATATCTGGTTCAGACCTTACCAATGAAGAGTCAAGATCAAATCAAGAATAAGAAAGCTTTTTGCCTCTTCCCCCTGCTTTGACATTGGAGCTCTCCTGTCTTTGAACTGAGACCTCAGATTTTGTGAACTATTGTATAGCCTGGGCAATGGAGAGGCTTCACACATAATTTTGTCAGCCTCCGTGGGGGAATAGTTGACCCTCATCAGCCCCATAAAAAGAAGACTATCCTCTCTGCAGCTCTGCCATGAAACATTTGCCTTCTCTGCAGCATCCCATGCCCTGGAGAGACGCCAAAAGATCTCATGGGGAAAATGCAAAAATAAGCTATTTAAGGCAAAGGGAATGATAGAGGTAAAGACAAGCTTAAGGGGAGCATGTAAAGATGTGAAGAGCTAAAGCACAGAGGCAGCAGGTTTGGAGTCTTTCATTAAACCTACTTAACAAGTTAAAGTACATCAGACCTATCCAGTTCTGCACAGGAAAGATAAGCCATAGTGCTGTTGCATCATTGTGCTTTTTGATCATGTCCATTTTTTCATTTCACCTGCACATGAACTTTTCAGTAGGCTGCAAAAGCTCTTAAAGAAGAGATTAGAGCAATGTCTGTGTCTGTAGTTTCTTCAACACCAATGAGACCTTCAGGAGCTGGTATCCTGGATAATGAATACTCACTGCAGAGGCAGGAGTGCATGTCTCTCTGTGGACCTTGGAATAAAAGTCCTAGCTGAATTAAATAAATGTAAATTTCTTTAACCTGTATGCAGGGTTGGAGATTCTTAGGGTTAATCCTCTACGATAGTTACACCTTCTTCAGCTGTACATAGCTGCTGTAGGAAAAAATAAAAGAAATAACAGAATCAATGTTTGCAATGGTTCTGTCTTTAAACAAATTCAAGAATTGTTGCAACTTACTTCTCATGATTTGTGCCATGGTGAACCCACAGTTAAAAAACTACCACCAACTTTTCATGGTACAGATGGCAAGAGCTTATACTTAAGTTGATGTCAGAGTGGATCATACTTATGGCTGAGTGTTTTGATAATGCTTCATTGGTAATGACACAAACACTATATCCATCCGACTCTTAGTTCTACTTCTTTCTACAATAATTAAGTGTGATTAGTTATTTGCAAAATCCCTAAAGCATTGCCTATAATTTAACTTTCCATTTTATTTGGAGAATAATCCAATTTGAATACAATGAAAATACTGCTCCAATACAAAGGAATAGAAAACTTAAAACAGTGTGAAAATTAATTTGAGGATTTTTTTTATCTTCTTGTAGCTTACATGCTGTTGCTAGAAAATGAAGTTGAGATTAGTTTCCACTATACAGGGTATTCCAAACCTGATTTTCGAAAAAAACAGTTTACAGACATTGAAGTATATCACTTTTTACCATTGGCTTTGACCATTTTGAGGAACTGTACCTTTTCACATTTTATTTTGGCACCTGGATCCAATTGAATTATTTGTTTTGATGGAAAATACTGTAAGAAGAAATTCTTCTACTGCGAAGAAAGGAACTGCCATAAATTTCATGACATATATGAAGCTCATAAGTGGAAGTATTTAGTACAGTACATTGCTCCCTCTCCCAAGTGTTACAAAATAAGCCAGTTTGGTAAGATATATTGGATAAGTGAAAGGCAAGAGTGTTGTAGCTGTCCCAGACTCACAGTACTGAAAACTGAGAAGAACATGGTTTGGTTTTTTAGCTGTCCTCTAACAACACAGACCTCTTCAATTTAATACATTTTCAAGTGGTTTAGCGGACTAATTTTTAAATGATTCACTGCTAGAGTTTCTACTGAGTCCCTCTAGAGATTGTATCACTCTGATAGATGTCACCATTAGAAAATATATCAGCAGTCAGGCTTAAATTGCTTTTGGCCAGTTTCATCTCAATATTACTTCATGGGCTACATTACAGAAATCCTGCTCCTCCTTGGCTGACACATTACTCCTAGTTGCATTATTATAGTCTCTTGAAATGCACATCAGGACTGAATTCTCCTTGAACAATGATTTTTGTACAAATGCTTTATAAACTATTGTTTCTACCTTGTCAGTTTGCAGTCTCCTCAGACAAAGAACTTGGAAAATATGAAGTGCTAAGCAGACAGAGGGACAGACATAACATAAAAACAATTTTATGCAAATTTTTTCGTACTTATAAGCAGACAAGTGCACTGACATTTAACCTATCTCTCCCTCCTAATTTATGTTATTTTCTCATCAGTCATCACAAGTTTGTTGTTTGTAAATTAGTCAAAAAAAGTCAAGCATTATTAGGGACTTACACAATAGCATTTCTACAGCCTCAGATGCTGGACTTTGTAAATATTTTTTCTTGTACAGAACTACACAGATATACTCAGGTATGTCAAACAATACTGAATGGAAACAACAGAGAAACCTAAATTACCTGCTTGAATCAAAAGAGAAGTACCCTTACAGGCTTCTCAGTAAAATTCTTGACTCAGTATACAATTGTCACAAAATCTAAAGTAGTAGAATGTACACAGAAATGGAAAACACCCATGATGAAATTATGGGATGCTGTTCAAAACCAGTTTTGTCTCCTTATTTAGAATACAGGGTCTAGGTCACAGGATCTGGATGAAGGCAGCTAAAGAATTAAGGAAAGAGAAGAAATTACGTGCTCCATATAATAAAAGACCAGAAAAAGGCTACTAAGAATAGGATAGTTAAAGCTGCAAGAAAATGGATAAAACAAGTGTCTTAGTTTAGGGCAAATTAGGAAGGAAAACTCCAAATGGGGATTTCCCCAGGGAAATGCCCCTCCCCACTAACTGGTCCGGGAAAAGAAAAAATTCCTTAGACAGAAGTGGAAAAAGCTGTTTATTTAACAGAAATTGAGTAATATTAAATAATAAAACCTCTTGCTGTTCGATGGGATGGCAAATCTAGGAGGAAAAAAAGTCCTTTTCATGTGGTGTAGCTCGGCTCGCTCAGGTTCTTATCAGTCCCTCCGGCGCTGGAAAGTGCCGAGGCCCAGGCCCTGGTGGGCCACAGGCGTGAGCTCCCGGGGTTTGGCTGGGTGTTCAGTCCAGAGCAGGCTTGCACAGATCCAAGAAAATTGGGAAAAAAACAAACAAAGGCCCAGGGAACTCCTCTGCCTCAGCTAGCTAAAACTAACTAAAAGCCAGAGAGAAGCTCTGTCCCGCTGTCTGTCCGTGCTGCAGACACCACAGTCCAGGAGCGGGATGTGTGGGAGTGATGTTTTTCCTTAACACAAACTGCGCGCTTCTTCTTCTCCCTCTCTTGCTCTCAAAGCCAATCTTAAAGGTGCAGAACTTAATATATAACATAAACCAGACGATTGGGGATACCAGTATCATAAAGTCACCCCAGGACAACAAGCCACAAGAAAAGAATGAAAAATTGTATCAGGTATAATTGTTTTCACCCAGAGCATATGAAGGATAAGAGGTCATAAAAAAGAATCAAAATCATTCTACAACACTCAAAAATACATTCCAATTTAGAATTAATATATTTTTTTCACCTTTAGCTGCACATCCTTAACCTTCCACATCAAATATTTTCTGTCAAGATCTCAAAACAAACACTGAAATATAAAACATATGGCTTTGTCACTCTCATAAAGGTTGTGTGTTTTACTTCTTTGGTAAAAAACGAATGGGTCAAGTGAAAAATATTCTAAATACAGTTTTATTAATACACAAGGGCAGCTTAGGCTTATCTGTCAATCTTTTTTCCATGCTTCAGTACTCTTTTTTTCTTTTGCAAACAAAAGAAATTAATGAAAACTGGAAAAAATATTTCATTCTCATTCACCATATGTACAATGCTTTCTGCTGATTCTCTCAGGATAACAAGGGAGGAAATTTGTCAGCCTGTTTTATCTAATTAGCCAGCAGATCATGCACAGCAGCCAGGACAAAGGTCGGTATAGTTGCCACCTGCCTGGGAAATGCTATCACAATGACCTGACTGCTGGCACTCTAGGGCAGAATGATCATGGTTCTCAAACTCTCTTACTTCTCTGTGTCTCTTCAACCGCACATACAATTATTAAAAATTCATTGCACACAGATATCCCAGCTCTCAAGCAAGTAGTCTACCTGCCAGGATGAAGCACCTTTCCCAGGGACTCTCTGAGCTGATGAATATTTAAAATATTTTATTCAAAATCAAATAGCTCCAGTAAGTGAGATCAAGGAAGCCCTGCTCATATGACCCTAGGAATACATAACTGTGAACCTTTCCTAGGGGTTTGGGATTTTTTTAAATTACCTGCTCACAAGCAGCCGTGAGCAAATCTGAGTCAGTGTCTCTTTCACAGGTGTCCTAGCTACCAGTTTGTGGAGTCATTGATATTAATTTCAGCCAGTTTTGCATAAGAATGTCAGTGCTTTATGCACAGTGGAATAAGATCAATGGGACAGTGAGGGCACTTCAATTAGACCATTACTCCCCATGGAACTGAAAGTAAAATAGAAGGCATATAGAAGAGTCTTGGCTGATGCAACCAGAAACACTCTGGGATTGTTCTCAAGATAAAACAAAAAAAGATCTGTTTCTCAAACTACCAGATAATTTCTGCCTTATCTTTGTACTGAGCACCCTTCCCTAGAGGCAAGAGTTCAGTTGAACACCGCTGTTCCCCAAGTGCCTGCCCTACCCCCTGTGTCAGCTCGTGTGTTTGCACCCCTGTCTGATTGCAGCTGAACTGAGAACCCGGCAACATTTAGTACAAGCCACAACCTGCCCCAGCCAGCTGCTATAGCCCTAGAGAAATCAGAGCTTGATCCAAAGCCTGCTGAATTCAATGCAAAGACAGCTGTCATTTGGATCCAAAAAAGAAAATGTTTAGGGGGAAAAAAATATTTGATTTTGAGGTTTTCTTTTCCAAAGCCAAATAAGTAAAATACAAATACTTCAGAGTGAAAAACAGTGATTTTACAGACATTATACCGAACCAAATCAAGCAGAAACCGTTTCCAAATGACAGGTTTTTCTCTTAACTCCAATGCTCAGTGTTCTTTGCCTGTTAAAGTTGCATGAACAATTCAGTCACCATCATCCTTACACCAAACCATATGTGGATGCTTAGATATTTCTCTAAAAGGCAGTGATTTTGTTATTTGCATTACAGCTATTTCAACTGTTGCTGAAAGTTGTTACAGGAAAATGTGCGTAAAATTAATTCTTTATCACAACAGTAATTTTAAATGTAATTTGTGTTATTTTCTACTTAAGCATTTTCATGCAAGTTCATGTGAGTTTATAAAAGAGAAAGACAGTCTGCCTAGTTTTTAAAACATGATTTGGTCCTGAAAGACTGGCATTCATTTGAATCTGGCATGAAGACACAGAAAAGTGATAATAAGAACATCCTTACTCCTGAAGTTTTATATTCAGACCAGAACTGTGGATAATTTTGTCCTTATGTGCCCAAAGTTCTAGAGGTGTTGAAAATGGCCAAATATTGTTCTGTCATAATGGATAGATTCCTGCAGCGATTTCACTGGTAATCTAGCTCTAGGTAAGACAAAGAGATTCTCTCCTCAAGCCCTTGCCTATTCTCATACAATTTTCATCATTAAATAACCGTCTCTGTTTCTCAAAATCTAGGAGCATAACACTATGTTACAAACCAATGGTTACTTTATTGCCTTATTTTAATTGGCACTCTTTTCTGAATTTATTTCAGCCTTAAAATTCAGTTATCATATTACAATGTGATTGATATACAGGAGACTTTTATCTATGGTATGCCAAAGACATAAGGTTGAGATATACTGTTAGCAACTACTGCTCAGCAGAAACTGCTGTTCCTACCCACTTTAGAATCCTTAGATATCCACTGCCTAAGACTCTAATAGCCCTAGCCTTAGTTGTGAGGACAAAAGGATTTAATGCACCCCATTATCTCGCAGTGTCTGCCAAGCATCACCTGTATAAATAATTTTTCTTTGATTGGTATGCTATTTCAGAGATGTAGAGCAAAAAACATGTAGCCTGAGATAGCTGAGTTCATTTCATTTTAATGTACTGTTTGGAATACACAGGCCACTGGTTTGTTTCAATGTGCGCAGATTGAAATGAAATGCATTGTAATAACAAAAGTGTAGCCTGGATAATATTAATATAAACTGTTATATCACGGATTCAGGCAAAATAAGTTTCAATAAAGAGCACTAATTAAAATATGCATCTCTGTGTTACTTAAACTTTAGTGATGCTGTCATATGTGTGACTCTGGCATTAAAGTTTCTTGCTAACGTCAGTTATAAACAGTGATGTCATATTCAAAGCTACTCTAAGTGACAATTCATTTTCCTTCAGTTTCTATACAAGCTTTTTTCAAGCATGCCTCACAGCCAAATCACAAGCTGGATTTCACTGCTAGAGCTTTTGCTCTCAAACTCATATATATTAGCCCACATATAAATGCATGCATGAAAAGGAGCTGACAGCACAGTGAGGCATGAATTTCAAGTATATTCCAGCACCAAAGGTCAGAAGCGGATTTCCTATTTGAGAGGCAATTATAAATAGCCATCAGAGGTGAAACAGAATTGACATACTGGGTTACACTGTGTTTCCTGTTGATTTTGAAAGGCTATCATTCTGAATGAAAGAAGAAAAACCCCTTTTTCGTCTTGTAAAAAAATTAAATACTTTTCAAAAGCAGGGTACCAGAGAACCCTTTTTTTTCCTGGGAGGTGTTCACAGACTCAGAGATTTGGGGCCAGAAGAATAGTCCAAGGACACCTTTCTATTCATGTACTATTGCTCTTTGTCTTCCTTGTCAGATTCCTTAATATATGTTTCACATCCCAGAGAGTCACTCTATAGACTGAGAGGCAGACGGTCACTGGTGTGCACCCTGGGGACCTCATCATCTACAGCAAGTCGAGGCTGTGCAAAATTTCTGTGTCCTGAAAGCCTCCTCTCAAAGTAGCTAAATCCAAGGTGTCGAGGGGGAGGCACCTCCAGAACCATAGATTTCCAGCAACATGTATTGCTTTTCCATGATACAACTACAGGTAATTATACAAATTCAATTGTTTCTTTCTCTATTTTTTTTTTCTCCATCCAGAGATCACACTTGGTTTGGTAACTCCCATCAGTATCTTTCCTTGAATACCACTCTTCTGCTCTCTGATTTCAATATATATACTAAACAATATTTTTGGTTTCACCTCTGTCCTTCTTCCCCACCCCCATCAGAAACATACCCAATTCCACCACTATAATACTTGAACACCATAATTATTGCTAGGAGAAAAAGTAATGATAAAAACTACTTTCCTATTCCCAGTACATTTTTTGAATGCTCAGGAATATGTACTGAAGGGATAAAAAGACTCAGCACTGGGGCTCCTATCTGGAGTGAAAATCCTCATGGTTGTGAAATGTTCCATTAAACAGCTGCTGTAACAGTTCCACTTTAGCATTTAGGGGAAATAACACAGGATAGAAGCCTTTTGTTTAAGCTGATTTTGCACAGACCAGCTATGAAGTACTTCATTATAAATTAAATGACTTTGGCAAGTAACAGCCCTCACAGCTACTTTGTCCTAATGCTCCCAGTGAAGGTCTCTGGATTTAGGGTTTATCTAGGTGACATCATTGAGAAGTCAAAGAAGGAAATTAAACGTATCCTAGGTCATTTCTTCTGAGCAGGCTTTATGTAAAATATGATAGAGCTCTGTATTTTGAACAGGAGGTTGTATCAGGGCAGTGCTGACAGGCTCTAGGCTTTGTGCCAAGGTATTTATTTACTTGTTGTGTCATGACAAATATTAAGCTACACTCTGAAGTCTCGCTGAGCAGAAAACCTCAGAGGGCCTGGCACAGAGAAGCTTGCTGTGACTCTGTGTCCCCTCTCTATGGGGAATGAGTAGTCCATGTGTTTCATCAATGTCCTGAACACCTGGATTTATTCACCATAGGGATGAAAACTATTGCACTTTTGCCAATGAATAACTCAAGAGTTTTTCCCAGGACCGTCAAATTTGCACAATGCTCCACATTTATGAACAAGTCCAAAACAAAGCAGTTTTGATTTAACAGCAGAAAAACGTTTTAAATATTGAATGGCTGTGTTTGGGAGGAGTATTGGCTTCGATCTTTGTGTACTAGGAAATGGCTTCTGTCAGGCATTTTCTAAATAGAAAACAAAACAAAATTTTAGACATTATTGATAGAACTATGCAAAGAATTACTTAATTAAATGGTTAAAGACTGGTGACTGCAGACAATATCTTTTACTGAGAAAAGCAGTTTATAAGAGTGATAGTAAAGAATGAGAGCTATGAAATCCATGCTTAATAAAAAAATCATAATATCCATTTAGTAAAATTTACCTCTTTTGTTTGTGTCACTGAAAATGGGTTCGCTTGGATCATAAAAGTATATTTTGATATGTAAGTTATCATCCAGTGGAAATAAAACATTTTTCCCTTTGCAGTCAGGATTTGAACTGTACTCACAGGAATATTAGGAAGATGCCAGCACTAGGCAAGTGGGCTTCAGAACAAATCACATTTGATTAAATTGCCTCTTTTAGTCACTTCAGTAATAGCTTGGTGATACACTGTGCTGCTCTATTCACAAAAGAGCCAGGTCACTCTATTCTTTCCCTAGTCCTTTGATTCTCAAGCCTGGGAGAACAAAAAGCACCATGAAATGACATTTCCTGAGAGTGATTCCCTACTGCTTCCCCAGTGCCGTAACAGGAAGAAGGAATCAAGCTATTGTCTTCAAAGTAGAGATTTTGTTCCTGGTCCCTAATAGTAAAAGCCAATCTGCAGTTTTTGAAGGACGTGCCTCTGTGCCCTAAATGAATACACAACATGACACATAAACTAAGGCTTGAAAACAAAGTGAGATTTGGACAATGAAATCTGTTTGACAGTGCATGAGATCAAGGGGGGCCCAGAACAAGAAATCAAAAAGCTGCACTCTTAGGTCTGCAATATCTGTGATGGAATTTTGCCAGGCTAAACATAAAGGCCTTTGCACCATGCAATACAATATGAAAAGACATCCACTTGCATCCATAAATCTACCAGAAGAACAGAATTCAGTCTTTGTGCTAGCATGGGTGTTAATCTACAAGTATCATGAACTCACATTTGGAGTGAGTACAAAAAAACATGAGGGTGAAGGAGACTTCTTGCTTTCACTAAAGGTTGTTGGGATAGTCTTATTCCCCTCCTCACTGCTTCTGCTTGGTAATGCTGGAAGGAAAATGAAGGCTGTGAAACAGCAGGGAAGTGGAAAAAACAGCAGCCAGATACAGAGCCTTTGCTATCAAATGTCTGCTGACACTATTTTTATATTCAGAGGAAAGCTGAAGGGAGGGGAAAACTTTAACTTTTCACTAGCAATAATATGCCATTGAAGAAAATCATATATCCAGCTGTCTTCACGGTGTACCACTGTTTTCCTGCCTGAAATGCAGTATGTACTGCTGTATTGGTCTTCTCCAGACCTCATCAGGCTTGAAACCAGAAACACTTGTACAGTTAATAACCCTTAATTATCTGTGATAAAAATATGGCTTGTAGTATTCATACTCTCATCAAACTAACGTCTCATCTCTTCATCTGACAGTTTTTCCTGACTTTGCACATAGAAAAAATGTTTAAAAATAAACAATCAGAAAAACGTGCTACTGAAGTAAGGCTAGGTCTGAACTACTGAATCTGGAAAGATATCTCTGCCAATAGCTACCAGGATCAGCTCAAGATTTCTCAAGATTTGTGATTGCTTGTTTCACAGTGACTCCACTATTGAAATCAGTTTGTGAGGATTTAGGAGGAAGGTTTCAACAATTATCTATTGTGAAAATATAACAGTATAGAAATAAAAAAATGTAATTTAGAAGAGATAAGGGATGAGTTAAAAGAGATTAATGAGATTAGACAGCACTGCTGGACAAAAAAGGGGCTGAACATATGCTGCAAAGCTCTCTGTCATCTATTTTATGTGTGTGACTTTATGTTTACATTGTAAAGTTGAGTTTTTAACCCTTCTGCTCTTTAACCAATTCATTGCAACAAGCAAAGTGAGGTGGGACTTACAGGTGATACATGACAAGCCAGTCCTATTTCATGGCTGTTGGACATGGATCTGACTGTCCAACCCAGACTATGGGCTGAAGTTTCCATCTCATGGCAGTCCATGTAAGAAGAACCTGTGCCAGGCACCACAGATGGGTCAACAGCTGGCATATGTGAGCTTTGTGTATCACTGAGTATTTCCCAGCCAGCCAGATAGCTTTGGAAATTGTTCAGGGAAGACATTAGAAAGCTGTCCAGTGACATTGATAATGAAAAGAACAATGCTCCATGGAAGACTTGCTGCCAGAGCAAAATGTTGGCATGTGATAAATATCACAAAACTTACAACTTTTTGAGTTTCTTAGGCTGAACTAGCCCACCAGCCAAATGCCACCCACTTCCAAGAAGGCTTTCACAGCTGTTTTATAAAAATAGAAAAATATAGTCACTGACATTAATAAACTCCCTCTACAACTGGTTCAGTACTTGAACCAAATCAAATATCAACACTCGGCCCCCCAGCCTGACCCCATGTCTTAAGTCACTGTCAGGTTTGATAACATTCTCCAGCTGAGAATAGGAGAGCATTTGCTGTGAAGTTTAAACAGATACCAGTAGTAATGTTCTCTGTGAGTTCATGGCATCTTTTGAAACCATAATAGTTCTTGACTTTTTCTGTCACCAACTCAGTACACAAAGGCAGAAGACAGTGACAATATAGTTCTGAGGCTATATATACACTGTCAGCAACTTTTCTTCAGACATGTTAGGTAACATGGAAAAGAAAAACTTGAAACCTCAAAGTTCTCATTTTCAGGACATATGTAAATCTCATGTTGGACTGTTTATATAAAAGACTACCATCTTCAAGCCCATTTTACTACCCATAGACTATTAGCCACTGATGAAAAGATAATGAAAATCCTATCAAAATATTTAAAAAGTGAATCTAGTGAAGGATGCTAGTGTATGCATCCAACACAACACACCTTCAATATAATTCCTCACAAAACCTGTCTAGGGTCCAAAGGCTTCTTCCAAATAAATACTGGGAAGTCTTCTCCAGTGTAGGGCTTTACAAAACCCAACTACAGTTCAACAACTGAGTCATTATCATCACTTTTTTCCTACTGACCACATGTTGCTTGCTCTTGTACTGCACTTCACTGCATTGCTCATTTGCTGCTTACATTTACAATATATTCCTCAAAGCAAGAGTCATCCCCTTGTGTATATTTGTGCACTGCCTTGCACAGTGGAGCTCTGGCCTCTAGGTGTTACCATAATATAAAGAATAAACAAAATCTCTGTTTTGGGATAACCATACATTTTCCAAGCACAAAGGTTTTGTGTTAGTATTTAATTAATAACCATCATTTTTCATAACAAGCAATAGCAGGGTGCTAAACTAATATTAGCCATAGAAAAAAGAATTTTGTTTGTACCCACAAACAGTTATTTCATGCTTCCTGGAAGTCTCCCTTTATCACAGACATTTTTTTTCAGGTGAACAGCATGGCAGTGGTAATTGCCTGAGATATTAACAGAGCCCTGATATAATTGTGAGGGGCTGAGACAGAGTATTCTGCCAAAAGGTTCTGAACTCCAGAACTTGCTTTTCCCATCCTTCCACAGAGCTAGAATTAGTTGACCTCTAGGTCATGCTAAAAAAGACACCTTTTTCTACAAGGCTCTTCTGGGAAAGCAGGATGAGCGGGTTGCGTTGGGTGGTGAGCAAAACCTCATTTTCAATACTTTCATAAGGCTTTTATATTATTCCTCTGTTTTTGACTGTGTTTCACTTCACATACATTCTTTGATTTTGGATAGGCTTGTTTTTCACTAAATCAAAACAATAAATAATGATGATCACTGTTGAAATTGCAGCACTTATAACAGTTTTATTAATTTCTGAACTGTTTGTTCCCTATAGAGGTAGAAAGAGGCAGGGACAGTCTGTCACTGTCTGCTGCTGTGGAACAAAATTTTCTTTGGATTTCCTGACAGGGCTGAGACTATAGCTACCTTGTGTTCTTGTAGTGGATATTACACCAGTAGTGCTGTCCAGAGCTACAGCAGAGTCTGCATAATTTCTCTCAACTAGAGCTCACATTACATACCAGGGAAAGCCGGGAAAGAAATCACAAGAGGTCAGTTCCATAAATAGCTTTAAACTGTGACTTTTGCTACAGTTCAATATGAAAAGAGCTCTGAATCTAGGGAAGCCAGAGGTTGTCCTCAGCTCCTAATAGTATGAGTGGGGCTATTTTTTCATGTTTCATCTGGGTCCTGACACTGGTTCAAGTTTCTCTAAGCTGGCTGAAATAAATACAGTGGTACCAGATGTGCTGGATGAAAACAGAAATTTCAGGTGCAATAGGTATCCTGTCAATATTTATTTGTAAACAGATTTAGGACAGATTATTTTGTTAGGAAAACCCTCAGTCAATTTGTTTAACTGCTACTGGTCCCAGAGTATGTTGTGATGTGTAGGCACCTACCTTACTAAACAGCTGATCAGAGTGAGCCAGGGAGAAGCGTCCAATGTCTTAATTCTGTGTGATCTAACTCCAAAACAGCATCTATAAAATATGAGCTCTGAAATGATTTTGTTTTTTCTACTTTTTTTTTTTTTTTTACCATGGAGCTTGCCAACATGAGTAGCTAGTGCAGTCCTATCCAAAGCCAGAAAAGGTTTTTGCCCTGTGAATAAATCAAACCCTCTCTAAAATGGTTTGCAGTCACTTTATATGAGAGACCTTCAGAAGTCACTTTTTTGTCTAGGGTTTTCTCTGATCTAGGAGAAAGCTGCCTTTTACTTTGTAAGCATTACTTCAGCTAAAACTCACCTTAGTGAGTTTTTAGCTTACATAATTCAAAAATACCTTAAGTCCCTGTTTTTATTAAAGATAATAGACAGAGCCATAGAATGCCTGGTCTGAGCTGGGAATTGCATGGGAAGTTGAAAACTTCTTCCTTCTGACTGTAACTTTTCTCTAAAAATACTTTTTCTCTTTCTCTAATTCTGCTGCATTTCTTCTGTATTTTTCTTTCTCTTCCTGGATTTCTCACCCTCCTTTGGACTGAATTCTTTTGAGATTCTCCCTCATGGGGAGCTCTGCTTATCTCAGTTCTTATGATTTGAAGAAAACTCCCAAGCTTGTTAGAATCTTGTTTCTCATGTTTATTAGAAGGTCATCACAAAACTGCACAAGGTTAATTCTTTGCAATCTGGTACATTTCTTTCTTCTGATGGTACAAACAAGGCCTTCTGGCTCACCCTCTGCTTGAAAGCACAAAGTGGCCCTGAATTACACCGCTCTTTTATCTTTATACCTTTTTTTACCAAATTAACAATAGACACGTATATTATTTTTCTTAATGACCCAGTGACCCATCATCTGTGTGCTACACTGCAGCATTTTCCGTCCAATCACTTACTATTACCCAAAAACCTCTAGGAGAAGAACATGAAGAAGAAAGAAGAAGGGACAAGAGACAGCACCCTAAATCCTCCATCTTGTCTCCTGTTCTCTAACTTTTTCACCCAGTGACTTAAGAAAACTTTCTAATCTACACACTTACACTTTTAACTATTTCTATCTAACTTTAACAGTTTTTTTCGTGTATTGCCATGAAAACATGCTCATGAATTTCATGTTATATGAAATTCAGTGTTTTTCTGTATCTTAGAACTAAGTATCAGAAACAAGGGCACACACTCTGTATTCCAGACTCCAACACTGACCTCAAGAGAAAGAAATTCCTCTGAAAGTACTTCCTCTAACAGTTTTTAGTTTATCTGAATGTAACCAGGGAAGGTTTCTCAGTCTTTGTTTGACTTGTAGTATTCCTTCAATTATTTCAAAAATTTAAATTTCTCCACTCATTGTTTGGGAAGAGCAGGCAACCATCACTGACTCCACTCCTTCTCTTTTTATTATGTGTAGGCCCTCTGCTTTGCTAAGAAAGCTGTGCAGAACCCCCCAAAGCCCAAAACAACAGATTTTTGAGGAAAACTGTTAAAACAAAAATATCTATATATCATCATGCCACCAGAAACATTAGGCAGAAGATCTGAATTTTTAATGTGAATAACTGAACTTATAAATTTTTATGGTATTCACCACAATAAATAACATTAGGACTGAGGAAGAGCTATCTGCAGAGTCAGAGAGCTGCTGGCAAATCTTGGTCCAGTTATGTCAATGTAATTCTTGAAATTACAGCCAGTTCTTTCTGCCTGTTAACACCTGTTTCTCCATGTACCCTCATCTCTGTCATGATGGAACACTGCCAATTGTGCTGCTGCTAGAGTTCTCCTGCTCCTGCATGTGAAGTGTGGTCTTTGCCTCTCACCTCTGAACAAACTCTTGTCGAAATTTCAGCCTTCTGCTGACTTATTCTAATTGTCTGATGATCAACAGCAGTTCCTCAACTTGTTCAGAGTAAGAAAATAGTGAACAAATGCTGGTATTTATTAGACTCATAGGAAAAGGAGATCAGTAGCATTTTCCCCAATGGTATTTTAGACAAAAAAAAACCCCAAACAACAAAAACCTTATACTTAAAAGTTCTTAAAATGACTAGTGTAAATGCAACTGGCTACCACTTAAATAAACACCTGAAACACAGTCTCCCTCACACCGTATATCCAGCTCCTTGGGAAATGGAAATATTCTAGCTATTTAAGATCTACATAAATGAAAAGCATGATTCAAAAGCTGTACTTTTAAACCAAACCATCTGTAAGTAAACCACACACCTTCTATCACAATGAAATAAGAGTACACCCCAGCAGATTTCATTGGCATACGTTCTGCCTTTTGATGAAATCCTAATTAAAATGGAGCAATTTGCTTATATACAATAACATCTTTGTTATGACAAATGTCTTATCATCAAGTTATAAGAGGACCATGACTTTTCTCTCAACTCTTTTCAGTGTCACTAAAGGGTGCAGCAGCTCCAGGAACCAGGAGTGGAAAACTCTCTACCAGACTTCTATATGCCCAACCCCACACTACCTCCCTCTGCAAAGATGAGCTGTTTTTTGTATCACTTCACAGTAAAGCTGAACATTTTCTAGGAACAAAAAATACTCCTGCTCAAGATATTTTCTAAGATGCACATGCCAGTATAAGTCAGGCCTCAGGGCAGGGTGCGAGTTGGTTTTTTGAGAGGACAGAATTCATGAAAAGAGGAAAAACCAGAGAAAAATATAAGAGCATAGCACTTCTCCCACATCATCAAGGACCAGCCTTTGCTTCAAACAGGGATCAGCAAATCCCTGTGTGAGTAATAAGAATGATAAATTTACCACACGACAATAAAATTGACTGTAATAGTAGCTATTCCTACTGCTCAGAAAATGTTAGGCTGGATGTCTTTGATTGTGGATCCAACCAAGACATTAGTCTAGTGCTTTTAGCTGCTAAAGGCTGGCAAAAATTTATTAAAAAATTAATAATTAAAATAATTAAAAAATAAAAAAATATTCTTATCTAAAATAAAAACAAAAGTTGGATCCTTTCTTTGACTTATCCAGGGCAGTGGAGCAGAAGTTTTTCCCGCTTCTCTCTTTTCCACCTCCTGGTCCTTCCCTTGCACAGTAAAAAGTGTTTTGGGAAGTGTTTTTTGGAAGCCCAGTTAGTCCTGTTTGCTTCTGTATGAAAAAATTATCCCTGTGATTTAAAATATTATCTTTGGGACTTGTCAATTTTGAATGCATCCACAAACACAAATAAATTTTTAGATGGCTGAAACTTAGTAGAAAAATCCAAACCCAAAATTAAACCAAGCAAACCAACAAAAAAAAATAATCAATGTGAACAATAATGAGTCTAAAAATAAGAACTTAAAGCATTATGGTTGCCTGACAAAAAAATGATATATGAATTTATTATTTCCAAATTAAAAACATACATCCAAACCTTTTCTTTTAAGATTTATTTTCTAAAGAAAATAAACTAATTTTTAAAATTTCCTTTTAAATGTAGTAATTTAATCTCAGCACTAATAAAACAGGAGTTAAAAATCTATGATATTAATAACACATTATTGCCTCAGGTTGACCAAAATTGTAAATTCCAAGGATTATTTTGTCTTTTGTGGATGTATTTAGACACCTTTTTTTTTTGGTGAAAATATGTTTTTCTTTCTTCTATTTTCTTTTTTATCTACATAAATATAAGCAGCAAATAGCTCATACTTTTTCTACATTCTTTATTTTCTTTCCCATTAAAAACATACAAAATGTAGATAGTTGGCTTAGAAAATCTACCCAGCAGATCTCCCAGAGATCTACAGTGGTAGGAGTCACTTCCACCCATGAGGCTGATGTCCTCCTGGGACGCCCTGGTGGGTCAGGCCAGGGACTCCTGTCTGGGTTTTTGGGATTCTCATACTTGTCATTGTTCCTCTGTGCTTCATTCTGTGTGTGGGAACAAGATTCTTGTCATGCATCCTAACAATACTTAGTACAAAAGGATGGTTGGGTAGAGTAGGGGTCCAAATATTTGTACTCTGGGTGGAGCTACTCTTCAGCCATGTTCGTGCCCTCTTCTGGTTACATCTCTAAGCATATGAGCAATGCTTTGTTCTGTACTGTTGTTTGGAGAAGGACTGTTGCTAAAACTGACTTATCATTCAAAACAAAACAAAACAAAACAAAACAAATATTTTAAAAAAAATGCATTTTCTGCATCTTTTTCTTCCTAATTCAAAATGTTCATTAATCAATTCAGAAAAGAGGGAGTAGGTGAAAAAGCCATGTTTATTGTCAGAGATTTTTTCAGTAGCTGAAATATTGAAACAGATGTCATCTGACATGGCAAAGTTATGAGCATCTTAGGTTGGTGCACTGTGGGCATGTCGTCTTCAGTGACAAAAGATGCACTACATGTACCAGACTGCCCCACATCAGTGTTGAACAGGTGATTCTTTGTAAAATATTTAT
Organism: Pseudopodoces humilis; assembly: GCF_049639895.1. NCBI lineage: Eukaryota > Metazoa > Chordata > Aves > Passeriformes > Paridae > Pseudopodoces > Pseudopodoces humilis. Next base: position 64,425,829 of record NC_142202.1, read on the forward strand.
ACAGTGCCTTGTGGGGTGACAGCTGCCAATTTTATTTTCAATTTCAAGCACAAGATTCTTTTATCGAAAATTTCCATTTTTGCAGCTTTTCATTTCCAGTAATCCCCCTTGTAACGTCCATGCTCTGATCCTCCATGTTTACCAGTATCTCTGCTGGAAATGGCTACAATCACAGATGCTGCAGTGTTGGTGTAATTCTTCTGTCAGATCTAAAAAGAAGTTTTGTTTCTTCTTCTTTGGCAGAGCTACAGCAAATATTGCAGTGGCTGACCACTGAGCCAAGAAAATGAGAAAGTCTGCTGCAATATAAAATGAGAATTGCCAGGTGATGAAGGCAATCATTGACCAGCTACGGAGAGAGGAGTGGTGCCCCTGGGCTTCTGAAGCAGCTGAGAGTTTATAGCTATTCAAACCGAGTTATCAGCAAAACCATGACAATTTTCCAGTATAGAAAATGAAACCTCTGGTGACTTTATGTGGTAGGGCACCCAGTTCTGCTCAGGAGCAACAGCACTAGAAGACAAACCCAAATTTTTCACCTTTGCATTACAGTCAGACTGCAGCTCTTTCCTCTTGTCTAGCAGTCTTGTGCATTCATCTTTTTCTTGGCTTGCCCAGCACTTGAATAAGGATCACTAATTGCTGTATTTACTCAGAAGCTATGGTTGCACTGTGGACTAAGGTAGGGTAACAAACACATTTTTAGACCAACACACAGCCTGAAACTGTTTTAAAATGTATTTTAAAAATAAGGGTGGATCTTCTGTAATTCATTGCTCTCATCTGAATCTTGGTTGGCAACTGATAAGCCAAGAAACAAAGACAATTAATCAAAACCCACTAATGCCTGCTTACGTCTTGAGTCCCTAAACCACTTCAATGACTGCATCCTCCTTTGGAAGGAAATTATCCATCTTATACAAATTTCCAAATTTCAGTATTTTTCCTGCATAGTATCAGCAACGCTGCTCCCACAGAAGACATTGTCCTATGCCATAAGGGTCTTATGCCATTAAGGGAGGTCATCTGTATTTGAAAGACAGGAGCCTGAAGTTACTTACTGAACTCAAAATTGAGAATTGATGCACACAGGGTGTCTGTGTCTGTGCATAAACAGAGTTAAATATGCAAAATTTCCTATAATTTTTTATTCTACACTCAACAAATATCAGCCAACTAAGTTTTCCACACACTTTCCCTTTACACCTTCAAATATGAGGTAATGAAAATACCAATTTTTCTAATCAAGTATGACATCATTACACATATAAATTAAGACACATATAAATTAAGGCACATATGATTGAGTGTCTCTTTTCTGATCTGGAACTAGAATCTGGAACTAGAATCTGCTTTATTTTCCTTTAAATGGTAGAAAATACTTGGGCTCTGTTCACTTATAAGTATTTCTTTCCATTGAGACCTCAGGCATTTCTAATTTCTAATTTTGTCTGTTTACTTTACAAATACAAAACTTTCCACATTATTTCAGCATTGGATTTACGTTGAAAAATCTCAGTTGCTTCTTTGTGTAACATCCATTTGTTCTTGGGTTGAAATACTTCCCTATGAACTCAAAAAAAAAGGATTTGCTCACCAGTGAAGGGTGAAGGATCACCCTTCACCCTTAATCATATACAACCCTCTGAGATTTCAAAGCTTCTCATGGGAAAACACAAATTGAATAGCTCCACCTGAGTCAGTGCCCTGTCTCTCAATCTTAGTCAAAGATCATGTCCAGAGACTGGTTTTAGTGTTCAACTCTTTATTCTTTTAACTATTTTTTCACCCTTTTCATTACATGGAATGTGCACACTGCAGGGCTTGAGCCATGAGCAAGGCTACTTTCATTCATGAGAATTGATATCATTAATATCATATTTATTGATAGTAGAGGCACTAATTTATGGTATCTACACTGATGTGTCTATCATACTGTTTTAATAGTTGTTTTTATATGCAACTATGTGTAATCATCTAAAATAATTTTCTGATACAGCCTTGGGAATTACTGACTTTAGTTCATGTAATCATTTGTTTTCATAATAGATTTTGTAGATTTTCTTTAGTGCAATAGACTAGCTGATTATAATAAGACTGCAAATTCTGAGGATAACCTATGCTATTACAAAAAATGGCTGGTTGATATGGTAAGACACCAATTCCAGTGGAAGCTCTCCAGTCGGTGAAGTGGAAGGAGAGGAAGGGAAGAAGTTGTGCGCAATTGAAACAAGGACTCATTGCCAAAAAAACAATGTAGAAGAATAGCATATGATGCAGGGATAGGCACAAAAGCCTACAGCACAAAATGATATACTGCTGGAAGAAAACATAAAAAGCAATCAGGAAATGCTCTGAAACGCTTTAAATGTAATAACGGGATGAGAGAAAGAAGGGCTTGCTAGTTAAAGGGAGAAGGCAAGCTATTGCAGGGGACAGAGAAAGCCAGAGTGCTCTTGCTTCTGTTTGGTTGCTTTATTATATGTGGACAGTTTAGTTCACATTTGGTTCACATTTAGTTCACTTAGCATGGTTAATATTGATAACAAGGATGAAGAAAAGAGGCAATATTGCAGTAAAAAATCCAGACCAATTATATGAAGATAACTTAGATTTTTCAAGTTATTCCCTGATGAGAATCACTTAAGACAACTGGTTTAGGCAGTTTTCTCTGATGACCCATAAAGACTCGGTGGACTGAAAAAAGGTAAACAATGAATATAGGAGTAGGGAGAAGAAAGCTTAAAGGAGGTAGAAGCCCTGATGCCTGAAAAAATTATAGGAATCATGTTATTAATCAATTTTCAAGAACATCAAGAATAATCAAGTAATAATGAACAGCCAACATTTGTTAGTCATTGCCAGGTTTTATGCAAGATGGTTTTGTTACCTCCTAGTAGGACAAATTTCCTAGAAGACATAGGAAAAGTAGATGTGATTTCTTTTGACTTTAGTAACTCTTATGTTTGCTGCCAAACTAATGTTAGTTTGATAGTAGTTCAAGTAGTCCTGTAAGCATAGAAAAATAACAAAAACAACTCAAAAAACTGAGTTTAGTTATTGAGTTTAGTCTCAAAGTAAAAAGAGCATTTTGGCTCACACAGTATTCTCACCTATCTGATATTTATTATCCAATTACTATTTATGACAATTATATAAACAATGGAGCAGGAAAGTACATATCTTAAAACTGGGCATGGCACCAAACCAGAAAACAAAGACTTTGGAAGTGGGATAGGAATTCAAATTATGCTTACAAATTGAAGAAATAATGAGTAGATTGTTACATGATTACAAGAGTAAAGAACTAGTCTAAGTAGGAAAAAGTCTCATATAAAAATTTATGTTGGGAAACAGCTATCTCAAAAACTGCAGTGCAGAAAAGATTCTGACACAGTGGAATATACACATCACACAAATATGTGTTACTGGAAATAAGGCAAATGACATTTTAAGAAGCATTCTTTAGAATGAGTTCTGTGTACACCACAAAAGGCAGGGAATTACACCTTTTCATCCAACATTGCTAAAGCTTCTAATGAAAGGTCATACCTAGAATAATTGGAGAAAAAAGTAAAATGCAAGAATAAGAGTCTTGGCAAACAAGATCTGTGTGGAAAAGTTAAAAGAAAAAAAAAAAAAGGAGAGAAGACTAGGAAAGGGATGACATACAAAAGGTTATACTAAACAGGGGAGAAATATGCCATTGTCTAAAACTACAGGGATAGGAAACAAGATGAGGGTCTAATATAGAACTCAGAATAGATATAAAGAGAGGCTGCCCAAGGAAAATTAGTGTTTAAACAACAGAATTATAACAGAATATGTGTTTTCAGAAAAGCTTGATATCAGCTATTCACAAACAGTTTCATCAACATCTGCCAAAATCTGTTACCCAATAGTAAGCATCAGTTGGGATGCTCAAAAACAGTAGAATGATCTGTTTCTTCATGGCCTGTGTAAAGATCATCCTTGGGGTTTAAGAATCAGAACAGTACAATAGGATCCTCTAAAAATTTGCCACTGCATGATTCTTCCATTTTCCAGTGGAAAAATATTAAGAACATTTCCGCACTGATTCAGCAAAACACATTTTCTTTTTCCCATTCCTTAGCAATCCCACAGGCAGTACAGTACTTCTCCATTGTATGAGGCCTCCATTAACTGTGAAAAAGAAAAAAAGAAAAGAAAGTGTGACACTGAATTGAAAGAATATATTGGGAAGACAGATAAGATCATTTCATTAATTCATCCATGTACTTCACACAGTCACTTCAGAAAAGCCCCTTGTCAACTGCAAGAAATGTGGGGTAACATTGTTTTTAATCTATAATTAATCTCAAATATGCCACTGTTTCAGAGAAAGAGGATCCAAACTGACAATCGGACAGTTATTTTATATGTATGAGTGTAACTGGCCCCAAAATATCTTTTTTTTGTAAAGAAGAACACACATTTTTATGGTTTCATTATACTTCATTAATTAATATTTATCTTTAAAATAATAACTGATGAGAGAATAGAACTAAAGTGTCAAAAATAAAGTGGAAAAAATCTTGCTTAATATATATATACACACACATATATATACACAATTAATTTACATCTCTAGAGAAAATTAGAGCTACTTCTATTTCCCTAACCTCCCCCTGCTTACTGACAGGGAATATCTTGATGTTCCAGTTTTATGTATGATATGTTTATTCATAATTTTTCTTATTCTGTATTTTTAACTGTGTTTCATACTTCCTCCCTTTGTGCTTTGACAAACAGCTATCAGCATAATAGTGTTTGGAAGTGAGTGAATGCCAGGGAGCAGATGCTTGAAATGAAGTTTAGGCAACTAGAAACACAGAACAGTACGTTAGCTACAGTATTAGCCATTTAACTCTTTCTTGCCATCAGAGCCATGACCTAATTTCTTCTTTCATGCAGAAGCATAGGTTATAGGGACTGTTACTATGGAGTGAAATGATGTGACCCTAACACTGGGAGACCAGGACACAGCTCAAGGTGTATGCCAGTGGACTGAAGCACATCAGTCTAAGGAAAGTGCTGCAGCAGAATTTTGTTACTTGCTTAGTTTAGATGATTTCAATTCCTGTGCTGAATGCCTATGACCCAGTGATACTGCATCAAAGTTTTTCACTGGACATTCCACTAGAATTAATTCACAACCGTTATATTTTTCCTTAGTCTGCCATTGTCTCTGTTTAGTTTCACATCTGCTAAATCCAGTACTCTCCCCCCTGTCTTCCTCCCTTTTCACTTCTTAAGAAAATAGATAAAAGTATAAAACTGTCTGCTTACTATAAAATACATCTCCAGCAAGAAAAATTCCTTCTTTAATCTGTCAGCAGCTTTTAGGCCAAGAAGAGAGATTCTGCATCGTGTCTTGAATAACTTTTTTTCATGCAGGTATCATGAAGGTAACTTTTCCAACTAGAGATCTTGTTACATAGTTCCTCTTTCCTGTGAGTTTTTATGGAAAGGACACAGATGATAAAAGTACACATTTTTCACTTCTGTACAAACAATTATTTTAAAATGTCCAGGAGAATATCAGCTAAGTTTACCACAATCATTACAGCATTTGTGCCCTATCAGATGCTGAAAAGAGCTGATATATAACTATCCCTAGTCTGGGCCAAGGGCTCCTGTCCCAGCAGTGCCACAGCACTGAGTGTTCCCTGTATCTCCCGAATGAAGTACTTCTCTGTGAGAAGGGTAAGGGAAGAAGCCTTACTTGACACAGGTTCATGAATAGCTGAATTTCATACACTGCAAGAAATGACATATAAAATAAAGTCGAAGCTGGGATGAAGAGGAAATAGAGTTTTGATGCCACTACAGTTTTTGCTAGTGGAATCCACACTGACAATCCTAGAGAGATGCTAAATAAAGAAATAAATTCTACATTCTACATCCCACACCAAAAAGAAGAGTTCCATTGTCAAGGGTGAGACAACTTGCCCAGGAGGCTTTTTTTGAACACCAATTGTTCATATTATTACTGCAAGCTAAAGAATATAGGAAAGGGAGAAAAAATGAAAAAAATTAGGAGTGTTAGTAACTGTTTTGTTGGGGGGTCTTAAGCACTAAAATCACGTCAGGAAGAATTAGAATATTAGTTTTTAACTTTGGGATGCTTTTGAATGTAAAAAAAAAGGTGTCATGTCTTTAAAAGAAAAGTGAAGTGTTTTTAATCTATGACTGAAGGTACTGAAAGGTATAATTATTTGCCTCCCTTAGCAATTCTGTTCTACAAAAGAAACAGTTTCACAGTTTCTACTTAAGCTCTCACTTCTTTTATTATGTTCTTCTCTTCCTATTTCATCTCTCCCCCATATTACTCCACAGTACTATTTATCCCTCCCCCAGATTTAAGAAAGTGACAAATTTTGATACCTTTTTTTTTATTCTGTGTTGTACTTTTTCTCCTTTTTGTTACCTTATTTTCCCTTCATTTCCTTAACTCTTTCCCTTTAGACTTGCACTGAATTTCCATCTCCCTCCCTTGATTCTCTATTTCTCCCTTTTCTCTCAATTGTTATCGTCTTCCTAGAACACAAGTTCTGATCACTTCTCTGCATATTTTATCACTTGCCTCTCGATCTCTTGTTTTTCTGCTCATGCCCTTCATCGTCCTCAACACAAGAAATGTGGCAAGGAAGGTAAGAGTTCAGCATGGCTGAGTAGGGACCTGCTAGTCAAATTAAAGGGCAAGAAGAAAATGCACAGGCAATGGAAGCAAGGTACACTAGTGTGATAGATTGGCATTTAAGAAAACAAAACACCTAAGGAAGTTAAAACCATTGGAGGCTGATGGAAGTTTGTCTCCTAGCCAACAGCTGGCCATTTCTAAGAATTGACAGCAGTTTTAACCATTGAAAAGTGAGATCAACCTGTGAACACAACCTTAAGACCTAAGCCTGGGAATTTCTTTGTCTCTTTGTTTCTTGGCTGTGAAAAGTAACAGAGCTCCAGCTGGCCTCCTGTTCCCTGCCCAGGCCATGCAGCCCGGGCAGGGGCTGGGCTGGGCCCAGCGGTTCCTGGCCGGGAGATGGGGCCTGCGGGGCTTGCCCCGGGCTCTGGCCGGGCCAGGCTGGTCCCTGGCTCGGCTGCAGTTTCTGCTGTGACGGAATTCACCAGAGACTGCCGAGTAAGGAGAGGGAAAAAAGCTCTGGACCTGCGTTGGGCTGAGACAGTGACCACACTCTCCAGAGCAGCCATGAAGAATCTTCCATCGCAGACAGCTCCAGCCGCTGCTCCAGCAGAGGTCACAGAACCATCTACAAAAGCCTGGGCAAGATTTTAACCTTTCCATTACCCAGATGAGACTTGCAGATTAATCTTTTTTTATCCAGAGAGAGAAAAAGAGAGTAATCAACATGTAAAGAGACTTTATAAACTACCAGTGACAGGAAAGAAAAGAATTAAGCTTCAGAAAAGGTAGAGAATAAGGAGACACTTTAATAAGCTGAAATATTTTTCTGTTAAAGCTATGGAGATGGACATTAGTGTCCTGAAAAAACCCCTTTAATTCATGACAGAGTATATAGGGAGGAATGGAGTGTTCAAAGTTTGGATTTTGAGCAAAAGGTAGAGTAATTGTGATACAGTGAGGTGCTGGAACAGAAGGAGAGAAGTAATAGTTAAAGATTCGGGTCTGCTTGAGGCAAAGAGAAAATTTCTGTTTTCCAGGGTAGCTCACAGAGACAGATGAAAAGAACTTTTGCCTTTGAATAACTCATCCTTAAAATGATATCTCTAAATTCATTGACCCATACACACCTCAGAGTGATGTGAAATGGGAGGAGTGAACTGATGACAGATTTCCAGGCAGCCGGCATCAGAAAAATAGAAAGCTATAACAGAAATAGTTTTCTTGTGAGAAACTCCATAGATTGGCATTCTGTTTCTCTACAAAGACTGATGAAAAGACTCTAGCAGGAATTGGGGACTGTTTTAAACACTAAAGTTCCAAAGTTTTTTGTCTCTATGTTGTCATGTGAACGAGAGAATGGTTAAGTAGTGGGGGGAAAAGAGGTTTTCTGGAGGTTTATTCTGGTGTTCTTATTCTTGTAGTTTTGTTAATAAACTTTCTTTATTCCTTTTAAGTTTTAAATCTGTTTTGCTCTTGTTCTAATCCATATCTCACAGCAAGAAATAAGTAAGTTTTCTAGTAATTTTTTTAGTTACTGCTTTAAAACTTCAACAACTGGGAAGGGTATAGGGATACAGCCTGGTTGGGTGAGGAAGGCCAAGGTGCACCTGACGCTGAATTTGGCAAAGGATGCAAAAAAATAACAAGAAGGGCAGGTATGCCCGACAGAAGAGGAAGGTCAAAGGATGCACATGTTGGCATCCCAACTTCCCAGTAAAAAAAAGGATGGCAAACTGCAAAAAAATGGATGAGGAACTGGATGAGGTACTCAACAATATTTTTGCCTCAGTTTTCTATGGGAACATCTTTTTCTTAAGTCAGTGGAATGCAAGGAAAGGATTGGGGGAGCAAAGTGCTTCCCACTGAGTGAAGAACAGTTTTGTGACCACTTGAAGAATCTGATTGTACATAAGTCCATGAGACATGGTGGGACGCATGCCAGAATCCTGAGGGAATAGACAGATGTCATTGCCAAGCTATTCTCCATTGTATTTGAAATGTCATAGCAGTCAGGAGAAGTCCCAGATGACAAAAACAAAAAAAAAGAAAACAAACAAACAAACAAACAAAACAAACAAACAAAAACAAACAAAGAACAAATAAACAAACAAAAAAATCCCAAAATATAGTAGCCATCTTTAAAAAGGGTATATAAGAGGACCCTGGAAACTACAGACCAGTCAGCCTCCCCTCTGTCCCCTAAAAAACATGGAACAAATTTTCCTAGGAGCTGTGCTAAGCCACATGGAGGACAGGGAGGTGATTTGGGGCAGCCATCATGGCTTCACCAAGGATAAACCTTGCCTCTTCAACCTGGTGGCCTTCTATGATGGAGTGACAACATCAGTGGACAAGGGAAGGGCTTTATATCTCCTACCCGGATTTCTGAAAGGCCTTGAACATCTTTTTCCCTAAATTGGGAAGAGAAGGATTTGATGGATGGAATGTTTGGATGAGGAATTGCTTGCATGGTGTCATCCAGAGGGGAATGATCAATTGCTCAGAGTCTTGACAGGAGCCTCAGGGGTCTGTTTTGGGAGTAATGCTATTCAATGTCTGCATCAATGACAGAGATGAAAGGATTAAGCACATCCTCAACAAATTCGTAGATGATACCAAACTGAGTGGTGCAGCTGACACATCTGTAGGATAGGATACCATTCAGAGGGGCCTGGACAAGCTCAAAAAGAGAGCCCATGGAAACCTCATAAGATTTAACAAGGCCAAGTGCAAGGTGTTACAGGTACTGCATCCAGCTTTAGAGTCATCAGCACAGGAGGGACATGGACCTGTTGGAACAAGTTCAGAGAAGGGACATGAAGATGATTAGAGGGACAAAACACCTCACCTATGGGTATGGAAGGCTGAGAGTTTTGATGGCATTTTGAACCTGGTTTAGTACAAAGTGCCCTGACCAGTGTGTGTGTGTGTGTGTGTGTGTGTGTGTGTGTGTGTGTGTGTGTGTGTGTTGGAACTAGATGGTCATTAAGGCCCCTTCCAACCCAAACCATTCTGTGATTCTCCATCTGTAAAATCACCAAGCATGATGAAAAAAAGGTAAAATATAGAAAATACAGGGTTCATAACCTCTACAAGACATGTAGAGGTCTCTCCCTTCCTCTGGCACCTGATAGCAATAGTTATCAAGTAATTGTTTTTTTTCAAAGTAGCCTTCCTCATCTATCGCCCATGGACCAAGGAGAAGGACTCCTTCTTTTTTACCAGAAAGATAGATTTGCTTTGATGCCCTAAGAAGCAAAGCAAGAATATATGCTTGAAAACCAACTCAAATATTGATACTTCTCCTGTTTGCAATTGCATCCATAGTCCCAGAAATTCCTTCAGGAGTAGGGGTGACATTTTCAAAAGGACCTACTGTTGAATCCTTGCTCCTACTTCTTCCAAGAAAGTGAGTTACATTATACATATGCAAGATTTTTTAGCTGAGTAAAACTGTCTAACCCCTTCAAAATAAAAAAAAAAGAAAAAAAAGAGGAAAAAGGGGCCGAACACACCTTTCTGTAACACTTTTGTTTCCGGCGTAACCACAAAATTAAAGAAGATAAATGTTTCCTGGTAGAGCAATTCTACTACTTAATATCACTAATCAATCACTCACAAGACCATTGTGTGGGCATTTTCAGCCCCAGCACCCAAATCCATCCCTTAAAGGAGTTCCTACTCTGAGCACAGGAGGTTTTTTTTTAAGCCGCCCTGCATTGACCAGCTTCATTTTTATGGACTTCCTAAATGCCCACTCTGTCAGACAGACCCCTCCCTTCCTTAGAGCAGAGGAGAGTAGACACCTGGGTTTTAATTGCTGGTCTGACCTGCAGATTAATTAAACCCTTCTCCCTCCTGAGAGCACTACACCATACAAAAATATTCTCATTTACCTTCCACTTCATCACTGATATCAATGACAGAATTTTTGCTGACTTTGGGCTTGAATAAGCTGCAATGTAATTATATTACTGTAGTTCATAGTGTTATACTTTTGTATTCCATACCGTAATTATACAGCACAGAATTAATTGCATGCAAATGTGTTAGCACGTCATTAATAAGATTTATCACACATTCTTCCAAGTAAATTACAAGAAATGATCATAACATGGTAATGATGTGGTGTCATAGTTTTTTGGAAAATGTGAATGGGAGGGCTAGAGCTTTTGTACAACCACTATTATGCTGCCTAATGCAATACCCCAAGGGTTTGTTAAGGAGGGAACATGCACTGCCACTGTTGCTTATTCAAGACTAACAGACACTGCTGAAATGAATTTGTTCTAAAGTGCTGGCTTAAAGCAGAATTTTCTCTGTACCAGGCCTGAAACACTCCATGTCTGTGAATATCACTCTACAAGCCTGTATAATATATTGTACAACCTAGGCTTAATCTTGAGCACTCTACAGTCTTGGAAACAGCTGAAAAAACTTTCATTGGTCTTTAATATTAGTAAATTAAATTTAAGTATTTAATCTTCCTATAGTGCTTTAATTTGTACCACAGATTTTCTCATGTGCCTCACTGTTCTTCCTCTAACACTGCCGTCAGACACACAGTTTTTTTCAAGGCAGACATCAATTTTCCATGTGCATCTGGAAGCCATTAAGGAGCATGGAAACCATGCTACATAACATGGTTAAGTAGCATGATTCTGCTACTTAAGCTACAGTAATACTAAGAAATATGTACTATAAACAAAACAGGGAACATGCCAAAATGGGTTGCCTAACACATGCTCTGTGGGGATCTTCACACACCAGTTACCTTGCACATCCAGTGAACCATCCATACTGTCATGCAGTAATTTAATTTCTCAAACAACAACATAAAGAAATATTTACTGAAGTAATGACTAGCAAAATTCTTAAGAAAATCCTTAATGTCAGTTCAGAGGAACTTAACACATGACAACTTCTTAGAAATAGCTGCAAAGTCTATGACAGCAAAATCAGATCATTTGTGGATTAAGGTAAGGACAGAACACACAGGTTTAACTCTGCAGACTTACATGTTTAAATAGGTTCCATTTATAATTAAATTTCACACTGTTTCTGACAGGAGGAAAAAAACCAAATAGCCTCTAGTGCTGCTAATATATTTGTCACACAATTTTGGCAACTTTGATCAGCTTTGTCATTTCAGGCAGACAGTAGTTTTTATATTGATTTGGGCATTAATCAGAACACATTTTTTATTTCAGAATTAGCATACCAGAAGTGTTTTTAAGTTATCATGCTAATATATCCTATCAAAGACTAAATTAACATTTTACTGCTGCTAACCAGAGGCAATGCTTCATATACAATGCAGATGATGTTGCCAAATTTTTCACATTACCAGTTGTTTAAATCTGAGGGTGCTTAATAGCTGTGGACCTGAAGAAAGATCTTTTGAAAATAACCTAACAAAGCCCCCCACAGTCCAGTTCCAATATTCCCAGAGCTAATGAAGCCCCATACTGTTCCTGATCTCTATTGTGCTTCCTGTAATGAGGTAAAGCACAATGTTCCAAACACCATTATGCTGCACCCATTTCCATCTTCACCCTTCCTTTCATTTTTTCAAACATTTTTTAGTTTCAGTGGTATTCTGAAAAAAGATAGGAGAGCAGAAGAGAGGAGGCAACTTCTAACCTGCTACATCTGAACTGCTTCCATTTCCTGAGAGTAAAAGATAATGACATAGTGTTAAGACTATATTTTGCTGTTTTCTACCATATTCACATGAAAACTGCTACCCTTCTTCTAAAGCAACCACCCAATGTCAACAGTTACCATTATGCATTAGTGTTTTGCTGGCAAAATTCCTGTCTGTCACCAAAGAGGTTTCCTATGGCAAACATCCCAGTTTCATCCTACCTGTAAATGCACAGATTGTGCAGCAGCTACTGCATGCCAGGGAGTACTCATTGTACCATTCAAGTGAATTTTCTTGACTTTTGTGAGATCTGTATAACAAAAGTCAGCATGGCATCTGTGAATTGTGGCAGCAGAAGTTTGTGTCTTCTACAGAGATGCAGAATTGTTGCCAGAGATCTGATAGCAACAGTTGAGGGTAGACAGAAGTGTTCAATTTTTGTCCTATCTACAACGAGGAACACAGCTTATGCACTCTGCATAGACTTAGAATAAACATTACCTAAGTTTAAATTCAGATTTAAAGTGTCATTTAAAAGAACAAACCCTCAAATATATTTAGAACAACAGATTCACTCAGTTATAGAATTTAACACACACTCCGAGAATCAACTTTACATATCTAATCATTATTTAAAAACAATGAAATTTAGATAGTTCCAAAATGGATTATCCAAGAAGTTGACTTGCTCCAAAGAATTACCCATCTCCTTGGTCACCTTTTGATACTCAAGAGTGTTGAAAAGGCTTTTTCATCAAGGTAAGGATATCACCAAATTTTGACAATGTCAGATTGGAGGTACCAAATTCCTGGGTACTGATACTGTCTCAGTCAATGATGGAAAGAAATACCAACTACAGCAATAATGGCAAAGAACAAGAGCTAGGCTGTTCCTCAGCTATTATTTCCATTCACTCTGGGATCTGCAAGAACTCTGTAAAAACCTGGGAAGAACTATGTTCCCATCAAGTTACTCTCCTCATAATAAAAATGCCAGAATCCTCTTTGGCATCCCTCTATAAATGTCACATGTTTAGCAATAATTTAATGTTTAAGAGGCTAGGACTTGGATGACACAGCCAATGTCTGTATCCACAAGGAAGGTCACAGCTCCTTAGCCAAAAACCAATAATTCAAGGCTGTATGGATTTCTGCTCTGACATAGTTGTCAAATTAGCGCCTGGGAGTTTACAATCACAGCTGCGGGTACTCTTAATTAATGGTGGATACATTTTTCCTACAGAGGAGCTAAAATTACTTTGTCTCCTCTGGCTACTTTCCCAACCTATCATCACAATCTCAGCTAATCTGAGTTGATCTTCAGATAGCTAATTAATATCTCTGCTTTGCTCTTCTTTGTGAACTGAAGTGTTGCATCAGCCATTATAACTGGAAGATAGAGATTTATACACATTTTCTTTATAAATAGATTAAAAATTAAAAGATCACACACTTCCTAAGGGTGGGATTCATCTAATTTAACTTTTATCCACCTGAAGCCCAATCTGGTTTCCCATTCTGCCACAAAAAATAAAATAAAATAAATTTTAAAAAAAAATGAAAAAAATAATAAGCATATTCAGAAGACAAGGTGTTAGACCTAGTTTAAACTTCAAACTTCTGCTTTCAAAGCCTGCTTCTCTCTCTCTCGCTTCATTGTCACTGATTGAGGAAAATCAAAGTGTCTAGCTCAGATTTGGCCAGATTTTTTGACCCCAAAGTTAGATCCCACACTAACACCCAAATGGCTCCTTTTCTGTTTGAACACCTAACCAGTGACCAGCCCTATCCTCACTAGAATGATGTTTCGGGGAAAAAAATATCCATACTCATCTCCTGAAATCTGCCTGAAAGGAAGAAAGCAGATATTGAAGAATAGTTTCATCCCACTCTGATAAGATAGCAGTCACTTAACAGTCCTTCACAGGCAACAGTGGTGAAAGCACTTGTAATCTTTAAAGCAAGTGAAAAAACATCTACTCCATATCATCAACTACTCCTTACAGAGATGCTGTCAACCACCTCAATCTCTCTGGCAGAGCCATCCTCAACTTCTACATCCTGGTGCTCCAAGCCCTCAATTTTAGAAGCTCTGTAAGAATTCACTTCATAATGAGGCAGACTGTAATACCCTGAAGAGGACGCAGGTTTTCATTGGCTTCCAGTTAATTTTTTTCCTAAGACATGTTTACAGCATATCCAAAATCATGGATTTACAGAAAAAGAAAAAAATAATCAAACAAAATCCAAATACTTGTTAAATTGTTCAGAGAGATATGGAACCAAGAATACTCTCCTTGCAATGAAAAAAAAAAAAAAAGATGTATTTAAAAACATAGCTTTTATTTACAAATACTTGATATTCAGAGTTGACTACTGTCAATAAGTATTCTCTTTTGGAAGTCAGCATTTTTCACCTGTGTTAACAGTTCAAGAAGAGACATTGTTACTTTGACAATATATGTAGCTTTTTAGAATCTAGGATCTACAATGAAAATTTCACAGATTTAGGTGTTGTGTGCTCATGTAGAAAAGCTTTTCCCTTTCTAGGTTTCAGATGTCCTGGCTAAATAAATGTCTATTCCTTTTCTGTCAACATCAAGGAATCTTATAACAATGCCAAGTAATGAAAATAACTAAGACAAAACTTTATTCTTAGTATTTTGACTGGGACACTATTTCCTAGCATTATAATAGGATTTCCTGGAAAGCTAGTGCCCAAAAATGAAAAAGGAAAAAAAAAATGAAAAAAAAACCCCAAACCAAACACCCCAAACAAAAACAAACCAAAAAAAAACGAACAAAAAGAAATGACAACTAATTACCTAATATAATTTGCTGTTTTGTCTTTAAATTTAAAGAATGAATTTAACTTGCAGAGAGAATTCTGAAGATGTCTCTGCACATTTGGAAGCCCAACTAGAATTGAATCTGATGGCTTACATGTTTTCCAGCACAGAGCACAGTATCACTCTTGATCTAGCACAGTGTAATTGCCACTCATTTATGAAGCAAGAACACAATACTACTGCAGCCCTTCACATACAGAATGATGCAACACAGCATGCAGGGGATCATTAACAGAGCATGTAGCCTTTGACTAATGAGCCACGAGCCAAGGCTGATTACTCCATCATTAGGGTGAAAAAGTGTCAGAGTAGTTCTATAATTTCTGCATCAGCTCATCACCCAAAGTGCAAGGCAGCTTGCTGAAGCAATGAAGCCCAGAGACCTGTTCCTTTCCAGCCTACTGAGCCATTTGTTATCAGTATTGTGCTTTCAAAAATAAAACAATTTCTCTGCCTGGAAAAGAGGTAAATTTGCGTTCTTAGAAGGCATCTGTTTTTTTTTCATTAAGACTCAAAAAGAATAAACCAAAATATTAATCAAGGTGTCACAGTAGTGAACCCAGTGTGACATAGGGTTATTTAAAGAGGCTTTCTTTAGCCCAGGAACGCAAATATTCAGAGTAGTCCCTGTAGAAAGAACACATGCTCTCAGAAGTACATTTGAGAGCAGGCTCTGAAACACAGGTGCTCTGACTTATCCACTGAAGGAACCTCTTGATTGTAAGTCAAATTTTCTCAAGCTCCCTGCAAGCCTGACCTTTTCTGGGTTTCATTGACTTTGTAAAACTCCTTGTCCCCAAAGAGAGGAAAAGCTATCACTTTTGACTGATGCTAGCAACTCCTCTCCTAGGGAGTAAGGAAGAGAGAATCAGACGTAATTATAGGGAAGAACTTAGTTCATTTTTCACCCATCACATGGGAGCTAAGCCATTGCTGCAATTAGAGGTTGTTAGCTGTTCCCTGGCCAGTATAAACTAGTAACCAGCAGCTGCAGCTGCTTTGCACTACATTACACAGGAGAAGCTGCTGCTAGTAATAAATCAGCATAATTTAATTTTTATTTAATGTTTATCTTTTTTCCTTTAGTAGCTACCAGTATTTTGATCCCTCTAAAACATTTTCTCTCACTGTAGTGCTCATTTTGATAAGATGCTGCAAACATATCAAACTTTAGCTTTGAGAACACCTTTTTTCCCACAAGCCTTCCATCTGTAGTGCACCACTGCATCTCCTCTAATATTTAAGTGATAAACCCATTCAATTACCAATATGTTACTTGAAATCTTTGTTTCACTTGTGGAACTTCCTGTGACAGCTCAGGTCTGGAGAGAGGGGGGTATTATGTTTACAGTAAGAACAAGCTGTAATTACGAGCTGCGGATATAAATATGCACCTCCAAACCACAGAGAAAGTGAGTTGTTTTAGCCATTAAAGTTATCCAGCAGTGTAAACATTTCAATACTTGTAATGACAGCTTGTTCTCATTTCCTTGCTTACAGAAATTGGGCTGCTTCTGGCTGCTATCAATTAGCACATCCCAACACTTTGCAGGAATGTGGCTGTCAGCGACCCCACATTCATGTGTCAAGATAGAAGCCATGTGCATGTAAATATCTGTCCTTGGCTTTCCTAAGCTTGATGACAGCTTGGGTTGCTAAAACACTCAGTCTGGCACTTCACTGAGCAACAGCTTGCAAGAGCAATAATAATAATAACAACATATCTTTATAATATGGTAATACACTTATAATAAATAGAATCTATTTCTAACTGGAGAATAACAGGCTACACTGGAACAAGATGGTTTCATCTTGATATCCTAGTCCAGTACTCAGCACCTACAGTAAGGCATCAAAAATAAGTCTCATATTTTATTTATAAAAAGCCCAGCTTTTTTAAGAATTGTTGGAAATGGAAGAAGAGATGTATCAGTGAATATTTTAGCAGTCTAAATAAATAAAGCATAAGTGATGAAATGTGGGACTAGGTAATTTTTGAGTCTTCTTTAAGCAAAGGCTTAGGTGCCTAAGAGCTCAGAAAGGAACTATTGATCTTTACATCTTTCATGTAAAGTATTTTCTCAATGCCTTTGCTTTAACAATTTCAGTAGTTAAACTTATGCTTCCCACAATACTGCTTCCTTCAAAAATTCATTTGAAGTGTTTTGGTAGAGGTAAGCTGCCTCCTCCAAGCATTTTTGTCACTCTCCTTATTTTGGGTGAGACAGATCTGGAAAAGTTATAGTTAGCCTAAGTCACTGCCACTACAGCTGGCCTTCCTCAGTAGCTCAGATAATCTCATGCATTGCTCGGGGTCATTAGACGTGGCATAACCCTAAATGCTGAAAATTTACGAAGAACTAGCAGTAAACATGAAACCAAAATTTTCCCTTTTCGGGAATTACTCTTGGTTGCTTTAACTCATCCCCATTTCAACTCATACTATGAGTGATGGAAACCATGAGTTTCCACAGTACTTAATTCCAGCTATCAGGATCTTGAATTAAATTCCCAGAGCCTCCAGTCTGACACAATGTGATATTATCCTATTTAAAGGCATTTGAGAAGGTTTTAAGCTATTTAAATTTAGAAAAATCAGTTGCATTTAAATGAACTCTCTATTAATTAGAATTTGATTCAGTATAGACATCTTTGATTTCTGTAATAGGGGAAAGTAACCACATATTTATGTCCAACTTAAGTCCTCCCTTGTTGAAAGGAAGCAAAAGTAAGTTGTCTTTCTTTCTTGCCACACTGATAAACATTCAATTGTTTGAAACAAATGGGGTCCTCTGAGCATGCCAAAGCATTTCAATCAGTTGGCAAGGTCATTGGAACAATTTGGACTGTGTTTCAGATTATTTGCCAGACTTAACACTCAAAATGCTACATCTTATAAAATCCTTTTAGAATCATAGAATGATTTGTAGTAGAAGGAACCTTTAAGATCATCCATGGGTAGGACACCTCCTACTAGACCAGGCTGCTCAGGGTCCCATCCAACCTGGTCCTGAACACTTCCAGGGATGGGGCATCCACATCATCTCTGGGAAACCTGCTCCAGTGCCTCACTGCCAATAACTTCCTCTTAATATCTAATCTGAATTTACTCTTTTTTAGCTTGAATCCATTCCCCTTTTTCCTGTCACTACATGCTCTTACAAAAAGTCTCTCTCTGTCTTTCCTGTAGGCTCCCTTCAGGTACCGGAAGTCTGCAGTTAGGTCAGTCCTAAGACAGATCTTTTCCGGGCTGAACAAATTCAATTCTCAGCCTTTCCTCAGATTAGAGGTGTTCCATCTTTGTGTCCCTCTGGACTCTTTCCAAACTATGGATGCTAAATTTGAACTACAGTGCCTGTACAAATTACAGGCCGCATAGCTTTCTCAAGTCCAACCTGAGAAAGTAGCCTGGGAAGTTTTAAGGAAGAATCAAAACAATCCTCAGGGACACAAAACAGCCTTGCAGGTGTTGTTTTCTATTCCTTGTTTTCCTTGCAGGAGAAAGTCAGGGGGGTGGTGAGCCCCACTGACCAATGATGGTAATGTAGCAGTTTACAAACCAATAAGAGTTTCCTTTCTGTACTTTCCACGTATCTGTCTATAAAACAGGCCTGGAGCAATAAACTAGGATATTCTCCTGTTCTGACTCCCTTGAGAGTCTGTGTCGTTCTTTCCCGCCGTTCCTAATTAGAATGACACCAAACGGCCCATGTTTTTCTTGTGCTGAGAACTCCAGGGCTGGATTCAGTACTCCAGGTGGAGTGTCATCAGAGTGGAAAGCAAGTGGCTTAATGTTTTTCCATCTTATATTTAACAGCTATTTTACAATAAAGTTTCCCTCATTTTTATTTCATTAATTCTTCGCCATAAATATTGAACTTGTTGAGAAGAAAATTTCAATTATTTTCAATTTATTTGAAAATTAATATTACATCGCAAGTTTTGGAGAAAGGAATAGGCTCACAGAGAGGGTCTGAGTATCAGCCTCTTCCTTGACTCCATCAGAATACAGGATAACTTGGAGGAGGTCGTTCTCACACCTCCTTGTTGAAGTTATGACACTTGAAGAAATGTGTCCTTATCCCCAAAAAAACAAATACTCCAGATTAGTAGGAAGAATGCTTTAGGACACTTTGTGAGCCACTACCCATGGAGTCTACTTGCTAATCCTGCAGATATTGGCATTGTACAGTGTGCCATGAAGTAACGACTTGGGAACAATCATGACTTATCTGCGCCTTAGGATTTTGGGAAAAAGCATGCAAAGTAACTAAATTCCCCTCAGTGTATAAGGAAACTAAATCTCCTTATCTCATACTCTAGCCAAACACCACATTTTTTTTGTAAAGATATAGGTGAACTTATATCACAGACAAAGTTAAAAAAAAAATATATCATCAAATCAGGAAGCTGACAGAGAACACTTGGCTGTGAAAGCTAACAGCATGCAAAGGAACAGGGAATGAAATGTTCTTTGTTTTAGACTTGCAATAAAACTTTCAGTGCTTCCCAGTGCCTCTTGAGACCCTCTCAAAAGAATTGTGACTCATCAGCTTAAGAATGTGAGTCTGGGGCTCACTTTTTTTTTTGGAGACCATGCCACCTTCACTTTAGTGCCTACATCGATAACAGAAGTTGAAAATGTTATGATTCTGCACTGTTTGGCACATTCCACACTCCTGGGAATAAAATGGTTTTGCTGGAAAGAAGGGCAGATGTGATTATGTAAAACATTCTTACATTTGCAACAAGTTATTGCTCTTTCTAAATAAGTAAGTCATGGTTAAAATTTCATGTTAATAGCATTGGGGAGTAGCAGGAGATAAAGCCAATGTAATGAAAGAGGCTAATAAAGTAAGGCATCTTTTGGCCTTCTGCCTCCCTGTGTTATCCATACTGTACTTTAATTCAGCTGCACATACTAAATTTTTTGGTAATACAAACATGAAAACTCTAATTGGGAACACTTTGGCTAATGTATATGTGAATCAAGAAGGCTTTTGACAAAACTGAAGAAACAAAGGAAAACCCCATTGGACATGAACGCTCCAGAACATTTTTGTGTGGGTTTCTGGGTTGTGTGTATTTACAGATCTTCATGCTCCAAAACAACTAATGTGGAACACATAGGGAAGGGAAATGGGGTCAGAAACATTCCTAAGAGTTTTAATTTTCTTTTAATGAAAAACAACTTCAAAAAGACCTGGAAGGCTTAAAAGATGATATTTCAATGCCAGAATAATGAAAACATTTGTGACACTGTTATTGCAAATCAATATCATAGTGACATGAGGTCAGTACAAGTTATCCTGCTATGGAAACAAACACACCAGGAAATTTAAGACCTAATGATGTTATGTGTGGAAAACTTGTAGCAAGAGATACAAAGAGGGGAGCTGGTTCTGTATCAGTAAATCTGAGGCCTAAATCAAGTAGAAAAACAAACATAGAAGCTGTAAAAAATCCATTACTTAGTAATGGATTTCCTCCTCTGAATTGCATCAGTAACCATGAATAACGTTGGTTCTTTGTCCAGACAGAATACTGCTCACCACAGGAAAGGAGACGATAGAAAGAAGGTGGGTCTGTATGTCGCCTCTGCCTGGCCAAATTCTAAGATTTCCAGAGTCTCTCTGACACAGACATAAATCAGAGCCTCATGTCAGGAGCACTTTCAGCTGGGGAAATAGGCTGAGTTAATAGTACATTTTTATGGCAAAAAAAAGGGGCTGCAGAAGAATGAAGAATAAGGCCTGTCATGTGCAAATAATGTAGGATGAGGTGAGAATTAGGATCTTGACAAGTAATAATAAGAGCTTTTAGGCAACAGGCTGATTCTGCTAAGGAGAGAACTTTCAGCCTGAAAAAGCCGCTGGGACCTTTCCTTACTAAGACCAATGCCCTGAAAGGATGTCAGGACTTAGAAGTATTTCTGTACAGCTCACTCCCAAACCCATTTCACACGCTCTGATTAGCCCCACTCTTTGCTCAGAGCCAGGTGTACAGCATGGTTGAAAACAATGAGGAGACAGATGGACTTGGATGGGAATACTGTTACCAAGAATAGTGGGAATGTGACCCAAAAAGATCAGAAACCAGCACTAGGTGTAAATCTTAAAACTGTGAGAATTCCAAAATTCATTACAAAAATGCTTGAACTGCATCGATGTCAGTGGATCAGGACCATTTGAATACACAAAAAAATCTGGAAGAGTGCCAGCACAAAACCTATGTCACAGCCTCAATGTTATATAACAAAGAATCAGAAAACTATGGAAATTATTGGAAGAGATAAAGGGAATGTAAGGCATAGACTTTGCCTGTTTTAGTAATTTACAGAAGCTTAATTGTGGAGTTTTCCAACTTCATAGCTGAAAGAGAACTTTATATAAGATCAGATAAGGGTAAGATCAGATAAGATCAGACCAATTAGTTGAATAACCAAACAATCAAAAATTATTTTCATATCTTCTGCAAAGCACTACAGAAGTAAAGAAGATCTGTAGAACTGTTTATTGCTTATGCAAACTTAATTAAGCTGAACTCAAGAATCTGTACTAATGCAAATAGTTTAGGCCTTGGGCTCAGAATGTGCAGCCAAGTGCTTATTATACTTATTATCTCCTTAGTGCACTTTTTACTTTTCCTTCCCTTCTGCTGCCTGCTATATATCATCAGCAATTTTTTTAGCTTGATTTTTTCACTTGAAAAAATTAATTTGGGAATTTTACAAATAAATGAAGCAAAACCACACACACTTCTACAAGAATATTCCTTAATGAAGAAGCACACACACACACATACACACACCTGCCCCAATTTTATCTTATTGCCCTCCTGTTCTTCTGCAAACAATTTCCTGTTCAGGTAGGCATTTTCAGCAGGACTTATAAAAAAAATAGATTATTTAGGAAGCTGTAGAGCAACTTCACCATATGGTATGCCCAAAGAATACACTAACAGCCCATCATGTCATACTTCTGTATTAAACATCCCTCGTTGTCTCCACTTGTAGCACAGGTCTGAACCAGAAAACATGAGTAAATGCATACATGACAGTTCTCATTCTCCAAGTAGTTCATAGCAAAAATGATATCTAAGGAATGAAATAAAAATGTACAGGGAGAATAAAAACTGTATTGAGCAGATCAAATATTACCTTTTATCTTCCTGAATGGTTTCCATGTTCAGTAACATGCAGGCCATCCAGTGCAGAAAGGTAAGGGTACTGCCCCAGGGCCTAAGTTGCTGTATTATTATATGAGAATTATTATATTATATTATATTATATTATATTATATTATATTATATCATTATACATATTAGAATAGTGTATATTATTATATCACAGATATAATAAAACCCCTAAGCTTTCTGTTTCAATAGATGATCAACTATTACCCTTCAATGTAAGAAGAATCCAATGCTAGTGCTTGTGAGGCCTCTGTACTGGTGTACATGCACACAGATAGTGCAAAGCACCTGAGAGTCTGACCTAGAAATGCGTCTGTTCTGAGGCCCCTTTAAATCCTTTGCACACTCTCTTTGGAGCCCTGAATGAAAATAAAAGCTTTTAGCACTGCTTCTTTTTTACAAAAGTCTCCACTACCAACCACTGTTAAAGTTTCACACAGTGAAGTGCCTGAAGAACTTCTGCTGAAGCTCTGTGATTTAGAAAAAAGGCAAAAGAGAAAGAAACAAGGAAAGAAGGAAGGAGAAAGAGAAAGAAATACAGCTCACTTCTACTGTCTTTGAAAAAGTGGAGCATTTAAAAGGGGATTAAGCATCAGATGAGACAGTTCAGACACAATGTATAACTGACCAAAAAAAAAAAAGGTACATCACAGGTTAGAACTTCTGTGTCTGCTGGATGATTTTTGGCAGCTGCTTCTGCAAAAGCAACCACTTGCCACTACTCTTCAATCCAGTGGCTGAGGACAAAACACATCATCCATCACTCACAGAAAAAATCTCTGTTGCTCATCAGCAATGTTCCTTGTGCTGCAGCCCTGAAGGGTGGAGGGTGAGCTCTCTAGACTGTTTACTCTTAGCTAAACTGAGCTACATTCAAGTATTAATCAGATGACACCTGGCAGGAAAAAAACCACAAAGGCTTTTCTTCAGCAGTAATCCAGCCTGCAGGTTCAGCATCCACTGTCTTTTCTTTTCATAGAAACATAGAAGGATAGAAGGATTTGGGTTGAAAAGGACCCCTCTGCCATGGGCAGGGATGCCACACACTAGATCAAGGTGTTGAAGTCCCCATACAGCTTGACTTTGAACACTTCCAGGAATGGCATATCCACAACTTCTCTCAGCAACTTGTTCCAATGTTTCCCCACTCCCACAGCATGGGATTTTCTTCCTAAATCTAATCTAAACATACTCTCTTTCAGTTTAAAATTAGTCACTCTTCCCTTACCACTGCATACACTTCTCAAATGTCCCTCTCCAGCTCTCTTGCAGGCCTCCTTTAGTTACTGAAAGGTTTCTATAAGGTCTCAGCAGAGCCTTCTCTTCTCCAGGCTGATCATTCCCAGCTTTTTCAGCCTGTCTCCAAAGGAGAATCGATCCAAACCTCTGATCATCTTGGTGGCTCTTCTCTGAACTCACTCTAACAGGCCTATACCCTTCCTGTGCTTGGGAACCTCAGGCTGGATGCAGTGCTCATGGTGGGGTTTCAGAGGGAGAATCCCCTCCCTTGCCCTGCTGGCCACACTGCTCTTGATTCAGCCCAGGACATGTTTGGCTTTCTGGGCTGTGAGCACACCAAGTCGCGTGGAGCTTTTCATCCACCAATACCCCCACATCCTCCTCCTTTGGGCTCTTCTAAATCCTTGTCCATCCAGCCTGTATTTGTCCTTGGGGTCATCTTGGCCCAAGTGCAGGACCTTCCTCTTGGCCTTGTTGAACTTTTGAGCTTTATATGGAGTCACCTGAGCCTGTCAAAATCCCTGAGGATGACATCCCTTCCCTCCAGTGTGTTAACTGCACCACACAGCTTGGTGTCATCAGCAAACTTGCTGAGGGTGCAAGAAATCCCAACCATTTCATTTTTATTTATATTTGTTTTATTTTCTCTTCACTTTTAAATATGAGTTGTCACTATTCGATTTTAAAATTGCCACTCTAACTCAAAATCTACACCACAAGTCAAAATGGGATGTAATTATAAACTTTTACTGTCATTATGAAATTAAATTGTAAGAACATCTTATGCAATTGCAACTAAACATTCTAAACAGATGGTAAAATTTCACTTTACTACTGCTAAGTAAAGCTGGAAATAGGACTGGGTGTTGACAGAAATCAGTTACAAATGTAAAATTGATCACTAATTGACCAAAACTTCACAGATAATCAACCAAATAACAGTTAATCAAACAAGAGTTAAAAGTTAAACAAATAAATCCTTTGCTCACAGTTCCTCTTTTTGATACCCTGCTCCCTATGAAGGGGACTTCATACACTGATCATTTAAGAGGCCAGACATTTTTAGACCTCATTTTTGCTCAAATTGTAGACAGGCTTGAGACTGATTTCATAAAACAAAGCCTTCAGCACCAGTGACTCCTGTCACAGCACATTATCTCCTCAGTAGTATTGGCACAGCTGCCTGAGAGGCTTTGCCATGAACCAGACCGAGGAGCTGATAAAGCTGGAAATAATCCCGTGGATTTTTAAACTTTTTTTTCGTCAAGTCAGATCACTTTCTCTGTCTAGATCTCTGCAGGAGCGGGAACACGCAGGGAGGCGGCAGTTATCCGCTGCCTGCTACTTCAAAATTCTGGGTCACAGCCTAACAACTGATTTTCTTAGTTGTTCCTTTTAAACAGTTGCAGATTATACATGCAAAAGCAGAAATAAATACTCAGCATTTAACACATGTCCCAGAATCTCAAATTTTGGAATGAGGTATGTGGTGAAGCCTTAAAGCTATGCACAGCTGCACTTCTGCACAAGATTGAATTATAGAACATTCAAAATATTGAAATTTCTTTTTTTCCCCCACTTAAATATTTTCCTGTCATTTTCCAATTATCTTCCATTCTCCTCTTACTAGCACCAAGTTTGCAGCAGCAAGGCTCAGGCTGCTGGGCACTCTGGACTCTGTCTCCACTTGACAGAAGAGAACACAGGGGTCTACTCTGATGGCTGGAGCCTTGAACCAAATCATCCGTGCTTGATTTGGGAAAGCCGTGCTGTAGCAGGTTGCCCCACACCACCTCAGTCTACCCAGGACACTGCAGTGAAAACCTACACCTATAATTTTGGGCCCCATGTGCAGAAAATGCCAAGCTTTGCCTTGGATGAGCAATAATAAGTAGAAGTTGGGGGATTTATAATGTGCAGTTGTGAGGAAATCTGTCTCAAGAACATGTACTTAACTGATGGTATAGACATGCTGAGAGCTGCTCTGCTGAGAGCAGTTTATTCCTGCAACATTCAGTTATTGCTTCAGGGGACTTTAAATATAATTTCTTGTGGCCCAGATGATCACAGGTATTCAGGCACATACAAGAAATGTAAGCTTTTCAGAGTGCTATTTCACTGAGGCACAGATGGAGCTGTATGATTTATCTGAAGTCACCCAGGGATACAGCAGCAATCAACCTCACCAGGACTATTCCCCAAAGCACAGCCAGACTTCATAATAGATGCTGACTAAGTACACAGTCAGCACGAGGAGAAGAAATAGATTCCTCCACTGAATTCTGTTTATTGCTATAAACAATTTACATGGATAGCAGCTTGTTATGGGCTTTGTGATTCATTGAGATGTCTTACTAGATCATACGTGCTGTATAACTTGAACTGCTGGTAGAACTAATGTCTGTGAGGCTGGGCAGTTGGCTGGGTTTTGGCTAGCTTGTCGGCAATTCAAACAGGGGATTTCTAAACCACAACATCAGATTCAGTGGGAGGTGACAGAAAGCCCTTCACAGAGTGGAAGGAGTTGTGGGAAAAAGGCATAAAGTTTGGAGTTACATTCACAGTCTAAAGATGACATCACATCACTGAAGCCACAGTGGCAGTTCTCATATCATCTCCACAGTCTGGCTTTATCTGCATTGATCTTTAAAGTTTCACTGATGGTGATCTCAGCCCAGATTCTCTTTTACACAAAGGTATTTCATTCAACTTGAGACCATTACAAAGGTTTTGCACCTTTCTTTGCCACCTACTGTAAGATTGTTTTTGACTGGCAGTTCAGACTGGAAGGATCTCAAGATGAATGGGATTCAGATCCCCACTCTGCCCTGATTACTGTGCTCTTGAACATATGTTGAGAAGCCTATAATGGTTTGCTGTAACAACCAACTCACTGTATAATGGTTGACAAATTAGTTATAATATTTTACTGCACTTGGCTTAGTACATGAAGTGGCATATGCAGGGAGCATATTTCAGGATTTATTCAAGTGCAGGCATTGAAACATTCATGTTCCTTGCAGGAGGCAAAAGGAAATAAAGACTTAGATTGTTGGGGTTTTTTTATAAAACTGAAACATTATTTGAAAGGATTTGCTCTGGATCTGCCATTTTGAGGTACTAAATACAAAGCAGTTTAGCAGAGTTATGCTTAAATTATATTCTAACATTTGCTGCTATGTATAACTTGAGAGGAAGAAGGCTGTTTGTGAGATTCTCAGACACATCTCTGTTAGATGCTGCAGTGAAACTGCCTGAGTCAGGGAAACAGGAGGAGACAATGACCAAGGCACAATCTGCCAAGAGCGGGACAATCCAACAGGCCTTTTCAGTGGGGTTTCTCCACAGACATTTGACATGGGTCTGTGATGTATTAGTGAGATATCACTGGCAGCTGATACTGACACCTGCTTACATTGCCATCTCAGGTTCCTCTTTTCCATTTAGTTTCCTTTCTGTAATAGAAGATGGGTTTTTCTAAGTGAAGGAACTGCACCATACCTGTCCTATATAAGAGGACAGTTGTAATATTATGGTATTGATAATTGTAAAAGTGAGCTGTGGACTGATGCAGTAACCACAATTTGTCCTCCCATCTGTTAAAAAAAGAGGTTTTTCCTGAATCTCAACATCTTCACTCCCAATACTCAGCCACTAAATGAATTAAGTATTCTTTTAAACTCTCTTTTAGCTTATCATTAGATTTCTATGAAAAGCTGCCATTTGGTGGCTTTCACCCACAGTGGAAAATTATCATCATACCCTATCATTCTGTCCTTCTTTCTAGACCTAATGTCCACTTTCTCCTGTTTGAGACAACACTAGAGTGTTAACACTGAATGTCTTCTATTTGAATTTAATGTTAGATTTCTGCCTGCTCATTATTCAATTGGTCCCAGACAACAGCAAAATTCAATCTATGTGAAAGTCAAACAAGGGAAATTCAGCTGTGGGAGAGAAAACAAAGTAAAGCAAAACAAAACAAAATAAACCAAAACAAGCTCACTACAATGAAACAAACAAAAATCCATTTTTTTGTGTTTGTCTTATAATAATACAAATACCTTGTAAGATCTTCAACACAGTCCCACACAACATCTTTACCTCCAGTTGGAAAGATTTGGATTTGAAGGGTGGACTATTCAGTGAACATGAAATTGTCAGGATGGGTACTGCCAGAGAGTTGTAGTCAGTGTCCAGCTAGAGGCTGGTGAGAAAACTCTGTTTTGGGAGGGGTGCTCTTCAATATCTTCATCAATGACATGGACAGTGAGATTGAGTGCACACTCAGCAAGGTGTCAGATGTTATGGACCTGAACAGTGCAGCTGACACACCTGAAGGATGGGATGCCACCTTCATCCTGGGACCTGGACAAACTTGAGAAGTAAGCCCACAAAAACCTCAAGAAGTTGAGAAAGTGCAAGGCCAAGGTGCTGCACCTGGGAAAGGGCAATCCCAGACATGAATATTAACTGGGAGAACACATATCAAGCAGCCTTGAGGAGAAGACTTGAAGGTTCTCATGGATAAAAGGTCAGACATTACCCACCAAAGTGTGCTTGCATCCCAAGCAGCTAACTGGATCCTGGGCTGCATCAAAAGAGGAGCAGCCAGCAGGTGAGGGGAGTTGATTTTGCCCCTCCACTCTGCCCTTATAAGGCTCCCCCTGGAGTAACTGCATCCAGCTCTGAACTTCAGCACAAGGAAGATGTGTACCTGTTGAAGCAGGTCCTGAGGCGGGTCACCAAGATGATCAGAGGGCTGGAGCACCTTTCCTACACAGAAGATGTTCAGCCTGGATAAAAGAATGCTACAGGGACATCTCATTACACACTTCCAGTGTCTAAAGAGGTCTTATAAAAAAAGACTCAGAGGTATTTTACATGAGCAGATAGTGATAAGTCAAGGGGGAACACTTTCAAACTAAAAGAGAAATTTAGCCTAGGTGTTAAGAAGAAATTATTTCCTGTAGTGAGGGACTGGAACAGGTTGCTCAGAAAAGTTGGGGATGTTCCATCTCTGGCAGTGTTCCAGGCCAGTTTGGATGGGGCTCTGAGAAACCTGGTCTAGTGGGTGACATTCCTATTCATGGCAAAGTGGTTGGAACAGGTCGATTTTTAGGGTCCCTCCCAAGTCAGGCCATTGTATGATTCTGTGGGAGGGTGTATATTTCAGATTCAGATATTAGATACATGTCTTGGTTTTACTTTAATTAGAGTGAATCCTCATCTACATGAATTTGCAGCTTAGCTTTACAGGGACTAAATAGTTGTATTTTCCTCACACATTGAGAATGCTGGGAGTAAGGTTTTATGCTTCAAAAGTCAGGACAGGCCATCAACGAAGGGCAGAAAAGTAAAAGTGATTGAAACAAAACTGCACTGTCAGCCGCATTTTCCTCTTGATTCTTAATCTGAAAATGACCACATAACTACATAATTCACACATTGTCATGGAAGACAATTATATGCATTGTCTTGCACAGTAAATTATAGAACCTTGACCAGTGTGTGCTTTTCCTGGCAATTAATCACACTGATATAATTTAAAGATGCTTTCTCCAATTTGTTTTTTCACCAACAAGATGAAAGCCTGAAAAACATACTTAGTTGAGTGCTTTCCTATTGATTTATTTTATCCCATTAAAGCCTTTTTTTCCTTAATGCAAAGTTGTGAAATACTTAAAATCTGTATGACAGAAATCCAGAGTCACAATAAACTTTTTTTAAAGTGATAGCTCCACATATACTCCACTCTGCCTTTAACTCTAGAAAATAAACTGAATTTGCATAGGTGTTAAATAATATTAATTAATTACCATTGTCCCACAGGTACATAGGCTTATATTCATAAAATACTGCAGGCAACAACATGTTTTTCTCCTGTCAACCCTGACCATGACAGTAGCAATTTCCTGTGTCTCCAAGCAATGTTAGAGGATGTCCAGGACAAAATATTGTCTACAAGGATTGAGTTAAAACACATAATATTAGACATTCCATTTCAGATATACAAGGTTTAAAAATGTACCCTGTTGGGAGCATAGAGCAAGGGAAAGGCATGTGCTACAGGCATGATGCTCCCAAAGTCAGTGAACCATTACAAGAAACCAGAAGATACTGCAGGAAGTTGTTTGCTGAGCCAGAGATCTCAGCGAGATTTGCTGTCTCTGTCCAACCCTATGGGCTCTGCAGCCTCTCCTTCAGTGCCTCCACTGGGTGCTGACTGTCTGTTTCCAGGGACAGCTCTGATGTGGCACAGTGGTGCAACCTCAGACCACACTGATGTGTAAACCTCCAAGATGGTAGAAGAAGATGTGAAAAACTTTGTCTGGAGCTTCTGCACCTTGTCCCAGGAGCCATCCTTGTCTCAGGCCTGTGTTGCAGCTGTGCGGTGGCTGTTCTGGAATTCAAATATCAGTCATTTTATGATATTTGACCTTCCATATTCAACTCTGTCTTGTCCCTCATGAACACAATTGAATGAGTCAAGCCTTCATGACTGTTCCTGCTTCCTAGAGACTTTGCAGCCTTAGTGAAAATCATCTGGATCAGTCCCTGCTTGTTTTAATAGATCATGAGAGAATAGACATTCAAACAGTAGCACTGGGTTGGGGTCAGACAGCCTGCTGTATAACTACAGGGTTGCAGTAAGTGGTTGTAAATAAACATTTATCTCCAAAAATTTGAGATAAAAATTACTTCTGGCACAGCTGAGTGTTTTGAGTTTTGGACATACATTCAAATAATATTACAAATAAGAGGATTTCCCTTTTCCAGTCAGGATAGGGTTAATTTTTGCAGTAGACAGGAGGGGGCTTGTCAGGACTCAGAGGTTATTCTACATCACCTCACTTTTTCTGGGGATATAGGAAGGGCTCCCTTCCAGGTCAGGATAGGTGTGATAGAGGGAGGAGTGGGTTATTTTCAGGGGTTTTCCACAGGGTGAGAAGCAATGTTTCTTTTCTTGTATCCTCTGCTATTAGTAGTATCACTCTTACTGTTAATTTTCTTATCTCATTGCTGCTTCTAGAAAATTGTTCTTATCTCAATCCATAATCTTAACCTTTTGTGCCTCCATCCTCTGCAGCCCACTGCAGGGGAAGTAGAGAAGTGAACGAGTGACACATGGTTTGGAGTAGTTTCAAGCGGGAGCACTAAATTGGAGAATACCATTCCTAAACCACAGAAGGGGCATTGTTTTTACATATAAAAAGTGTGGCTTTTTTGACATCATAATATCAAAGTATTAACAGCCACAGAAAATTCTAGTTTCACAGTATGTGTAGTGTTCATAAGGTTAGGTTCCAAGAATAACAAAAACCACAGGATAGTTACTAATTTAAGTAAACTAATTCTTATTGTATAGCAGATATATGGAAATATTCCCCAGAAAGGTGTCGATGAACAATTTTATGTCTCATGCTGTACTCAGTTCTACAGGATCCATATAGAGGTAATTAATGAATCTTCTCTAACTAGCCAGCCACATGCCCATTACCAAGCTCGTGAGTCAGCATTACTAATTCACAACAGCTTCAGCTGCTGGCTAGGGATTGTCCCTCACAGCGTGTGCCACGTTTAACTCATGTGTGTAACACTAATTACACCGGCACTTGCTGAATAATTCAAGCTTCCTTGGACTCAAACACACATGTCAGTAAGGTTTATTCATGCCCACTAAGCACTGTCCCATGCTGGAAGCTGTGCACAGTGCATTCTGTCCCTGTTTTCAACATAGAAAACGGCAATTCCTGATAGAGCTGAGGCTGCCAGGCATGTTGGTTTTTCTGGGCTTGTTTTTTTCCTGGTAAGAAATATTGTCCAGGTGGAATCTGAAAACCCTGCACTGTAATTTGTGGTGCCCAGGCATGATCATGGATGAAGCACCCAGTGTGCAATATTCATGATATTGCCTCATTGCCATGTTTGTAGGATGGACACAGCAGACAGAAGGGAGATGTAAAGAGGGAAAAGTACATTTTAGTTTTCCTGGATGTATTGGACGTCCTGAAAATGTGCTGCACCAATGGCCTAAACAATTGCAGTAAATCTGATGTACAGAAGAGCTGGAAACTCATGTGCATTTGTGAGTCACCAGTATGTGAGTCCATACACACAGGCTGGGAACTGCAGTTCCCCCTATGAGGGTGACATACACCACAGCCTTACAGATGTTTGTGAAAATGAAATGGTGCTGCCATTTGGAAAATGGTACTGACAGAGTCAAATCGCTTTCACATGTCTGTTGAGCTACTTATCGCTGCAAAGAGGAAACTGAAGAGGAAACTGAGCTCCATGGCTGCAATCTGAATGCAGAAGAGTAGATATGGTGAGTGATAAGGGCCTTTTTAAAAGGTTGGCTTACTCTGTGGTTTACAAAACAGTGAGAGAAGCAAGTACTGTGAATGAGGAAATTGGACCTATTTTCATTCATCTCTATAGCTCATGAATGCAACAAATTTGTACTGCTCCTATCAACATCTTCACTTTTCAAAAACCTGGATAAAATATAGGTGAAACAGAGAATGACTGAGTCCAAAGGTCATTTAATACTGTATATTTAAAATGTTTGGTGCAATGACAGCTTTGTTTAAAGAAAGAAAAAATTCATTCTGGCAATGTTTGAGATAGGAATCTGGAAATTACACTGAAAAAAACCCATGATAGTGAAGAAATAAATTATTTATTGATGTTTTTCTCTTGGCTATACTGATTTTTATCTATGTGCTCAGAACAAAACATAGATCTTTAACTCAATGAAAATTTTAGGTAAGTTTCAAGACAATCAAGACAGCAGAGAGGATACAGCTCAAAAATATATTAAAGACATTTGCGTCAGTCTTAAAATATGCAATAATTTAATTAAGAATAGGAAAGCTAAATTTCATCCACCACCCCACACATTAGAACTATATTAAAGCAAGAACTCAAGCTTTCCTTTAATTTTTCATTATAATAGAATATTTGGTACCTTCTCTTCTGCCTATGACATACCTTCACTGAAAAATTAAATCTTTGCTGAAATGAAATCCCTTTTAAAATAAGGTAAAATTTTATTCTCATGTTCCAAACACCTGATCTTGCTCAGGCCTCAAAGAGGGGTTTTTATTCAGGAAAGACATAGTGAAGGAGTAATATAGAACTACCAAGACAGATTTTACTCGCCTGTAGGAGTTTGTTCCTGAATCTCAAAATGGCAGTCCCTAGTAAGTACCCTGAAACAGACTGGAAAACAACGCTTTTTCAATGAAAGAACTGCACTCACACAACTAAATGTCATTCTCAGTCAGGCATTTATAGTCCATTTCCCTTGCCTAACTTATTATTTTTTTTCTTTAATTTTATGTTGGATGATTTTAGACTTTGGGAGAGTCTATACAACAATGTTGTGGCCAGATGTGTGTATCACAAGAGATAATTGTCATGTGCTCTTCCTTATTTACACCTCTAGATTTGCCATCTGCCTCCTGGAATTGGAAGAGATTCAATGAAATATTTCTACTCTTCAAACACTGAACAAGGAACTTGATTACTAAAAGGAACACTGTATAAACCTCAAAGCTACTGCTGTTCTCTTTCCATTTCATTGCAGTTTGTGCATAAAATTCCTCTGTGCTGGCTTCTTACTGCAAGCCAAGATAAACAGTTTACAACATCGTCACAGCAACCAGTGCACTCTTACATTTACATTGCCTTTAGGCTGATAAGAAGTGTGATCATTCTCTTTTTTGTTATTAGTCACTTTACCTTCATTTGGCATTTGAAAGTTGTTTCTTCTAGCTGAGTAACTGTTATTCAGTCAAAAGGTTCTTTCATTAATTCACTTAATACTTCCTCTCAGCATATTCTTATTACTTGTCTCCTTCAAATATTGCTTTATATGTAAGTTTATATTCAAACCCTCTGATCTAAATATAAAGCCCTAGGAGGCTTTATTATTATTGCTACTATTGTTTTCTCTGTGTTGTGACCTAACCAATGTTTTTACTGAATCTAGTAATTTGATCTAGCAAATCAAATCTAGATTGTAACAAATTTTTTAGAAATCAGTCTCCCAGAGCTTTTGGCACAACATAAGATATGCTGTATGGAGTTTCAGGGGCATTTTTTCCCTGTTACATATATTTGAAGTACATTTCAGTAACCTATTAAGAGAACTATTAAGAGAGGGTTTTATTTCCAGTTATGTTTCTTTTTTCTTTTATGTATTCTTTCACCTTTGGCTTAAACTGCAGTGAGATCGAGTCTTTAATCCTGAATTTATTCTGAGAAACTAAAGATCAGAAATTATGGGTTGTAATCTTAGACAACATCCTCAGATACTTTCAAGCAGCAAACAACATACAGTACTTATATTACAGAAATATTTTTCACATGTACTCTTTCTGGCCATTGGAAATTGTATAATCAATAGTCGTCTATTTTGCCTCTTGCATCATTTCTTCAGAATCAGTACTTGGCCTCTGCAAGAATTTACTAATCCAGTTTCAAATACAGTTCCTTGCTTTAGCAATCCATAAGAAATCTAACATTTTTACAACATCAAACACAGAAGTGCACACACAAATATGGATTTTTCTATAGTTTCAGAAACATCTCATTGTTATGTTAGAGTGAGTGTTATGGTATCTTATATTAAGTTACACAATTCCAACACGGTTCTGGAAAATACAGATGTTGTCTTTCAGAACAAGCCAGGCTGTTGAAATACCTTCTCTACCTGGGACATTTCCAGACAGAAAATAGTTAATCTATTGGAAGTACCATTATCTGCAACATGCAGCAAATCCTAATTATCCTGGAAGATGGACAGCTCATTTGTTTTGCACTGAAGAGTCTAACAAGTTCTATTATTCTGTTTAGAACAGGTGCAGATAGGCAAAAGTCCAACATCATGTACAGCACAAAACAGAGCAATGCAATGACTGCAGCTCTCCCTGATCCCAAATGAGCAACTCAGTCAAGTAACTGCCCTTGTCCATACACTCCAGATTCAAAGTCCAACTCTTCGGTTTTCCAGGAATACTCAACTAATTAGGATATTTTTCCTGCTTTCAGTTCACTTTGAACATGCTTTGAGATATAACTCTTTCTCTTCTTCCTCTCTGTAGTGGTTTAGATTTGCCAATTTCATTTCCCGGCCAATGCACCAAATAAATGTTGTGGTTTTAAAGCAGTAACTAAAAAATTACTAGAAAACTTGCTTATTTCTTGCTGTGAGATATGGATTAGAACAAGAGCAAAACAGACTTAAAACTTAAAAGGAATAAAGAAAGTTTATTAACAAAACTACAAGAATAAGAACACCAGAATAAACCTCCAGAAAACCCCTTTATCCCCCACTACTTAACCATTCCCTTGTTCACATGACAACATAGAGACAAAAAAAACTTTGGAACTTCGGTGTTTAAAACAGTCCCCAATTCCTACTAGAGTCTTTTCATCAGTCTTTGTAGAGAAACAGAAGTCTTCTTCTGCTAATCTATGGAGTTTTTCACAAGAAAACTATTTCTGTTATAGCTTTCTATTTCTCTGATGCCAGCTGCCCGGAAATCTGTCATCAGAGTTCACTCCTCCTATTTCACATCACTCTGAGGTGTGTATGGGTCAATGAGTCTAGGGATGTCATTTTTAAGGATGAGTTATTCAAAGGCAAAAGTTCTCTTCATTTGTCTCTGTGAGCTACCCAGGAAAACAGACGTTTTCTCTTTGCCTCAAGCAGCCCCGAATCTTCAACTATTACTTCCCCCTCTGTTCCAGCACCTCACTGTATCATAATTACTCCACCTTTTGCTCAAAATCCACATTTTGAACACTCCATTCCTCCCAATCTACTCTGTCATGAATTAAAGGAGTTTTCTCAGAACACTATTGTCCATCTCCATAGCTTTAACAGAAAAATATTTCAGCTTATAAAGCATCTCCTTATTCTCTCTTCCCCATCTAAAACTTAACTTTTTTCTTCACTGTCTTTGATGGTTTTATGATGTCTTTTTCATGTTGATTGTCTCTCTCTCTCTGTCTCCCTGGGAAAAAGGAGTAATCTTTAAGTCTCATCCAGGTAGTAAAAGAGTTCAAGTCTTGGAAAGCTGCAGATGTTCATGGTGTCAGGTTTCAGTTCAGCAGCAGAAACTGCAAACCCAGCCAGACCGGCCGGCTCCATTTCTTCCCCCTCCGGCCTCTGCGGCCTTGTCCGGCCTGGAGGTGGGGAGGAGGCCAAGACAGAGCCTGTAACCTTGTCAGAAGCCAGAAACCAAAGATATCAAGAGAGCCCTGGCTTTACATCTTAAGCTGGTGTTCACAAGTTGATCTCACTTTTCAATGGTCAAAACTGCTGTCAATTCTTAGAAATAATTGGTCAGGAGAAAAGACTCCCATCACCTCTCGAAGCTTCAACTTCCTCCCAGCTCCCGAAGCTATTTTAAAGGTAAAGTCACCCCATAACACTCCCCTAAACTAAAAATGTTTCTTCCTTACTGATACTCTGGTTTTGTCTTCAAAAAGAAAACATTGTCATCATTCTTAGTAACCTGAAGCCTCCTCCTACAACCTCCTCAGCCACCTTTCTTTTGTTTATCTGTTACCCAGTTTGCTGAACTTGATTCTCCAAGACAATGTCAAATATCTATCAGAGAACAATCTTTCTGATTTTATGTGTACCAAGGGTGTGAAACTTGTTTGTTTATTTGAATGAAAAGATATATACCATCCATAGAAAATATCAAGGATATGCACAGTCCTGTTACAGGATCCAGATAATAATGATTTTTTTATAGAAATCATGCTGTATCTGAACACAAAATAATGATTAAGTAACCTCTCCTCTATATATAAATACAGATTTCCAGAAGCAAAACAAAAACTAAAACAAAAACAGAAAACAAAACAAATAAAAAATGGAAGAATTACAAAATTCTGGGATTACTCCAAATAAGTCATTGCTGATACACACACATTTGAGCCAGCTTTGATGCTTTTCAGCTGCTGAGAAACAGTGCTTCATCCTACTTTATCTCAGGAAAAAACCCCAACAAATTATTCCATTAAACAATTAATTCTTACTCTTCATCTTGTGGATGAAGCTGCAGGACACTCAGGGAGTTGTGACTCTCTCATTCTGCCTTATGGGACACCTTTCATGCTCAGCCCATGCTTTAGCAGCTTTGGGAGGAGCCAAGTAAATCTCCATAAAGGGTTATTGCCAGGGAGCAACACATCCTG
Organism: Pseudopodoces humilis; assembly: GCF_049639895.1. NCBI lineage: Eukaryota > Metazoa > Chordata > Aves > Passeriformes > Paridae > Pseudopodoces > Pseudopodoces humilis. The sequence continues at coordinate 64,462,649 of NC_142202.1, forward strand.
TAGTGTTGAGCTCACTGCCAGTAGGAATACCCATGGATGTAGCATAGGATGGAAAAGACTCAGGAAGGTCTTATTAAAACCTTTACAGGTAGGCTACTGGTCAGAATGTACCTCTATACTCCCAAGACAAGAGCCACACACCTAAAATCCATATTTATTGCAAGATCCTGAAGGGCCTTTCCTTATGCCCAATGCATCATTCAACACTGCTGAGCATGGTGCCCTGAATTAATCCATCTTTCTGAGATGCAGGGAAACTGAGTCCATTTGCACCAGATGTATACAGCTTATCCAGTTCAGTTACAACCTGGAGATAATATTTTTTGGTTCTAAAATCCTTAGGGCTGGTCTTTTAACACTTTTAACATTGTTTTCTATAGCACCTTAATTATTTGGCAATTGCACACATAAAAAGTGTTGCTATCATTATAGAGAAATGAAGGGAGGAAGCACACATAAATGGATGCCATACTTTTACTTGCTTTTGATTTCTCTGAGCCTTTCTTGAAATATTAAAAGAAATTCAACACTATGTGAAAGATTCAAAGTTCAGGAGATTTTTAATGAGTAACTTATGGTATCCAAAAACTTAGAAAAAAATGTGTGCAACTATTACATATTTACTGTGCATTCATTAAAGTCTTTCAAGGTGATCACTTCAAATAATTTTGTAGAAATGATTGGAATTTAACATCTCCATTAATAAATTATATAAGAAAAATCTTGCTTGATTGAACAGTGTAATTATTGTCAAAAATGAAACCTTTTCAGACACTATTTTTTCCTCAGTATTCTATCAAATTAAAACTTGTAAGAAATGCATGATACACTGAAGTACATTATGTGATACAAGATAGTGCAGTGGAAAAAAGCAATGGTAATATACAGGCTCTGCCACTTACCAAACAAAAGATAATTAACATTTAGTCAAAAAGTTGGCAAATAAACTCCTCACTTATTGGAATATATGCACTTCCCAAGAGAAGTTTATTCCAAAGTAAAAAGTGTCAGAAATAGTCTCGTTGAACAGGATTTCAAAAAATTCTATTACTTCTTATACACTATGGAGAAAAGCAAGATTATTAGTTTAAATACCTAAATCCCAGACAACTATGGTAGGTGGGATGACTGTCACCTAAAATTTCTAGATCCCAAAGTCCAGGTATCTACCTCTGGAGCTGCATACATTTATTTTTAAAATCACACAAAACTCTCTTGTATGAATTTCAGTCATGGATACATACATTTACAGATAACTCCGGAGTAAAAGTCTTAAAATGATGATGTGGGTACTAAAAAATTCTCTAATTTTCTGGAAAACACATTACTATAAATTACACAGTACAAAGAGGTGAGATAAGACTCTTCAACTGTCAGAATAAACACATAATGGACTACCGAGTTCAGCATTCAAAAAAATTGACAGTTCTATAGATTATCACTTCAGTAGTTGGCTGTGAGGAAAAACTAACTAGCTGTGAGAAAACAAAACAAAACAAGTTTAGAACCAAAAGATACAGAAAAATAATTTTGTCTCAGCAGACAAAAATACAATATATCAGTATTTTAGATTACCATATGGTGACATGAACTATGTATTTATCAAAGACAGTCTAACTACTCTTTAAATAAAATCTCTAAGGATTTTCCACGACTTGTATTCATGCCCCTGAAGCCAGGTACTCAGAACAGGCTAGTGCTACAAGTGTTGACAGAATTTTCCTTTAATACCATTTAACATTTTAATGTTTACCTTTAATAACATTTAACAGGAAAAAGTGCACTATACAAGTGCAAAGTGGAAAATTACTGGCACAGAACTGTATCCTAAAACGTGGGAGTCATGATGTTTCCTACACAGCACTGTGGCTAGTTTTTAAGGTACTTTTCACTTTTAGAAATTGAGACCTCTATGCCCAAATACACCATATTTCCCCTTTGCCACCAGACAAGATAATTCCTAACAGAGTGTGTATTCCTGTGTCATAAAAACCAGTTTTTATTTTACACTTTGAGAAAGTAGTTTCTGATTTGCATTAATGAAAATTAAATTAAAAATAGAAAATTTAACTAGTGATCAGAGAAAATTGGGAAAATATAATATTGGGATTTAAAAAATAAATTTCAGACCTATTATGCAGCTTAAGGTCAGTCCAGTGACAACACATGCTGTGAATGCAATTTATGCGACAAAAGATGACATGGAAACATAGGATAAAAACTAGGCATGGAAACATAGGATAAAAACTAGGCACTCATATATATTCATTATTGATAATTATGCAGAAATATAAAATAAATACTTATTTTCAGCCTAAACTGAAAAACCTGTTATTTGCTATTCTGTAGTTTATTTCAATTCTGAGAATCATCTATTCTCAAAGTTTCACTAGTTATTAAAGTATCTTGAGAGGTTTCTTCTGATTGACAATTTAGTTATGGTTCAGCTTTGCCTCATTTCATTGCATGGCTGTTCAAGGGAAGGTTAACCTGACACCCTCCTCTAAAGAATGATTCAGTCCAGATTCCTTTCATTATTTTTCACTAGATAATCAGGCATTTACAAAAGCTGAAAACTAAATAATTAATCAGTAAAGAGCTGAAAATGTGAAAAACTAATGAGTCAGGGTTTATGTAAGAGTCACAGCTCCTGTATGATGGAATATGTGTAGCACCAATTTATATTTTTATTTAGACTTCACCTTTACAGGTTCTCAAAATTAATGTCTACAGCCATTTTAAAGGTCAACGGGATTGAGTATACTGATGATTTTGTATACCAATCTGAATTATTTTTAAGGCTGCACCTGGTGTGAGTGACTTTTGAATCATTCCTTGATCTTTACTGAAATAGATCAGTTAGCAACCGAAATTGCATTTCTGTGAAAACCCCATCTAATATATGGAGATTTCAATCTCTCTTGGAAAGGTTACAAGACACCTGGTCATGTTAATCCTTATGTAGAATAACTTATTTTTCTAATTCCAAGCAACATAGGCAATATTTTCCTACTAACTTTAAGTAAACATGGATCACTGACAATCCCAGTCTTTAGAGATTTAACCTACTTCTATTGCAAAACCAGAAGTCATGTATTTTATTCAAAAGTACTGCAAGGAAATGAAAATGAAAAGGACCATACATCTAGCAGAAAAAGACCAGAAGGAAAATGTGACACTGACAGATGAAAATGGCAGTGAGGTCAGGGGAACTGCCCTGCATATGCCAACATATAAATAGCAGTGCAAGTGGATACTGTAATGTATCGACAGAGCATGAAGAGGTTGACTGCCCCTCATTGCTCTGTGCCATGTGTTTGTCTATTCTGATTGCTCAAAGCAGATTTGTTCCCTGGCAAAGAAGTCCAGTCCTGCAATAAATGTCCCAAACTTTGTGATGCAAAGGTAGAAGGCTCTTGGGATATTCCCCATCTAACACACTGATAAGAATCCTTTTAGATTATTTTCAAGGGCTGTCAAAAAGATATAAACAAACAACTGGAGAGCTTTAAAAGCCAACAGAGAAGGAGAAGAGCTTCCCCCGCCCTCATCCTCCCTCCATTTATAGAGACGCATTGGCTACCTCTATTGTAGCAAAATAAAAAGCACACAGTCTCCTGCCTGAGGACTGCCTAAACATGAAACTGTTACTAGGAACCACGTTTCAACTAGAAACTTCTCAAACAAATCCTGGACGTCAAGGGTTTGTATAGGCTGTTTCCAACAGGCTGCCTGAATAAGGCCATCCTTTTTAGGTGGGGAAGAGCATTAGTGGTATGGACATAGGCCATATAATGCCAGCTGGACACAAAGAACTGTAATGGATTGGGTTTTTGTTGCTGTTTTTAAACTTGGTAAATGTAACCATTGGATTGAGCCAGTCCAATAGCTTGTCTAAGGCAATGAAAAATAGAAAATGTTTAGGGAAAGCATTTAAAAAACAGGAAAGGTACAGAGTATTATATCCCCTCGTGTATCCTGTTGCCTTCCAGCAAAGACCTAGGGGATTTAATGAGCCATAGACTGAAACTAGATGCATTGATTTTAATAGCTTTGTCTTTTTTCCAGCAATTTCCAGCTTTGCATTTCCCATTTTCTTTAGGTTTAGCTTTAAATTGAGATCTTTGAACAAGATGGGATCACATCCTTCCTGTCTTCCAGTTTCTGGGACAAGCTATGCACAAGCTACATTGGATCACACCAGCTCCAGTAGATGCAGTGGGCTGGATCCAGAAAATCCAGTTCTGGAAAGATCCAAGTACCTGCCTAATCTGTTTGACTTCTCAATCAGTGGCCTGCTTTGGGCTCCCATGCTGAAGAGAAACAACCTATGATAAGGTGACAAAAGTTCCATCATGCAGTAGCACTTAAACGCTTGAATACTTGAATAATTGAAATTCACATGAGAAAATTCCGATTTTATTTCAAAATCTTATTTCCAAGCTTAATCAGCACTATTTCTTCATAAGTTTTCTGGGCTTTGTGGATTTTTCATGAACTCTTCCAAAGGCTCCTTGCTGATAAACTTTTATACATAACTGAAGGCTTCCATAAAAACAATTTATTTTGAAGATTACCTGTTCCCCAGTTTAATTAACATCTCTGTATGTAGTTAAAAGTGTGACATCTGCCTGTACAAGACATGATTTGTCCAAGTACAGGAATTGGTGCCATTGCAGAGATAGAGGGTGGGGACCTTAGAAGAGGAAAGCAGGCAAAAGATCTTTTGAATATCTGAGAGGAGAAAGTAATCTAGGAGAAGAGCACAGGCTGATGGTCTGAAAGGAGAAGTAAAGTCACAGTCTATCACCAATTACTTCTTAGAGAAAATAAATATAACATGAAAAATACATTTGACTATAGTTCCACTACAGTTTATATTAAAATAATTTCTAATACTCTTTAAAACCTAGATGGGGTCTTATTATCGGATGCAGGAATCCATGACAAAGAGGGATCTAGCAGAGATAAGTACTACAGGCCCATGAACATGAACAGTGTAAGCAGCAGGTAATGCTGCTGGTGGAGACAGGCCCCATCAGTGTGTCTGATCACTTCAGGGGGATTAACACACCACCTGTGGCACATATGCTGCTGTTTAACAACCTATGATCAAGTGCAAAACAGGTTTTTTAAATCAAGAGGCAAAAAACTGTGCCTTAACAGGAACCTCAGCTCTGCATAATTGTTCTTTTATTTGTGTTAAAACCCAGTTTTGTTGATAAGAGTTTTTAAATGTTTTTCCCAAATGTCTTTGCTCATCTAGATATAAGACTTTGTGTCATAGTTCCTAGTACAAAAGAAATCAGATTGTAAATAAATCACTCAGGGTAATTGTATTCCTTATAGACTTCTTCATGACAAATAACAAACAGACCTGTTACTAGTTACATTCTAATTAGTCTTAAAAGAATACAGTAGGATAGGCTAAGATGAATACTACATTTACCTAACCAGGAATGTTGATTGGTGATATGGCCTAGGCCATGAAACCTTTAGTTTACCAGCAATGTCACTACTTATTTTCTTTATTTCTCTTTTTTTTTTTAACACAGAAAATAAGCCTATATTTTTATTTGATTTTGTTTCTAAAATAATTTTACATCTCATCTGTTAAGGAAATGAGATGTGAAAACAGTTCTGTACTGTGCATGAATGCATACTTAGTCTAGCTCACACTGTCACTAGGCTACATTTATCTGTCTTTTTTCTAACAGAAGAATAAAAAAACCTTGGCAAAATTAATTCTTTCTTTTTTTCTTTTCCCATTAATAGAAAATAGTTAAGTACATTAAAAAGATAAATTTCAGTGTGGAATGTCAACAGTGAGTGCCCAGGAAGTCATAAATGGTCAGTGACCCAGAAGGCTAAGCAGTACATCACTGAGAGTTGGAAATGTCTCTCAGAATTTGCAAAATCCTCTATCACATTACAAATATGTGCCCTCTGCACAGTTAAGTGGACTGGCTCGCTGATCTGTGTCACACCTGAAACAATAGAATTCTAATTTTGACCTTGTATCAATTACACTATTGTAGTTGCAAAGACTCCAGTAGAGTTATTTCATAAGTACACACGTGCAGCTGAACTAATGCACACAGCTCTCTAATATCACTGCAGGAGCTCATCTTCATTATCACCCACATTTCTTCTCTGTCTCTAATTGTACTCAAGAGTTGCCTCTGCTTCTTTTATATTTCAAGCTCTCTGGAACAGACTGCTTATTTATACTTTTCCAGTCATTGTTTCTGGACATTTCTGTAAAGTGAATCTGAAATAATGATAGTATTCAGAGAGTGTCTAGACAAGGTAGAAGCAATTAGGGCCTTGAGCCAAGGCCCTTCCATAATCATGCATTGCCTAACAATTGTATAAAAATCATCTGACTTCTCACTAGAACATATTCTTGTTATTTTTCGGTCATGTGAGAGGTTTGTTGTCAGTCAAAAGCTGATGGCAATCTAATCCATAGGATCATTTTGCAATTTCTTCTCTTGCCTGTAACATACCCAGGCAGTCCATCTCAATCAGAGCATAACAAAATGCAGTATGCCTTCAGTGTCCTCAGTCTTTGTGCAGATTGCTTTGGCTGACCATCAATCCACACTTAGCTGTCTTCACTTCTATCTGTGTACTCACTAGAAGCAGAGAAGGAAACACTGGCATGCCTTTCAGGTCATCCAAACTGATGGAAGCTTACTTTCTCTACTTTACTGCAATATTAAGTGCTTTTATTTTTCAGAATTTGTTATAGACAAACAGGTGGTCTTTCAGAGATCTCTGCATAGGCTAAAGAAAAAAAAACAATCAAAATTCTATTTGGGGATTCAAGGTTTTGCACATTTGTTCTCATTTTGATTCCAACTAGCCTGAGATACTCAATGATATTTCAGCATTCCCATCGTCTCTAATGCCTAGGGATAAAAATCCCCACCAGGGATAGATAATAGCAATATTCAAGGTTCTTTAAGGTACAACTAGAAAACAAACAATTTATTTGCATGTGAAAAAAAAAACAGCTTTAATTTTGAATGCTAATTAGCAGCACCTACTTGTGTGTATGCCTGCTGGGGTGTCTGAAACTGAATTTTTGAAACTCTTCAAGTTTCAAGCAGACAACTGCTACTTGGTAGATGCAGCTCATGTGGCTAGTTGCAAATTTTGATGATATTCAGACTGAACAAAGTGACATATGCTGAATCCTCCAGTTAATAAGAAATTATGAGGCAGAATCACCAATTAGAAGGACAATCATGTGTGGCTCTCACACCAATAAGGTATTTAGACTGGAAAAATGGGAGACTTGGGGACTCAGAAAGAAGAGCTGGTGCCAAAAAGAAGTGGTCTCAGGAAAAAGAAGGGAACTGGAAAGCAGCATAGTAAAAGCTCTTCACAGTCCTTAAACAAACTCCAGCATCCAGGTCCCCCACCGATCATGTTTCAGTCTGCCACACCTGTAACTCTCTACTGGGCTGTCCTTACTTGCTTTCATCTACTTTGTGTCTTTTTTCCTACCTGTCAGCTAAGTTATGTATTAAAACCCTCTATTTCAAGTGTCTCTATCTCCTGCAAAGTGTTTGTCAAAAAAAAAAAAATACTAAGTATTTAGAAGAGGCAGTGAATCATTGTAGACAGTCTTTTATTTCCAAAATTAATTCAGAAATTTGTGCTACTTTACTAGCTGCTGCCTTATCCCTATTTGGATCTGTTACTTGCTTGCTAATTGTTTCCTAGGAGCCCAGAATGAATGTAATAAGGGCAGCACTTATTTCTCCTGAGTTTTAGGCCGACAAACTTCATTGTTTCACTATAATAGACTACTACGTTCTTCTTCAAAAAGCTCATCATACAATACCACCTGTAAGGAATCACTGTCCAGGTACTATAGTTGCTATTATTTTCCTTTATAGGAATTGAAGTGTGTGAACATGTCGAGAGGAAAGCGTCTATTTAAATTGTTAAATAAAATTAGCTAACTTGACACTTCATAAATGTAGAGAAACCTGGGAGGAAATGGAAGACCACAAGCAAGCAAAACAGTAGCTTGTTAATCTTGAAAGAATTTTGCCCAGTACAAGCAAGGCATGTCAGGAATTACACAATTTTTGTTAAAAAATCCCCCATAATTCTAAATTAATCCAAATCACATAAACCTGATTTAACTACACTGTTTCCTTCCAAGTGAATATTTTTTTTTTTGAGCTACCCAGCTGTCAGTCAATCCTAGCTTTTCAAACTTTTGATTGGCAAAATACCTACCAGACCTTGAAACATGGAAAAAACCCCAAAACCATGCTTACCGAAATTTTAAAGAAAAACAAAACAATAAAATTTTCCATACTTTAAAATGCTTTGTATCCTGATTTCTGACAATATGCAATGTTGAGAGATTTAATATTTTGTAAATTGCATATGCAACTCTTCTGCCAATTGTTAATTAATCTCCTCCAGAGATCATTTATCTGGACAAAGAATTTTAAAGAATGGAAATTTCAGAAGAAATTTAGCTTCTGTCATCTCAGACATTTTTCAAGTTTTACTTGAATTTCACCCAGTTCTTTCAAGTGAGAGGCATGCATTCAAAGTCAGTTTGTTAAAAGTAGCAATTGGTGATATTTCCCGCTATTGTCCAATAGTTCAATAGTTCAAACATTCTCAGTGGAAGACATTCCTGTTTTGTGCCCATGGTTTGTAGAGTCCTGGGAAGGATTTGAGCAAAGCTTTTGCTTCACCTTCCTCTCAGTCAAATGTGTGGCCCACTCAGAGGCTTCAGGATCAGGTCTGTGCTCAGTCCTACCTGTTGAAATCTTAACGTTTTTCATATTGAAAATGTACAGTCAGAAGTTGCTAAAACCAGTAGTTGGACTGATTGCCCTTTCCCAGCACCCATGCAAAGCAGAACTATCTGCTAAGAACTAATTTCTATGGACTCCTAAGGTATCAAGGAAGGCTGGATGTTCTTCAAGAAGGAAATCCTGAAGGAGCAGGAGCATCTGTCTTCATGTTGTGAAAGACAATGCATCAGGGAAGAAAACTGCCAGGCTGAACAGAAAGATTTTACTGGATCTCAGAGGAAAAAAGGAGAGTTATGATCTTTGGAAGAGGGGAAGGCAATTTAGGATATTGAGAAGTTATGCAGGGAAAAAAAATAAGACTAAAGACTGACTTAAACTTTGTCTGGTTACTGCTGCAAAAGATAATGAAACCATTTTTATAAATGCATTAGCAATAAAAGGAGGTTCTCAGTGGTTTGTTGGATTCATGAAGAAACAGAATGGCAAAGGATAATGAAAAGGTAGAGTGCCTTAGTGCCTTCATAAGACCAGTAGTTGTCTGGGTATTTAGGCCCCTGGATTGGAAGATGGGATGTGGATCAGAATGAAGCCCCAATAATCCAAAGGGAAATGATCAGCAACCTGCTACACCACTTAGACATCCACAGGTCTATGGGTTTGGATAGCATTAACCTATTAAGGGTTTGAGGGAACTGGCAGAGGTGTTCACTCAGACACTTTGAATCATTTATCATCAGTCTTGGTGGAACCCTTGTAATAAATATCCTTAGTTTAATTATTTTCTAGAAAACTTTTGCAGAGTTTTCCTCCTAAACAGTTTTTAAACAAAATGTATATTAACTAACCTCGCTTTTACTGACCCAGTTAGATTACATTTATCATCCGTTCCTTTAATAATTTTACATTTGGCTTTTATAAAGTCACTGTTAGAAACTCACCTTCAAAAACACACTAGGAAAAGATTCAAGAAAGAGATGCACACACATTTTCTTGTCTTTTAACTTCCCTCACCTTCATTACTCAAAATACACCAGCAGAAACTTCTTTCTTCCTTCTCTTCCAGTATTATTTCTTCAGGTTGTCATTTCTCTGACATGTTGAATCTACCTAAGGCTCGGCCTTTCTTTATTTTGAGTGTTTTCTTGCTCTTCAAAACTTTTGTCCTCCGAAGAGCTGAAATATTCTTATTTCCGTCCCTAGTTCTTCCAGCTGCTTTAACTATGCACATTCTTTATAGATGTCTGCACTCTTCAAAAAATCAAAACTATTTTTGGAGAGTCTTTACTCAGCATTCCACAAAAACCCGAGGCCCACTTGCAAATATTTAAATATATTAATTAATTATGAAATTAATTAACTGTTAAAGCCTGCTAAATCCTCAAATGTTCTTGTAAACATTTGTATTTTTTTGCCATACAATAAAATATTCTTTTAAGAATTAAACTTTATCTGAAAATTAAATAGGAAAATAGAATTTAAATTTAATAATAGTTTACTTTCACTTGACTTTGTAAGGAGAAAGCATGATAAATTCTATCAAACAAGAAAAAATAGTTCCACCAACCATCTTTTCTTCCTCCTTACCCAGACTGATGATCCAGCCCAGATGTATTCCATGTCTTCAAAGACAGAGTTCTTCTCCTGATTAATTTGAAAGCACTGATCCTACAAAAAAACATAAAAAGGTATGGTTTCACTTCTACACCTAAAGCCTTTCAGGCTCCACAGAGTCTTGTTTGCATACACAATAAAACACAAGCTGTGCATTGTATGCTGAGTTTATGCACAGCCTTCTTCTCCTGATGGATTACTAATGTAGGAAATTTGTGTGAGAATCTATGAAGCAGTGTTTTGTAAAATAACACAGTGGCTACTAAAATGAAGAATTCAAGGAGTAGATGTTAAAAGTACATAATAAAAAAAATTATATTAAATTGCACAACTTAGAGTGAGTTTTAAAATTTAGCTATCCCTCAACCACTCTCCATGCTTAGGTATGTCCTTGGGAATTCTGAGTGATTTTAAATATTAGAAAGGTTTTATTGACTGTGCCAAATAAAGGAAATAAGGAATCCACCACCAGTACTACAAAAAGTCAGCTCTCACTTGATTTGAAAAATAAATCAGAGCCTGAAGAAAACAGAAAAATGTGTAAAGAGTTTGGCTAATAAATCACGGAATCAAAGAATATTTTGAGTTGCAAGGATCATCAAGTCCAACTCTTAAGTGAATTGTCTTCATGGGGATTGAAACCATGACTGGCATTAGTATCATGCTCTAACCAACTGAGCTAAATGAGCTAGAAAACCCAAGTCTATTTATTTAGTCTATTTATTTTTTAGGTAAAAACATTTATAATTTTCAGAATACCTAGAAAAACATGGTCTTTTCATCCTGAAATCATAGCAACCTTTTTGCACCAGTTCTTTTAAAACGGTTCTCCCTCTTCTTTACACAGGTGGACTGATGTTGGAGGAAGGCTTGTGGGATTTTCTTCCTTTCTTTTATCTATTTAGAAAGTTTGCAGTCCACAGCCTAAGAAAGTTTTGAGAACATATTTGTCTGTCCTTGTTTGCCTCAGTTATGATGATATCAAAGCCAGCATTCAAAATGATGGTAGACAAGTCTGGAGTATATGAGATTGATACTTTTTATACCTGCCCTTCCTCTTTTTTATTGTTTTTATTTCTCTTCTTCAGCAACTTATTATGTAGCCTCAACACACAGGGCTATCCTCTAACAGACCCAATAGAAAATACTGCAGTGATAAAAAGCTTGCCAGAAAACACAGTCAACCACACGCACACCTTGCCAACGAGAATCTTACACCTGCTTCAAGGCTTCTTGGTATCACAACATACTGATCAGAAGGGTCCCCAGAGCAACTTCATATGTGATGAATTTTGAATGTCCACTGAAGTGAGCCCGTTGTTTTCTAAGACAAAAGCCAGAGTCAATAACCATAGCTGTTTGCCAAGCACACCAAAGAAATCTTTTAAATATTTACAGGAAAAAAAAAGATATTTGGGGAAATTAAAAAGAAACTTATTTTAGAAAAAAATCAAGTCCTATACAATGCAATTACTAGCTGTAATCAAAGAATTTAATTAAAATTCAATTAAGGAATCAAATTAACTTTTTAGCAAATTACAAGGGTTTAGGATTTCTGTTAAAAGTCATTCCAGATTGTTAGCAATTAATTTATGTCATTTAGTATTGACATGTAATTAAGTTCAAAAAGTAACTTTTATTTCCAGTGGAAGAGCTTTTCTGATTACATTATGGAACTTAATCAGGTAAAGGAGCCACAAAGGCATTCCCGTCCTCTCTTAAGAAGCAGCAATATATATTGTCTGTGTTTGACAGGCAATGGTGTATATGCACAAAGTTTTAAACCAATTATGTATCTTGTTTATTTATGAAAGCATGGTTTTGGTTGTATAATTTCTTCCAATAAAAATTCTATCAAATATAATTACAGGTTGGAAATAGATGCATGAAACAGAATAGATAGACACAAGTTCTGAAACAAATACCAAGCAATTTTTACTTACATTGAAATAACAGCCCAAGCTAAACATTAAACTTAAACATTTTCTTAATTTCTTAGTTCTAGTCTATTTTATATTTTGAACTGGAGAAAATGTGTTACAAACAAAAAATGTGCTGTATTTGCAGCATCTTATATTTTTCTACTTCTAAATGACTCTTTTCAAAAGCTATTGCCAAAATCAATTATTGATTATGGCAGAAAAGACCCTGAGGTCTTGAAGACTAACAAGGCAATCATGAGAGAGCAGCACACCTTCCTGGCAAAGCCCCTTCTCCTCTGTTCAACACTGGTGAGGCACTGAGTGCTGGGCAAAAGACGAAGTACAAAAGACGAAGACATACTGGAGTGAGTGAGTGAGTGAGTGAGTGAGCCCAGAACTGGGCCAGAAGGATGTTTAAGAGTCTGTAACACCTCTCATATGGGAAGAGGTTAAGAGATGGAACAGTTCAGTCTGGAGGAGGGAAGGTTTAGGGGGAATCTTGTCCATGTGCACAAATGCAAGATAGGTGGGTGTGTAGGAGAGAAAGCCAGACTTTCCTCAGTGGTGACCAGTAAAAAGACAGTCACAGAATTAATAATATCATAGAAGCATAGAACAGTTTGGAAGGACCCATGAAAGGGACCCATGTCGGGTCCCTCATCTAGTCCAACCCTCCTGCAATGAATAGGAACATCTAGTTGAACATCTTCAATAGATCAGGTTGCTCAGAGTCCTGTCCAACCTGACCTTGAGAGTTTACAGGGAAAGGGCATCTACAACTTCTCTGGAAAACCTGTTCCAATATTCTACCACCCTCATAGTAATTTTTCTTTCCTTATCTCTAATCTAAACATCTCCAGCTCTCTCAACCTTTCTACATAGGAGGGGTGTTCCACCCCTCTGATCATTTTTGTGGCTGTTCTCTGAACTTACTCCAACAGGCCCCTGTCTTTCCTGTGTTAGGGATCCCAGATCCAGATGGAGTCCTCCAGGTGGGATCTCACAGAAGTGGAGTAGTGAGGGAGAATCTCCTTCCTCAACCTACTGGGCATTCCTTTGCTGTAGCTCAGGATACAGTTGAATTTCTGAGACGTGGGTGTACACTGCTGGCTCATGTCCAGCTTTTCATCCACTACGAGGTAATGATCACAAGTCAAAAGATAGAGAAGCACATCTGAGCACAAGAAAAAACATTTTGATTATGAGCATGGTTGAGCAGTAGAATGGGTTATCCAAGGATGCAGTGAAATGTACTTCCTTGGAGACAGTCAAAACCCAAATGAACATGATTCTGGGCATCCTGTGTTTTGAGCAGGGATAGTGGGATAGATGATCTCCACAGGTCCCTTCCAACCTCTGCTACTTTGTGATTCTGCAAATAAAGGTAATTTCCAGTGTCTGAGCACAATCAATGGCAACTATTATGATTTTTGCTATTGATTCCAAAAGAGTGCGGTCAGACTTAATGGATAAGTTGGTGGCCTTGTAATACCATGGGATTGTTAATATAGTGAATTCAAAGTTACAGAACAACATTGGTGTGCTTAATTATTTTGTTGCCTTAAAGGTCAATACAAAAATGATCTGGAATGGTGGCAAAAACTTACTTCAGATTGCAAATGATAACTGTGAGCTAACAGCCATGGAGCTGACCTGTCTGAATAAATGGAAAGATAACTATTTCTCAGAACTTCCATATGTGAATTAACCTTGATACAAAATAATGACATGTGCCTGAATTTACAGTAAACAGAACATGAGATTCACGATATTGAGTTCTTGCAGCTGACTTGCCTAATATCTATTGCTCACTTAAGGAAGTCTCTCACTTAAAGGAAAAACCTTTCTTCTTTCCAAGATATTTTTCTTCTTTAAAGCAAGGGGAGGTTTCAGCATGAAAACTACCCTCAAAGGCTAAGACTGCTAAGATCCATTTGTTTTGCTTGCTTCAAACTTACATTGCATGAAAATGAGATGGCTAAATGCAGAGGTTTACCATGTTTCTTTTTTTTTTTTTTTTTTTTTATTGCAAAGGATTCATAGTCCAGAAGAACATGAGCATATTACAGAATGCAGTACTGGCAAGTACAGCCACTTTATTCATTACCCATTGCATTATCCTGTAAAATCTCTTTTTTTTCCTATTTCCTGTCCCTCTTCCCCACCTCAAAAATCTTAATCAAGGTCAGACTGATATGAGTGGATTAAGGCTTAGCATTAAATCAGAGTCATCCATCTCTCTTGGGATGCAGTATGCCTACATTTAATTTACCATACAATCCTGAGTAAGCCTTTTAAACAGCAGTCCACTTCTCTTGCTTCTAAACACCTGACATTTTTGAATTTTTCATATTTTTTGCCACTTCATTTGGCAATTTAATTTTTTTTAAGGGAAGATTTATTCACTGACTCAGAAATTTAGAGGCTTTTTTCCACAGAGTGGAGTATATGCAAGTAGGTACATTTGAAGTATTCACTCTTAGTATCTCTACTACTAGTAACAGTAAGACAGAAAGTTTTACTATTTTGAAACTGACCCTTCTGAGAATAATCTTGTAAGAAATTTAATAGTATACTTTTTCAAGGAGTCTCCTAGATTTTCAACAAAGTAAACCTCAAACCATTATACTGAGCAATATATCAGTATAAAACACTGACTCTGAGCAAAAAAAGATTACAACTCATAGAATCACAGAATCATTTTGTTTGGAAAAGACCTTTGAGATCACTAAGTCCAACTTATGATGTAACACCACTTTGTCAACTAGATCAGTCTTTTCTTAAATACCTCCAGGGACAGTGACTCCACTACCTCCCTGGGCGGTTCCCAATTACCCTTTCTGTGAAGAACTTCTAAAACCTCCCCTGTCACAGCTGAAGACTATGTCATCTCATCCTCTTACTGGAATGCCTGTGAGAATTTAAAAATTAACAAAATGGATCATTTTAGTTTTTATAATGAATAGTTAATGAAAATTCTTTGGTTTATTTATAAAGTTAAGGTCCAACCTGGCAACAGTTTTCACATATTATCACATTTTTGCAAATTTAAATGCTTATGCTAAGGGGGAAAACAAAAGATAACATAAGCTATCCTGAAAGAAGATAATCTGAGAAAAGTAGAGGCTAAAATTAAATTATCATTTCCTATAGGGATATTGCCATTAAGAACATTTTACTAATATTGCAGACTGGATATCACCTGATATCTTCATTAAAAACAAAATATTTTGCTCACACAAATGTTATAAGCTCCAGCAAGTACTGTATTGTAAGTTTCATGAAAAAATGTCTGCAACATGATGGTAAGATTTTCTGGCCTTCCCATGGCAGTCTAACTTAATTTGGTTTTGGCAATCCTCTGTGATCATTCAGTGAGATCCAAAATAGTACTTTGGCATCTGTAGCATAATTCAGAAGAAATGTAAGGACTTTTTTTTTACAACACCCAAAAAACCTGCTTAGGTGATCAAGAGGCCGTAACTGCATAAGTTTTCACAAGATGATTTGCTTTTATGCACACCACAGGCACTTGCACCACACTGAGGCTGCAGGTTTCTTTGCCCCCAGCACTGATTCAGCAGGTAAACTCAAGCTAAAATTAACATGTGATGATTCATTAAGTACAACACATTATTGTTACTTAAATTTAAGAAAAGACAGCAGAAGAATGGTACTAATGACCTTTCATGCAATATCTTCATGGTAAGATTCACTTAGCTATTCAATAAGTTCTAACATTTGTGCATGTTGACTTTAAAATAGAAAGTTTCTAATAGTTCCTATTTATGCTCCTCTCTGAGGATTTTGAGTGAGAAAACTAAGAAATCAAAACAGTAGGACTAAAATATATTTATATCAGAATCAGAATTCTGCTTTTCCTGCTCCTTCATCACACTGGGCTCAAAGATTTCTCACATCAAACAACTATCAGTAAGAGTGGCTGACACTGGGAAAGAAGGGGGGCACAATATGAGCCTTGACTGATTAGACACCTGACATCTGTCACTGAGCTTGGAGTGCAGAAATGAAAACTGCACCTTCCGAACATCCAAACAGTGTAGTCTCCAGCACTGTGCACTGTCTAGGCACTTCTTATGTATCAGTTGCAGCTAGTGGTTAATGGTTAAAAAAGTCTAGAGAGAGGGGAGAACACATCAAAGAACAAGATATTAGATTGTAAAAAAGGAACCCTCTACATATAATCTTTACTTTTTCCTTCCTCTCTACCTTTTTGATTGCTCCATCTCACAAGCAAGAAGGCCTCCAGAAACAACCACTTTGTTTGTATCTGAGATTCAAAATTCTAGCTGCAAGACTCTGTCATATCTACAAGTGATGTAGTGCCATTACTTCTTAACTTCATATACATGTATGTATCTGTGTGTCCACATATCAACCTATGAAACAAACATCAAATCTCAGAACCAGCAGCACATCTGTGATATTTATAGAGTCAATTTACTAACATGGATTTAGAAATGGGAGAAAAGATCAAAGTAATTTCTTTTTTAAGTAATACAGTCAATTTTGTTTGTCTGTGCTGGTTTTGGAGAGAAGCTATCAATATACAGTCTTAATAAAAACTTTCTGTGCCAATTCACTGTTTTCTTTATTGATGAAAATCTGAAGTTTCAGTTTGTGTTGAATTTAACAATATCTCCCTGAGGTACTACTTTTTATTTTGACTTGATGCCCATAAAATGTCAGAAATTATATCTTTAGACACTTATTCAAATAAATGTTGTCCTTGACAAGAGAGAGCAAAGATCAAATGACACATAGTCTTATAGAGAAAAATAGAGATAGTAGTAATTACAGGCATCCAAACCACTTTATCTTGCTACAACTAGGAATAACTACATGAAGAAAAAAGTCAGAGGGACCTCGTTAAATAAATACCAGTCCAGTTTCCCTCTTCCTCATTTATTTATCTTATAGCTCCCTTCACTTCTTTCTGTCTACCCTGCAAGTACAGAACAGTAGTGATTTCTTTCTGGTCTTTCCTTCAACAGTCTCAAAGAGTAATCTTTAAACTGAGTATTAAAACAAGGTAAGAAAATATGCATTTGCCCTTCTTCAGGTCAACATCGTACCAGTAGTGTAAGCATCCAAAACAGGACAGATGGACTTTACACTTGAAGAACACGCCCATTTCTCACACACAGAATAACAAGCATGAACAACTACAGTGTTATCTCCAATAATGCTTTCAACACTTTGTCATCTGTAGTTGAAATATATCCCCCCCAATGTAGCATGTAGGCACTCAGGTCATGCAAGTAGTCAGCAAACACCCTGACTGATACAGTGAGGTTTTATGAGCAGTCTTGGTGCCACCAAGTAGCTCCATCAGCCTTGGGTGTTCCATGATGGATGGAGGTGCCTCCATCATGGTGAAGGAGGAGTGGTAACATTCCTCACACATCACAGTCCCTTTGGATTCCCAGCCTCAGAGGTAATTGTGTTTTAAGTCTCAAGAGTCCTCTGAGATATGCTTGGAGTTCTCACTCTTTTGCACAACAGCAAACCTGTCCAGCATCCTTTCAAGAAAATAACACTTTCACTCACACCTCCTTCTAACAGCCCTGGATAAGTCTGCAAAGCACATCAGGATTCAAATGTTAATTTTCTTATGTCTAAGCCTAGACTGTGTCCTGTCGCTAGCTTTCTGATTGAACAAACTGGGCATCTGCTTTGAGGACAAATGCATGGTTTCCCTCTCAGTGAAGATTTATGGAAGCAGTGAGGTTGGTTCAGACATTTTTGCCAGACCTGATGCTGGAAATATCTGGGGGGTCTTATGATTTAGATATAGAATTTTGATGACTTGGATGTTCATTCTTTATCAACATTAATTTCCACAGTATTCCTCTAAAATATGTTTCTATTCCCACAGAAGAGGATACATATGCTTTTTTTGTTTTGTACTGGGATTCAAAGTTGAAAATTGAAAGTCTCAAAGATTTCATAAACTGAGGATGCTCAGTTAGAGAATACTTAAGACAGACTTAATGAAGTGATCAGAATTTTAGGTGACTCTGTACATGTAAAGGAGAGTTCCCAATAACAGAGACAGCTGGTCGGAACTCCTAGGTGTCAGAGAACGGGTGTGTATTGATGGGTAACCAAAAGATGAAGAGTTTAGTACTAGCAATCATCTTTGAAAACTTTGCGTAACAGTCCTACCATTACATAGAAATAATATAGAAGCAACAAGGACAGAGTCTTTGACAATCTAATGTTTTGTCCATTGAAAAAAAAAAATTCCTTTTTCTTTATTCTGTTCTCATATGGAGTCTGGGTCATCCTTCAAAGAATAGAAAATTTGGCAGAAAATACAGCCTTAGAGTGAACAGAGTAGGAAGGGATTAAGAGAGAGGATCATAAAAGGAGATTAAACAGAATGCACCTTCACAGAATATTAGTGTATACTGCATCACATAAAAGTAAAGCAGCCTTCAAGTATAAGCACTTTAACCCTTGATTTCAAATAGCTGTCTTCTTTTGAAGTTCTCCTATATGGGGAAGAAAAACTTAAATATACTTCGTAAAATGATATGAAATACCTTTTCTTGTTTGTTTTTTTTTTTTTTTGCCTGATATAACAATAATAATAATATCCAAAACTCTTCTGCTTATCTCCTGAAACAATATGGGAAACAAATAATATTTCCAAATCCATATTCAAAGTTTTACTTGTCCACTCCTTTTTAGTGTCTGCAGCAAATTAGGTAGAACCTGGAGTCATCACACTTTTTAACCATAATCTTTGGTTCATCTCCAAAAAAGGTCTGTACTGTATTTCCACAAGACAAGGATTTATGTGGATAATACAGCATATGATTAAATAATCATAGGCAATAGTGTAATGCAAATACAAAAAGACACAAATGGGGATTGGTTAATCATAATCACAGAATCTCAACCTGGTACTAAGATCTCAGTTGTTACTACATCCAAGAATGGGATACATATCTTCTCAGACTGCAAGCAGTATCTTAGCACTATGGTCTTTTCAAAGAAGGAAAGGTTATGACAAAGCAGTATGCATTTATGAATATTTGTCATCAAGATTTTTAAAACCTATCCTTGCAAATGCATCCCTTAGAACAAACTAGATCACATTTATTTGATCAATGTCTTGATCTGCGCATAGGTGCAAGCATACATAATAAACTGACCAGATTCACAGCTATGCAGCTTGCCCAAAAGATGTATTTCCTAACAGTTGCAACTACATTTTTCTGGTCTTTCTACCAAAACCAGCTCAAGTAGGCTGAAGACAGGTAAGCTTTTGGTAAAAAATTGTATGTCTCTGGAAATACCAATAAAATGGCACCTTGTCCTAAGGCTGCACAGTAGTATGATGTTATACCAAAGACATAAAACCTTTAATCAGTGTACCTTTGCAGATAAAATGCAGCATAAAAAGATTAACCTGTTTTTCACAGGAACAGTCCTGGGATATTTTGTAGTATTTTATGTAAGTGACAGATAAGTAGAGTCTTAATTTAGTTACCCATTCCACCCGAGATACAGGAACATCAAAACCTACACAAACACTTATAACCCAAATCTAGCCCGGCATATGGATATCTTCAATTAAAACTACATTAACTACACCATGGAAATCTAAAAGACTCCCAAGAGTCAGTTCATTGAATTACCAGTTGCATAATAGTTACCATTGCTAATGCCCTCCCTTCTGCTTTTCTCTGCTGCTGAGAAGTGTATAAACAGCCGCTGCCATCTGTGCTGGCTTTCAGCAGGGCAATATCACGTTTCCTGACTGTCACAGCACTCAGCAGCAAGGGCAGGGCTAACCCCCTTCACACAGTGGATGCTTTCTCTGGCAAGAGAGAATTTCTCTTCCACCTACCCTACTACTTCCCTACAAACCTGGAGATACAGGACAGAAGTGGGCTTCACAAGCCCTCACTGATGCCTTATTGTCCTGCCCAGCTGGAGAAGCCTTTCCGTACTTTGGACCAGACCTTCCATGTACCTATGCTGCATGGATATCAACACAGATCTATGGTCTGCTTCCTCAATACCTGCATCTGAACAATCAGATTAATGCAAGATAAATCTCTTGCATATATAAGATTTGGATGTGACCAGCCCAATACAAAGATGGTCCAAAATATGGTTCCTCACAAAAGGGGGGACCTTGGTGTGCCTGCCCCCATTGCAAAGCTTATGGCAGCAACTCACTTTGTTTGACATGTTGCCCAGAGAAAGAGGAACAACACTCATAAAATGATGCAAATTTAATTTAAAAAGTCTAGTAAGGATATATGTTTTGCAGGAAATTCTTCTGGTTCTAATTTGTCCCATATGGATCTGCTCATGAAACTTGTGACATGGTGTGCAAAACACAAGTACTTTGAGCTTTTAAGAAATGCAGTGTATTCCAAATATCTAAGGCTACCACTGCATATATCTTTTTAACCTGACATATTCAACTACTCTTTAAACTGGAAAGGGACAAATTACTCAGATTGTGTGTATAGTAGATATATATGTTGACAGCTGTATATCACAGCTTTTAAGAACACAGATTTTAAGAAGTGTTGTTAGAAACAAGACAGAGCAACTTTGCAAAACACAATTACTGTTAGTAAAACCTTAAAAGAAAGTTTAAGGAGAAACATGAAAGTTAGCAGTGAATCTGTTTGTGCATTTTATGTTTTCTGTTATAACCCACACAATCCAAAAATTACCAGGTTGTGACTACAGCCCGTAGACACATCATTCTGTTTCACTGAAAACTACTTTGTCAGGCACATTCTGAGCCTCTTAAGAAAATTTTCTTTCTAGAAATGTCTTGCATGGGCAAAACACACGTGGGAAGAAGAATAAACTACCCTCTTGATACCAATAATCTTATTTGCAACAGTATAACTGAGTGTCAGGTGGAAAAACAAACACAAGTTTTAAACACACGAAAGAACAAAAAATATTAAGGCTCAAATACACCAGTAAAATTCAGTTAGAATTATATAAACAGCAGTCCAGTCTGGAATATTTCATTAATAATATTGACAACTTGGCTCAGACTGCTCATTTACTGAACAGTACTAAACAGAATGTCTGGAGATGTCTGACAAATGTTTTATGTACATGTTGATGTGTCAGCTCCTGTCCCTCTCACACCTTGCCATGCAAAGAAAACATTTATCAAGCTCATAGAGAGAACTGAATACCATTTATTTGCCAAGAAATTGTGCGCTTATTGAACATTTGCCTGGTGTGTATTGTACATCTTGCAGTACAGAATTATCTTTCTGGACCTTCAAGCCAGCTGTGACTGCAAATACTTTGCTTTTTCATGTGTCGTTGCTTTCCAAGGGTCAGACTCTTTCTCACTAGGACTTTTTTACAATATTCAGGTAAAGTGGTGAAACAACTTGATGGCTAGAGGAGGTAATACTGCACCCTTTATTACTGTCACTGTAATGACAGCTTTGTACAAGTGAGAAAAGCTCACAAACACTATTAGGGACATCAGTAAACAGACAGAAAACCCTCCATTCCTTCTAAAAACACAAATCTTGAAATGTCTGGGAATTTTGCAATTTGGATATCCCATGCTGTTTTAGGTCTGCTTCTCACCCTCTAAAACCAAACTAGATTTTTAAGAATTGATGGGTGAGATATTGCAATCACAATCAGAACGGGAGGATTTCACTGGGTAATTGCTCTTTGTGTCAACTATTCATCCAGCACTGAATTCAGATGGAACATTCAGTGTTCAGGAACACATAGATGAATGGAATTTGTCTAGGCCTTGCTAAAACATCTAGCTGAAATGTCAGAGCATATGTGCAAGAAAAGTGGGGTCAATCAGCAATTCACAGGGTAGTATCAGGGTCATAGATGTCTGGTTTATTTACTTTATGTGAATGACTATTCTATGGTGATTTGAACTTTGAACTTCTACTAATCTCCATCCATCAAATACAGTCATTTGTTGTCCCCACATAAAAATGAAAGCTTCCTTATTATTCAGAAGAAAAAAATTAATCCCGATAAATAATAAAAGACTGAACAGAAAACTGTGGTATTGTTTGTGGCAAATAAATCTGTAATAGGGGCTAAAGAGGACACAGTTAAAAGAGTGTGCCACCCAGAAGAAATTGTATAATCCTGAGTAGATACAGAGTGTGAACTATGGACAAAGTACATGCACATTCCAGAGAAACCAAAACACTGGAAAAGAAGGGACCTTCCTCTCACTTAGAAACAAGAGACAAGTGTTACTTTACATAACCATGTGAAGATCTGCAAAGTGCAGGAAATGTGGGTAAAAAGACAACAACATATTAAGGCAAATAGATTTATTTAAAGACCCCATAGCTGCTGTTGCAACTGAGAGAAGTAATTCCTCAGTCTTGTATTGCTCAACAATATTCAGCCCAAAACACAGAGTGCACACATCCATGTATTCACTGTTTTACAGGCATATGCACAAAAAGAAAAAACAACAGAAATTAGAAAGTTACTTGATAAACCAGAGTGTTTATGATTGTAACCTTATCCCAACAGGGGAGTGTGTAAACTGAATGTGTGAAAGAAAAATAATAATAAATGGGAAAAGACAAAATTTATAATAGAACCAGTGAGAAATGTGTCTGTTATAGGATGAAAGCTCACCCAGCCATTGCTGTCCCTCCAAAAAAAAGCAGTCACTGAAAGGCTGAGACTTAAATAAGGAAGAATCTGAGACTGCTTTCTTCCTAATGGTGAAGAAATAATCAAAAAACCATAAAAAGAGAGCTCAAAGATCATCACCATAAGTTATATACAAATAATTTTCTGTACCCTGAAATAAAAGTTAAAAGAGGAGTTCATTACTTGGATAATTGTTGTTTAAGTAGAACAGCTGGTAAAGCAGGCATCTTCACTCTTACTTGCAGCTGGAAGCAAAAACCTTTTCTCTTGCATCTACTAGCAAAAATTTAACATAGATGTGTAAAAAAATTATTTTTCACTCCTTGTCATGTGAGAAATCAGATTTCTCAAGTAAAGGTGTCTTGGCTAGATCCAGACAAAGTTCACTTCTTCCTTTTTTTCTGTATTTCACATAATTCACTGAAAGACAGGACACATTTACGAAGCCAAGGGACTGTAGCTGTCAGTCTGAAATGCCAGTTTCTTTGAGATTAGTGAGAACAACTAGCAGACTGATAAACTGTTCACAGTGGTCCTCTTTCCCTGAGGAGATGAACTCTTGGCTGGATTAATTTTACAGAATCCAGCAAGAATTCAAAAGGAAACAGAAGAAAAATATTTGGGGAGAAAAAGAGCCCAAAAAGAAAGGTTCAGAATAGTTCTAAAAATATTTTCTGGATAACAATAAATAAAATATATATCCCACACAATGAAAATGCCATATGAGATTCTCTTTGGGGGCAAAAAAACTCCTTGCTTGATATTATAAGACAGTAGTACCTTTGAGCACTGTCTGTCCAATCTAGATGTTCAAAAAAACATCATAAGGACCAGAGACATGCAATTGAAATGGGATAATTCAACTTAGTAAAGAACATGAGAACTAGTCTGAGATTTACATAACAATGACACAATCCTTAAGTATTCTAAAGATCAAAGTTGTTCACAAGTATTTCGAGGAATTAAAGTAAGGCAATTTCTATGGGTGCAAAAGAGTAATTGAGCTCTGTTTCTCTCCAGTATTCTGCACATTACAGATCATAGCTTTCTTGTGTTCAGCTCCTCTTGCAATAACAGAGCAGAGAAGGAAGATGTCTCATACATAACATCGGAATACAAAAACAGCAAAAAAAGAAAAAAGTCACTTAAAAGAAGCTTATTTGACATAAAAAGGGATTTTTTTTTTTTTTTTGCAACTTGTGAGTCTTCAGGATCAGCATTTTTATGCACTGGTAAGACCTATGACTCAGGAGTAGGAGAAAATGAAGATGAGGATGCTGAAGTGCACAAGGGACAGTGATCATAATGATCATAATAGGGGAAGCTGACAGAGAAGAGGAAACTCTGGGAAAATTTAATTGCTCTTTCCTCTTCCCTGCAATATAAAGGGACACTAAGAGAAGATGAAGACAGATTCATCTTGAAGGTCCACAGGAAAATGACACAAGTTAGTGTAAGTTAAACTCAGTCTTGCTAAGAAAAAACTTTCTCCTCAAGGAACATGATTGAGCCCATGAATAGGTTTTCATTTCTGTAGATTTTAAAAATTCAGATGGACAAGGCCCTGAACAACCTTATCTAAACTTTGAAACTAGCCTTTGTTTGAGCAGGAACTTGGACTAGATGATGTACACAATCGATTGTTTTCATTTTTTTTCCTATTGATCTATGCTTATAAGTAGAATTTAACAGACCAGTTCAGTATTAAGAGTTAAATTTTGGAATGTAAGTACAACCAAATGAAACTGAACCCCAGTATTGCAGATTACTGAAAAGAGTTGCAGGCTAACAGTATTTCCTTTTATTACATACCTGAGAACCTCATTTCAGATTCACCTCATAGTTAGAAGCTGGCAATAAACCCCACGTACACCAACATCTGAATTATGCAACTGCAATTTCAGGAACAACTTTGGACAAATATTAACTTTGTAAATTTTGCAGTATTCTGTAGGTCTTAATGTTGCTGTTGCAATAAAAAAGCCATATAAAAATGAGCCACGAATGACTATCCTTATCTATCAAAAGAATAGATTCCTCACACTTTTGAAGGATTATTCTTTTACTAACTGCACTATCTCATAAAGCTTCCTGTATACAATGGTAGATTGATTGTGAGTGTCCTCTTTACTCATGATGAAATACTCCATTATGATTGGAGGGGTGATTTCTATCACTTGCTCTTAATTTTGCATATGAATCTGTAGATGGAATTCTTAAACTTCAGAGGATCAAAATGCTGAGATGTGGTTGCATATGATTTAATATGGGCATATTGTTGTCAAAGAATTTTCAAAGGCCTCTCTCCACTCCTCTGTGGAATCCATATTGATATTAATTCTTTGTTTCTGTATACTGCACTATTAAAGTTAGTCCACGTTCCTCAGGGTGTGATCCAAGGCAGGTTGACTATATTCCTTCAGGTTTTGGTTTGCACATGGATTTTGTTTGTGTCCAGTGAGGACAGAAGACTGAGTGGTGAGACTGTGCAGACAAGAGTTTTTTTACAACTGTTGCAGGACTGAACTTTCCAGGCAGAGGGAATTTCAGTGTGAATTCTGTGCAATTCTGTTTATATGGAGTCACTCTCTTTTCAGTGCTACCTACCAACAAATATCTGTTGATTACAGCAGCCACATAGAGGCTTCATACTTCTTCATCCCCACAAAACACAGATGCTGGAACCAGGTCTTTACTGGAAACAATTATCTGTAGCAGAATAGTGCACGGGGCTTACAAAGTGCCTACCACAAACTACTTAAGTTTGGCTCTTATGTATAAAAAACTCCACTTATTTGGTGCTCATAAACATTACCTGCCCCTTCTGCTGCATCAAAAATATGTGTATAACTCTCTTTCCCTGAGAATACAAATCTCTCCATTTATGCTGGATGGCAGAAAGGAAATTGTTAGCAAAGCACAGCTGGTTCGTAGTGCAACATGAAACAACAAAGGAATGCCAACCTCTGCTGGCTGGACAGGGATCTTGGCAATGACACCAATTTGTCTCATGCATTTCCTTGTCACCATAAAATAGTTGCATGTTGTGGAGGTATTGCAGTAATTCATGCAACTATGACATTCACCAGTAGATAAATCCCATGTATGTGACAGATTGCAGGATAAAGAGCAACTCTCACAGGCTATATAGTATAAGCAGCAACCAGCTCAAAACAGCAAGAGGGATATTTGGAGGGGGTCATAAAATCATAGATTTATAGAAGGGTTTGGATTGGAAGGGCCCTTTAAGGGTCACCTAACCCAACTCTCACTGCAATGAGAAGGATCATCTTCAATGAAATCAGGTTGCTCAGAACCTAGACTAACCTGGCCTTGAATGCTTCCACAGATGGGGCTACTGCCTCTCTGGGAACCCTGTATCAGTGTTTCACAACCCTCATTCTAAAAAAAGCCTTCCTTATATCTAGTTTGAATATATAGTCTTTCAGTTTAAAACCATTAACTCTTGCTTTAACATTATTGTTAGACCCTGTTAAAAGGGTTTGTACACCTCATTCCTGTAAGCCCTCTTTTAATACTGAAACACCTCAATAAGGTCTCCACAGAGCCTTCTCTTCTCCAGACTGAACAACCCCAACTCTCTCAGCCTGCCTTCATAGGAGAGATGTTCCTCTGATCATCTTTGATTGTCCTATGGATTCATTCCAACAGGTCTTTCTTCTGCTGGGGGCCCCAGGGCTGGACATAGAACTCCAGGTGGGTTCTCACAAGGGCAGAGAGAGAACAGCTGGCCACACTTCTTTTCATGCAGCCTAGGGTAGTTTTGGCTTTAAACTGAAAGAGAGTGGATTTAGACTAGATATTAAAAATAAATTTTTTTCTGTGGGGGTGGTGAGAGCCTGCAGCAGGTTGCCCAGGGAAGCTGTGGATGCTCCATCCTTGGAACTATTCAAGGCCATGCTGGATGGGTCTTGCTTAGTGGGAGGTGTCCCTGTTCATGGCAGGGGAATTGAAACCATTCTGTGCTTCTGTGATACAATTCAATGATCTAATGTTATTGCTGTGATACCCTCCCCTTTCACATTGTCTTATAAAACTGATGCAGTACTGGACATTTTTAGAATGGCTGACACTTTGCAATGTGTTTTTTCCTTCCATTTGCATGGGAAAGCACACAGGGACAATTCTCTGTGGCAGAAATGCCTAGGGCTGTTTGTACTGGTTCAACAGAGCACAGCAGAGAAACAGCATGCGCTTTTTCATATTTGTGACTTTTCAAGGTCATAGGCCTTTTTTCTCCATCTTTAAAAAAATCTCACCCCAATAATATAGGTGCTTCAATAACTTAGTGAATAAGTGAAATGCAAGTAAGGGCATGAATGAAACAAACCTCTGCTCTCACAGGTTCATTCACCACCATGCAGTGCCCCAAGAGCATGCTTCAAAATCACCCTACCAGGATAAGAGAATTGTTGGACAAAGGCAAATGTTGATCAAAGGCATAAGAAATCATCATAAAAATCTCACTAAAACTTATATTATTTAAATACTGTATCTCTAAAGTAACTCAGAGTTTATCTTGTGTGGGTATTATGGACTAAAAATGTAAGATTCATAATCACTTGGTAACTACAGGAGTGCTGAAGCACAAAGTGGCAATTAAACTTTCTTTATAAGTAGCATATAGTCATATTGCTCCAAAAAGAAAAAAGCTAAATAATGGTAGACTGAGAGAATACTGGAAATATACATAAAAAAGAGAGGCTTTCCCTTTAGTAACCAACTACTGATAGAATCCAAAGCTTTAGTTTTAAGGCAGAAAATATTTCACTGATGTTTTCAACTTGAGACAGATATTTACTAATACACTGGACAACCCAAATAAAAAAAATTAATTTTGCACTGAAGTGGAACATCTCCAAGGAACAGGGAAGCACACCCATAAGACTTCAGGCAGCAGACAAACCTTCAGTAGATGCACACTGTTTGTCACTGCTGAAAGATACAGAAGATGACCTATGTAGCTGTTATATCTGTGAAGGAAGTGTCAGGTGAAAAGAATAACCTTGACACTACAAAGATTGAAAATACAAAAAATAAAATGTTAGTAAAAAAAATTGGTCTGAGTTTGTTTGATATATTTTGCAATTTTTATCCCTTTGCGTTATGTCAAAAGTTCCCAGATAGACTAAGGTGACAAGGTAATTTCTAGGCAGTATCCAGGTACCATGTGTAGTAACACTTCATAAATTTAATAAATTATGAATTTCTTCCTAAGAAATGCCACAATACCCCTTCAAACCGTACCACAGTGTGAGTTCTGACTGGGAGCTTCCCAGAGGGCCTGATGCACTCCCTCATTTTTGCATCAGAACAAAAGTCCTCCAAGTCAGGAAAGATCCCTAATGCATTTTTAATTTTTTTTCCTTTTTATTAGAAAAATATTTCTATGCATATTGACACAGGATGCTAAACAATGCCCTTTTCCTCCTCAGGGAGTATTTGCTTTCACGTCCTAACCTGTTCTTTGAAAGCTGAGATGGGATTTGCAGAGGAAGTTGCACGTGGGACAGACCTAATGACTGTGACATATTTCTTTAGCACCATGGAGTTCAGTGTTACCGCTGAAGATGAATAGATCACACGGACACAGGTCAAGGTGTGGTGAAAGGAAGAGCAGAGTTTATTTTTCCTCCCAGGATTTATAGGCTTGTGACCACGGCCAGGGATTGGATGGTCAGGATAACACTTTCTCACTGCACTGGTCATGAGAGATGCCCATCACAAGACGTGTAACGGAAAGAATGTACACATATCTATGTTTACAGTTACTATTCTAGGAAAGTCCTTAGAAAACCATGTTAGCAAGCTCAGAAGCTGAGTTTTCAGGGCAACAGTTCAGAAGTGTATTTCCAACAATAATCATGTAAAACATTTGTCTGTCCCCTAGAAGGATTACTAAGAATCACAAGGAAAGCAGACAACACCTGTAAGCTGGACTGAAATATCTTCAAACCCTAGATCAAAAATAACTAATTCTCCAGGTGTTTCTGCATGAACAGATCAAACCCATAATGGTATCTAAAATTAAATTAGGGACATAACTTTATGACAACAATGAAGACAGAAAGGAAAAAACACAATTTATTTTTCTTCATATTTATAAATTTATTTATCTTCTTGAATCTTCTCTCTCACATAGAAACCAATCCCAGTGTAGACTACATCATGAAGAGAACTTCGTACCCAAAACTTAATTTTCTTTTTTGTATGTTTTCTGACTTGGTTGTTCAAGCAGGTTACCAGCTGATAACACTCATGCTTGTGGGAGGCACAAGGAGACAGCATGAGGATGGGAATGGGAAATAGGAGTACAAAACCACCTCTTTCAAATGCAGTATCATTTTACACCTGCTGCAGTAGATTACAAGGTCACAATTTGGGTGCATCCAGCCATCATAACATACATAGGGTTTTCTTAAATTTTCTGTTATGTACAGATAGAGTTTTGATGTTTTTCTAGCAGTTCACTCCAAATTAAAGCTATTTATTCTGTTCTGTACAATCAAACATCTGCTTTGGTCAAAGTAAAGCTTTAGTCAGAGAAAGGGTGTAAGTTCAAGGTTCCTCACTCTATGTCAAGGCTAAAAGCCTAATTTGATTAGTGACTGAAGAAAACCTTTTTCATCCTTACTTTTCACCGGTAGGCCCAGGAAGACTGAGACTTCTTGGATCCTGACACATTTATGGTCTGAACTTAAGATTCAAATATGATTTTTTTCTCATTGACCTTGACATGAAACAATTATGTGCACATGGACAGTTCTGCACTTAAAAAGAGCAGAGGCATCTTGTTATAAGGCAAGGTGCTGGCAAAGTATTCTGTGAATCTGTCCTCCCTGTTACATCAAGTTCTATTTGTTTCTATTACTTTAATACCAGGTAAGAATAGTGCTCACCAATTTCCTTTTGTTAAAATGAGTACATGAGTGTGTTTATTCTTGTTCTTCACTGATTTCTGATCGATTTGTAAAGCCTTGTTTTCTTGTAGTACCAAGTATTATTCCAGTCTTTACAACACAGAGCTTTCACATGACCATGAACACTGGAGAATGATCATGTAACATCACAAGATTGTGAGTTTTTGAAAATAGAATGAGATAATTATTTTACTTATATTTTCTAGTGTTTTTTCTAAGAACTGGTTGGGCATATCAAGCTAGTTGAACATAGATGAGAGAACAGCCATTGTTTTAGCAACTATTAAAAGTCAATACCAGCATCAACCCTAATTGTGACTAAACCACTGGCTAGGATATTTTTTTAAAAATATCAATCTTTAGATTCTCACACTGGAATGAGCGATATCTAAGAACTGGAATTTCCATACTAAGCTTTTCAGTCAGCGTAAAATTCTTTTAACTAGACCAGTTGTTTAGTTTGTAAGGAGAAGAAATATACCATATACCAGGTTGTCACGGGTTAATTTCCTTTTCCCTAATAAAAACAGCAATGATCAAATAAATAATTCCTATAGGAGCAAGAACATTAGGAAAAACATTTCTTCAAAGTCCAAATGAAAATTCACAGAGAGATTCATCTGCTGTGAAATAGCATGTTGTTTCACAAATTCCTAGATGCCAAGCCATTACCTGATTACAGAATCATAGAATCATAGAATGGCTTGGGTTAGAAGGTCCCTTAAAGACCATTTAGTTCCAATACCCTGTGTAGACAGAGACACCTTTCACTAGACCAAGCTGCTCAGAGCCCTATCCAGCTTGATACGGGGCATCAACCACTTCTCTGAGCAACCTATTCCAGTGTCTTAACATCCTCACAGTGAAGAATTTCTTCCTAATATCTAATCTAAACCTACTCTCAGTTTGAAGCCATTCTCCCTTGCTCTGCCAGTGTGTACTGTTGTAAATAGTCTCTCCCATCTTTCTTGCAGGCTCCCTTCAGGTACGGGAAGGCCACAATTAGGTTACACCAAAGCCACCTCTTCTCCAGGCTGAACAAACCCAGTTCTCTCAGCCTTACCTTACAGGAGATGTGCTGAATCCTTCTAATCAGCTTGGCAGCCTCTGGCCTTGCTGCAACAGGCTGATGTCCTTCCTCTGCTGGGAAATCAGAAGGAAGTTCACAGAACCTCAAGCCTTCTTCCAGTTTTTAAAAGAGTATGGCCAGGCATATCTTCATATTTTGAACAATACTGAATGCTGACACTTGTTCTTGCAGCCCGTGCCAGGCTAATGCAGCTGTCAAAGATGAACATATCCAAATTCCTTCTCTCAGAATGAGAACAAGTCTTGCAAGCCGGGAGCGCTAATGCAAGGCAAGTCACCAACTCCTGTGTGATCTAGAAAGCATGTCCTTGGGCCTCAGTTAAAATAGAAAGCAGCTCTAAGCTGGGCAAAATAGATGGTGAGACAGACAGACCTGTCAAAAAAACTACAATTACTTGGAAATGAAAACCTTTCACAAGTATGTGTCCAATTTGACTATATTTTGGAGGAGAACTGTCAAAACAAATAATTTCTACATGCTTGTTTCAGTACCCTGAAAAATAGTGAAGTATTTTGTCTAGATATAGTGGAAATGCTATAACTTCTGTAATATTAATGTCATTATATCAATATACATATTTATAATTTCTACCTTATAGAGACAGTGTTCACATTTTTGATGTTTTAACACTTGTTAAATTCTTTCAAAATTGTATTTTGTTGCAGAATTTTAACACTCGCCTGAAAATAAACACAGGTGAGCTCTGAAAGACAAATTTCGCAAAGTATGATAATCATTTTCTATCCAGTTTTTGAATGAGATGGATTCATAAATAAGGTGCTTAGTCCAAATATTTGCCACTGACACAGTGCTTGGAGATCCTCAGATGCAAAATCCAGTGAAACTATAAAGCTGACCAAATACCCATGTATTTTAAGAAATACCTGAATTATAGTAACATCTAGAACAGCTGTATTCCATCAGAATTTCTCTGCAGGCATTATCTGTGATAATATCATCGTATTTTTCACAGCTATGATGTTTCCTACATCTGGATCACTCTTGCAGATGACAGCTGTCTGAACAAGTACCTTTATTTTGTACAGTCTCCTACAGTGCTTAGCACCATTAGTTTGGGAAAAAAAAATCTCCCCTTTGGCAATCAATATGCTCTGTTTTATTAAATTTGTTCTCTAATCACAAGCACATTCTGTGCAGTTTAGAAAGGATAAAATATTTCACTACCTGCCAAATAATTAAATGATTCTTATGACTTTCTACTCTCACTTCATCGTTATTAGTATCCTCAGGCATAAAGATGGGAAGAAGGGAGGAAAAAAACCAGGTAGGGCTCTAAAAGAATCCTGTTGGAAATAATGAAAGTAAATGATTAAGTGATAGTCAATGAATATCAATTTTATTTTTATTCAATAAGACATTTATCTGTATCAGTTAATAACAAAAGTATTTTAAAGCCATCTGCTGAGACTGGAAAATAAAATACCATATACCAACACCATGGTAATTACTTTTCAATTGCTGTGTACCAATAATTAATTATTATTTAATATAAAATAATTGTTCTAGTGAAGTCTGGGGTTTTATTTGGTTGTAAATAAATAACAGTTAAATATCAATTACATGAATTAATCTTTCCCCCAGCATTATACCATTTGTGGATAGCTCTGGTTTTGAATAATTCCTTTAGGAATTCATGCAACAACAGGATTTTATTCATTATTGTCTGCTTTGAAGTTCTTTCTTAAATGCATTGGTTTGTGTTCAACGCTAGTGACTTCATTTAGGGGTGTTACTTTGAAGGTACTTTACAGCCCTCATGTCTCTTGTATTCTTTTAAAAAATACATAAATTTTGTCTCTTCATCTTCCCATGTTTTATCTGCTCTTTTCTTCACTTCATGTTATTTCTTTTGTGTCCTTTCTAGTGTCAGTCCTACATTCTGTACAGTAATCCAGATGTGTTCAAACTAGAACTTTATAGCTCTATTTTTACTTAATCTACTAATAAGTAATTAAGCTACACTTCCCTTTCAATAAAGCCGATATGTGAGGCATGTCGTATATACAATCTGCACATGAAGAACCTGAATTTTAGATTTGGTGCATTGCAACAACACAAGCAGGACAGGTTTGAGGGAAGTCAAAGTAGGCAGACAAAGTACTTATTATCAACTATTTCATGTTCCTCCATAGATCTTACATAAAGGTAATTTTTTTATGCATAAAAACACAATCATTTGAACTCTACCACTGGCATTTTTACTACCAAACATGAGGAGAGGTATTAACTTTCTAAGTAGCTCATCTTCAAAAATCTTTTGCAAAGGAGACTTTGAGCTTTCTGCTTTATAGACATATATAAACATTTAACATCAACTCCTCAGCCATTGCCTCACAAACTGAGCTGAAAAAGCCACTATCAGGTTGGGACTTTTAGCTCACTTGATCTACTATAGTCAAGTGCAATTCTGAGATATATTGAAGTTTTCTTTCAGGGATAATACAAAACATCATAGAAGTGGTTTCAGGAAAAATACTTTTAATAAAAATAGACTTATTTTTATTCTGGATTGCTGGAAGCCACTTGTTTATCAAGGTAGAACTTTAAAATAGTAGAGATAAAGAAAAAAATTATAAGCTCTAAGGAAACATGGAAGTATAATGGAACAAAGATACAAGAATCTAAGATGATTCCAGCAATCCTTCTTATTTCATGGCTCATTATTTAAGTTGGTTGTTAGGTTTTCATGCTGCTCAGTATCATTTAAAACCATGTTTGGATGTGGATAGAGATTTAATTTATACATTCTGGTTGCCCAGGCCAACAGGAAGCTTCACATAACATGATTACTGAATTTGCATGGATCTGATGGCTATAGGATACAATACTGCATAATGTTAACCCATTTCCCAACAAAATCTGGGTGCAATAAGCTCTGCTGAACTAGCTGAATGCATTAGAACAGTAAATGGTAGTACTATGATAGCTCTGCTTTAGCATAGTAGTCCCCTACAATGCTTTTTATATGAGGAGAACATGTATTTTGTAATTTTCTTCCTAAAAATTTTAAATTCTTAAGGGATTCCAGAGAAGGTGAAGAGTTCCTTGCTTTAAAGAAATATATTTAGAAGAAAGTAGTCCTTCCTAGTACAAAGAGAACAATAATGAATGTTTAACCATCTTCCTCTCCATCTGTGCAAAACTTTAGATGTCCACTATAATTTAAGCTTTCACTGATATTCTTTTAGTGTCAGCAATGAGTTCAGTTTCTTCCTCCAGAAAATGCCAAGGATCTTCATGTCTTTGAGAACATTCTTGATGTGTCTTATATGAAAATGGTCTAAAGGAAACAAACAGGTTATTAAAAAAAGACACAGAAAAACTAGACAGGCAAAAAAATTCTGCCCAGCTTTAATTTCCTCAGCAGTTCAGAGTACAGAACAGGCTCAAGTGCTGCTGCACCTAAAGGAACAGAGCTGACCATGAAGTACCAGCCCTGAGAGCCCCAAAAGAGGACTAGCATGACATGGGACCTGAACTAGTACAGCCTAAGTAGAGCTGGACATAATGATACAGACCCCAGATATGTGACAATAGAGTGTCTGGACTGAGCTTCAGCCCCCGACTCACAAAACAGTGGCACAAATCCGTATTTTCAACTGCTGGCCCAGCCTGGTGAAATGACACCATATTGATGTTGCTGTGGCACTTAAAATTAGTCTGTGACAAAAAGAAAAGAGTCAGTATTTTATGGGAAAAAGATCTTTGTTCAGAAGAGACATCCATCACTGAGGCAAGAAAAACTCCTTTTTGTCTGACAGATTTTGGCAACAGATTATCAATGCCAGGCAATGGCAGTGAATTGAGTTGTTGATAAATGGGATAGTTCAATGGAGCTATCACTCCTGAGTTATAAATTCTCATCTGCTTTAAAATACAAAGAAAAACCATCTGCTGAATGGTTCTCAGACTGCAGCTGAAGTGGTGTAAATCTAGAACCATGCAAAGGAATTATTTCTTTACGAGTCACATGTACCTATTTAGTCTATTGCTACAAACAGTCACTGATTAAAACCTGGATTGCCTAAAAAAAGTCTAGGTATTTTTTTGCAAATAT
Source organism: Pseudopodoces humilis (assembly GCF_049639895.1). Classification (NCBI taxonomy): domain Eukaryota; kingdom Metazoa; phylum Chordata; class Aves; order Passeriformes; family Paridae; genus Pseudopodoces; species Pseudopodoces humilis. The sequence goes on from NC_142202.1 coordinate 64,497,763, forward strand.
TAATTGTATTTGTGAATATTGTCACCAGCAATGCTAAGGGACAATATGCATCAGAGATAGAATAAGGTCATAAAAATGTCATGTTTAATTGCCAAAGATTTAGAGAAAAGAAACTACCACATAAGTTCACAGCTATTTAATTTTACAAGGCAGTTGAAGTATCTGAATGTCAGATAAAACTAATTCATCATTTTCAATTATCTCAGCCATCTTTGGTATTCTACTTTATAAAGCAGAATATCTTTTATCTATGAGCAAGTCCCAGCACCGCTAATGGTTTGATGGTTTTCATGGTGTGAATAAGCTGCTGATCACTTCTAAATTTATAGTAGTACCAAGCCACTGTGGTTAAATGTAGATTCTTTTCTATTGAGCTTAAGAAGGCTTGCAGCTGAGTTTCCATTCCATTCTATTGTCATCATGGACTGATCATGGAGCTCAGTTCAGCATCTGAAAAGATGCTTTATTTAAAGGCTTTCAGACATGTGTTTAGCATCTCTATCCTTTGCACATGTAGCCGAGAGTGGACCTGGCATGCAGATACTTTCTGTATTAATATCTGCTGTGACTAGATCCCTCAATTTTAATAGGCTTCTTCAGATTTTACCTGCTCATTCTTACTCACCCCAGAATGTTTTCCCTCTTGTTCCTTTCACAAAAGCTTCTTCATTGGATGTGTTCATTAAGCCAGTTTTTATTTCCTTATTTTCTACCAAAGGGGTAAAAATAAAAGCAGATGTGATCTGAGTCCATAAGTTTAAATATCCTAATGAATAGAATCTTCCAAAATATGTTTGAGGTGCTTCTACTTTAAGCAGGATACAGGACAGTCTCCCATGGACAAGTCTTCTTCAAACACCCAATAGATTACAAAAAATAAAAAAAGTGAATCCTAAATGATGATATTTTCAAATGGGATACATTCACTGCTAAGGCTCAGAACCCTTGGTTGTGTACCAAAGATACTGATTTAATTTTTTTGGTTTCACTAGCTTCTTAATTCTATGTCTCATAAAGAAAATATTTCTTTTTACCAAGATCAATCCATTACATTTATTTGCCTTTCCTGGGTTTTGGCTCAGCAGAAAGCAGCCCTCCCTAACAGAATATGCCACAGCCCCATTAAAAATAAATAAATAAATAAATAGAAAATTGTCCCTTCTATCTTAAAACAGAGGTTAATCACATATTCAAGATTTAAGTCGCGAGAAAAATATCAGCCCTTATCGATACAACAGCTTCAAAATCACTTTCAAACATATATAATGCTTTTATGTTCTGGTTACTAGTTGACCTAAAGGAAAGAAAAAACATAACCTAAATCTAACAGAGTTAATTTATTAATGTTTAATCAGGTATGTCTGAGGTCATTAAGGTGCTGTGAAGAGCATGATTCACTCTGCAAGAAAAGTTGCTCAATACAAAAAATATTTTGAGAGATCAGGTCCTTTGTTTTACATATTTTCTTGAGCATTTATGTCTGTGCATGTCTAGAAATGTCTCTAGTAAACAGTTATATTTGTGACCTTTAGAACAGTTAAAGCTATAGAGGAGGGAAAAATTACATGATGACTTCTTCCCTCTCAGCTACTTTAATTTGCCTTAGCAATTGCATCTAGCACCACTGCATCTTCTCATTACTGAGCAGAGTAACTCCAACAGCTTTTTCATGGCCATTATTGCTTTGCTTCTTTGATAAATTCTAGGTCAAAAGTAGACATTTCCACACAAAGCTGCTAACTTTTCTTTCATAGCCCAAATCCCCAGCTGCCCATAAGGACGAAACAGCAATCTCAAGGAGATGAAAGCCAACCTAAACTCATTTCCTCAGCCAGCAAGATACAAAGTGGACAGGAGCATGACCTGATCTGTGGTTGGGTTTGCTTTGTTCTCTCACTCTTACTCCAGGTCTCATTTAGCTTATATTTTCTTTGAAAAACAAACAGTTTTTGCAAGTGCTGAGAAAACCTTTGGAACTTACTTGGTCTTCAGACACCTTTGTTTTCCTTGGGCAGAAAGAAGATCTGGGAGCTGGTGAAGGGGAGGATGGCTTCTCCTAAAATCACACCCCATCAACATGTATACAACTCCCAGCCTTTGACCTACTCAATCAGAAAAACTTCAGACCAGGACTGGGCACACAAAAGTCAGTCCTTTAAGGTAAGTTAACTCTCTGAACCCTAGTAATGGCCTTCCCTACCAACTGCATAGATTAGCTACATCAACAGGATCACATCAGAGTATCCTGCTGCTTCTGGCAGCAGAAAGACCAGGGCAGGTAAAAGTTTATTGCAGAGAGAAGCCATGGCCCATTTCCAGATGGGGAAGAAGAGCCCCAGGGCTGGCAGACAGGACTTCACTTCTACAAGGGCTGAATAGGAAAGAATCTGTTTCAGAGACCAGCAGAAAGCAGTTCCAGTGAATAACAACTATCCCCATTCCCAGCCTTGCATGAGAACCAAGTGACTGCGGCTAGTTAGCTAAGTAGCAATTGGGAGGTGACAGGTTTAGTTCTGCTCGCCACTCTGAGCAGCTCAGCTTGCTGTGCATACAGAAGATAACACTGCCTGCTGTGCAGGGACTTGGATGACTTGCTGCTTCTAATGTTCATTTTATCTGGGGTTACTTCAGGCTTTCCAAATAGCTTCCCATTTTTGTTCACTTCTGAGGGCTTTCTGATCTTATGAAAAGGTACTATAAACATAAGATATTACCCCTTAAAAGACACAATACGATTATCTATCTGCCTCACCCATTATTTCTAACATACCTATTTCTTTTGTAGCAGTTAATCTGACAGTGATTTGCCTCAAAACAGAGACAGAGAGCGTGCGACTTGCTGCTGATACCACAACATTTTGCACAATTCAATGCGGAAAGAGCAGCCCCTGGGGGACCCCCTGCAGACTTCACCTCCCATCCACACTCTCTGCAGTCCCACACCAGCTGAGCTGCCTGCCAGCTGCCAAGAGGACTCTCCCATTCAGGATTTCACTCGCCGCCTGCTCCGGGATGCCGCTGTTGGCCTTGCTCTGGCCTGCACCCATATTTGCTGCAGGAGCAGGCAGAGAGCTGCACTCCCCGGTGCCAGGCCTCGCTGTGGGCATCCCAGGGCCTTGCTCCACAAGCGGATAATACCCCAGGCACAGCTTCATCCACCCTGGCTGCTCACAGCGCCAGCCTTTACATAGGAATTTGGTAGATGACTGGGCACTAAACTTTCTGCTTCTGTATTTAAGAAACCAGATCTGCAGGAAGCACTCAGCTCTTCTTGACTCTTTGTGGCTGAATAAAACCCACAAAGAGTTTGGCAGATGCTAATGCACTATCCTAACAAGCTTGTGGCACAAACTTCAGAACCAGCTTAAATCTGAGTCAAGGCAAGGCACCTCCCCATTACTACCACTCAGTACTTCCTACCCACAGAACAAAAGCCAGCACAAAACACTGTCTAGCAAGCCTGTCCATTCCCAGGCAGGAACTTTGGCTGCTGAAGGAAAGCCTTGAATGAGATTGAAAAAGAATGATTACAAATTTACCAAAATGGCCTGTGTCCATGTATACCACCAGGCTAGGGAACTGTGAAACACCTGCTTGCTGCTTGAAAATGTATAAATATGTTCTTTAGAGGGTTAAAAGGAAATGAGTTCCAACAGATATACTGCGATCATTTAAAAATTACATTTCCATGCCTATGCCTGCAGCATGGGAGTCTGAGCTGCCAGAGGTTAATATCTGTTCAGCAAGGTAGCCTGGTCCAAGCAGAGCACAGCGATAACACAGGGCTTGGGCTGCCAGGAACCAAATCAGTTTCCTAGAACTGCTGACTCCCCAAATCTCCTCTGTGTCTTTCTTCCTTGCAGGAAGCATAAATGCTCCATCCTCAGACTGTCAAGAATTTTTGTCAGCTGGTCTTTTAAATTACAGAATGACCCTGATGAAACAGGATTTTGATAAAATGCGATTTTTCATGTAAATAGCTGAGAACTAGAATAATATTAGACATATTCAGAGAGATTAGAGATTTATATCAATATAAAGAGGCTGAAATAGCTATGTAAAACCAGTAGTTTTAGACTCTGCCAGCTTACAGCTATAAATATTTGGGGTTGTATGTTCCTTTCTACATATTTTGCTTTACTAGGAAACAAAGATACAGCACTGGGAACAAGTGGGATTTTTTAACTTATCTTTGATCTGTGCTGATACAGGCGTACATAGGAACTCAGCTGCATGCTCAGTCTGTATTGCAGGCATTGTCCCAGTAACTTATCAGATTGTTCCCCAAACAGATGTGCTTCAAGAAGAGCAGAGCTTCCAGAAGGGAGGCACAAAGGGTACTTAATTTAATATTTCAATTGAAGACACATTTTTGTATTAATAATTTTTAATTAAGCTAACTAAGTCCTGGGAAAATACTAAATGTGAACTGCATGACTTTCTTTTCCAAAAAAAAAGAACAAACCCAACCAAATCAAACCAAACCAACACCCCACAACACACACACAAAAAAATAAAGACACCAAAAAAAACCAAAACACACACACAAAAAAACAATAAAGAAAAAACCAAACCAAACCAAAGAAAAACCTCAAAATAAATTTAAAAATGCCAAAGACATAATTATAAGTCAAAAATTTGACATTTTGTGGAGACTAAGAGGAGATTAATCCTGGATCAAGAAATGAGAAGGAAAATTTCTGCCAGGTGGTCCCTGGTAGAGACCAGAGGCATGGACTGAGGCACATACTTTGGGCTTTAAGTCCTATCTTCAAGACCCTACTTTCCTAAACATAGCTGACAGTGATTCTGAAATGCCAAGTATGCATGCCCTTCCTTTCCCATCAAAATTATGTACAGCCAAAACTGACATCTTAATATGATATTTGAGGCTCCAAAACTGTGACAAAGTTTTTGCAGCTACACTGATATTTTAAGAAGTCCAAGAAAATATGCAGAATCCTGCAAGGATTTAAAAAAAACCAAAAACAACATGTTTGCTAAATCTGGATAACAGATTTGTTGTAAGTACTTAAGATCATATGTTGTTTGTTAACTAGTATTAAGTTTTGGCAGGGAAAGAAGAAGCAGCCCTGGAAACTGTATCTTTAAGGGCCTCAAATTCACAAGCACTTAAAACTAGGGACAAGGGCATTGAGAAAAAAATGTTTATTAAACAGAGCTTGCTGGAGGTGAACACTGAAAAAAGAAGAATGAGATTCAAGTACTTGAAAGCATCTGTGCTCCTACTGGAAATCAATGACAGAGCTGCAAAGAGATTCCAGGCACCTCTCCTCTCCATTACCAGCTCTGATACTGGACTCATTCACTCTGAACCGAAAATGCTGCTTGAAAGGCTTGTGCTTCAGTGAGTCTAAAATTCACTTCTTTCCAAACTGCATCAGACTGTGGAATTGCAGTGATTTTATTAAGAGAGAATGTGCTCCCCACAGGTGAAAAGAGCAAAAGCTGATTCTATTAGTTGTGCAGCTGGCTCAGAGGGTTCACAGATAAGAGATGCAGACTGGTTTTTACCCATTTGCAGAGCACTTCTTTTTCCTTCAGCTGACCAGCAAATTGTAGGATTTGAGATGCCTGCTAGAAAGAGTCAAATCCATTACTACTGAGGTAATAATATAAATGCAATAAAAGCTTAAATTACCGTCTTCATGTTTAAGCAACTGGTCACAACCCAGGAGGGATATATCCCCACTGACCATGAAAAAATAAATCTTAAATAAGTATAAATTAATTGCCTATAGTAATAAAGAATCTTTGTAATCATTTATGTTCAAGCATATGAGTAAGTATCCATTAAACTGTGTTTTCAGACATTTAGAGAGATTATTTAATACATAAATTAACAAAATCATTAGCTTCAAATTGGAGAAAATACCCTCCACACTGACACTGTCATTTTATTCTACTCAGCATCACTGAATCAAGGAAAGAGATAATCTATTCACACAACAGGAGGAGGAGATATACAGTTTGGGCTTTGGTACCTGTTTATTCTCACTTGAGAACACACTCTGCATCTACCACTACTTAATGGGTTACTACCTTGCCATTTTCCAACGCACAAGACCCACTGGGGTTTTTAGACCTGGCCTTCTTTGTGTCTTCCAGAGATTTTAGTACATCACTCAGAAGAGATTAAAAAGAAAAGGGGAACATTCCAATATTATTCTACTTCAGATTTCTATTTCTGTCTTGATCTCCGTAGTTCCTGCACACTTTTGCCATGTTCCACTTGCAGAAAAGTGCAGGTGAGAACCCACACCTGCTCTGGGTGTAAGGATGGTGATGGAAGGAGGGAGATTACAGGGAGTGAATACCAGTAATGCAGTCAGTTGGAGGGCTGCAAGGAAAGCAGAGTTACAAAGACTTATTCATGCTTCTGCCAAGCATAGGACACTAGAAATTGTATTTCGCCTGTTTTCTGTTTACCCCTACATCATTGATCAATGTACATTATTAGCGCTTTGCTAGTTTCAACTCCCTAACAATCAGGAATCAAGTCATCTTGTTGACAAACTTGCTACAGAAACTGAAAGCCCTAAGCATCAGCGGAGAATGTTTTAAAGGTTCTGACCAGTACGAGGTGATACCAGTATAAGGTGATACAAACTCAGCCACCAACCAAAACTGAAAAATACCCAGCTGTTCTGAATCAGTTACAATGCTTCATACATCTTACCTAAAAAGGCCTGCAGAAAGATTTAACAGAGCTTGAATGACTCCATCAGTGGTTATTAGTGGTAAGATTTCCACAAAGGAAAACAGTGTTTAATATAATAAGCCCTAAACCAAATACTTACATATAAATCACAGAATCACAGAATAAGCTGAGTTGGAAGGGATCCATAAGGATCATTGAGTCCAGCTCAGTCCTGCACAGCACCTCCCGGGAATCACACCATATGCCTGAGAGCATTGTCCTAATGCTTCTTGAACTCTGTCAGACTTGGTGCTGTGACCACTTCCCTGGGGAGATTGTGCCAGTGTTCAACCACCCTCTGGGCAAAGAACCTTTCCTTGATATCCAACATCAACCTCCCCTAACACATCTTCAGGCCATTCCCTTGGTCCTGTCACTGGCAGAGAAGATGTCAGTGACTTTCCCTCTACTTTCCCTCATGAGAAAGTTGTAGCTGTGAGGGGGTCTCCTCTCAGTCTCCTCCTCTCCAGGCTGAACAGACCAAGTGACTTCAACTGCTTCTCATACGGCTTCCCCTCAAGGCCCTTCACCATCTTCGTTGTCCTTCTTTGGATGATTTCAAAAATTAAAGAATAGCTAATCATTTTTAGAAGAGAGAAAGAGAGATTTTTTAATGTGCCTACAAGCAGAATGTGGTCATGAGTACAAGATGCATCATGGTAAATGACAAAAAAAAAATAAAAGTAATAATCCTAGCACTTGAAATTTTCAATCAAATTATATGTGGAAAATATGGATCCAATGGAAAGTTTCTTACAGTAGATGGACTTTCAAAGATAATAGCAAATAGAAGCAGAAAGTTTCAGGAAAGAAATCTGAACAAAACACCTTTCAGCTGCAAAAACACTTGAGAATCACTTGCTCAGATTACAGATATGCAATTGCTGTGCATGACAGTGTTTGGTGCTATTGGGCGACATTGGGTCATAGCCACATATGAGTCTTTGAAATCCCAGGATAGTTTACCATGCATGTCTGGATACTATGAAATAAATGTAAGAGCAACTCTGAAGTAGTTCTACATTGCTCAGCATGCCTAGTGTGGGATATAGAATAAAGATAGGAAACAGTTTAAAATAATCACCTAACTATAAATCTCCTGCTTTAGGTTTGCTCCAGGGTTGCTGTAAACCTATCTGGAGTATCTGGGACATAGTGCCACTTTCTGTGGATATTATATCCCTGTTAAAACAATTTATGAATATAACAATTAGAGAATCACAGAATCATTTGTTTTGGAAAAGATCTCTAAGACCACTGAGTTCAGCCTTTGACTGATTGCTACCCTGTAAATTAGGCCAAAGCACTGACACTTTTAGTTGTTTCTTGAACACTTCCAGAGATGGTGACTCTATGACTTCCCTGGCCAACCCATTTCAGTGTTCAACAGCTCTTCCCATGAAGAAATTCTTCCTGCTGTCCAATCTGAGCCTTCCTTGGCACTATATCCTCCTGTCCTTCACTGGTTGCCTGGGAGAAGAGGCCAACCCCCACCTGGCCATAACCCCCTTTCAGCCAGTTGTAGGGAGTCTGCCCTGATCCTCTTCTTCTCCAGGCTAAACCCCAGCTCCCCCAGCTGCTCCTTATATGACTTACTCTCTAGATCCTTCACCAGCTTTTTTGCCCTTCCCTGGACACACTGCAGAACATCAATGTCTTTCTTGTAGTGACAAACACAAAACTGAACACAGGATTTTCTTACTAGTCTAATGCTTTCATATTTTGCTTTATAAACTTCAGAATATACCACCACTTTAGAAATATGCATAGAAGGATGGTTCTAAGTAAAAATAATGGCTGTTAATGACAACCTTCTACACTTCAGTTCTGCCTCCCCTGAAATATATGTTAGCAGATCAAAAAACCCAAACGAGGTAATCCACCGGTTTGTTGTGAAAAATCTGCAGGCAGCCTCAACACCAATAATACTTCCCTCTCACCAAGTTAATACATCAAATTCACCTGTGATATTCACATCAGCAGAATCAATAGCAAAAAAAATATTTAGAAGTCAAGAAGAAACTCACTGGAGAACAGTTTCATAATTTCTTGAAGATGTCTTGGGAGATGCCCACTGCTTATGTATCTGTCAAATAATGAAAATTGCTATGAGACATGCAAGAATCCAAGTGGATTCTCTGGGTTTGCTTTATATCAGGGAACACTGAGGTAGCAGAGGGCATGTATGGAAATAAATAAATAAATCAGATAAAAGCCTAAACTTAAACCTTCCTTTCATTTGGTAAATATACTGCCCCACATTTGGACTCGAAATAAAGAGCCCAACTTCCAATCAACCGCATCATGTCATGTGGTAGGGAGAGAGACACACCATACTACAGCTAATGAAACTTCCTTCTTGCTGAGACACTGAGTATATTTAATCCACAAGCCAAATAATTCACCTGTGAATAACAGAATGTTGACAGGATATAGATTTGAATTTCAAAATTTCAAAAAGGATATAGGGCAAAAGAAAAGTCACTTGTGCCAAACTGCTGGCATGGCTGTGCAGTGGATTCATTTTTCCAGAATGTTGTTTTGTACTAACTCTCACACAGCCTTGCCATGTGTGGTCCAATGAGCCCAGTAAAATTTGACCCATTAGCTGTACTGCAATGACCAAACAGTCTCTCCACATGCCAGAGTAGAGACCAGGGTGCTTGGCTCTTTCTGGTCTCTAGCTAAAGGCATGGGACTGTCTACTCATTAAAAGGCCAAATGCAAACCTGATTGTCCATGAGTTTAGATTTCATTTAAAAAAGAAAAATTAATTAAATAAATAAATAAATAAATAAATAAAATATCACTCTGATTATCTTTCCCACAGGCTGGCTGATTTTAGCCTACCTTTAATTCATAGTTACTAGAACTATCCTCTTTTTCAGTTGTTTTTTTTTTTTTTTTTATTGCCATTGTCTATCACCTGGCTAGCAAGTAATAAAAATTTTATATATGACATAAGCATTGGGGAAGCATTTTGCATATTCTATAATACTCTAAGTCATCAGGAGTTGACAAGGGCCTGACATTAATGTCTGCTAGCTCTCCACAGAACAGCAAAAGGCACCTCTTTAGAAATACAGTTTGAGTACAGCTTTGTCAGTGAAGTAATTTTTTCAAGGACAACAGATTATATCTTCCCTTACAAAATGGAATACATGTAAAAGAATCTGGTGTGGACTTTCAACCAACTTATTGAGCTACAAAAATATTGAAATCCGTAAATATGAGATTATATATCTAGCTATCTAATTAGAGCCAATAAGGCACTAGTACTTCTAAGTTTAAAGAGTGATGAGATAGTTTGAAAAATTGCTCTGAAAACAGATTTCCATTGTCTCACAACAATTCAATTTCAAATATGTTCTTGCAACCAAAAAACATACTCTGCCCATCTTCAATTTATCTAAGAATATGAAAAATGAATTGTTTCTAGCACATCAATCCATGCCTGGAAAGCAAATCAAACACAGGTAATGCAACAAATTGAAAGGAATCAGGCATGTTTTCTGTCTCTGCACTCTTCTAGCAAGGCTACCATGAATAATTCTGGCCACCCAACACTTGAACTGAGATTGATCAGGTTGTGCAGAATCCAGGCAGGTAAGAAAGGATTTGAATGCTGCACATCTCCTGATGGGGATATGGTTCATGTCACATTCCCCAAAACTAGACCAATGAACCACAAAAATTATGTTTAACTGTCTAAAGTTAAATACTGAAATACATATTTTGATAGTTGCCCTTTTCAGAGCTGCTGCAGTTATAAGCTTAGGGTAACCAGGGGTATCTGTAATCCACATTCAATTTTGTGTTGAGTGCAGACACTTAAAACTCAGATCAAATATCTTCAGCTTCTAATTACAGAGTGAAATAACTAATTTAAAACACGTAAATCTGAGACTTTTCACTTGAGCCTACCTATGCAGTTGAACCTTTGCTTCTTCCACTTCAGTGACTCATAAAAGTACTTAGAAATTTGAATTTGTTTGAGGTCATTTTCCCAACTGAAACATTAGCAAATTGCAAAGTGAGGAATCTGAGCAGATACAGCTTGTTCTGAGCTGAGTCCAAACTACTTTTTCCACTGTCTGTCTGAAATTTTTCAGTAGTGTTGCAACATAAGAAGTGTTTTTTTTGTAAATCCATACAGAATATTTCAAGTCTATTTTAGATCTCCTACAAGTTCAGTTGAATTGTCTGAATGCTTCTCTGTACAGCATTTTGTGAAGCATCACCTTAGAGGACATTTCTGAAATCCCACTAGATCCCACAAAATTAATTCCATGATACCCATATGATTTAAAGGTAACATACTGAGAAGACATGGGACATGAAAAAATATGCTTCATTGCAGTATTTAGATGAAGTTTAATGCATAGACCATGGTTAGCAGTCAAAAGAAAGCTTAAGGATTTTTATTTCAGCTGTAAAACTACTGATATGTGCCTTCAGTATTACAAAAAGCAGCTGAAGCCTGCCAGCCAAACAATGGAGTGAAATCCAGTTGCAAGCAAATTCAAAGATGCCTGGTGTGAAGGGATTGTATGACTTGCAAGAACACATATTATATAGGTATATTTTCTTCCAGAACACTAAAAACCATTGTTACACTGTTCTTTCGATTGGAATAAGACCCAAACCTGCCAGGAAAAATTCCCACATTCCCTAAGAAGACTGTTTGTTTTCCAAAAGAAAGCAAGTTGTTTTTCTACAGGGTCCTTTTCAGTGATCAGAAACGTTCCTACTGCTGGAAAGGAACAGAGAATGGAAAACTCTGCATGTTTCTTTTCTCTATCAATGCTCTTTACACAATCTCTTATAACCCACAAGCTATCAAATACATTAATTAAATATGCCAAGCTACAGAATAACTTCATGTAGCAGGGGGATATTTTTTTAACTTGTGATACACCACATAAAATGTATCTCGAGCTTTACAATGATTTAGTTGTCACAAGAACCTTCCTCTTAAAGTGTTCTGTGTGAAATGAAGATTCCCTATTATTCTAGTCAACTTTCTCAAGGTTTCTTAAACTCTGACATACACAATATCTGACCTTTGGGAATTTTCTCTTTGTTTTCCATCTGCTGGACACTCAGGAAGAGCTCGGTGGTCATTGGAGATGCTTACATGTCTGTACCCTCACATGTGGTGCTTGTCTCTATGCACAGATTAGTCTGGAGAGGAGCCAGACCTAAGAATCAAGACTCCTCTAATAGATATCCAGAGAAAAACGAACTCTATCACTACGGTGGCAGTATTACTGTGTTATAATGCAGTAAAGTGCCCTGTAATGGCAGAGAAAGGGCTGAAACCATTAATAGTTCTTTTCCATCTCCAACATCTATGTAAGTGGAACACAAAAAATCTGAAATAGCTTAGGGAATACTGTAATACTTACTGGTTACTTCATTTTTATATTTTTTTTCCCCAAGGAAAACATTAGAATTTGCTGGTTGTCAGGCTAAATCCCAAAAGGTGTACTTTGTGGAGAATATTGATTGGATCCAGTTTGTTGCAATATTTAACTTATTTGAAACCAAGGAAATGAGGATAGAGTACTTAATCACAAAAAATGAAACTGCAGCTATTGGCCAGGGAAGTTGTAGTCACATTGTCCCTCTGTATTCCCCATCCATAACCACATCTGACCATCATATCCCCTGTACTCAGCAGCTGCTATACTTTATGTTGTATCTTGAACAGTGAATTTCCAACCAAATGCAAAGCATTGTTTTTTAAAGACCTACAGAAGGAGAGACCAAATAACAAGCAGGACTGAAGAAAAATTTGAGGGCCTTTTGCTTTTAAAATTGAAGTACTGGATTTTTTTTCTTTCCTTAGGAAAACAGAAAAATAATGCAAATTCTGAAAAAGCTGTTGAGGGAGCATCCAGAGGCCAAAATGCTTAACACGCTCATGAGTATGTAATGATCCTTCTTTCCAAGGACTTGAGATTGAGCCCTGAAGCTACAATACTTTGCACAGTGTCTTTTTCTTCCTTTTTTTTTTTTTTTAATCTTATTCTGTCTCTTTTATTAGTGATAGCTGCAAGCAAAATTTTTTTTCCCCTCACTCATTTGGTTCAGTTGTGTCACACGTCATGGTTAGCTTCTTTAATGGAGTGTTTGCAGACGAGGTTGTAAAAATCATTAGGCACGGTCGGCAGATGCTAGGTACTGCTAGGATGCTGTTCCAATCACTCCTTTTCTTTAATTAAAATTCTAAATAAATCATGAGGTTTTGCAAACATAAGCTGACAGTACTTGCATAAGATGAAAGCTGTGCTGACTGCTGGCTGTCTTGATGCAGCTCTTTAGTCTTTATTTCTTCCATGTTTTGTTTTGCTATTTTTTGGTGGTTTGGTTTTTTTTCCCTTGGCCATCATACAAAATCCCCATATGCACTACTTCAGTGCTTAAAAATCATTATTGTTGGAGATCAATACCAAGAAAACATCTGCGGCTCTTCATGGAGTACAAACAGATTTACTCAGGGTTGTTTTATTTTGTTTTGTTTTTTTACAATAAATGCAACTAAAACTTCATGTAAAGAGCTAAGGAAATATTCTATATTCAGTAGCTTATTGATTTTTTTGTGATATTCTTGTAAACATAGATGTGAGAACATTAAATATTCAGAGCAGAAGAATATTTATTTGCCACGAAACCTGAATAAATTGAATCTTTTTCTCCTTGTTTCTATGGGAACAAGATCTATTGAATAAACAGTCTTTGAATAATATTTTGTTATTTTTAATTATATTAATTATAATTCAATATGTCACATTAAAATAATTTCAATAGTAATAATAAATTTTAATACTGGTGAAAACTTTAAAAAAAATAGGCTAGTTGAGTTTAAAGTAATTTATGCTGCCTGTAATTTTTAGTTTCCATTGTCACGAGAGCTAGTTACTAGTTACTAGACCTGAATGTTTGCATTTGAATTCTTAATGGGGTGATGTTTTACTGTGGTATTAAGAAAAGATACAAAACAGCCATGATGAAAAGACCAAAAGTTGTTGAAAAATAATTTTAGTGAAGCAACTGGTCACTAGGGAGCTTTTCTTGGCCAAAATCCCTGCATTTTCCCATTTTTTATATAACCATTATATTTTTTCTTCTTTCTTCTTTTGCTAAAGTAGCCAACAAACATCCCAAATATGAGTTTTAATACAAGTTAAAAGAAGATGCTATCCTCTATGTCTACATAAAATCAATGAGTCCCTCACAGGACATCTCAGAAAGATCAACGTGAAGAAATGGGTTTCAAAACAACACCATGATGAAATAGTAAAATTATTTTTTCCCCCAATGAAGTGAACACAGCAGTGTTTAGTCAAAAATTAATTTGGGGTAAACCCAGTCTAACCAATATAAAAAACAGCAAAAACAACAAGGACATCAGAACAAAACCAATCCAAAACAAAACAAAGACATTAAAGTGGAGGCCTAAGCAGCTTTATGGAGGAATTAAATATAAAAATTTATCTGGCCTTTTTTTTTTTCTTCCTGTTATTACACTGGTGCTGATCATCATTTTGGTTTTGTCATCACACCTAACTAACTGCTCATACACAAAATAACAAAAGCCAGGAGAAATTTTCTTTTTTTTTTTTAAAAAAAAAAAGAAAATCAGTTGTAGACTCAGCATTACCAGCCTTTTCTTAATTATACTGTAGCAATGTCAGAATCTCTTCCTCTTGAATTCTTTTCCGTATCAGAAAGTCAGCTAAATCATGACATCAACATAAATTAGAGATTAAATGATGATTCAGAGAGAGAATCAAATTCCTGGCACAATATGCAACCATTTCATTAAAGTAGCAAAGGGAAATCTAAAACAATGTGAAAAGAAATATATGTTCTCACTTTATGAAAGGCAACTATTTAAACATTCTCGTAGCTGCATTTGTTTAGAAAACACTGAGCAGCAAAGTTCTGTTCACAGTGTCATAGAACAGTTTGGGTTAGAAGGGACCTTTAAAGGTCACCTAATCCAGCCTCCCTGCAGTGAGCAAGGACATCTTCAAAAAGATCAGGTTGCTCAGAGCCCTCTCCAACCTGACCTTGAATATTTCCTTTCATGGTCTGCAGACTTATGATCATAGAAATAGAAATTTACTTTCAGATTATTCATCTGCCACGACTCAAATAAACCTGTCACAATCGATCATCTCCATCAGAAATATTTCAGTAAGTTTTAAAAAGACATTGCAGAGTTTTTCATTTAACAGCTGGAATATCTAATTAATTTGAATAATGGTTTTATAACTGCAGTGCACTAAAGGATCAGAAATCATTTTTATCTCTTACTGAAAGGAATTATTCACTATCCATAAATATTTAAAAAATACATACTTGAAAATGCAATATGCTACATTTGGCAACATGTTGTGTAAACATGATGAGTTCAGGGAGAAAAAGTTCTCAATATGATCTTCTTTGTTCTGCATTAGCTTTTTGTGATCTGCAATACAGTCTGAAATGGCAGGATAGTAGAATGACAACAATTTTTCAATATTTGCTCTCTCTATTTGAGAGAGCAAAATTACTCTTCTTATTACAGAGGAGGTAGCAATGATTTTAGTACAGACTAGTCCACATTTTATCCCAAAAATAAGTGATAAAGATTTCTAATGCCATTTTGTAGAGCTGGCACCTTTAATTCAATAAGGGTGTTAGAAGTTGCATGAGCAATTTGTTCCAGGACCATGTAACTAAAGCAGAGAAATAACTTCTTCAGAAAAAAAACTCCCTGCAGTAAATCCTAATGTACAGAAATGATTCATAAATCAAAGTTTTATCTTCAGTGAAGTTTGTAACTGAGGATGATTCTCAAAAGGAGAAAAGTCACTTAAGGCATTCATTTCAAAACAATTGAATGAGGCACTTGTCACCACAGCAGGAAACAGAAAAGCACTTAAAGCTTGTACAAGTAATTTATTTTAGCAATCATCTCAAAATTTATACAGGAAACAAAATGCAAAGGAAATAACTAATGAGAGTTCATTAATCTGAACCCCAGCAGTTACCAATTTATAGGAATGGGATATGTATTAAAAGTTTCCACAATGCAAGCAGTATAAAATGAAACATTTCAGAAGAGGGATTTAAAGCCAGATAAAAATAATTTATGCAAGCACCTTAGCTAAGGTAAAAACTTCAGGAAGGTGAAACCCAGGAGGTCAGAAAACACATATGCCCAAGAATTCAAAGTATGCATTTTGACTGCTTTGACTGAAGCAGTCTTTCAGTTGAGGGCTTCACAAAATAACTGGCAATTATTTTAGAAGATCCAGAGGTTTTAGAAAATGCTCAGTACACTTTCCATACTCAAAATCAAAAGAGCATGTTTCTGGTATCTACCAATCACTAAATTTATCTTCAGTCTAGTAAAATGCAAGCACAACTAAGTGAAAATGCTGCATGATATTTTAGAAAGCTGTAATAAGAAATAGAGCTGCAGGAAAAGCAGCAAGAATAAAACTATTCTCAACAGGAATTCATTTGAAAGACACAGTAGGGGACTAAGTAGAAACAGACAAACAATAAAAAAAGTGGTCAAATGAAGAGTATGTAGATACTGAGGAAGCAAAGACAGTGAAAAGATAGGAAGCACTGAAATAAGGAGTGGAGGGACAACGTGGCAATGGGTAGGAGATGATATATGCATTTTCTCCTCAGCAGAGTTCTGTTATTACAGTTCTGAAAACAGATCTTGAAAAACATACAGAATTCTTCAGTATGCGCTTTTGACATAGACAGTGATATTGAGAAATGGGATAAGAAATCACAGACTAAATTCCTTATTTCCAGGCAACAGAACTGCATTGCAAATTCTTCCAGTCTTCCAGGCAGCTGTAGCAAATGGAAGGACCACAACCACAGACCTTACCATGTTCCTGGGTTCCACTTCAAGAGAAGCAAAGCAGAGTACATCCTTATTAGAGGATTCTTATTTCAGACTGTGGTGACATTTTAAAGCAAGCTTCTTCGTTTTCCACTATGTTTCATTTCATAATGAAATTGGCTTTGCACTGCTCACACTGGTAGACTTCTGGAGGAAATCAGAATATATAGGAGGTCCAGAGTCCTCCTAACAAGTCTTACCTAATAGATCCATGGGTGTGAAGCAAAAGCTCTTGACCTACCTGTAGGCTGGATATCATATCTGCAACGTCAATAGTTTGGACCTTCAGTTGCCCTCCCATGATTCTGCTCTACCAGCTTCAATAGATATTGCCACAGATGCATATGCAGAAGCACAGCCTATAATCTAGTGTCAGACATGCCCCTTATGCCTTTAAAGGTTAGGAGAATTTTCCTTTATTTTGCTGGACTTTGCTTCCCTCTCTTGGCTTCAGAAACCCTACAAATTGCAACCAGTTTACAATTCATACATCATTGGTTTCAGTGGGTCACGCAGTTTGAAAAACAAAAAGAAAATTATTTTTGAAACTGCTGCTTGAAGACTTAAAGACTGTTTTTAAAAGCAGGGTAATGCTGGAACATTTGGCACTAAGAGCCTTCATAACAGACTCAAGAACATCTAACTGTTAAGAGAGTGATACCATCTGTATTGACTATTATATCTCATCTCAGAGAACATTTTTAAGTTGACAATATGATCACATAACTATACATATTAAAGACAAAAATCCTGTATGAAGCAAACTACATGTGGATGTTTTGAGTAATATTAGTTAATTTCTTTGTCAAGAATAATCAGATAAACTTTAGAAATAGGAACAGCTTTAGCAAACATTTTGAAGGATATTTTAAAAGCAAAATTTCTAAGAAAAGACAAAATTAATTGAAACTTTGTCATAATTTTTGAAGAAAAATGTCCAAAACTACAAATTTGTTTTATTTCATAGATGGATTGCTAGCAATATCAGAAATTTCATGTTCTCTGTAACAATACTTATTCATACTTCACTGGGCATAAGTACTGAGATAAAGAAAGAGAGAAAAAGATGCAAAAAGGAATTAAGGTTGCGGGGCAAAAATATTTTTTCAACAGACAATAAAATAATCCTGGTTTTGCAGTCCCTTCTGTCAGGACCAAGGCAGACAGAGGTCAGCAGAGACGGGCAAAACCTTACATGGTTTTGAACACCTTAAATAATACCTAAACATAACTAAATATCACATTAGGCATCTCAGGAAAATTATAGCAAATAATAGAAATTAATAATATATCTTATATAATATATATAATAAAACCTATATAGCCTATTCTTTGTACATATTTTAAAAATAAACTGCGTTAAGAACTTTTTTCTCAATCTCAAGCCAAAACACTCAAAGGGTTTCTGTGTAATATAAGGTGTGCTGAAGTGAGTTAACTCGTCCTATTTAAACTAAGGACCGTGGCAAAATTATTTAGTTTTAAAGATAAATGTATAATTTTTTATAGCATCTAGTAAGATTTACCAAATGGCAACATCCAACCTAATAAAAAAAACAACTGACAATTAATTTGATAATCAGCAGTGGCTTTCAGTTGCTACTGCTTGTGAGCCAATGACACATCCAACAATTTCTATTATGATTACTAATCTAAAAATTAAATAAAAACAAAAAGGAATTTCTCATTTTTATTTTACTGAACAACACTATCTCAGCAATCAATTTAGAAAGTTAAAAGTAGACAGCAAAACTAAATGACAGACAAAAAATATGGTATTAATACAAGGGGAGCTTTTTGTTGTTTGTTTTGTAGTACATTCACCTCGTTCCTGTACCAGAGTATGACCAATTGACCAGACAAAAGCTACATGCAATTATTCAGTTTTTCCTCATCATAAACAGAAAAACATATTAATCTATTACTTTTATCCTATCAAGATCCTGCTACACAGCATTTCTCTGCATTTCAACTGCACCAAACTTGCAGTTGGTGGCACCTTCCCAGAATCCAATTGTAGTATATTTTTGAACTACATATTTCTGTTGGCATAAATACATTTTGTAAGAAGACATTGAAATACCATTCTAACAATCCTCTCCAAAACAATATATTATAGAAAGATTTTATTAGCATTTAAAAATCTATGAAAGAAAAATTCTAGCTTTAAAAACCCACAGGTCTGGGAAATGAAAGTCTCTGCACAAGAAACCATTCTCATGGCTTGCTGCAGTTTTCTGCAGACTCTGGAAGACAGATTCTCACTTGTCTTTCCATTTTTCCTTGTGCAAAATGAAGATATTGATTTGTGGAAGTGGTGCTGGAAAGTTTAACTCATCTTATGAAGTACTTTCTGTACTTTTTTTTGTAGGGTTACTCTAATGCATGGAATCTAAATTAAATCCACACTCTCTCTCACACACACATGCACACAAAGACAGTGCACCATATTTTTCATTAGGTACAGTTGGATCTGGCTGTTTCTTGAAATCATAGGAATGATTTTGCTTTAGGATAATTTGAGTTTAAGCAGAACATGACAAGGATTAGAAATTATCCTCTACATTTTCACCTCTCACTCCCTTTCACCACCACTCTCCTGCATTGATAAGAGTGCTTGGTCAATTCTTTTGTCTTTGGTCTAACAGCTGATTCCATTTTTTAAAGCTTGTTTATAAAAGTTTCATGAGCCATGCACTATCATAACTTCTACCATTTTCTCCATCAACGTCAAGTGGAAAAGAAAGGGACAGATCAAGGATATGCATATAGGAAAAGCAGTTCCACTAGCAAATGTGAAAAACAAATATTGCATCAATTTACATGTCTTCATGCCTCACTTTTAATGGTCTAGTTTTATAAATGACATCAGCTTGCCTATCAAAAAACTGGGCACCACCAGATGCATCAAACCTGTATCTGTCTTAATGGGAGTTTTGTATGTACATTTCAGCTAGACATCACAGTGAAAAATGAAAACAACATTAATAAATGCGCACTGATAGCAAATCTTATTTTATTGGCTTCTCTCAGATTACACTGAAATATAAATTTCGCTGTCATCATTACACCCCACTCTGTTGTCTGCTGTGGGAAGAAAGCACAGCATCAAGGCCTGAAGCAAGCAGAAAAGACAGACTTCTCTGGTATTCAAGCCTATGCAGAGTTTGATGGGTTTATGCTGAAAAAAATTAAATTTCTTCAGATTTACACACTTGTTCTAATCTGATGTTGCTAAAGAAGGCCTCTGGCTGTATCATGCTTCTGGAATACAATTGTTTTTTTCCGGAAAGCTTTCAGATAAATTTTGTTTCCAGAACTGCAAAAAATGCTCTCTGACTCAAGGTCAATGCAAAGAAGAGATTACATTTAGGAGAGTGCATTAATCTCACTACATTCCCCTTCAGTACAGAGGAGTTTTCCACAACTGCAACGAATTTTTGCACCCTCTTTTCTCCTGTATGATGGAAAACTGGGAAGTGGTAACCCTGATACTTTCTATTGGTCTGAATACTGGAGGAACGTATACTAAGGTACAACTCACTGGACATCTGCCCCATTTCACAGACAGACCTTATGATCTGTGAGACAGGTCAGCCTTACCATGACATTTTTGCAGTCAGTTCTTCACACCAATCCAGACTCAGTCATGTAGAATTCAGCTCAGAAAGAAGATGCCTACACACACACAGACACACAGACACACACACATGTATCTATGTAGGCCCAAGTGCCCTTTGCAGTCAATGGAGATTTGACCAATAGCCAATGAAACCCATAAATTTTATCTCACCAGAAAAGTGCTGTCCACCTTGAATCATAAAATTATAGAATGCTTTGGGTTGGAAGAGAATATTAAAAATAATCCAGTGCAAACCCCTACCATGGGAAGCATTTTTGAATGGATCAGGTTGCTCAAAGCCCTTGTGCAATCTCACTTTGACCTCTTCCAATGAAGGAATATCCACAACTTCTCTAGGAGGCATGGTCCAGTGTGCCAACACCATAAAAAAATTTCTTCCTTATATTCAGTCTAAGTACACCATTTTTCAGTTTACAAGCATTGTCTCTTGTTACTACAGGTCCTGGTAAAAACTCTTCCTGAATCTTTGATAGAAGTTTCCTTTATGTAATAAAAGGCTCAAAAATCATCTTCCCAGAGCCTTCTCTTCTCCAGGCTGAAAAACCCCAACTCTCTCAGCCTGTCTGCATAGGAGAGGTGCTCCAGTCCATCAATAATCTTTGTGACCTCCTCTGGACTTGCTCTAACAGGTCCAAGTCCTTCTTATGTTTGGTACCCTAGAGCTGGATGCAGTACTCCAGGTGCAATCCCACTAGAGCAGAGTAGAGGTGAAAATCACAAAACTCAACCTACACACTGCTTTCTATGGAGCTTTTGCTTGCAGCATATGCTTGATACAGACAAGTGCTCCACTGGCTGTAGCAGGAGTCTGGGCACCTTGCTTATGTGATGACACCTCTGCTTAGTAATTTAAACCTCTAACTGAATCATACCTTGTAGACACCTAATGTCAGGTGTCACCTAATGCCAAGTTGCTTGGCCTGGTCCAGAAAGACACAGAACCTGGATTATATCTGCCAGTCCTATGCAGATATCTCATCTGGCCTAGGGCATTTCAATATACCAACCAGACAGGGACCACAGTATCAACTTTTTGATTATCAATTTGATTGATAATTTTGATGATCAATTTGATTATCAGCCTACTTGCAAAAAACAGAAACAACATACCTAATATCCCTGAAGACACCTTTCATCCAAATTACACTGCCACAAATTTCAAAATGTCATACAGTGTAAATTAATATCTTCGATACGCTTGCAGTCCTTGGATGTGATACATCCTAAAGGGTTACAAAAGAAATAAGGACTAAATAATTTTATGCTCTATTCAAGATTTCCCTATATATTCCTATAATAAGTGGGACTAAGTCATCACACTTCTGTGAAATAATTAAAATTAATTCCCTTTAAGGTATTGTATCACTTTTTATGTGGAACTGACGTGACACTGCTAACGGAATGTGTTATGAAGAACAAAAATGCTACTGCACAATAATATGAACTTTTGTGAGTTATTTTATATTTAGATAGGTAAATAGCTAGATGCATTTATACATACATAGACACAGACACATAGATAGCATAGATAGATAGATAGATAGATAGATAGATAGATAGATAGATAGATAGATAGATAGATGGATGATAGGGAAATAAACAAAGCATTTGGTTTACTTATGAGCCTGAGAGATTGGCACATTTCCTTGCACAATTCTGTCCCTTTATGCATGCCATAGATGCCTAAATCCACACAAAAAAGACAAAGAACATTGTCCTGTGTACATTAGCTTGGATATTTTAATCTTTTCCTTGGCTGCTCAAAACTGAAATGTGTGTATATATATATATATATATACATATATATAAATATATATATTCACTTAGCATTTACTGACATGACTACTGATAAGGTAGGCCATAAAATTTTAGATATGATAGTCTATAGCCTTCAGTTCAAGTGATTATAATGGTAACTGGAATATATTTAATTAACTATCAAAGTATTAATGTATTTAAAGCAAAATCTAATCAGCTAGAACTCAAGATTTTATTTTGGATCTTATGGGAAGTTAACTTGGTAAGAAGCCTTAAATTTAAAAGCTTTATAAGTTAAAGAATAGATTAAAGTCTGTGAAAAGAAGAGTGAAAGAAAGGAACACAAATTAAAGTAAAATCAGAAGAAGGATTCATTAATCATTTATGTATCTAAGTTTACATTTTCTTTAAAAGCTGAAAGATTTAAAAGGATACAGAAAATTGGTTCACAGTAATACAAACATACCTGTGCCATGTAGATATCTCCATTTCTCCCTCTCTCACTTCTTATTTTTAAGATAGGTTAGCAATAATGCAATTAAAGCCCTGTTTGGCCTTTCAGTCAGTCAGCTCCCTGTCAGGGATGCCAAGTGCTGAAATGCTGCTATAGTGTGTCATGGGATCCATCCAGAGTTTACTTTTCTCCCAGATGTAGGCTGATCCTGTTGAACTGACCCTGCCCATCACTCAGCATGAAGATGCCAAAACAGGTAGCAGCCAGGAGCAGCAGGCACAGCCTCCTGTCACCATGCTGATCTAGCCCTGATTTATGCCAGTTTCCACCAGTGTAAATCAACAAGCTTCACCCTTAGGCTCAGGGAGAGACAAGGAAACAACAGAAACATCACAGAAGAGCAGTAGGACTGAGATCAGTCTGTCATATTTTACATTTCAGTTTGAGAGCTACTTTCACAAGTCCCTGTGTCCACTTGCATTTTTTGTGCATTTGAGTTGCCAAAACTGTACATGTGGAAAGCTAAGAAAATTTTTAACACACAGATTCTACCAGGACTGTTACTTGTAGAAGGTATGTATGGACTTACTACAAACCAGGAAGAGACCAATACCTGCTGGAAACTGGTTTCCAAAGCTTTACACAATCCCCTAGCTACTGTCACACCACAGAGTCCCCACAGAAATTACCTGTCTTTTCTAGTTTGCCTTTGTCTTTTACTGCTGAACCTCCATCAGATGAACTTGCTTTTTGTAGAATGCTAATGTGAGTCCAGCCTATGAAAAGAGTGCTTTCCCTGCATACTCAGGACAGAACTATTGAATGGATGGATACAAATGAGGCTGTCCAGATTGGGAAGCTCATCAACAGCGCTCAGAGCATCTCTTTTGGGACTATGAGTTTTCACACTGATTTTCATAACATTTGGTTTTGGCTTGTATGTTTTGAGACCTATTTGCTTAGTAGTTCTGATTAGAAAGTTTGTTGTTGCGTTTCCTATGCCAGCACATTCAGGAAGCCACTGTTATTCATATTCACATAAGTCCAGTGAGACTACAAATAATCCATCCTTGACATCCTTTGTTTGTTAATAATGCTTCTAAATGGCCTGGTTTATTTTACAAGGACATAAACATATTTCTGTTGCCTGGCAAGGAAATACTTTACTCATCCACAAAAGGGTTTCAAATTGTCTGTCAGGCTTAGGAGGAGTGACAGCTGCCATTCATCTCTTTTTTTTCCTTTACTTTCATATGCAAATTGAACAATGCAAGAATAAATGTGATGAAATTAACCTAATCTGAGTCTGAGGTCAATAGTATTGTGCATTTTATCCGTTTTGCAAAATGGGATCAGGAGGATTTTTATTTTTTTTAAAGGATGCTTTTTAACTCTGAACTGGCCCAGCAAACAGCAAATGACCTCTGCTTTATGCTGCAGATGCAAGCATGAACAGAATGATGAAAAGTTCTTTCAAATGGGTGTGCTTTACAGAAAGGCACACTTTCTGTGTAAAGCCTCATTTATTGGCCTCTTTAGTGCTTTGAATCTGAGACGAGAACATATCCAGGCCAATTAGTCACTCAGGCATGTGTCAGGAGTAATTTGGAGTTGCATTTCCCATGATTCTGGAGAAGACTCTTTCTCCAGCACCCAAAAAATTGAATTTTTTTGCTATTATTTTGTATTATCCTTCAGTTTTAGTTTGTAAGCTTGTTTGTGGACATCTGGTCTGAGTTCTTACCTCCAATGATGCTTTTGTATCAAATGAAGGTCTCTTAAAACACATTGAAAATTACCTGTGCCTCCATTTGCTTATATGTTTGTGGAGACAGAAGATGAAATGAAATTCTGTATTTATGTTTTATTTATAATACTATACCTGAAAATAATTTTAAGCAGAGGATTTCTGGTTTAGTGAATCTTTCCTTTATTCTCTTTTTGATTATTTTTTAGATTACTACACTTGGCTTTCAATATATTTTTCCTTTTTAATAATTTGACTATTAGTTTCACTTTGAGGGGTTTTTCTCTCCATTAACTTAAAAACAATGTCTAGGTCTGTCTGCTTCTGTTCATAACAGCTTTCCACGTTGTGCAGATGAACTCTTTCTCTCTTCCATCCAAACTGTAAATACATATCTGAAGATTTCTCCAAATACATATCTAAGGAGTACTCCCAGTTTTTCCTCTCTTATCAGAAATGAAAAGCTGCAAACACGATGGAAAAGCTGTCCAAGGAGAAGGCTCAAACTCCTCCCTACTTTGATGGTAGAGGATACATCTGAAAATAGGCATTCTTTGAAAGTGCTTTTTAAAATAAAATTTCTCAACACAGCACGCAAGTCATGGTTATTTTCTCCATTGGCTTCTCTGATATACAAATATTGAAAATAATTAAACAAATTGCTTGGTTGTTTGCTGAATTTTTATGAATCTGTGTTAAACAACTGTTCTCACCAAGTTGGTCATCCTTGCTATTACATTTACAAATTCTTTACATGCCAGTGGTGTTTTTAGTTTATGATTGTCCATTCTATGACATTTAGGGAGACTGACAGGTAAGGTAGAAACTTAAGGAATTGTATTTTTCATATTGTGAAATGTGAAATTAAATGCAAAATACAGGATGTTAATCAGATTCACATACTGCATACAGATTTTGCAATATTGTAGTCTTAGTCTAGGATAGCTTTGAGACCCTATAATAAGTTATATTCTTACAATTAAAAAACTCCAGTGTATTTTATCAGGTTCTGTCCCTTGGCTCAGCTGATTTGTGTCCTTGATCATACATATCCCACATTAGGCCATGCACAAGCACTCAGCTTCATTTTCTCAGTTAGAAGACTACAGGACAGCTAATAAAATTAATGTGCTTGGCTTATTATATCTTAATGAGACATTCTTAAAATAACAGACTCTTTATTCCTCAGGCTCCTAGTAAAAAAAAAAATCAGTCCCAGAGGCAATTGAATAAAACAGAGAGGTCTCAACCTCCACTTCCTACAGCAAATCTCTTCAGTCTGTATACTGTAGCCAGCAGCCTGGGTGAGATTTTTTTTAATAGGTTTTCACCATAATTTTTGAAAACTAAGAATTCTTGTTGACAGAAACACTTCTCTTTTATTGAGAATTTTTCCCAGGAGCATGATGGGCTTATATATTTATTTTAACCTCAGAGACAAATTGTGTAGGAAAAGATCCATGTAAGTTTTGGACCCTTTCTCCACTGAATGTCCTGTCCATTGAAATAGCAGATTATACCCTTTTCTGGTAGCATCCAGCACATCAAAGTTCTAAGGAATGGACAAACACAAAAACATTTCTCATTTACCTCTTTCAATATTTCAAGTAAGCATGCTAAAAGAACTTGTACCATGAAGACTGTCTGAAAAAAATCTAATTTTTCTTGCAACCATGCCTCAGGCAAATTAACTGGGGCAAGAAAGGGAAAGTATTAAAGCTCTTTGAAACTTCCTTGTTTATTTAGATTCTACATATTCTCTATTTTCTTAAGCTACTACTGCTACCAAGTGATTCAAAGTCCTAGTGCTGTTCAGTTCTTCTACAAAACAGTGAGAAGAAAGGTTTAATGATGCTTATTAGATTAATTATGACAAATATCTCAGTAGTTTTAAACCAAGTGATTTTACTTTTAACAAAATTATACTAAAAATAGCATATAAGAAAGTTGCAAATAAATTCAGCCATTTAGCTCTTTTCGTGGACCCTTCTCACACACTGAAAAAACTTTTGTTTCCACTCACAACAGAAAATATGATTAAATTAATCTCTGACTGATGAATCTGTGTCAAAATTCATCTGAATGGCTAGCTACTACCCTTTCTGTTCCTCAGAAATTTCAGAGATGTGTCTTTAAAGCTGGCATACCCATTATCAGTAATGTTGATACTGTACACACTGCATCCAGAAATAAAAACCCATTAGCCATGCTATGACTATCCCATAGATAGAAGGATAATGCTCATTCTTATACTGTTGGGATCTCTCTGCATTGTTCAGTGTTTCCATCATTAAAACATGAGACAGAAGTGTGCCATCTAAGGAGGTAATTCATATTTTGTACAGCATTCTGCTCCTTTAACTTTCATAGCCTGAGCAACCTTTGTGTACACTTACTTGGATAAGGATGTATTCTCTTGAGGTGACACCTAATTCTTCCTAAGCAAACATACCTCATGACAGAAAGCAAGAAATTAAAATTTTAGACAATTCACACACAAAGATTCAGAATGGTCATTCATCTTCCACTGTTTAGAAAACTGGTTAGACATTACAGACTCAAATTTGAATCTGTTTGCTAATGGCACACAGTTCTGTTTGCCCTTCACATCATACAGGTATATTACCCTGACTAAATTAATCTACTTTTTGATGGAGATGAGTTCATGGATGAAGAACAACTGTTTGAAAATTAATCAGACCAAAATTAGAATTACACTGTGAGGCAGGGAAAACAGCCCTTGCAAATAGGCATGTTCTCATCTATTTGATAAAGCGTAATCATAATTAGTCCACACTTAACACAAGTTACTTGAGAATTCTTTTTCTTCACTGATAGGAAATTTTCATGATACAGTAATATCCAGGGAGAAGTAATTAATTTTGACTAGGACACTTGGAAATCATTTGCCTTAAATAACCTGACCCTATGTATCCTGGATGTGCTTAGAAAGATTGTAGCATAGCCTTGAACATAAAACAGAAATCCAGAAAATACAGTCAAGTCTGAAACTGGGCTTTGCCTTCGGGTCTCCCTGCAGAAATTTCCGTAACAATCGAGATCTTGCATCACCTTTCAGGTTAGGCTTCCCTTAAAAAAAACCTTAACCAACAAAAAACCTGCTTTTTCCTAAAAAACACTATGATGAACAGGTAAAATGCTGCTTGTTGCCAGGTGAATTAAGGTTCTTGGCTGGAAAAAACATTAGTTGGACCTGGTCCAATACTTCTGAAAACATTATCAAAAGACTTGAGAACCAATACTGGCTTGCTAATCTTCTCCTCTGTCTTCTCAACCAATCTTTTTGACCTTCACTCTTCTAATAAACACCTAGTAAAACATATGAAAATGCAAGAAGTATTTTTATTTTTTTTATTTTTATTTTTTTTATCTTCAGACAAACATGCCCTAGGAGAAGGCAGAGAAAAAGAAGAAAATAACCTGAAAAAAAATTAACATCCCTGAATTATTCATTTTTCAGAGTATTAATAATGGTTTTGTATAAAATAAGGACTCTCTTTCCTGCACACTTGAAATAAACCATAAGGTTATGACAGAATTGACTGCCCCCAAAGAACAGATATTTTTTGCTTATCTTTCAAACACACAAGATGTATCAAATTTTGCTATGAAATTAGTGGTTTTTGTGCCCTGTAGGATTCAAGGTGTCTTACAGAAACCTAATACTTAACCTCTAAATTATGGAAGCAACCTCTGATTTCTATCAAGAGGAATTAGGAAGCAGACTCCTACTCATAACTTTTATATTTTTTGCTCACATCATGAGGCTTGGTGTGATTTTGTTACTCATTGTCAGCTTACAAGACTCAAACATTTTTACTGCAAAATGAGTCAGTGATAATGGTTTTCAACGCAAAATTAATTATATATGAATTTTATTGAGCAATATGCTTTTCATGAACCCCAAAAATGAAGTAATTGAGACAACCAGTAATGATCCAGCTCTAAAATAATTGAAACACAAGGCTGCTTGTATCTATTTGTTCGTTTTGAACTATGAATAAAAATAAACCCCAAAAATCTAGTCCAGTAATTCCAAGGTCAATTAAGAATATGGAGTATTTTATTTGTCTCCAACCTTATCACATCTCTTAAGTTGCTTTTAAACTTCTGCTCCTGAAGACAGCCAGTTCTATTTCCTGCTTACACTGGGAAGAGGCAGAGCAGAGCTTTGCTGCCTTTCTTGCTCAACATTCAGCACCAAAAGGTAGAAGAGACAAGACAACACATGTTTAGACAGTGCCAGCTTTCTTTAGGAAGCTGTGTCTTAACTGGCTCTACTACAGAGGTGTAGCATTGGTAACTGAGCTTCTTCTGACCATCCAACGTTGAGCAGCTTCCCACTTACCAGATACCATATGGCTTAAAACAAGAAAATTACAAGTGCTCTGTTTCCTTGTTATTGTTGCTATTAAGAAACATATTACTTTTAAAGAGCAGATTCCAGTGCAAGGCATAGAAATAACTCAAAATACATATGCATGATTTTCCATTATCATGAAACAAACTTCTCTAAGAAATTTAAAATCATGTCCATCAATTTCATATGTTGAAATGTAACATCTAGTTCCGAGGTTAGATTAATCTTTCATCTTTAAGCTCAACTATAATCTCTATATCCAAGAAAGGGCAGAATTGCCTTCTAAATGTATATCTGCTAGCTGAACTGGCCTGCTGAAGGGCCTGTAACACATTATGCATTTAATAAATTTTATTTCATCTTTAAAGACCGGAAAAGAGAAAACCTAGCTAACTGGATTTAGAATTTGCATGGCAACACAGAGAAATACGCTGATTTCATTCTGATTGGCAGGCTCTGTGTTACCCAGAAGACTGTTGAACATGACTACTTCACCTCAGGAACTACCTGCTGAGATATATCATTTAACGAAACATTGAGCAGAAAGGAAATTAATTGTTCAGCATGAAAACTTCATAAATTGCTAAGACAAGTTCAGGACAGAGTTTATTCATAGAAAGAAAGTGGAAAAACATTAAGAACTACTAACTAATTGAATTTTTCTGTATTAAATAAAAATGGAAGATCTGGTTGATGTTGTAGCTCAAGTAAAGAAATTACTGAAGTTATATCCTCTCAGAAAATATTGTTTATTGAAATGGAGGCTGAAGTTACAAAACTGAAATGAATATAAGTGTCAATTTCCTATCAGATGTATTGCATTTCTCAAAAAGATCAACGAGAAAGAAGTTCAGCCACTCTGCTACAGAGCAGATTGTTTTTCCCATTTTCAGAAGTTACAGGGATACAGGAGTTAGGACCACAGAAAAAAGCAGAGAGTAGGAACAGAGGAAAAGTATTTAAAAAGTACGGAGGGAATATTATGTGACATTACCTTGAAAAGCAGCCTTCAAGAAATTTGCTCACTGTCTAATTTTGCTCACTGATTTAGAATTTTGATTATTTCATTGTTCTCATTCATTTCTTTTAACAAAAATGAATTAAGAAACTGACCAATAACACAAAGCCATGAAGTTAATCCTTTCAAAAGATAAATGGAATAACACCTAGGGAGAACCTGGTGACCTTGAAACACAAAGAAACAGAAATGTAATGGTAAAATAAAATACAAGATCCTGAATTAAAGAAATAACAGGAATTTTTAGCATCAGCTAGAACTGAAGGAGGAGAGAATCATAAGTACCTTAATTTGTCATAACAAAGCCATAAACCAGCAAAGAGAAGCAGCAACAAATAATAAGATTAAAAGGTACTTCAGTCAAGCTGTTTCTAGTTGAATTAGGCAAATGTGAATGTCATGTAATTCCCAGTTTAAAATACAGCTTTCACAACACATTTAGGTACAAGGAAATCAGATGTAAAACAGATGTAAAGAAGTACTGATATGCTCTGACCAATGACCAGCCCATCATATAAGGTGAGTTTAGATGAAACCGACTTCTTTTCAGTCAAGTAAAATGAAGACCAGGAGGAGTTTGTTATCTGTATGTCTGAGGTAAATAAATGAGGAAAAAAGAATGCTTTAATTTTGAATACAGAAAACATGTAATGGGATGTAAACTTTTATTAAGAGATCAGAAAAATTCTAATTTATAGTTTGTTCGGCAATCAAGTCTGGAACATCTTTTTTAGAGACTTCTCATCAATCATATGCTTCCATCTTTCAGTTTTGATTAAATTAAATTAAATTAACTTGCACTACTATTAAATTATAGAAAACTGTGGGCTTACAAATATTGAGAAGTTAAACACACTGGAAGAACTCAGCTTGGTAGAAATTATTGTTTTCTTGCTTCCCATTAGGTCAGGCTGGCAGAAGAAGAATTGCCTGAGTCCTTAGTGTTGCACCAGAATGGACCTCTGAACCTGCAGCCAGACAATCTTCTCCAAAGCAAGCAGCTTGCTGCTATTTACATGAAGTAAAAGTGCTCATAACAAGTGTATTTTCATGTGCGACAACTCAAATGTTGTCTTCCACCCGCAATTAGTGAAAACCTGAACATCCCAAAGAAATCAGATTTTGTGCAGAGATCCAGTGCCGAGCAGAGAGCCATTTATGGAGGCAAAGGAGCAAGTGAAAGAGGAGTACAGCCCAGCTCAGGTGTCAAGTCTGGTTTTCCTCATATAAAGTCTCCCAGAGTGATGGGATGTGTATGGATAAACTCTTCTTCATCGCACAGCTCAGAGGGATCCATGGGCATTGGGCCACATGTACAATGTGATCTGAACAACACTATGGCAAACATGCTGTGCATGGTAAATTCTCCTTGTTTCCTTAAATTAAGTGTTTTTCTCTTTTAATATTAAAAGTGTGGTCTCTGCAAATTGTTTCCACTTGCAAACAGACATTACCTGAAAGATAGCTTTAAAGCAACATCCTTCACACCCATATTTTCTCAACTTGTCATAAAACATCATGGTCATCTCTCAGCCATGTCAATTCAGCTATGCTTTTTCTTAGCTATTTTGTCATTTTCATATCAGTGCTTTCTATATTATTTTTCGCATTATTATTACACTTCAATATTCTACTTCATTATTACCAGAAACCAACCTGAGCAAACAACCTTAACTGCTATGACTTCATATTCTTTTTTAATCAGCGCACCAGATCACTCCTCATTTAGGTGATTGAAGTAACACAGAAAATCAAAAACAGCCCAGGAAGCTCCTGTAAAGCCTTGTTGACAACTTCTTGTCACAGGTTGGGGAGGATCACACAAGGAATGGTGTCCTGGTTAGCTCAGACTGATGAACAGGGAAGGGTTTGTCAGAGATGTAGAGGCTGGGGGGCTGCCTTGGCCACAGTGACCATGAGATTGTGGAGTTCTCCACTGGGCAAGGAAGAAGCAGGGCAGTGAGTAAGATTGTAACCATGGATTTCAGGACAGTTGACTTCAGCCTCTTTAGGGATCCTGTTGGAAGAATCCATGGGAACAGATCCTGTGGGAAGAGGGGTCCAAGAGTTGATATTCAAGGATCACTTCCTCCAGACTCAAGAAAATGAGCAAAAGGGGAAAGAAACCTGCATGGATTGAGACACCATACGTGGTGACAGAAACAGAAGCAAAGCTAGAGCAGTAGTCATTAGAATGAATTGATTTTACTCATTTAGAACAGTACGCCTATGTCATGCAGAAGGATTTACATCAGCTGGGCTTAAGATGCACCTTGCGAGTATAATTCCCTACAAAAGGCATTACAAGACAGCATTTTGGCAAGTCAGAGTTTTAGCTTAGAAGGTTCATATCAGTTCTTGTGCTTACCTTAAGAATGCTGGAAGATTGTTGCTGCTTTGTTGCACTTGCAGAAATAGAACAGCCTTGAGAAGTATATTAAAAAAAATATTCTGGACAAAGGACATATTTACCTGCATTAAGTACTTCTAAGCATTTGCCAGGGAAATAATATGTAAATGCAGATATTGGAATTCATTATGAAGAATTTGCAACATCCTCATGATCCACCTGCAGACAGTAGGGGGGAGAAAAAAAAGAGTAGTGAAATAAAGTTAAAAGCAAGAAAACTTTGGAAAACCTTAGGAAACCTGAACATTTTCTTCTCTTTTTTTAACACTGACTTAGCATCAAATTCAGTATTCAGATGAGGCATTCAGAAAGACCTTGGAAGAAGCAGAGCACAAGACCACATGCAGAAAGCCAAAACTGTATTTAGAAATATAATCAACGACTGAGGAATTGCTAAATGGCAATAGAGTATATCTGAACTTGTTACAGTGATGTGGAGCACTGACAAACTAAATGGGGTTCAGTGAGCAGGCAACAAGCGCTACTCATTCGTTCAGCATTTCAACTGCTGCACTCAGGCACACATTTACAATCCTTACCCACAAAAGGGCACAAGTGAAAATTTTATCCATTCTGAAATCATGTAGTGACACTTCATTG
Organism: Pseudopodoces humilis; assembly: GCF_049639895.1. NCBI lineage: Eukaryota > Metazoa > Chordata > Aves > Passeriformes > Paridae > Pseudopodoces > Pseudopodoces humilis. The sequence continues at coordinate 64,530,417 of NC_142202.1, forward strand.
AAAACATTCATTACATTTAGATAGGTTAAAAAAATAGTGAGGAGAGGCTCAGGTAATCATTTTTGCAGATGAACATGAATGCCTTAGGATGTGCAAAAGCAGTTATTGGAGAAATCATACAAGAAACACTATGATTTGAAGCAAGTGAAAGTTTGATCTATTTCAATATCTTGAAAAGTTTATTCATATGGACTTATCACTAAGATCATCTGAATTAAAAATAGCTAAAAGACCATGAAAAATAGGGAAATAAAAAAAGGAATATATCCATTTGTGATAGCTCGGCCTCAGTGCTCACATAGATAAGATTGTATCAGTATGTTAGACTGAAAGATAGAAATACTCAAACCATCAAAGGGAGATGCAGTGGTAAAAATATTGGTTGCTAACAATGGAATATTTATGAGTGCAACGTAACTTGAACAAATCAGTCTCCTAGCCTGCCTTCTGAGTAGAGCCCAGATAATCTAGAACTACCCAAAACAGGTCCATCCACTAGAAATGTCACCTATATCTGCATTAAATTCACAGAAAGATGTATCCTAGGACACCTCCTCCAGTTCTGACCTTGAATGGGGAGAATGGAAAACTAGATTGTTTTGATTATTCTTGCATCTTAATGAAATTCCTACATAATTTTAGCAATTGAGAAATAGGATAAATTGGTCGTGAAAGGTGGCTGATCAAAAGTCTCATGGAAAGAAGTATGGATTGAAGCAAAATTTTCCTTTTTTTTCACTTTTCAAGTTGAATGAAAGTAAGGTTCCATATTTATATTTATATATCTATAGGCATATGTTCACTTGTTTGGTAATAAATATGGAGAAAGTAAATAATATAACAATCTAAGAATGGCTTTTACCTTTTTTTTCTTTTTTTTTTTAATTTCCTAATGCAGCTCTTACATTTTCAATAGTGTTACTCTGTTGTAGTCTTCCAGGGACCACAACAATTTGTTAATGGAGATGGGCTAGCAGAGCAGCTATTTAGATAAAATAGTTTATCATATAGACCATAATGTTCAGACCCCTCTGAACATTGACAAAGATTATATGCTATTAACTCAAAAAGAGTAATTCTTCACCTGCACAGGAAAATACCTTTCTAAAGTGACCTTGTGTAATCTAATGACTACCCACTGGAGTCTATTATGCTAGTGACAGAACATTTCCAGAAATAGAATCTTCGATGTCTTGTTCTCTAAGGCCAGACTGCTGCTACTGCTGCTAACACTGAGTATCTCCTTACTAACCCAAATACCACAGTGGTGTACAGAAGACTACCCTCAGGAAGGAAGGTCTGTTTAATACCTAGGGAAATATAGATTAGAACTCAAAACACAAAAAGGCAACATAGCTTAAAGTCTCCCAAATTGCCTGTTACTTCATTTGTTAAGTTTCAGATTTTTTTGTGTACCCATCCTAAAAATATCAGATACCCTTTCACAGGATAAATTTACAGAGTGTTCTGCATGAACCTGCTCTGACAAGGCTGAGGACCCTCCAACAGAAATTCAGTAGCATTATAAAGACCTTCATTGCATCTATTTCTCTCCTTTGTTTTCCAAGGGCAAGAATAGTTAGTTTCCTGAGAAGGAGCTTTGTTGATCTGTTGCTTTTGTTTATAGCAAGTGTAAGGGCTCCCTCTGTCATCCAGCTAGAAAGACAGGTGCATCCAAAACTGATCTGCCCCATCTGAACAAAGGCTGAGATGAGCCATCACATGAAAGTGTCACTCTCTTATCTGAGTGAGTTGTGATTGGCAGCTAAGATTAGGTGAAACACACAGCATCCATAATGTCTAGACAACTCAATGTCCACTGCCTGTAGAGGGGGTAACTATACCTACAAATTCATAGATACTCTCTAGTTGCTGTAAGCTTTCTGATGATTTGCTAATAAGAAAACACAAAATAAATTTCCTAACAATGGTCAGTGTCCGTATTTACCTCTGGAAAATTACAGCAAAATCTATTCACATAACCAAGAACAAATTAGATTCATTTGGCTCAGAAACTTTATACTTCTCCAAGAGGAAATGACAACACAAAAATAAAAAGAGATTTGTGATTTTCCAAAGTTATTTTAAAATATTTGTGCGTAAAATTTGTACTTATTTTAGCTTTTTTCTCTCATGTAAAACACAGCTCTCTAGCTAACAGGAAAACTTGAAAAAGTTTTACATTTATTTTCCATTTAGATAAGCCCATTAAATTTCAAAAATCTTTACAAGAAATTATCCAATCCTTTGAAGGCTGGGTTTAGATCTCATTTACGCTGATTTGAGTCATACCTACTGAATTTAGTATGATTGCTTCTGATTTAGGTTGGAATAAATGAGTTTCAGACCTCTGTGGTCTGCAAATGGGAGTAGATCAAATACAAGAACTGCTTGTCTTTCAAGACTCCCAACACTTCTGAACACAGCTGGGAATTTCTCTAGCAGCAGCACCTCTCAAGATATCTTGACTCTTCCAGTGCTGGTCATTTCCAGAAAACTCAAGGGCTAAAAACATAAAAAATAGGATAAATGTCTTGAAATCTTTCAGAACCTCAGCAAAGTCTACATCACATCTGGAAATGGAGCCATTTTTGCAAAAACACCCCCAAACAAGACAGAGTGAACAGAGTTGTTTAAATTCCCAGTTGATTCTCTGTCTCTAATTCTATTCTTGTACTCAAGTTTCCCTGCAGTTTATTGCTGAGTGCAAAATGATGTTTCATTTCAAGGCACATAGTGACTCAACAACCAGAGTTTAGTTCCTTGCTTTCCAAAGTGCTTTTATGCAATGGAGAAATGAAAGGTACTAAAATAAAATCATGTTATATTCTTCAAATCTGTTCACTTGCATTATGTTGGGGACTTGATATAATACGTAAGACTACATAATGCTTAAGAGAGGACAGCAAGGAATTATGGCTGTGCATCACAGAACTCTGAAGAAGGTCAGTTCAGTTATACTTCTCAGCAGATACACAATCATTTTCTAGTCAGATACTTTTGTAAAAGACAGATCAGCTCTTGCTAATCAACCAAAATTTTGCACACACCTTTTTCCAATCAATTACCTCTAATTAACAGACATTTACTATTGAACAATATATATATTTTGATCATTGGCATTTTCAATGTAAAAGCAACTTACTATAACTGCAGAAGTAAAAGTAATTGCTTTTACCGAGTTTGTGTGACACTCATAATTAACTAATTCAATTTTTATTGTCTCTCCTTGCATACTTTCTGTCCTTTATGTCTATTACTGAACTATGAAATCTGGCACAGACTTTAATGGTTCAGAACTGTGTTTGCAGAAAAAAACACTGTTTTATTGGTGAAAACAGCTTGAATAAAAACCTGTTCTCTTTTTTACATATTCAGAAACAACAATTACAGAATTTTTTCCATTGCCTTAAATTGCAGGTTTAAAGCTCTTCCAAGTCAAATCATGTTTTGCCTGCACTTTTTATTCCCTGATGAAAATGTTTGCCTCCTTCTTAAGATTTTTCACTGAAGATCATCTGACCACAAGTTAAGTTTGGCTGGAAAAATCCTGTAGTACTGGTAATAATAATAAATAGTCATAACAGTCACAATAATGTAGGTATCTATGTATCACTACAGGATAAGCCATAAAATGCCAATACAAATTTTCAAAACATATTTTAAATTTTCTGTCAGCTGCAAAATTACTTGTAGGCAACTTAACTGTGGCATCTGTGGGAAAAAATAACTGTGGGAAAAAATAAAAAAAATCAATTCTTTTCTACATGGTATTTTTTTTTTTAAAAAAAAATATTTTATGGAAAGAAAAATTAATCTCCCAGATTCTGTCTATGTCTAGCGGAAAGCAAAAGGGATACACTTTCAGCCTGCAGTAGTTTCAACCTATCATACCTCATCCTCACACCCAGAATTTAGATCTTTAATCTGGTCTCTGGCTATAGGATTGCAAGCTTTCCTATAAAACCAGGACCGTAAAAGAACTAATGTTACATAGGGAAAAGTAATACAATATGTACTTGCATGCAGAAACAGCTTTAACAAAAATCACCATGTAACACACATTGGCACCATTATACACTTGTTCCCTAGTGACATCTCTTTTGTCAGCGCAAGTGTCGTGTCTGCTACTGCACAAAAAGGCAGGTTTTAAAGCCTGTTTGCCAAGACACTCTTTCATGAGCTTCACAGCAACAGAACTTTGTAAGCCTGAAAATCACAATGAAAAGTGAAAATATAACTAGGGGTTGTTAGTCAAAGACTAGAAAATGGAGTGGATTTCAGCTCACAGAGCAGTCATCAGACTGATCTTCAGGGTAAAGAGTTGCATGGTTTTTTACTTACCTAGGAAACAGATGCTGAAATCCTCTCACTTAGAATTTAAATTAAATAAGAAAAAAATCTACATTTCCTGTTCTAAAAAATTCACTTTTTAGCCTCTTACTCAAAAGGATAGACAAAATCCCTAATTATTTTGAGGGCAACAAAATAACTGCATTGAAGCACAAGAATTAAATTGGCATAAAATTGTAGCGAATATTCTGTGTAAAAGGTCTTTGACTATGCTTCCTGTTATAACTGAGGGAAATATTTAAATTTGTACCTTATCAAAACAGCTACTTGTTTTGGGTGGATGAGCAAGTGGAATTTTGCCTATATATGTTAAAATGTCCACTTCCCTGACCCAATCTTTTATCTGCTTTCCAGCCAAACAAAATAACAGAAAGGGACTAACTATTTCAATTGGCAAGTTCTGAGCACTGACAAATTTTCACAAGAGGAGGCATCCCAAGCACTGTACTAAACTCTCATGTTCCAAGTATAATTTTAGGCCATTGACTTAAACCCAAACATCTGCAGATTGAAATAAAACCTCTGTTTAATCTCCTGGATCTTCATGGTATGAAAATAATTTTGCTTCTGAAGCTAGATGGTGTTGACATATTAGTCAAGCCACACACTTCTCTGCTTCAGTTTTTCCACTAACTTTTCCATTTTCCTATTAAGAAAATATAGCTGTGAAGTCATCTACCTCTACAGCTATTAATCATTTTTCCATGATCAGTTCTCAATCTTCATCCTTCAGGTCTTGCCAGAGTGTTGTCACTCCTTATCTTTCATGCCAACTTCTCACTCCCTATGACAATCTCAAGTTCCTCTGCATCTTTTGCACAGATTCTGCCCATATTTCATCTAGATTTTCATGCCATAACTCTCAAGTTGCACACCAGAAATTACTTTACATTATTGCTTTTTTGCCACGTGAATCTAACTTTCTTTTAAGCTTTATAGGACTGTCAAAGCCTCTGGGAAGCTCTTAACAGCAATCTGCTGTTAAGGACACCAGGAGGGTACATGGGTTCGTTGAAGAACAACTCCTTCCAGGTCTGCAGAGCAGTAAACCTCCAACAGCATTACAATTGAACATTACAATTGAAAGCAATACATTAAAACAAGAATTTCAAGTCCACTGCAAAGAAGAAAGGGATAACTACCGCAGCAGACCTTCAGCCTCCTCCTCCCCCTGACTCAGATATCCCTATCCCTTTCCCTTTGCTAGTAATTCTCTTGTTCTCTCTGAAAGCCCCTCTTTTTCCAAAACAGAGTTTGAATCCTATTCCTACTTACTGATACAGCCCAGATCTAACAACTGTACTTTCTAGCATTTCCAGTCCTTCATTTGTCTTGCCTTTCTGGAAGTGTGACCTTGTGAAGGCTTATGTACTTGTCCTTCTATAATGGGTAGAAGCAAAGTCTGGTGTGTATATTAGCACAGCATGCAGATGGTGCAAAGGGGAATCAAACTCTGTGTGGGTCATTAATGCTTCTGCAATCAGGAGACAGAAAATACAATTAAACCAGGGAAAGCAGGGGCCAAGGTAAAGCTGTATGGTTTTGAGGGGAGGTGCTGTTTTACCATCTTACCTAGTTTTTTCCCACTCTACTTTTAAAGTAAAACCAACCTTGCTACTCCTATTAAATCTTCATAGAACAATGGTAGGGAAGGGTTTCACATTTACCTTCTTACTTTCATTGAGTAATGTTTGCTAAAACCCCTCTGACAGTAAAACCTCAATGAGAGGAGCTGCATGACTGCTTTGGTAGGATAAACAGACCATGGATGGATGAAGGAAAAGTCTCATGTCAGTCATGGGTTTAAACATAAACAAGGCTTAACAAGCAGGCTTGTACACAGAAAAATCACGTTACGACACAGATTTTCATTTAAGGCATGACTTACAGGAGATGCCAGGTCACTCCCTGTCACAATGGGAAACTTCACACTCTAACCCAGAACGGTATTTCCCAATACCCTCTGGCAGTAAAGCTGCAATTTAAAGGGCAACAGATCCCAGACTGATTTCCTAACCATGAAAAGAAGGTGGTGTTGTCCCTGTCAAACTCTGTCAAAACTGATTGCTTCAGCTTTATAAAAGTGTCTCAATATTTTATGTGTCTTATTTAAAACCTAGCTCAAGGAGCTATTATTTTAAGCTCCCACAGTCACAGAAAAGGCTCATAAAGTATATTTTACAGGCTCCTACTCATAAAAGATTTTTTTTAAAAAAATTAAAAAAAGGTAATGGCTTCACGAATTCTCATGATTTTGACAGCTCTTGAGCACTTTCAGCTGCCAATACTAATGTTACCCTCTCCCTTTCCAGCTGAAGGTATCAATATTAGCTGTAAGTGTCCAGTGTGTTTGCAGCTTTGTGACTTTGTTATGCTTAAGAGAGCAATCCCTAGTTATCCTGCTCCTTTCCTCCTACATTGCCATCACCAGCCACCTAAAGAAACAACTGCTGACATGCACCAACAGCTTTAGGTCTAAGTGAAATAGATAATTGCCTTGTACTGAAAACAATAGGCTTTGCTGTAATCTTTACCTAGGTGGTGTCTTGTCTAGCAAGAAATGAACTAGCAGAAACGTAGGCCAGAGTCACAGGAGGTAGCTGACCTGGTATGAATCCATTCTTTGCAACAGAGTACTGCAAAGTGGCAATGGTCTGGTGAAAAGGGAATAGGAATAAGAAAGATTTTTAGTTTTTTTACTTGTCCACCCATTTCCTCCCAAGGAAAAGACTTCAAATCTATTGATTTCATGCTTCTCCATCACTTTATTTTGCCAGCAAAGCTGATGAGCCTTGAGTCAAAGTTTCTAACAGTATGCTATGCATTTATATAAAATTTTAAGCTATGGAAGAGTGGAAGAATACTGCAATAAAAATTACTGAGGAAAACTGGACAAATCATCAGCTGGCAGTCCCAGTAAGAGCAACACATTGAGCTAATGTTAGGATGGAAAGAGAGTATTTCAAAATTGGCCCAGTTTTTGGTAGGTTTCTACAAAAAATTCTCATTCCTGGCAAAATCATAGGAAAGAACAGCACATTGGCACGTGTTGAGTTTTACCTGAATTGTGAACACTTGTTCAAAATATCAAGACGTGTATTTATATCCAAGAGAAAAATGTTTTGAGACTTTTCCCAACAGAGAAGATAGAAAGGCTGAATTAAAAAATTAGCACTTTTTCACGAACAAGGAAAAAAAAGTCATTGCTTTATTTCACTCATCAGAACCTCCTCAAATTCTGGCACATTTTAAAGTACGTTTTTGACCCAGTACCAAACTAAAAATTTGTGCATCCTGGATTTATATTTTACCATTTGCTGATACAGCTGCTTATCATTTAAATCTTAACAATAATATAAAGTAAAAGTTTTTAAAAATTAAAGAAATTATTATTCTAGTGCATATTCTAAGAAGTTTGGCAAATTAGCTTGCATTTTTTTTAAAATGAAAATATCAATTGTGACCTGTTTCTTGGTAATGAATTCATACAAAATCCTATAAAAATAATAGATGTTTCTGAAAAAACCTTGAAGCAAAATTAACACTTCGGTACAACTTTAACAGCTGCAATCTCTAGGCAGTAGCTGAGTTGATGACCAAAAGTAGCTATTTGATATTAGCTGAAACAGGGAGGCTTATGGGGTCACACTTGCAGTCTGAGCAGAAAATATGATGGTACACTAAGTTCAGCTCTTCTGAAGACATGAAACAGATCCCAAGGCGGGTGCCCCTAGATCCTCTTCTTCCAAGATGATTTCCTGCTGGCTGCCCCTCTACATATACTAGTGCATGGCTTTCTCTTCCCCAGGAAAGTCTTTCCTGCAGGCAGTGCTAGTATGAATCCAATAGAAATAGTCTTTAGCCAGGGTGCTTAATTAGATACTTCTATGGTAGCATTGCATTCTTTGTGGGAGTCTATTAGGGGACACTGAGACATGTGAGTGAGACTCTGCGCAGTTTCTGCTGAGTTAAAAATATGACAAAGAAACAGAAACTTACATTTCAAAGTAAGTCAGACACCTTTCTAAATCTGAAAGGGAGGGAGGCAAGTAAGCCCTCTGGAAGTTAGTCACCAAAGAACTTAGGACTAAATATAGAGCCAAAAGTGCCACTTCTCAGGAACCACTGTTCAGCATAAGGTACACTGTGTTTGTGTCCATCCTGGAGTTCGGGCAAAATCTGCTTTCACAGTAATTTCCTGTAATGAAGAGATCTAATCAGCATATACTTTTGGCTATATCAGAGTACTGGCAATTATAAATAGCAAGGAGTCGGTCTATCAGGTTTTCTAGGGCCTCTTCTACACAAAGGACAAATTTTAGTTGAGATTCCCATCTCAAGTCACACCTAAATTTCTTTCCATGGGAATTTGAAACTGAGTTATATGTATACTTTTGGAGGATACTTATTATTACCTTCTCTTCTGCCACTTCAACAAATGATCTGGTGACACAAGTATGTCTTAGAAAACACAGTAATCAGCTGACTATGTTTTCTTTTGGCATAAGTCCTGCACTGCCATTCTGCTAACAGCTCTCTGTTTCTGCAGCTCAAATACAGCTCTCTGGAAGTATATCATCAAGACAGCTGACCAGAAGAATCCCCAAATGAATTTTACCTCACAGACTCACAAAATGCTATCCTCTGCTACCACCCTCCCCTTTGATCACAAAATGTATGCCTAATAAAATATCAGAGTATACAGAGAACTAAAAGATAAGGAAATCTAAGCTTCTCATGTGCTTAGGTCTGCATACAAGTGGTATATAACCTCTTCTACAGGCAACAGAAAGAAGTTCAGATAACAGAATCTCTTCGGAGTTATGCAAATGTCAGCAACCAGTATTGCCTTTCAGCTTTTTCCTACTATAAGAACAGGATCTAAAAAGGAAGAATTGGTGAATTAACTTGGCAGCAAGGGACTACATTATCAATTGTCTCTTTTAATCAGGAGAGAATCAATCAGTACCACTACCCTTAAGCTTCCCCATCAGCATTTCTCCCTCCCACCCATCCTGCATCGTTTAATTCATCCTTTGAACTTGTCTCAGTTATGAAATACTAGACCCTCACATTTATTTAGATTCTCAGTTTCCTGTGAAAACAAATGGCAAGCCTATACTTAATAACTTTGAGGGGCTGGCTTTTAAAATCTGAATGCCCATTTGCTAACAAATAAAAAAATGTGATCAAGCATCCCACAAGAAACTAGTAAATATTTGGCAGCAAACAAAAGAAAGATTATACTTCACTGAGATTTCTTCTCTTAATGAACAGATACTGAGTGTTTATTTTTCATTTCATAATAGCTAAGCAAGCAGAACCAAATACCTTTTTTTATCATAATGAATTCTGCTATCCAAGCATCCATTTACAGGCAGACAGCTTTAGGAGGGAAAAACCTCTGAAACACTTCTAAAAGCTAAGCAAAAGACAATGCCCCTGGTGCAAAACAGCTTAGTTATTTTTCTTAGACTTTTTAATATATAGCATATAAAACTGTATTGTTCCATCAATTTCAATGAAACTATTCTAGAAAATATTCATCAAGTAAAGTTCATTTAATGTTCAGATCACGAAAGTCCTGCAAACTGAAAACAAAATGCTTGCAGATGGCTTTTAAAATTACTTTAGGCATACCCTCACACTTACTTAGATACAAATGAAACTAACCACCAAATAATATCTGCCTAGGTCTTTGTTATCTGTGTTACTTCCTTGGAGGAAGTCCCATTTCTGCTTCACTACTACACATTGTACTTGAACAATCCATGCTAGAGCAGTACCATCTGCAGAACTAGACACCACCTATCAATCAATACCATTATTGAAATACTATATACCAAACCCCACATTCATTTTATCAATTTCTAGCTGATTTTTCGATCATGCCATATTCACCTGACTACATATTTGGGAGATAAAATTGTGTTTAATCACCCCAAAAAATGTTTCAAAGGAAATAATCAGAAATTAAAAACATTCTATATCTACAGTATTTGAAATAAGAAATGCCAAGATGGTGGTGTATTTCATGTCCCAAAGGTTGCTGGATTAGCAAAAGCCATGCATGAATAAGGAGAGAAACATGCTACAGGGAAAAGCAATAGGCTCTTTTTGTCCTTAAGCCAGTGGAATCTAATCAAGGGTCTGTGCTACTTTTGCACATTTTAGAGAATATCACCAGAGAATTTAGGTTGTAATAGGTCTGCATTGCACAGGAAAGAAATTAAATAGAAGTTGCTATCAGATACTCATGGCTAAATAAATGACTTCTCTGTCAGGCTTGACAAAGTGATAGTATTATAGTTATTATATTATATTATATAATTTATTATATTATATATTATAGTATATAGATAGTTATTTAACTTCCAAGGATAATTTGCTAACACTTGGCTAGTTGGCTTGATTCAGCAATTGGCACTGATAGATAACCCAGCCTTATTCTCAGAAGAGCAATGACATTGTTTAATTCTTAATTCCCACTGCAGAAAATTGCAATCTGTTGTAAGAACCAATGATTTACCATGTTAACATAGATCACCAATATACACATTGCAGAGTTTCAGAGTGGCTATCTGTATCATCCTCTCAAAATGTGTAGACCTTTATAAAATATAGGGGAAGAAATGGAGCCAAAATGTTAGTCCAAAACATCCCAAAGAAAGCAAAACCACAAAATAAATCTTTTTTATAAATCCTAATTATAGCTTTCACAGACATAGCCTGATACTGGGATCTAATTGTAATCTACCATACAGACAGTTTCTTGCTGGTTGCCCTCCTCCTTCTTATTTAAGTGAGTTAAAATAGCAGCTAAGTGATGGAAAAATGTCCTTCTGCATGAGAAAGCGTGAAGATTGCCACTGCTGCAACTTTGATAACTACTTACTTGTCCAAAAGAGACGCTGCCATGCAGCACCAGCTCCAAGAACACAGCACACTTGTTGCCATGTGTTTGATTACTGCCTTGCTATCCCTAGTCACCTGTCATTCTTCCCAGTTTGAAATCTAAATCTCCCCCAGCTGCTGCTGCAGCTGCTTTATCTGCCATGGCCAATGAAACTGAGAGTGATAAATAGCACCCTGCTGGTCGGGCATGCCCCAGGGAGAAGAAAGACCTGAACAAAGGGAATCGGATTTATTTAGTACTGCTCCTGTTGATAACTGTCAATTCAGAAACCTCATGTTCATATTCATGGCTGACCAGCTCACAGCAACCCTTCCCTGACTACATGCTAGGTGAATCACATCCTCTTCAAGGTGTCCAATAGCAGTAGATATAAATATTTTAACCAATGCAGGATGCAGGATTTTTCTGGGAAAAAAACAAAAACGACACTTTATATTACTTAAGGACTGACAACAATATGCAAAAAAATCAACCACCTGTTGTACAGTAGCTGGTTTTTTTTCCACTTATTTACACTAAAGTCCAAAAAGAGAAGAAGAAGAGAGGCCTGAGCCAAGCATTTGACCCCACACATATCCTCACCAGCACTGGTATTGAGATCCATTTTGTAGCATGTGAAAAACGAGATTCATTTAATAAATTATAAAAAGTTTAATATAAACAAAAAGACAATTAGGAGACAAAGGAAATAAAGCAAAGGGTTAAAAACAGCCAGGTGCCCTGGCGGGTTGCCAGGAACACACCTGGTATCTTGGGAACACCCTTTTTAACCCATCCTGCTGTGAGGGTTTAATGCATATTCAAAGCATGTCCCCTCCCTGGTTCCGCCTTCTTAGAACATGCTCTGTATGGCTTTTTTTTTCTGCTGATCAGCATTATTTCTGCTGGTCATCATTATTCTTGCTGACCAACATTATTTTGAGTCTGGTTTCCTTTCTTCTGCAAATGGTCAGTGTTGGTAACAGTCCGGGCCCCTCATCCTTCCTTTGAGAGCAGCTGGGCTTCATATCTTTCCCCCACTGCCAACGGCCTGGTCCTGGCTTCTGATAACAGTTTGGTCTCCATTTCCTGCTGCTGATAACAGCCTGGTTTACACTGTCCTTCTGCTGGAAACAGCTTGGTCCTCCCATTGTCCTGCCTGTTGGAGTTATCTTGCCTTGTCCAGATGAAACATATCCCTACCGTTCAGAATTCCTTTCTAAGCCTATAACTTGCTAAGAGAGAGAAGAATATAGCAAAAGCATATAGCATATAACATTTATCATAATACTTGCGAAAAGCCAATATTTACAATATGAATTCACAACATAGCATCCTCTGTAAGGTTTAAGATTTCAACCAACTAAGTATCTCAAAGACTTTGAAATCACGAAGGACAATACTTCTGGTGATTCAGTCCAAACACTTACATCAGTACTGTCTCCACCTAATAACTGATGCAACATTTTAAAAACAAGGAGGCAGGGGCGACCTTTGAACAGCACTGCTAAAATTCTCAAAGCTCTTATTGTTGAGTGTATTTTAGGGAATAAGCAGCTTGAACTTCATTCTTCAAAACTGAAGGAAATGAAAATGTAAAGGTGATATTTAGAACAGAACATTTTGATGGAGAACAAGGAGTTCCATCTTATTCTCTTTTTAGATTTTTTCCATCTCCTAATGTTATTGATCTTTGAGGGGGACGATCCCTCTGTTTAAAGAAGTTGTGTGTTGGGTCTGAGTAAGATGGAGTTCATTTTCCCAAAGCAGCCCTCAAGGTGCTGTGCTTTGCATGGCTATCTGAAAGGTGCTGATAACACACCGGTGTTCTGGCTACTGCTGAGCAGGGCTGGCACTGCACCAGTGGTGTCTCTCAACACTCCCCCACCACCAAGGGGCTGGGAGTGGCCAAGGTCCTGGAAGGGGGCACAACTGGACCAGGTGATAAAAATTTGAAAACCAACAGACACTAAATACCAATTCTATTGATAAGATTAATAATGCTTTTTTAAGGCTCCTCCAATTCAATCTTGAGCCCTTCATGGCCTTTTTTTTTTGCATGGTCTTATCTTTTTTTTTATTATTTCTACAGCAGATGAAATGCTCTAGAAACACCTTCATGAACAGAACATGCATTAGATATTTGACACCTCATGAGAAGACAGACTTGCTGTCAGAGGAGAGTATTCAGCCATTTCCTACAAATCAGGCAAAACTAAAAAACATCAAAAATGAAGTGAAAGGGTTTAATTACCCAGCTCTTGAGGGCTGGCTACTGGAGATAACTTTAAATGACTATGCACAAGCATACATAACAAACTAGCAGAAGCATAACCTGTGCTTATTTTGTAGATCATATATAAAAGCAATGGGATGAATGGATTTAAAAATTTAGTAATGCCTTCATGACAAAGAGGACAACATGACATCCAGCACAAAATGCTTCAGACATGCAGCAGGAGTTAATATTTCAGAAATTCAAGAGAAGAGAAAGACTATCACACGGACAAAGCTACAAAATAATGAGGTTATTAAAGAAAGGCTGCAATTACAGGGATAAAGTACAGCCAACTGAAACGAGTTCAATAGCTAATACAAAGGTATTAGTAGAAATTTGGCTATAATCTGGCTATAAAGGTTGATTATTAAAATTACAAGAGCATTTGAATACTCTAAATTCCACCTAAAGGAGATTATTGCTATGCAATTGTAGTTACAGAAAGAACTGTCTTTTCAAACAAGCCCACAGAAACCTATTTCACAAGAGGTAAACATAATTATATGAAAGCGTAAGAGGATATAAAACTTTATAAGCGAAAAAAAAAGACAAGAGGGAATGATGGGGTGGAGAACAGAGGGGGAAAAGCCAATATTAGTCTTTGCTATAGGAAATAATAAGCAAATTCAGGTATTGTACAAAATAGAAGATGGTAATTTGCATAAGTAAATAACCATTTCTTGTTTGCTTCCTTCCTTTCATTCCAGTTCAGTTGACCTCTATTTGCTACATAACTACACCTAAGTTCTCTTCCCAGTTCCTTTCAAATTAGCTTTCCCATTACAACATTTCTGAGCACATTTATGTACTGGTAGAAAACCTGTACAATGAAGATTTAGGCAGTTTATAATTTTATCCTGAACGATAATAACAATAAGAAATAATTGTAATAATTATACCACTAGTAATAAGTACTTGGCCAAGATTACAGCTTAGAAAATGCTTCATTTTTTTAAATTTAGATCCTAAATGGGAAGTGGGCAGCAAAAATGTGGAGAAGACTATTTACTGAGTGAGGCATCTATAAAAAAACTGCAATAGAAATGGGAGGGATGTGGGCATGAGCCTGTGATGCACTACAGAGCAGTTTACTTGGGCATCTACTTTGTTCTGCTGAAAACCCATTCTGTTTTCTTACCCTCCCTGAAATGACTGAATCCACATCATCAAGCATGGGGGAGGAGAAATTTTCAATGTCTTATGTGGAGTATGTTCTGCCTTTGTGCAACGTACTTACATACCTACTGAGGCACAGAAAGAAATTACATTACAATCTATGGGCTGCAGCAATGCTGTACATTCCCATTCCTAGTCCCTGCTCCATGAATATGAAGTACATCATGAAGCATAACAACATCAACAGGCAGTACTGGGGGTTGCCCATCTACAAGACGGTGCTCAGTTTGAATTCATCAATTCAAAGATGAGTTCAAACTGAGCTACATCAGTGTGAATTCGTCTTTGCAGTATCTGCTCCAGACTGCATCCTAAGCACCATCTTGCGAAAACTCTTAAAGTGATCCAACTACAGCATATCTCATTAGCTGCGTGAGTATTTAAATATCTTTTATGAAGCCAAACAGTACCAACAGAACAAAAATGCACCTACCTTCTCATTCATGCATAGTCTGTAGCACTATGTTGGAAAAATTTTAATTGTGAGTAGGATACAAACCCCCTAATCTACTGATTAGGGCAGAAAGGGGAGCATCACTATATGGAAATATTTGCTAAATTCAAAACAAATTCAAGAATAATTTCAAGCAATTAAATTCCTTAGATCCATTTATCTTTATTGTAAGATAAATTTGCAGGAAAATTTCTGTTATTCATGGACCTCATGTAAAAGAAATTATTTAAGTATAGAATACAAATAATTAACAATTAACTTGAATTTTGAAAATGTGAAAATGTTTAAGTAGTAATCCAAAGTGATAGTTTATTTTATGTAAATCTAACTGCTAAAAAATTATATTAATCTTTCATCAGGAACTGTAGTGATAGGACAAAGAGTAATAGGTTCAAACCGAAAGAGGAGAAATTCCACTAGACATATAGAAGAATTGCTTTCCTGTGAGTGTGGTCAGACACTGGAACAGGTTGCCCAGAGCAGTTGTGGATGTCCCATCCCTAGCAGTGTACAAGGCCAGCTTGGATGGATCATTGAGCAAACTGGTCTAGTGGGTGGTATTCCTGCCCAGGCCAAGGGGGTTGGAACAGGATGATCTTTAAAGTCTCTTCCAATTAAAACCATTGTATGATACTAAAAAATAAGTATCATAAAATAAGAGTTTTATTATATTCTTGGCCTTAGTTGTATTATTTTGGAAACAACAACAACAAAAAAAAAAGTAAATAAAATGCAACATGCACAACTTCCTCAATATCTTTTGTTTTTAACTTGCACACACTGTTAAAAATGAAACCAGTTGAGTAGATAAAGCCTTTTGGCAGCTTTGCCTCTTCTTCTAGAACTGGAAAAGAACTCTCTCTAACAGTTAAATCCACAACTGACTTTTCTACTCTTGCCTCCTTTCTTCTGGTATTATATTAATTTTTCCCATCCCCGGATTCATTCCCTTCTTTTCCATCTACTTTTTAAATTATTATTATTTTATTCCCTTATTTTTTAGTAAAGCTTTTTACTTACATGACTCAGAACCATTCCTGAATGGACTCAAGGGAGAAGGGAGGAGACAGCAGGGGGAGAAAGGAAATGATGTCTCAGCAGCTGGAAGGCTTCTAAAAGAATTCTGCATCCTATCCTCTATTCAGTGAAACTATTTTGTATTTTTACGGCCTATTTCATAACAAATGGCAACTACCACTGCTTCTAGTCACTGCAGACCCCACAAATACATCAGAGCTTGCATAGGCTCAGGACAGTGCAAAGCACTTGTATTGCAGGACATCTCCAGTTGCTCCACACCACTCTCCTGTGTGATCACATCCCCCAGCAGGTAGCATAGCTTGGGCACAACCAAGCAATAGATATAAATGTCCAGGGCAAGCATGAAATAGTCTTAAACTAAGTTCACAGTGTCACCTCTTCAGCTTTCATATCCTTTAAATAAATGAATAATGGGTTTTGGGTTCTGTGCCTTTCCAGAAAAAAATCTCATTAATACTGTGCTAAGACACAAATAATCTCCTCTCAAAAAAAAAACCACCCACAAGAAAACACAAATAGAATATGAGAAAAATTACCCTGCACCCACATAATTGCCCATCACACACTTTGGCAAACATGCTGTTTCCTCAGCAAGCATGAACTTCCCAGCCTCACTTCCACTCATGGGTATTACTGAGCCTCCACAGTGAACATTAAAGAAAACAAATGTAGAAAAGGATATTGAGGGGAAGAAAAATAAAATGGAAAAGAAGAATCACATTAGTCATTCTATAATTTCTAATAATAATGATGTTGAACCATTCCTTTAAAGTAAATACTTTGGTGGTAGGCATTTAAACAACAAATTAACATACCAGGATTTTGAAATGCTATTTCTAAGTCCTTTCAAAAAAAAAAAAATTAATAAATTTTGGGAAGGTCATCTTTGCAGCCTATTGCATTTTCTCTGGGGTGGTAATACAATTGCTATGGGAACAAAGTAAAATTATGAACCTGGAAAAATTCACAGAGGAACACATTAGACAAACAGGAAATAACAGATTATTGTCCTCAACTTCTTGCTACAATTAATGATGCACCAGTGTCTCCACGGGTTCACATGGGTTTAAAATAAAAATTTAAGTAGTTACAGTTCCAGCAACATCAGTCTTATGAGGGGGAGTTATGATGCAGTTGGGATTTTTTGGCCTGGGAAAAAGTAGGCGCAGAAGCAATGTTGCTCTGTACAACTCCATGAAAGAAGCCTGTAGCCAGGTGGGCTTCGGTCCCTTCTCCCATGTAAGACAAGAAGAAATGGCCTCAGGCTGTGCCAGGAGAGGTTTAAATTGGATATTAGGAAAAATTTCTTCACAGAGACAGAGTTGACAAACATTGAAACAGTCTACCCAGAGAAATAGCTGAGTCACTATGCCTAGTGATATTTAGAAGACATGTAGATGTGGAATTTAGGGACATGATTAATGGTGCACTTGGCAGTGCTGCATTTACAGTTGGACTTGATGATCTTAAAGATCTTGTCCAAGCTAAATAATTCTGTGATTCTCTTTTTCCATAGAGAGCTACATCTTATTTTTCACATGGTTGAATTACACCTATGCAATAAAGGAATTAGATTAAATCAGATTTAAAAACTCAGACAAGATTCAGATCTGTTCTGTAAATCCAGTTTTTCAGATTTATAAATGGTTAAAGATTTTGTGTGGTTTAGAGTATCCCACATTACACAAGGGGGACCAAAAAATCTGTTTTTTCTTGCAAACTTTTCTCTGTTTTTCTAGATTAGCAAAACATATCTTCTCACGTGAGTGTCAGCAAGGGACAGCTAGAATGGACAGTCAGTTTCTAGTATAGCTCCAAGATATTGAGAAATGTGATCCCAAGAACAGAAATGATATTTTCAGAAATGCATAGCTCCTACCACTCCCTGTGAAGTTAACTTCTGAATTGTAAAATAAAGAAAGGAGCAATAATAGAATATTGCATGCCTGAGTCATGTATCCACTAGAGTATCACAAGATTTATACAACCACAATTCCAGAATTTTAGGACCCTAAAAAATATACATTTAATAGTTAATTATATATTTTGTTTAAAGTGCAAGGTCTAATTTGGTTATTCAAAAAAAACCCCAATTCCTTTTAAAACCACGTTTGCTCACATTCATACAAATGGCAAAGATTCTGAATTATCAGAATTAGTTTAGAAAGTGTATTTGACTGTCACTATGAAAATAAAAGTGCATCTATGGTCAAATCAGGGAAACAAGATATTGTATAAGTACTAGGGAAAAACACCTTTGAAAAAGATACTTTTCCTATAAATGAGAAATATAACCTCATCTGAATTAATATGTAGCTTATTACAAACCAGTCAATGACATTTAGGTGGGATTCAAGGAAAGATAGTAAGAATTATACAAATGGACACAATCTTATGAAGAGTGATAAAAAAATAGTAGGTCTCTATTGTAGGACAAGTAGAGTGCAATAGTTATTAAAATCAGTACTATATGGAAGAAAGATTAGCAGTTCCTTTCACAGTAACATAGGGAATTCCCCCAAAAAAATAAGTTAGTTCAATTTTTTTTTTTTTAAATAATGTAAAATTTTGAAAAAAATTTACAGTAGAGTGTATGAACAACAAAAGTTTAGAAAGAGTCAAGGAGCACCTAATAGATACCAGGAGTAGTTCAAGTAATGAGAACTGCTAGAAAATATCTTTGTTTTTGCAAATTATATAAAGCCTAATATTTCTAGGCTTAAGTCAATCCATCCAAAAGCCCAGGCCAGTGATGAACAGGACAACAAGTTATCCTGTTCTGCCTCCAAGGAGCTGTGATGCTTTCCAAACCAGCTATTTATGCTAGCTATTGTTGACAGGACACACATGACAAACCTCAGCTCAATAAAACCTGACAATTCGTACACTCACATAAAATTACTTATCTAGAGAACAACTTTTTCCCTGAAGTCTCATGTAATTATCAGTATTTTTACATCTAAAACCCAGAAAGGTTATATTGGAATATAAACTGCTAGAGCAAGAGTAGACAGCTTTCTGAATCAAAAAGTGATAATTCCTTACTGCAAGTTTCATGCTTTTTGCTAGTTCAGTATCAAATACAAAAAGAGAGTTCTATTTTTTTGCCATCTCTACCCCACATTTAAAAATGCTGAATTTTTCTTTTATTTCCCCTGAACAGCACTCAGCCAGCACAGCAATATAGTTTGAGACTGGATTAACTACAGCAGACCAGACTCTGGAAATAAAAAAAATAATTCTACACTAAAAAAAAATAAAATAAAAAAAAATCACATAGTCCTAAATGTCTTTTCCAAGGCATAGACAGCTATACATGCAGGAAGTTTTTCCAGAAGGAAAGTAACCAGAGATTAATGCATAAAACTATAAATATTTTTTAATGCTTAGAATTGAATCAAAGGAGTTACTTTCCCCATTTCCCTCCCCACTAAGAGGTGTTAAAAAAAAAAAAAAAAGTTGATATTTCTACCTCTTGACAGATTACATTGTAAATGCCATTCCTTTTACTAATAGAATTTACACAATAAGACAAGTAAGAAGATTCATGTCTATTTATGTCTATATAAACACCAGTATAAGTACACGTGGAACAAGGGTAACAGGAGCATGACTGAGACATGATTTGAACAAACTACTAACAGAGATACAAGGATTGCTGTATTGCATTGTTAATTTTGATCCCCATGTTGTTATGTTAATGGTTTGTTCCCCTCTCCCGTCTCTTTCGTTATTAGATTAGCCCGAGTGGTACCCTCCTACCCCAATTGTCAATCCACCCTTGTACCTGCCCCTTGTTCCTGAATGTTCTCTGTTCCTCCCCTCTGGGCCCTGTCTGTCACTCGGCTACTCCTCCCAGCTTCTAGAAAGTTCAGGGAGGCTGGTCGAGTGATAGGGCAGAGACAGAGGAGGTCCCTCCCTGAACCTTCCTCATTGATTCTTCCCAATGTCCCTCTGATCCCTTCACACTCCCTCATTGTTTCCCATTGGTTTGAGATCTGTCCCCTGCCCTGGATCCTCCCCCAAGTTTAAGTTGCTGTCAGCCCTGCTTCGGGGGCTCTCATGGAGCAGCATTCCTGAGGTCGGAGGTCCCTGTGGGGACTCAATAAACCTTGGACTTTTTCTTTTAAGAGAGCCTGACTCCTGCCTCCTCTATTGTTGCTGTGGTCTCTTCCATCAAGTCGCTCCTCTGATTTCCAGGATTCGGAGGGGTGTCCCCCCGCAGGTCAGTGGCGTTGAGCTAGCCTGGGAGGGTGAAGTGGTATCTTCTAAAGGGACACTGCAACAAAGGATCATGAAAAAGGAACAAAACACAGCCCTTCACTGAAGGTACAACGACACTCCCCACTCCAAGTAAAGTCATTTATGGTCAAGAACTAGTGTGTTTTTATACTGTACCACCATCTTCTAAAAGCTGCCTACATTTGGAAATAATCTAAAATTCCAATCCACAATTTTAGAATTGTAAATACTTAGTGAGAAGAGAACAGGTTCTGGCCTGTATGAAAACAACCTATGGTGGGGTTTGATAATTTCTATGTGACTAGCCTGTGCTAGTATCTCAAATGCTGTAACAAGGGTAATGCTGTAGAGTGAAACACTTTCATAATTTTCCCCATGTGCAATTTAGGTTTTTCTGGTGATCTTTCCACAGTTTACCACCACACATACGGTGCTTCACTTATGAAGCCACAAAAGCAGCACCCTGTGAGGAGCCACTAGCTTCAAAGAGTCAAGTAAGCATCCTATAAAAGAGGCATTTTTTCCAGCTTTCTCTGCTCTTCAGCTCAGAGCCATTTTCCAGTCCTTGCTGGAAAATTGCAGTGAAGTAGCAAAATAAATTGTATATAAATAAAATGCAAAAAGAATGAGAAAAACACTGGAGAAAAACCATTCTGTCACCCACACAGTCCTTTAGTATAGCTCAGTATTTTCAATTTTAACAAAGGGGTGTCTTTCACAGATTTATAGGATTGGGTTGCCATCAAGAAGTCACCTGTGTTGCTCCCTCCCAACATTACTTGCGGCAATCCTGACATATATTTTGCGTTTTACACTGATTATAAAAGATGGGCACTAAGAGACTCTGAGACCACACAGCCACAAAGGCAATGTAGATCATTTACACTAGGGAAACAAATTTTCCAGTGCTACCATGTAAGGTCATTACTATTACAACGCATCAGGAATACAGAAACAGATTTATTCTATTCTTCTTAAAGGTCTTCATCTGTGCCCTTAGTATTCTCTTCAAGTTAAACAATGTCTCCTTTTTCTTTCCCCAAAAACTGTGCTCATTTGATCTCTGACCATTCTCCCACCAGTTTCATGCCAGCTGGCCCACATTTTTCCATATCCAAGTACATGTTGTATGCAACCTTATGCTTTACAACTGCAGAACAGATTTTGAAGGATTACATAGCTCATTCTGAAGCTATATTCCCATATAAATATATATATAAACTTAGTATGTCCAGTTCTGGTAACGACAGGATGCTAACTCCTCTTTGGCTTATGATCCACAGATGATCTCTTTGTTGCTACCTCATTAGAGGTATTTACACTATTTTAAGCATCTAATTAAGGTACTTGATCTGGCAATGTTCAGTTCCTCATTTTAGTCTTTTGCATGGTCCAAATACACATCTAAAGTAGCCTGAACTAAATAATAAAAATGATTTCTCAGCATTTCCCATGTGATGTATAAATTTGTCTTACTGTCTTTTCCAATGAAATACTATCACAGGTCTGATATATTCAAGTATTACACACATTTCTGAAGATACTAATTTCAGAGTGGATCTTCCTTGACAGAAATTCAAGTTATGTAATAATAGTCAGAAGATTCCTTCATACACCCAAAGACCATAGCAACAAAGTAATTAACTGAGTGATGAAATTCAACAGAAGGGTCTCACAAGCAGGCTTCTGAATAAAAGGCAAAGATAGGCTTTTTATTTTATGTGCTCTGCAGATCAGGGGGGATACAGAATGAAACAATAAGGACATTCAATTTTTGGCATGATGTGTACTTTACATTTTGCAATAGTCTATTTTATCATTAGACATGCCAAACCCTCAACCTGCTGTTACAAACTGCAGCTATTACCAACTCTGTACTGACTAAGTTGAATTTGAAAAAAACAAACAACTGTGACAAGTATCTGTAACTTAGTTGTCACAGACTCACAGAGGCTTCCAAATTCCATCACTCTGACAACAATCCCTTGCCGCCTATTTTTCAAAGAGGTCATCCAAAATTTGATCGGGGGCAAAAGCTCTGACCTAGCATATTGTATTTCATTACCTGTCAGTGGGCAATAGAGAATATCTGAAAAAGGATCTGGAAAAAGCTATACATGGAGAGTGCTAGTGAAAATTAGGTGGGAAAATAGGACAATATTTACATTACAATGGTGTATCTTATAAAAACTATGCTAGAAATCGATATGGAACCTAAGAAACTAACTGTAAAAACATAAGCCTTAAAAATATCTCTTGTCACTGTACAGAAACTAGGAGAAAAATAGTGAATCTAAATTGCTGTTCTACGAGTACAAGATGATAGCCAAGCCTTTATTATACTCAATGCTTAATGCCCATGTCAGGAATGCCCAAAATACATTATTAGCACTGATGAAACCTAACTTAGATTTTCTTAAGATCAGAGTCAGTCTAAAGAAATACGATTGAACTGTCATTGATGAAGAGAAGGCGAGAACACCTATGGTATTCACACTTACTTATGTGTGATCTGTAGGGACTTAACAAATTACTCTTGATCATGGAGCTCTATTTCTAAAATGTTTTAAGATCATATTAAAGAAAAAACCAAAAAAGATAAACACCATGTTGAAGTAGCTCTTCTACTAGCCACATTAAAAGAAAAAAAGGGTTTAAAAATCTAAGGTACTTGGTTTCTTTTAAGGAGCCTTGACCTCCCTTTAAACATTTACAGTACCTTACTTCTCCCTGGTCACCTACTGTCACAAAATATGCAGTGTTAATAAGGTCTTTGGCTCTCCAATGGCAATTGGTAATTATATTATCCAGTGAGTTTAAAAATTTTAAACAAACCAACAGACACATGTACAGACAGACACAGATACATGTATTTAAGTATATCCATATATAAAAACGTACAAAAAATATAAAGAAGTTTTCTTCTCTTTGAAAATTAGGCAATTCTCCGTATTCACCAATTTCAGAAAGAGAAGCTTCAGTTTACTCTACTTGGGAAGTGGTTTGGGGTACAGGGGTACCAGGTGACGCTGCCCCTGCCGCGGCCTTTCCTGCCCTAGCTGGCTCTACCTCACTGACCACTGGCAGCATCAGGAGTGGGGAACGGCCTGGGAGCTGTTTGTCCCAGACCGAACCTTCAGAGCCCTTAAGCCCTCAGGCCCTGCGGTCTCCGCGCGTCGTGCATCGTGGGTGCTCGGTGAAGGAATGGAGGAGGCTCAGAGTCCAAGAACCTTCCCAGAAACCGGATTTATTGTAGGAACAGGAACAGTGGACAGGGAAGGGACTGGAAAGGTCAAAGGCAGGACAAACTGAGTGAGGAGAACCTCTGTGCGACACAATTTAAGGTGGGGAGGGTACAAACCCAGGAACCAATCAGGGCATCTCAGGTGAGGAGTTGGGGGGCGGGTTTACAATGTTGGTCCACTAGGGACAACACGTGGGAGGGGCGGCAGTTACAACACCAATGGGGCTTTGAGGAAGGGCTGAGAGGCAGGGAAGGAGCTAGAACAAGAGGTGGGGTTTACATGGATTGATAGGGCTCGGGGGCAGGATCAGGGTGATGTATGGGGAACAATCTGGAAAAAGGGGACAGGGTTTACAATAATTGACAAGTGGGTGAAACCAACACAGAACCACGGGGGGGCAACAGGAACAAACCAACGAATTATATGAATAAAACTAATCGACTGCCTGCAACATCTCCCCCTTTCTTTTTCAGAGACGATGTTGCAAACTCGGGGGGTGCGGAAGGCTCAACAAACCAGTCTTTAAGTGATGGAGAGGGAGGGGGTGAGGAGGAAGGAGGAGAGGGAGCATTGACAAAATTAACTTGGGGAGAGGGAGCTACGAGGTGCAGAACCAATTGAACTAAACATCTTTTTAAAACTGCGAATGCAACTAGAACTATGAAAATGATGAAGACAACCCATAAAACAGTCTTTAGGACAGATGCGAGCCATCCGGACAGTCCCCAGTTGGAAAAAATGTTGGTGGCCCAGTCTTCATGTTCTTGTTTTATTTGGTGGACCATGCTTCTCATCT
This sequence comes from Pseudopodoces humilis, assembly GCF_049639895.1. Taxonomy (NCBI): domain Eukaryota; kingdom Metazoa; phylum Chordata; class Aves; order Passeriformes; family Paridae; genus Pseudopodoces; species Pseudopodoces humilis. The sequence goes on from NC_142202.1 coordinate 64,554,897, forward strand.
GTTTGATGGTCTGGCGAATGGAGGGGCTCTTTGATGTCAGGTTTAAGCAGCAAAGCCCTTCAAATTCCCTGCAGTCATGGTTGTGCAGGAGCAGCAGGAAATCTGTGGCCGCCCGATTTTGGAGGGTGGCTTGCCTGGTTATTTCCTCGTCTTCGAGGAGTTCGCTTAGCGCAGCTGACGTTAAATTTGCTTGTTTTACTACCCAACACTCAAATTGGCCCCATTCTCCAAGGGCTTGAGCAGTGGCCAACCAAGGCAGAAAAACAGACACTGCTACCCGTTTTAGTTTGCTCCAATGAAAAATTTCTGAGTTGCAGTCTGGATCCAGTTCGTCCAGGCTGCACTTCTTGATAACCGAATTGTTCTTTTGGCTCCAATTTTCAATTTGGGTCGTGTTGGGCGAAAACAAGGACAGCCGGCCCAATGTGCACGGCCCTCCGAGAAGGCGAGAGGGGATGCCTGCCCATGCTCGATCTCCACAAATTAAAAATAAACCTTTGGGCAGCCGAAGAGGGGTAGGGCTGAGGGTTGAGGGCATCTTCACGTGGGCAACATTTAAGCACCAACTTGCTGCTTGAAACTGACGGCTGACTTGCACCACTTTAGGATAGGGAGCAGGGTCAGAGGGGTAATAACGAAAATTAACACAAAATGACGCCGGGGAGGAATATAAAAGATCAAACTCTTGGGGCTCAACGGTCGCCTTCTCTAGTGTGGCTTGCCAGTCCCTCCAGAGGAGGAGGGGGTTTTTTACTGGCCTTTTGATTTTATACACCAGAGCAGAGCGGACAACACGCTGAGCCGGCTTTCCCCGGTTGGCGTCTTGAAGTAAGGTGGTAAGGGACAGGAAACTTCTGGTTTTAGAGGGATCCCCACCAGGCATGTTGTCATTGGGTTTCCTGCTGCTCCGGTTCATCTCTCTGCAGGGACTTCGCCAGCATGACCCATATGTTTTGCTTGGGTTGAGGCACGATCCACCCTTTTGTTTGGACCGCGGTCAGCAGCACACTGAGGATGGTGATAGCGATCTTTGGGGCTGTCATTTTCTGGATGGCTCTCCCTAAAATGAAGGAAACAGATACCAAACATAACTCAACTGAAAGGATGAATCTCCAAAACAAAAGATTTGAGGGTTTACTCCGCTTCCAAACCTTGGGGGTTTGGAGATGACCTATTCAGACGAAATGACACCCTCGTTTTGATCTGGTGGCCTGCTTGGATGTTTCGGGACGTACAGTTTCACCCACCTTTGTGGGATCCACCGCAGTCCCTGGGGCAAGGAAACGCAAGTGTACCCCCGCCCCCCAGGTCACCAAATCGAATGGACCCATTACTCGTTGGGTCTCGGGGTCCCGGACCAGCACTGGAGGGCGCTGCTGTAACTTGTAGCTGCTGGCGGATGGAAAAATGCCAGGCCACTGGAGGATTAGGGTTGTTATCTGAGCAGTTTAGGAAATTTAACGTGTAAAGAGCACAACCGCTCTTGTGGGGTGCAGCTCTTCACCGTCTCCCTTTGATGGACAAGGACATGCTTGAGCGATTGATGGGCTCGCTCAACAATCGCTTGGCCCGTGGGGGAATGCGGGATGCCTCTCTTGTGTGTCACTCCCCACTCTTGCCGGAAATCCTCCAGTTTCCTGGAGGTATAAGCTGGGCCATTGTCTGTTTTAATCTCTTTGGGGACCCCCAGCACAGAGAAAGCCTGCATGAGGTGTTTACATACATGCTCGACTTTCTCCCCTGTGTGGGCAGAGGCATAGATAGCACCCAAGAAGGTGTCAATGGAAAGGTGTACATAGCGGAACCTGCCGAATTCTGGGACGTGTGTGACATCCATTTGCCACACTTCGCAGCTCCCCAGGCCTCTGGGGTTGACCCCAGCTCCCAGAGAGGGCATGGCGGTGGACTGGCAGTGTGGGCATGTGGCCACAATGGCTCTGGCTTGATCTCGCCTCAGGTGGAATTGGCGGACCAGTCCAGGCACATTCTGGTGGAACATTTGATGACTCAGCTCGGCTTGCTGGAACACATCAGGGAGTTGAGCCATAGTAACAAGGGCAGCGAGGGAATCTGCTCTTTCATTTCCCTCGGCTACCGGGCCAGGGAGCTCTGTGTGCGACCTCACATGCATCACGAAAAATGGCTGCTTTCGGTGGGAAACGGTAAAATTAACTTGGAAAGCAGCTTGAACAGCTGCGGATTGGAGACCTCCTTTAGGGTGGCATTCTCTGCCCTAGCTACCACCCCCGCAACATATGCCGAATCTGTGACCAAATTAAATGGTTCGGGGAATCTCTCAAAGGCTCTGACGACGGCATCTAACTCAGCGACCTGTGGAGATCCCTCCACATATTTAACATCCGCTTCCCACCGCTGAGTTTGAGGATCCACCCAAGTCACAACTGACTTGTGGGATGCTCCAGATGCGTCAGTGAAAACTGTCAGGGCTTTGAGGGGTTTTCGACTCCGAATTGATCTTGGAATAATGTTAGATTTAGCATTAAAGAATTTGTGTGCTGGGGCGTGGACTGAAACTTGTCCACTGTAGCTGTCAAACGTGATTTGGAGAGCCTCGTTCTCCTGTAACAGCTGTTCAAACATCTCTTTTGTCAGCTTATCTGGGGACGCCTTGTCCCGAGACAAGTTGACAGGCACCCGTACACATGCAAAATCGCACCCTGCCATCTCCTTAAGCTTGGCTCGAGCTTTCCTGACAAGCTGAGCCACCAGCTCTTGTGGCCGGGTGATACTCTTTGATCGTTGGTGACTCAGGAATACCCACTCTATGATCAAGAGTGGGTCCCTTGAGCTTTGATCCCACTGGAAGACGAGCCCACACAGGTGTGGCACCCTTCCCAAGATGATACACTCAAACAGCAGAGTCGGCTCATACCAATGTGCCTGCCTTTCCATTAAAGCAACGTGCACCTTCCCTAGTGCTTCTTTTGACTCTGGGGTCAGGGTCCTAGGAGAACCAAGCTCCTTCTCCCCCTTCAAGAGCATGAAGAGGGGGGCTAGGTCTTCGGTAGTGAGGCCCAGCCAAGGCCTGACCCAGTTTAAGGTCCCACACAGGGAATGAAGGTCTTTGGATTATTGTTTATAGCCAATCGTTGAGGAACAATGGTCCTCTCAGTAATCCTCAGACCCAGATACCTCCAGGGTGGCATCCTTTGAACTTTGTCTTCCTAGAGCTGGAAACCTGCAGATGTTAGAACTCTAACCACTAGGTCAAGTGATTGAGTAAGCATATCGTCATGGGGGGCGCACACTAGGACATCATCCATATAATGATAGATGATGACCTCCCTCATTTCGGCGCGGACAGGAGACAGCAATGAAGAGACATACCACTGGCAGATGGTCGGCGAATTCTTCATCCCTTGTGGTAATACTCGCCAGTGGTATCTCTTCATTGGGGCTTCTCGGTTAAGAGTGGGCACCAAGAAGGCAAACCGTGGGGCATCGTTGGGGTGTAGGGGAATTTGAAAAAAACAGTCCTTAGTGTCAATCACAGCCAACTTCCAATTTCGGGGGAGCATGGTAGGGGTAGGCATCCCTGGTTGAAGGGGCCCCATGTCCACAATGAGCTTGTTAATGGCACGAAGGTCGTGGAGGAGGCGCCACTTGTCTTTCCCTGGCTTACGGATGACAAAAACCGGAGAATTCCAAGGGCTAGTTGTCTCTATGATGTTACCTTTAGACAACTGCTCCTCCACGAGTTCGTTGAGCGCCCTTAATTTATCCCTTCTGAGCGGCCACTGATCAATCCAAACCGCTTCATCAGTTACCCAATCCAGCTTTTGGAAGGGGTGCTCCACAGTGGCCGCCTCTAAAAATCCCGAGGGGTTTTCGGGATCTCTATTTTGACCCCCCACTGGGACATGAAGTCTCTCCCCCACAGAGGAACCTGATAATCTGCCACAAATGGGCGTAAATGAGCCAATTGCCCATCCAGCCCCGCAATTTGCACCATGCTCTTAGAAACCCTCACCAATTGTGTACCCCCTATGCCCTGTATCTTGCCAGCCACGGGTTGCAACTCCCAATGTGACGGCCATCTCCTTTCGGGGATGATCGTCACATCTGCTCCCGTGTCAAGCAGTCCTTTCATCTGAAAGGATTCTGCACCCTGCTTGACGCTGCAGTCCAGGATGGGCTTTTCCTCACCCACCACTTCTGCCCAGTAGACGCCTGGTGCGTGGTCGTCTACTGGGACCTGTTCAGGTACTGGTATGAACTGGGCAATGATTTGCCCCTTTGGCAAAAAGAAGGGTGGATGAGTGCAGCATGCCAGGAGAATGAGGTTCTCCGGACCACCCGGAAAGGTGATTGGAGAAATCTCAATCTCTGGGGGTGTGTGCTTGGTGTCCCCGATGCCGATGTACTTACTGTCACGTCCGGTGTCCATTATCTTTTCCTCCAGTGGGTCCACAACTACTACTGTCCAGTGCTGGGACCGAAAGAGGATGTCTCGTGTCGTTATCAAGTGTCTCGTCCAGTGAATAGGCCATGTCCGGTTGATGTTTCCCCCCTCCTCCGCAATACTTGCCCCATTTGTTGCTTCGCGTGGGGCAGGTTCGCGCCGTGCTTTTAGTTTTTTTTATTGAAGACTCTCTCTCCCCCTTTTCCCCCCATGTTGCCCCTTGCAGGTCCAGGGCAGGGATGCGTGGCAGGGCAATCCCTGGCCATGTGTCCCAGCTGCCCACAGCGATAGCACTGGAGAGGCCTTCCAGATGGTGGTGGGGGTTGGCCTGGCGGGTGCTGGGCCCCTGCTGCAGTTGGTGGTCTCTTGGCCACCGGTGGTAGTGGTGGCACCTTGGATGCCCTCATTAATGGCACTTTCTTCTCGCTTGCATCAATGAGGTCATCCAAGGTTGGCGGTAGATACAAAGGCAGGCTGAAAATAACTTGTTTACAAATATCATTGCAGTTAGCCTTTGCCATTTCTAGGATAAGCTGCTCCTGAGCTCAGGTCTGTCAGCTTGCCTCTCTATCTGCTCCTGCAATCGGTTAACAAAAATAGTAAAGGGCTCATTGGGGGACTGCTTGATATTTTGAAAAGTTGGTCAGGGGTTCCCCCCCCAGCAAGATGTTAAATGCCTTCTCAGCGGCCTCTGTTATTTTAATAAAGACAGGCCGGGGTAAAACCCTGGCCTGTTCTTCTTGCTTCCCCCAATTCCCCTCACCGCACAGG